>NC_044552.1:63219413-63917913 GCF_007565055.1 Rhinopithecus roxellana
AAATTCCCAATCTAGAAGGTAAAATCCAGAAGACTTCAAAATAAATAGACTATGCGGCGACTAAGACTTAAAAATCTACTTCTGCTCCTAACATTACTAAAGGAAAGTTAAGAAATAGTGATCTTCTGGGTTTGCTTCTAACAGTTCAAATGAAAATATGACTATAAAATGATGTGGAACCAAGACGCCTAATCAAAGGATTTTCCTTCAAGAAAGTATGTGATTCATTTCAAAATAAATCAGGGATGGTGGGGAAAGGGCAGAAAATGTACCCACTGCAAAATTACCTGAGATGGGTAGAAATCACCCTGACCTTTCAACCATGAGGGAAGCTCACACGGCTGCCTCTGGGGCCCAAGACTCTCCTTCATTTGATCTGGCTGGGTAAATGTCACCATGTTCAGTGAGAAAAACAAATTCTGCATCTGGAGGGCAAGGGCAGAATCACCCTTGGGTAAGAGCATGCAGTTGGTCTCCGCCACCTCCCAGACCTGCTCTCTGTGCTTTCTCCTACTTTTCCTCTCCATTCCCCACCTTAAAGACCACTGCCCTTTGTCTCCCACCCCCAGAGCCTGTCAGCTCCCCCTGGGTGCCCAAGCCTGACTTTCCCTGGCAGTGGTCTGTGTTCCACGACATTCTTTCCTCCACGTGAAAACTCTGACAAAATCCCTCAATGCAAATCTTATGTAGCTGAAATGTAAAGTAGCATAATGGACTGAGGTGACACAGACCCTCTCCAGGTACAAATACCCAAAAATGCAAACAAAATGTGAACTCAAGAGTTTTATTTGGCTGGGTATGTTGGCTCACATCTGTAATCCCAGCACTTTGGGAGGCCGAGGTGGACAGATCACTCAAGGCCAGGAGTTCAAGACCAGCCCGACCAACATGGTGAAACCCCGACTTTACTAAAAATACAAAAATTAGCTGGGTGTGGTGGCTGCTCCTGTCATCCCAGCTACTCAGGTGGCTGAGGTATGAGAATCACTTGAACCTGGGAGATGGAGGCTGCAGTGAGCTGAGATCATGCCACTCCACTCCAGCCTCAGTGACAGAAGCAGACTGCATCTCAAAAAGTTTCATTCATAGCTGAGCTCAAAAGAAAGGGCAATCTCAGTGCTTCAAGGGGAAATGCACAGAAGTTTAGGTTCGAGGGGCTGGGAGCTAGGATTTTAAGGTCCACAAGTGGAGTGTTGGAACCCAGATCCCAGCATAAAACTGGGACCATTCCAGGGGTTCCAGATGTCTGAAAAATGCCAGTTGTCCACTAGACCAGAAAGTAGCAAGAAAACTTGGCATCTCTCTGGAGTCTTTGAGATATCAAAGCTTCAACCATGTACTGTGAGAAAGGCTGTAAGTTCTGTTTATACTAGTCAAGTGGTCAAGAAAACTCCAGCTAAGACATTAACCATAAAACTGGTCCCAAGCCAGGAAAGTTTCCATGGCCTCACCTGAAGCAAATGAAAAATACTCTGAAGGGATGTGTCCTTATCCTAGACACACAAGGCTGTCTTAGCAAAACAAATAAGACTTCCAGTTGAAGATTAAATTTACATATGATGTGTAGACACAACAAAGAGAATTAGCATTTAGAGAACAGTAGAAAGAACAATTTTAAAAGAGATACTAAAAAACGCATTAAAATGATTAGAGAGATCAAAGAAAAACAATACTGAAAGAAACCAACAGTATAAACAAAAACTGGCAAATGTGAAAAAGTGTCTACTAGAACTATAGAAATGAAAAATACTGTCATTGAAATTAAAAATTCAATGGAAAGACTAAATACCAAATGGACAGATGAAATAGCTAATCCCAGCTGAAGAGAATATTTATTAGTGATCCGGTAGGATAGTTTTTTTAAATTTATTTTTATTTTTATTTTTTTTTGAGACAGAGCCTACTCTGTTGCCCAGCCTGGAGCGCAGTGGCACACTGCAACCTGCACCTCCTGGGTTCAAGGGATTAAAGGTATAAGCCACCGCGCCCAGCCTGGAGGATAGATTTAAGGAAATCACCAAAAAGCAACAGACAATAGAGGTAAAAAAAATAAAAATAAAAATAAATAAATAAAATCCCATCAAGCCAAATTCTAAGAAAGCAAGCTGAATATTTTTCCAGAAGATAGGTACAAATCATGAAATGATATACTATGTTTACTCTTCAAGGGTTATTTTTATTTTTAAAAAAATGTCTATTATTCCAAATGACTAGATCTTTAGCGGTAAAATTTTAGAGAAAATAAAATAAATTCCCCAATCCATTTCAATTATACGTCATCTTAGATAGTATTCACTTAATGAACCTCATTTTAAGATCTGTTTTAGATAATGACAAGTCTTTTTTTTTTTTTTTTGAGATGGAGTCTCACTCTGTCACCCAAGCTGGAGTTTGATGGCATGATCTCAGCTCACTGCAACCACTGCCTCCTAGGTTCAAGTGATTCTCCTGCCTCAGCCTCCCTAGTCACTGGGATTATAGTCGCCAGCCACTATGTCCAGCTAATTTTTGCATTTTTAGTAGAGACAGAGTTTCACCATGTTGGCCAGGTTGGTCTCAAACTCCTGACCTCAAATGATCCACCTACCTCAGCCTCCCAAAGTGCTGGGATTACAGGTGTGAGCCACCGCACCCGGCCCAGATAATGACATGTCTTAACTTGGTAAATGGGAAAGACAGAGGGTTGTTGTTGTTTTAATTAACTCCTGTGTTTCCAATATCCACATAAAAGCTTCCTCTTGTTTTGCTTCATGAAGCATATATAACTAAGTAAAGAAGAACTGTTGTGAAATGAGTCCCATTTTCTCACTAATTTTCATTGTAAAATCAGAAGTGTATACCCACAGAAAAAGGTAACCCCAAAAGAGATGAAAACATCCTGTAAAGCAGTTTGCTAAGACTCAGGCTGCTCTTAACATATGTAAAGGGAGTCAACTACTGCTATGTTTTGAGGAATCCCCAAAGACCACAGGAAAATCTCCAGCCAGTACCCACTACTTGGAATTCCACTAAAGTTATCCAAGCAAAGGATTGCTTGAGCCTAGAGTGTTGAGGCTGGAGTGTATCAGTTAAGGTAGTTTGATTTAAGCATCTGGGGACTGAGCCATGATCATGCTACTGTACTCCAGCCTCAGTGATAGAGCAAGACCTTGTTTTCTTGAATATATATATATATAAAATCACAGCAAATACTCATAACTTGGGGAAGAATTAAAAGACATTATTGTTTGGAACTTAGTGCAACTGAACTTACTGTAGGCTTTTCAACATGTAATTGTATTGGAAGGGTAAGGAACAAGAAATGGTTTGAGGGCCCTAGTCATCTAGAGATGGAGTACACTGAAGATGAGGTAGGCTAAGAAGGGAAGAACATATTGAGAAAAAGAAATACTCCAAACAAACTTTCTGAATAAAACACCATTCAGTCACTCACCGATATGTGCTGAGCTCCTTTCAATTCAGATTGGTTATATATCCTTATCACGCACATGAAAAAATATTGAAAGGGGAGCAGTTTGGAATATAGGTACAACAACAGACTATGGAGGCAGAGCACTCTATTTTGAAACTACGTTTCTTCATAGCTGTGTACTCTTAAAAATGTTCTTGGCCGGATGCAGTGGCTCACGCCTGTAATTCCAGCACTTTGGGAGGCCGAGGCAGGTGGATCACCTGAAGTCAGGAGTTTGAGATCAGCCTGGCCAACATGGTGAAACCCTATCTCTACTAAAAATGCAAAAATTAGCTGGGTGTGGCGGCGGGTGCCTGTAATCCCAGCTTCTCAGGAGGCTGAGGCAGGAGAATCACTTGAACTTGGGAGGCAGAAGTTGCAGTGAGCCGAGATTGTGTCATTACACTCCAGCCTGGGCAACAAGAGCAAAACTCTGTCTCAAAAATATTTTTAAAAATTAATAAATAAAAATAATGTTCTAATGTTCTTTAACTGTTCTTCAGCTCAGTTTCTGCATCTGTAGATTGGAATAAAATACCTAAAATAGATAGGAATAAAATACCTAAAATTGTAAAGGAAAATATGCTGTGAAGTTCTTGGTAGACCACCACCACCAGGCAGCTGCTCAACAAATGTAGCCACCGTTGTTACCACAGGACACTGTACAGTGCAGGGCAGGGCAGCAGGTGTTTCAAACATTAACCTCTTCACTTACCAGCTCTAGAACTTCACATACAACGTACATGGTCTGAACCTCTTCAAGCCCTGATTCCTTATCTGTAAAACTGAGATAGTAGCTGCTTCATGGCACTGTTATGAAAATTAAATTATACAACATGCACAAAGAACTCAGTATACTGCCTGGCACATAGGATGTCCTTAATCAATGGTAACTATTAGTATTATTTTGGGACACAATTTTCTGAAAAACAGTTTTGCTGGCAGGATATATGTGATTAAGCAAAGGTAAGACCTTTTGGAATAGTAAGATACTAAGAGGTGAATTTAATTTGTAATTCCCTCAAGGGCAGAAACATCTGTTTACTACATAACAGGTTCTCCATCTATTAAATGATGACTTACCCATATGAAAAAATGCACTGACCTACCTCATATAAAAGACACAACAAATTAAAATGACTATAAACATTTTCAAAATATGAACTCCTGCATAAATATTAAATTAAAAAGGGAGCTCAATAGGGAATCACTAACAAGATGTTCGAAAATATAAAGCATCTGTTTTCACATTATGCCAATTAACCTAATGCCCTTATTCCTTTACAACCATAACTACCAATTACCAATGCCCCATCCAGTGAGCAGCTTTAGTTTCTTTTTTGTATTTAATAATTTTAGGTATTTGTTTTCTAAATGAAATGCCAAGTGTCAAGTGAGGTGACCATAATTTCCAAGGTTCTTTCTACTTTGATTTCTGTTATTCTTATTTAATATATTAAAACTCTTACAATAAGCCACTCATTCTAAAGTGACTCACTTAATACCTGATGACTCCCTAAACAAAGGAATTAGCAGAGTGAAAGGCTCTGCTTTATAATTCTATTTTAAAAGTTAATGTGAGCTGATTGTTTTCAATGCTTCCATAATTAAAAATATACTACAATCATAGCTCTGTGGAGATAGGTTTGACTTGCTGAAACCCATTTAACTAGTATTAATTGCTAAAATTCTATTTGGGGATCTGATAGTTTGAGTCCCATGTAAGAAGACAAGTCTCTATTCACTGACACCTTTTTAAAATTCAATTGAAAAATTCAATACACTTTCTCTTCTAACATTTTAAAATAGAAAAGCCCCAGCTTTGCTCACAGCTGTGCTGCTATGATATACAGTAATGTAGCCTTTGATAATTTCAGAAGTTTCAAGATAAGGCAAAGATGCATTGGTTGCACAAAATTCCCATATTTTAGGTTTCTATCTCCTATACTCTTATGTGTATTTTATCTAAACCTAAATAAATCCAACTAAAAGTGTAAAATTAAAAAATAAAAACATTAAGAGATGAGGAGTAAAGACAGATTTAATTGTAATCATTGTGCATTATTTTGAAAACCACGTCTCCTAATTGCATTTCTCAGGAATATCATACCATTAGCACTTTGTTTGGGGATAGTAGATATTCTGCAAAGACTTGTCGAGTGAGTGTGGTCCCTCCCTGACTCCATTCCTCTTTATAATAGCCATATTGAAGTAGCAATATTATTTGAGTTGTAAATTTAAAGTTAAAGCTCTTCTTCACTGTTTCAGAAGGGAATGGCTGATTATAGTCTAATAGAATGAAATATATTGCTCACTTTAAGAATGGCTACCAGGTAGCAATGACTGAACATAGTAGTGGGCTCATCAATTAGCCACTGATGAGAGCAGTATGCACTTTAAGCACAATTGCAATTTGAGGTTTAATTAGTAGGCTCCAGTCCTTTTTTATTTTTTTACCCCGGTTCTGGCAGCCTCCCTCCCCCATCCTCTGACCCTTCTCATCATCTCTCACTGGACTGAGTCAGAGGTCAGCGGTGAGTGGTAGAAGACAACTGTCTAGAGCCTCCAGGCAAGTTGGAATCTATTAAGCCAGAAGTGAGTACAAATCGGTAACCTAAAAGCACCAGGCTAAAATCAACTGTCAACACCAGGTTGCATGGCCAAAGGAGAAGAGAATGGGGCCAAAAATAAGCAGAAGGTGGCCTGGGTGCTCTGTCTGTCATAGACCCTCATCTGTGGCCAGTAATCCCGGCTAAGACAGAGCACTAGGGTGGGCCTGCTGTGCTTAAATGACAAGGATCCTACAGAGGTAAAAATTTTGTAAATATTATCCACTTCTTCCTTATGGCAATGAAAAATATGTTCAGAAAATTCATATATTCTATGCATTCAATTTCTAAAAGCATGTTGTCCCTTCTAGTGCTATAAGGCAAAAGTTACTGGTGGTAACATTATAATATACACAATCTGCATACACAAATATATTTATAAAATATATGAACAATTCTAAAAGACAGACTGCTTTAGAAGAACAGAAATAATACAAACTATTCTGCAAAGTATCATTTTCCAACTTACATCCTAATCCTTACACCTACCCTATTAATTCAGGAAAAAAAAAAAAAAAAAAAAAAACAGAAAATATAAATCATACCCCTAAAGCACTCCTACACCAGGCACCAAAATTACATAGCATGATGATGCATAATTATGGCACTTTCAAACAGCATTTGAGAGTGTGTCACAAGCGATGAAAAATGTAATTTATTTCTACTGACAGATATTAATTGCTCTGTGTTAGAAAATTTTTGAACCATTACTGATAAGCAAAAATGGTAACATAAATGCCTTGAAAACAACTGCAAGGAAAGAGGTATAGTCTAATCATAAAACCTCCCATAGCACAAGGAAAGGTAATTTCTCAAACAGGACATCTATTATTAAAATTTGTAAATTGTTGCTATGACACAGTACGAAGAAGCTTAGATGTGAAGTCGCTTCCAGCAGGTCTAAAGTGTTATTAATCTCCAATAGCACTGGCTAATTGGAGTTTAGAATTCTCTCCTGTTTCCTAGCAAATCGCCTTGGTTGAGGCAAAACTGGACAGTTTCAGGGAAATCTTCAAAACAGGAGGATACATGAAGAATAGCTTATTCCTTTAACAGTGAACCCCAAAGGGCACAAATGAATTTCACTTGTGGTTTGAGAGCTTTTTGTGCTTTTCCTTAATAGTGCTATTATTATTGTTAATCGATTTTGGTCTGTTACTTTAGAGATTATAAGTTTGGACAGCAATGTTAGGTTACATTGGCTTCCACAGCTGTTATGGCTAGCCCTAAGTCCTCACAAACCTCCTGAAATTCTGCTATCTTAGAGAGAACTCTGGGATCCTTCCATCCCAGAGAACCCTTCCATCCACCATCTTGACACCTCCTGATACCTGTGCTCTTTTCAGTTGCAGAGTCTGCCGAAGCTAAACCTCACCTCTGCAGTGTGGCTTCAGCTCTCTGGTCTTGGGCACATTCTGACACCTGTGTCTGAAGTCTGCTCTGCCTCCCTATGTCTCTATTTCTATCCACAGCACTGCTGGTCTCTTAAAAACCTAGGCTGTATTTCTTAAGCATTATTAAGTGAATCAACTCCCTTCTCCTAAGACTCTGTATTCATCTGTTATAATCTTTCTATGCACATTATCTCAAATCACATAATTTTTTCAGGATTTTACTGAACTCCTTCCAATTATATTCTGTATATAACCATCAGATAATTTTCCCAAAAATGTTACATTCACCACATCAAATCCCTGTGCACATATTCATCATCTCCAATCCCTTGCCTCTGTAGCTGCAGAACGATGTCTAAATATAATAGCTTGGCATTTCAGGCTCTTTATGACATAGTCCCAGCCTACCTCTATGGACCAGGCCACTACTACTTGGTGCACTCATATTGTCCTCTCCAGGCGAAGTAATTTATGAAATACAAACACAAAGTAGTTAAGTTTTCCTGTTGCTGAATTTTTATTCTGCAAATTCCCTATTTCCCATCTTTTGATTTCAGACCAAATACCAAGTTCCCTACAAAGCCATTCCAGCCCAAGTGACTGCACCTTCTTCTACCCTACGACACACATAGAGTTCATATTATATACTACCTTGTGCTACTATTAAATCTGTATATTTAACTATCCTATAATTTCCAGCCAGCTCACAAGCCCCTTGAGTGAACAATGTCAGGTATTTCAAAAATCCCATAACATGTGCTAATGAATGCCTGCTGATGGAGCTATCTGATAGGCTCCTTTAACAAATAAGGTCTAAAGGACACAAAGAAGACCATGCTGACCTGCTGAGCAAAGCTACAGAACAAAAGGGAAAAGGGGCAATGACTGAAACCAGAATTTTAAGGGGAAGACAGCCAAATGAAATCATGTGAAAACATGTATGGATCAAAAAGCAGCTAGATCAAAAGAGGAAGCTCTGGTAAAAGCAAGCAAGAGGGCAAAGAGATGTAATGAGCAAAAAGGTAGAAAGAGGATGGTGAGGGGAGGATGAGCCTGGAGCCGTCTCAAAACCGAAGTACAAAATCAAAGAAATCTGACCTAATTGACAAAAACACTGGCACAACTCTCAGCAGTGATAACACAAAAACATTCTTCAAGTACCTGTGGAATTGTTACCAAATTTCACCGTATGCTGAGCCATAATACAAGTCTCAACAATACAAAGAGACTAAAATTATTTATGTTCTCTCACCACAGTGGAATTAAACTAGAAATCAACAACAAAAGGAACACCAAAAAATGTCAAGCTGGTTTGAAACTAAGTAATGCCATTCTAAATAACCCTGGGTCAAAGAAAAAATGACATGGGAAATTTCAAAACATTTTACATAAATAATGAAAATAAGACAAATCAAAACATGTTGGATATAGCTAAAGCTGTGATAAGAGGGAAATTCATGGGCTTAAATGTAATATTAGGGAAAAAACAAGGGCTAAAGATTGATGCTCTATCCATTTCCAGAAGATAGGAAAAAAAAAAAGTCAAACTCAAAGAAAGCTGAAGAAAGGAAATAAATATAAGGGTAGACATTAAATGCAAAATAAAACAAATGTACAATACAGAAAAATCTAAGTCAAAAGTTAAACTGATTATAAAAAAAGAAAGCATATAATACAAATGTGAGAATAAAAATAGTACATTACTATAGATCCTACAGACATTTTCTTTTAAAAGAAGATATAAAGAATACCTTTACACACATTTTAAAATTTATGTGAAATGAACTTTACAAACATAATGTATCAAAACTGATGCTGGAAAAAATGTAAATACAGACATGGATCATTTAACAGGGATCTGATCTGACAAATGCATTGTTAGACGATTTCATTGTTGTGTCAATATTAGAGTGCACTTACACAAACCTAGATGGAATAGCCTATTACACAACTAGGGTATGTGGTATAGCCTATTGCTCCTTCACTACAAACCTATACAGCATGCTACTATACTGAGTACTGTAGGCAACTGTAACACAATGGTAACTACTTGTGCTTCTAAACATAGAAAAAGTACAGGAAAAAAAAAAAAAACATTGGTATAAAAGATTTAAAATGGTTATCTATATAGAGCATTTACCATGAATGGAGCTTGCAGGACTGGAAGTTGCTCTGGGTGAGTCAGTGGGTCAGTGGAGAGTGAAGGTAAAGTCCTAGGACATTACTGTACACTATGGTAGACTTTATAAATGATGTATACTTAGGCTACACTAAATTTATTAAAATAACTTATTTCTTCAATCATAAATTAACCTTAGCTTACTGTAACTTTGTTATAAACTTTTTAATTTTTTAACTTTTTGACTCTTTGTAAAAAAGCACACATTGTACAGCTGTACAAAAATATATTTTATTTATATTCCTATTCTATAAGCTTTTTCTATTTAAATTTTGTTTAATTTTTAAAACTTTTTGTTAAAAACTAAGACACAAACACACACATGAGCCTAGGCCTACACAAGAGCTGGATCATCAACATCACTGTCCCACTGGAAGGTCTTCGGGGCAATAATGCAACTGGAGCTGTCACCTTCTACGATAATAATGCCCTCTTTTGGATACCTCCTGAAACACCTACCTGAGACTGTTCTACCTATAACTTTTTTTATAAATAGGAATACAGTCTAAATTAACAATAAAAATATAGCATAGTAAATAAACAAGTAGTAGAGTTATCTATTATAATGATCAAGTATTATGTACTATTCTTAATTATTTGTGCTTTTATACGACTGGCAGCACAATAAATTTGTTTATTGTTTACACCAGCGTCACCACAAACACATGACTAATGTATTGTGCTATGACATTATGATGGCTACAACATCACTAGGCAATTGAAATTTTTCATCTCCATTGTAATCTTATTGGGCCACTGCCATATATGTGATCATTAACTAAAAGATTGTTATGTAGCACATGGCTGCATAGTACATCCCCAACTTAAAATGATTTTATTTAAAATTTGTTTTACAATGATGTGAAAGTGATAGGCATTCAGTGCACTCCTCAACTTAATATAGGCTAAGTCAGACCTGAAATTAAAACCATCACATAACAAAAACTCCAGGTCTAAATGGCTACATCAGTCAGGTATCAAAAAAATAAACTATCACAGCCAATTGGTTCCAGAAATGCAAGGTTAGTTTGATATCCCAAAAATCAATATAATTCACATTACAAAAAAAATAAAAAATCATTTTGACAGATACAGAAAGGACATTAATGCTCAATATTTTAAAGATTGATCTATATATTTAATTGAGTCCCAATCATAATCCCAGCAAGTGTTTTGGGGAAAACTGGGAAATTAGGAAGTTGATTCTAAAATGTATATGAAATAAAAAAGACCTAGAATAAAGGAGGAAATCTTAAAGAAGAACTGAATATGCTGAAGGATTTATACCACCTGGTATCAAGACATAAGGATGATAAAGCTAAAATAATTAAGGCAGTGCAGCACAAAGATAGACAACAGACCAAGGGACCAGTATAGAGAGAACAGAAACAGATTCACATATAGATAAATATGTAAGTTAAGACGAAGGTGACACCACAATGCAGAGGGAATATTGTGGCATTTTCAACAAATTGTACAGCATCAACTAGATATTCACATGGAGAAAAACTAATCTTGACCCCTACTTCACACCATGCATAAAAGCCAATTCCAGACAGATTGTAGCTTTAAAAGTAGAAGGTAGCTTTGCAGACGCTGCCGCAGAGGAAATTCTTGTAGTACTAGCCATGGTCAACCCTACCGTGTTCTTCGACATTGCCGTCGACGGCGAGCCCTTGGGCCACGTCTCCTTCGAGCTGTTTGCAGACAAGGTTCCAAAGACAGCAAAAAATTTTCGTGCTCTGAGCACTGGAGAGAAAGGATTTGGTTATAAGGGTTCCTGCTTTCACAGAATTATTCCAGGGTTTATGTGTCAGGGTGGTGACTTCACACGCCATAATGGCACTGGTGGCAAGTCCATCTATGGGGAGAAATTTGAAGATGAGAACTTCATCCTAAAGCATACAGGTCCTGGCATCTTGTCCATAGCAAATGCTGGACCCAACACAAAAGGTTCCCAGTTTTTCATCTGCACTACCAAGACTGAGTGGTTGGATGGCAAGCATGTGGTCTTTGGCAAAGTGAAAGAAGGCATGAATATTGTGGAGGCCATGGAGCGCTTTGGGTCCAGGAATGGCAAGACCAGCAAGAAGATCACCGTTGCTGACTGTGGACAACTCGAATAAGTTTGACTTGTGTTTTATCTTTACCACCAGACCATTCCTTCTGTAGCTCAGGAGAGCACCCCTCCACCCCATTTGCTCGCAGTATCCTAGAATCTTTGTGCTCTCACTGCAGTTCCCTTTGGGTTCCATGTTTTCCTTGTTCTCTCCCATGCCTAGCTGGATTGCAGAGTTAAGTTTATGATTATGAAATAAAAACTGAATAACAAACAAACAAAAAAAAAGTAGAAGGTAAAATAAGTTTATATCCGAGTCATAGCATTAAAAAAAAAAAAAAAAGGAAAACAAGCTTCCAGAAGAAAACATAGGAAAACACTAATCCTAAAGGAAAAGTTAATAAATTATACTTTGTTAAGATTAAAGACTTCTGGACTTCTGTCCTACACAAAAAAAGTCATTCAGAAAGTGATAAGACAAGCCACAGAATGGGAAAAGATATTTTTGATACATGTATTCAATAAAGGAATCACAAATAACTCTTACAAATCAATATGAAAAAGGCAGACAATACAACAGAAAAATGGACATGAGACTTGAATAGGAGCTTTACTAAAAAGCACCTCGGAATGGCCAAAACATAGATGAAAAAGTATTCAAATTATCATTATTCAACAGGAAATGGAAATTAAAACCACAGTGAGATGCCACTACTCATCTGCTAGAATGGCTAAATTTTTCTTTTAACTGACAAGAATGAGTGTTGGTGAGGCTGTGCAGCAACTTGAATTTTCATACATGGCTTTCAGGAGTGTGAACTAGTATGACCTCTTTGGAACAGTGTTTGTCAGTATCTACTAAAGATGAAGTATGCAAATCATGTGGCCCAGCAATTCAACAGAAATACACATGCTGACTAAAGGAAAATAGAAAAAACCGTTTATAGCAGCACTACTCATTCAAGCCCCAAACTGGAAACAACACAAAACTCAAACAACTGGGGACTGCACAAAGTAGGGTACAGTCACACATGGAGTCCCATGCTGCTATATAAGAATAACAAACTATTGTTATGGTCAAAAAAATAGAAGAATAACTTTCAGTAAAGCATAAAAGTTTACAACATAGTATGTGGTTTTATTTTTAAAAGTTTAAAATAAGAAAAACTAGTTTACAAAGATAGAAGTCACAATCAAGGTTTTCTTCCTCAGGTGATATCTAGACTAAAGATGCAGAGGAAGGGGCTTCTCAGACACTGGACATGTTGTATTTTTTTATCTGATTGATTACATTAGGTCTATTTCATCTGTGGACATTCATAAAAATACTTATGATTTAAGCACTCTTTTGTATGTACATTATATATCAATAAAAAGCTTATTTTTATTTTCTTAAAATTTTTAATTTTCTTTTTCTAATTTTATTCTTTACTGAGGTAATCAAGTTAAATCGCTTATTTTTTAAATGTGCCCCTGTTGCATGTGTGTGTGTCCGTGTAAACAACTGGAAGCTCAGATGAAAAGACTCTCCAAATGTTGGGTATTTCTGCTAGTTGGAACCAAAGAGAATACAGCACATGAAAAAAATAAACACGTAAAAGAAGAAAGATTCATCAGAAAGCCAACAATTGTCCCTTTATAAAAACATGTTTGGGAGGCCACTATTTAAAGTTATGCCCCGTCATATAATGTGAGAAATTAGAAATGTAAATAACCTTTAGTCCAAAGTGGCTTTTAAATCCTCTAATAATGGAAAATCCGATATCATGTAGACAGCACTACACAAAGAATAATTTTACATTATAAATTGAGGAAAATTCATCAACTCAGTTTGCTTTTAATAGCTTCCATTTTTTACTGGTATCTTCCTAAGGCTGTTATCTTGGCAGCACAGTGCACCAGTTCTGGGGCCACTCAACCACGTTGACTTTTTAATAAAATTATAACAAGATTAATTTTTCAGTTTTCTTTACACAGAGCCATATATTGCACCAAAGCTCTAATATTGATTTCTTAAGTCAAATAAATGGTCTTTTCTCTAACCTATTACTTCACCTTGCATTTAAATAAAATGCCTCTGCTTACATAGATACATATCTACTTTGCCTCAACATTGTGGTGGAGGCCCTGTTAATCTCTGTGCCACTGGAAAATATTTGATTAGCAAATCTGATTTAATCAAGTTAACCTTGATTAAGAAATATCATCATAAATAACTGCAATGCCTAATCTTCAAATAAAAACATGGCAAAAAGTATACAATGTGTGAAAAAATTCAGTCATTCTCTCATCAAGCTCTTCAGAGAGCAATGTGTTATAAACTAAGCCAGATCATGGGCTCATGAAGTAGAAAAGGACAATAATAAGCAGGAGTCCTGGCTCTCAGAGTTCACGGACCAGTGGAGAGAAAGGGCATGAAAACAACCTGTTCAATTACAACGTGATACACCTGCTGTAAAGTTGTGCCCCACTAGGAGGCAGAGCAAAGAAAAAGCTCAACTCTGGGAGTCTCAGGACAGATCTTACAGAAGAGATGATGCCACCGTTAGTCTTAAAGAGAATAAAGTTATGGGTGTTCTAGACGGTTGCAAAGAGACATACAAAAGACATGCGATCGAGAAACTCAAAAATGTTTTGTATGCCAGATGTTCATGTAGGGAGGCTTGTGGAAGAAGCCTGAAGTTGGAAAGAAAGGTCACGAAAGTGAGAAGTTTCTAAAGAAATTTCAACAGAAAAGTTTTGTGGTTTTAGAGCACTCTGGCATAGCTCTGATGGACAGATAGGGAGGGAGCTCAGGGGCCATCTGAAAAAAAGGCTGCAGTAGTCTGCATTAAAAATAAGGAGCTTAAATCAGGGATGGCCAGGAAGGACCCGATTCAAGGGACTCAGAAAATGGAATCAATGAAAGTTAGCTGATTGGGTGTGAAGAATGAGGCACGGAAAAATCTAGGATGACTCTAAAGTTAACTGGATTAAAATGGTGTAACAGGAGACATGGAGGGGATTAGAAAAGAATAAGGCAGGGACTGCTAACGTCCTGAATTAGCACCACAACATGGAAACTACTGTCAACAAATGTGAACCTCAGAGAGCCAATCCTTCAAGATGAATCCCGAGTGACTCATTGGGTCTAAATTTAAAATAGAGCCAAGTAGCCATTTGCCGTCTAGAGGTCACACACATAACTCTGAACCCCCAGAAAATCTACTGTTCAAATTCTGTTCAACTTTGGGACCCTCAGAGTCACCTGAACCAACCAATCAGAGCTCACCTGCCTCAACCAATCAGGGCTCACCTGTACCAACCAATAGGAGCGAAGCAAATTTGAATCCTTCATTTGCATAAATGAACCTGGGCAGGAACTTGTGCTCTAAAACCTGAACCTTCTCTTTGTTCTCTAGAACACATCTTCATTGTGCACTAAAGGCTGCATCTCCTTGGTTTGCAAACTGTTCCCAGGAATAGTCTTTCCTCGAAATTCCTTTTCAGAGAACTTTTGTTCATACTATGAACTCCTCTCCTCTTCCCCCTTTCCACTAACATGGGTCACACTCAGATGTCTAGCTGAGTGATATCCTGAGATAGGGGATACGTAAAGAAAACGGCATATGGGGGAATCCAAAGCTTGCAGAATTTTTTAAAATTTTGTGCATGTAGGATGCATGTGACAAATCAAGGTAAAAATTTAAAGTTGTCAGAAATATGGGCCTTAATATAAGAAGAAATGTGTTTCCAGGCTCAGATCTATAAAGAGGCTGTTGAGAATGTGTCGAGGGCCTTTTAGTGAGGGATACATAACAACGAAAAATGAAAGTTTTGTTGTTTAATAAGTGATGGTCTTTAGAGTAAATAGTGATATTCACAGTCACCATTATGATTTTTAGAAGAGTGCGTGGCAACTTTTAAGCTAATGTGAAAAAGCATATGAAAATAACATTATAAGGTTAAACTAGCAAAGAAAACCCTTCCGAGCATCAAAAAGAAAACAAAAACAGCAATTGTCTATTGTCCATAAAGCAAATTTCTGAACAATCTCTCCCCTCCCCTGTTCATATTAAATTAAATTGCTTTTCCAATTTGAAGGGTTAACATTTAACTACTCTTGGTTTAAAATACATTAGAGATTTAAATTCTGAAACTGGTCCTTGTTTTATCTTCTTCTTTCTTTTTTCAAAATTTTATGCCTAGAAAGAATTTCCAGTCTCAGCAGTCAGATTTAACCTCTCGCCCCGGTGCTCTCAAAGCCTTATTCGGTAACTCTATTCTGCTGCTTGCAATAATCCTACCTTGACTTAGAAACACTTCTGAGTCTTCAACTCAACTGTAAGTTTCATGAGAAGAAAACAAACCAGTGTTTTCCCATTTTTATGCCTCTCCTCTCAGTATTCACCATGCTGACAATAAAATTCAGTGGGGCTTAGGAGTAAAGAGAGTAACATAGAGGCTAACTGGTCTTAGAGAGAATGAACACTTAAGGTTATTTTTAGTTTTTTAAATTTTTATTAGAACAAGAAATGATTCTGTTTACCCAACTAACTTTTTACTTCCTTCTCTCCTTCTACTCCTTTCCAATCCTACTGATCTTCTTTTAACTTTTTCATCATCTTCCAAGAAACTTCAGCTTTTGGCTTCAGACCAGTGGCAACTGAGTCTTGGGAGGGGGAGGACACAAAACTATAAGGGGTAGCTAACTAGGGAAGCGTGAATCAATAATGGGTTGCTGGTTCCCACCTCTCATCTCTAGGCTCTCTCATCTCTGGTACTAAAGTTCCTCATCTTTGACTTAGAGACCAGTCCAACCAATTCATATCTCCTTACATAGATACTGCCTCTTTTGGCACTTTCTACTTTACAAAAGTGTTTTCTCAGTCATATTCATTAATGTTCCATTATTATAAAAATGCTAAATAACCATAATCATGCTTCTAAATTATAACCTCAGGGTGAATGTAGGAATAAAGTCTAAAGAGAATTTATTCTCCCAACTAATTTCTAAAAATTAAACAGGCAGCTTGCCTCACAGTTGAACAGCTGCCTTATATCCATCTAGTTACTAAAGAAGCTTTATTCCTCTGTCCCTTCTGTCTGAGGCTTGCTCAGAAAATAAAAATTTCTAAGAGGTGAACTCATCCATCTAAAAGTTACAGAGTGCTGTACTAATTAAGTCTGGAACTCTGTTTTAGTTAGCAAACCTTACCAAATTGAAAATATAATAAATCTCAACCATGCTGGGACAAAAAGTGCCAGAGAAAATATGGAGACCATTTGTCAATGATGGTGCTCATTGGTTCCTTTCAAGTTTTTCTCCTGGGAGGCTACTCTTCTTGTCTCCCAGAACAATGACAGCCCACACCTCTTATTCCAAAATTGGATTGAATTATTGAGAACTCTGGTACCAGTGAGGGGTAAATGACAGAATTCTTTTATTTAAGAGAAACAGTCATTGTTCCCTTTTGCTCCTAATACATTCTTTGTCTAGTCTGACATGGGAACTGTCTGTTCTTTTAATTGGATCTTTTAAACAATTCTGCAGTTACAGAAGAATAGTAATTCATTTTAAGTTTGCAAAATTTTCACCTCATACAAAAAGAACAATTTTAGAATTCTCAGCTAACATCTTCTCCATATCCTTCGTTAAGTACATTTTAAATCAATTTTCTTTCTTTTTTCTTTTTTTTTTTTTTTTTTTTTTTGGTGTTCAACTACTGTACAGAATGTCTCTACCTTTGTTTTTGATCTGAGATGTCAGTGCTTTTTTTATTTTTACTAATGGTATGCACACAAGGTTTGTAACTTCTTAGCCCAAGCCAAAGTTCTATGGCAGCTTTGGTGGACAGTTCTCATATGGTTTGAGGTCTTTCTACCTCAAGTTCCTGAGTCTCTCTGCCTGAATCTTTTCTCTGGCCAGAGAAGCATGTTCAGCCTGAGTATGGGATGGGCCGAAGTGCCGGGTAGGTAATTCTCCAAGTAAAGTCCTCAAGCAGCAAAGGGTGGTAATTGGCAGACAGACATCCCAGTTTCCTTGATCCTGCATGGGACAATTCTAAGGTGTGTTTCATGGGATTTCTCTGATAGGGTTCCAGCAGGACTAAGTGCCCACAGGAGTAACTTTTTCAATAATACTCCCCCTTATTGACTTTTCTCATCCTTATGTCTTACCTGCCCCTGCTTTCCAAGGTCAATTCCCAAATGAATTGCTTGCACCCAAGTCCTTTCCTCAGCTCCTCATCTACTAAGCATAGCTTTTGGTGAATCCCAAATTAAGATAAGCAGGCATCAGACATCTTAACAGCTGCAATTAACATAATCAATCAATGAAGTAGCCCATTCAAAATTCCAGTTGAAAAGTATCTCCAACCAAAAATTCTGTCAGGAAATGGGGCAGAGCAAGATAGCCAAATAAAACCCTCCAGCAATAATTGTCCACTCCCTGAACAGGAACACCAAATTAACAGCTATGCATACAAGAAAGCCCCTTCATAAAAAACAAATATCAGGTAAGCAATCACAGAGCCTGGTTTTAACAGCATATCAAGGAGAAAGGCACTGAAGATGGTAGGAAAGACAGTCTTGAATTGCCTACACCACCCCACCCCCATCCCCCAGCAGCAGCCTTGTGACACCAAGAGAGAATCTGTGTGTTTGGGGGAGGGAGAGCACAGTAATTGTGAGATTTTGCATTGTAACTCACTGCTGCCCTGTCACAGCAGAAAGCAACATGGGGCAGAATTCAGCCAGTACCCACGGAAGGAACATTTAGACCAGCCCTAGCCAGAGGGGGACTGTCCCATCCTAGCAGTCAGAACCCGAGTTCAAACTAGCCCCATCACTGAGGGCTAAAGTGCTAGAGTGCTTAAACAAACTTGATAAACTTAAATAAACTTGAAAGGCAGTCTAGGCCACAAAGACTGCAACTCCTGGGAAAGCCCTGGTGCTGTGCTGGCCTTGAAGCCAGTGGACTTGGGGTGCACACAACCTAGTGAAACACCAGCTGGGGTGGCTAAGGTATGCTTGTGCCACCTCTTCCGCAACCCCAAGCAGTGCAGCTTGCAGCTTTGGGAGAGATTTCTTCTTTCTGCTGGAGGAGACGAGGGGGAGGAGTAAAGAAGACTTTGTCCTGCAACTTGTACACCAGTTCAGCCACAGTAGGATAGGGTGCCAGGCAGAGCCCTGATGCACTTATCCAGGCCCTAGCTCCCAGATGACATTTCCAGACACACTCTGGGCCAGAAGGGAACCCACCCTGGGCCAGCAGGGAGAGGAGCTTATCACCTTGAAGGGAAGGACATGAGGCTGGCTGGATTCACCACCTGCTGACTGAAGAGCCCCTGGGCCTTGGGTGAATATCAGCAGTAGCCAGGCAGTGGGCATGTGGGCCTTAGGCAAGACCCAGTGTTGTCCTGGCTTTAGGTCTGATCCAGTGCAGTCCCATTGGTGGTGGCCACATGGGCTCCTGTGTCACCCCTCCCCCAGGATCCAGGAAGCTCAGTATGGAGAGAGAGATTCCATTTGTTGGCAGGAAGGTAAGAGAAGGGAAAAAGAGTCTCTGCCTGGTAATCCAGGAAATTCTCTTGGATCTTACACCAGATCACCAAGACAGTGCTTCTACGTGTCTGCAAGAGTCACAGCATTACTGGGCTTGAGGTGCCCCCTAATGCAGATACAGCTGCAGTAACCAAAGACTTAGATTACAACACATAATGGTACTTGGAATACCTAGAAAGCCTTCTCAAGAAAGATGGGTACAAACAAGCGAAGACTGTGAAGAGTACAACAAATATCTAACAGTTCAATGCCCAGACATTAACAAACATCCAAAGTATTGAGACCATTCCGAGAAACATGACCTCACCAAATAAACTAAATAAGGCACCAGTGACAATCCCAGAGTGATACAGGTACTTGACCTTTCAGAGAATTCAAAATAGCTGTTTTGAGGAAGCCCAGTGGAAGTCAAGATAACAGAGGAGAAAGTTAGAATCCTATGAGATAAATTTAACAAGATTGAAATTATTTTTTAAAATCAAGCATAAATTCTAGAGCTGAAAAATTCATTTGACATACTGAAGAATGCATCAAAGTCACTCAATAGCAGAATTGATCAAGCAGAAAAAAATAATTAGCTTGAAGACAAGTTATTTGAAAATATACCCTCGGCCGGACGCGGTGGCTCAAGCCTGTAATCCCAGCACTTTGGGAGGCCGAGACGGGCGGATCACGAGGTCAGGAGATCGAGACCATCCTGGCTAACATGGTGAAACCCCGTCTCTACTAAAAAATACAAAAAAATTAGCCGGGCGAGGTGGCGGGCGCCTGTAGTCTCAGCTACTTGGGAGGCTGAGGCAGGAGAATGGCGTGAACCCAGGAGGCGGAGCTTGCAGTGAGCTGAGATCTGGCCACAGCACTCCAGCCTGGGTGGCAGAGCGAGACTCCGTCTCAAAAAAAAAAAGAAAATATACCCTCAGAGGAGGCAAAACAAAAAAGAATTTTAAAAGAACAAAGCAAATTTACAAGAGCTAGACAACAGCTGCTACAGGGCAAATCTAAGAGTTATTAGCCTTAAAGAAAAGGTAGAGAGAGAAATAGGAATAGGAAGTTTACTCAAAGACTAATAATAGAGAAATTCCCAAACTTAGAGAAAGATATCCATATTCATGTACAAGAGGGTTATAGAACACCAAGCAGATTTAACCCAAATAAGACGACCTCAAGACATTTAATAATCAAACTCCCAAAGGTCAAGGATAAAGAAAACGTCCTAAAAGCAGCAAGAGAAAAGAAACAGCACACAAAGCAGCTTGAATACATCTGGTAGCGAACTTCTCACTGCCAACCTGACAGGCCAAGAGAGAGTGGCATGACGTATTTAAAGTGCTAAGGGAAAAAAAAAACTTTTATCCTAGAAAAGTATATCCAGCTCAAAGTATCCTTCAAACATGAAGGAGAAATACTGTCCCAGACAAACAAAAGCTGAGGGATTTTATCAATCAATACCAGACCTGTTTTACAAGAAATGCTAAAGGTAGTTTTTCAATCAGAAAGAAAAGGACATTAATGAGCATTAAGAAATCACCTGAGGGTACAAAACTCACTGGTAATAGTAAGTAGGCAAACACAGAATATTATACCACTGTAATTGTGATGTGTAAACTGGTAATATCTTCAGTTGAAATACTAAAAGGTGAACCTATCAAAAGTAACTACAAAAACTTTTCAAGACATAGACAGTATAACAAACTATAAGTAGAAATAATATGTTTCAAAGTGGGGAAGATGAGGTTAAACTGTAGAGATTTATTAATTTTCTCCTTCCTTGTTGGTTAGTTTTTGCAATTAGTGCTAAGTTGTCACTTGTTTAAAATAATTGGTTTTATAAGATAATATTTGCAAGCCTCATGGTAACCTCAAGTCAGAAAAACCTACAACAAATATACAAAAAACAAAACACAATAAATTAAACCATACCACCAGAGAAAATCGTCTTCACTGAAAGACAGAAAAGAAGATCCAAAACAACCAGAAAACAACAAAATGGCAAGAGTAAGCCCTTACATATCAATAGTAAGATTAACTGTAAACAGACTAAACTCTACTATCAATAAAGAGTAGCTGAATGGATTTTTAAAAAAAAGACCTTGCAATCTGTTGCCTATAAGAAACACACTTCACCTATAAAGACACACACAAATGGAAAATAAAGGGATACAAAAAGATATTCCAAGCAGATGGAAACCATAAAAAAAGCAAAAATACCTATACTTACATTAGACAAAATAGAATTCAAGACAAAACTCTAAAGAGAGGCCAAGTGTGATGGCTCATGCCTGTAATCCCAGCATTTTGGGAGACCAAGGTGGGCAGATCACTTGAGCCCAGGAGTTCAAGACCAGCCTGGGCAACATGGTGAAACCTCATCTCTACAAAAAAAAAAAAAAAAAAAAAAACTATATAGGGAGACAGAGAAGGTCATTACATAATGATAAAGGGGTTAATTCAGCAAGAGGATGTAAGAATTGAAAATACATAATCAATACTGGAGCAACCAGATATATAAAGCAAATATTATTAAAGAGATCAACAGACCCTAATACAGTAATAGCTGAAGACTTCAACACCCCCACTTTTATTATTGGACATGTCATCCAGACAGAAAATCAACAAAGAAACACTGGACTTATTATGCACAATAGACTAAATGGGCCTAATAGACATATACAGACCACTTTATCCAACAGCTGCATAACACATACTCTTCTCACCACATGGATCATTCTCAAGGATAGATCATGTGTTAGGTCACAAAACAAGTTTTTTAAAAACTCCAAAAAATTGAAATCATATCAAGTGTCTTCTCTGACACAATGAAATAAAACTAGAAATCAGTAACAAGAAGAACTCTGGAAACTGTACAAGTACATGGAAACTACACAACATGCCCCTAAATGACCAATGGGTCAATGGGTAAATTAAGAAGAAAATTAAGGAATTTCTGGAAACAAATGAAAATGGAAACACAACATAACAAAACGTATGGGATATAGCGAAGGCAGTACTAAGAGGCAAATTGATAGATATAAGTGCCTACATCAAAAAAGTAAAAAAAAAAAAATTTTTTCAAATAAATACCATAATGATTTATCTTAACTAGAAAAGCAAGAGCAAACCAAATCTAAAATTAAAAGAAATAACAGAGCAGAAATAAATGAAACAAAAAATACAAAAGATCAATGCAATAGTTTAAAAAAGAAATAAAATTGACAAATCTTTAGCCAGACTAATAAAAAAAGACCAATGCAACAGAATAGAGAACCCAGAAATAAATCCATACATCTATAATAAATTCATTTTTTACAAAAGTGACAAGAACATACACTGGGGAAAGGACAGTCTCTTCAATAAATGGTGCTGGGAAAACTAGATATCCATACGCAAAAGAATGAAGTTGGACCCCGATATCTCACCATATACAAAAATCAAATCAAAATGGTTTAAAGATTTAAATTTAAAACCTCAAACTATGAAACTACTAGAAGAAAACATTGGAGAAACAAGTTTATAAAAAGGTGCTCAACATTATTGATCATTAGAGAAATGCAAATGAACACTACAGTTGAGACATCATCTCAACACAGTTATTTTATTCAAAAGAATATTCTGCTGTGCAGAAGCTTTTTAACTTTATGTGATCCCATTTGTCTATTTTTGCTTTGGTTGCCTGTGCTTATGGGGTATTACTCAAGAAATCTTTGTCCTGGAGAGTTTCCCCAAACAAAAAATTCTATGTCCATCCAAACTAAAAGTTAAATGTGAAAGTATGATGAAAATATTTTCAGACTTGCTGGGTCTCAGAAAATAATGACCATTTCTCTAGCCATTCTCCAGAAATTACTGAAGGATATGTCCTGCCAAAATGGAGTCAATCAAGAAATAAGTATACAAAAGCCCCTGGAAATGGGATCTCCGCAGAAAAGACACAAAAGGAATTTTCATAATGACAGTAAAGGAAAAACATAAGATAACACCTGTGCCACAGCCAAGAGAACAACCTTTGCAGGCTGGTCTGAGGACTCCACAAGGGAACCCTTGCACTGTATACTTAAAGTGCTCAGTCTAGTCCCTGGCACAGAGTAAGAAACCAGAAAATGTCCACTGTTCATGCTAGCTACTGATCTGATCAGAATCACACAAAAAGACATCTCACTTAATTTTCATCAGAAATTCCCCAAGGCCTACAATGATCAGGTAATGTGTGGAAGCAGTGTGCCTATTTGAGTACGCCAATGCTTCTCAAGTTGTGCTCTAAAGAATAATAATCCCACCAGATGCTCCTCAGTAATAGGGATCCAAAGCAAGTAAAAGCATGGAATGTGTCCATACTAAACGCTCTGAGAAATCCTGTAGCAGAGAAAATGGCTTACCTTTGTATCATCCAACATTTCCCAAATTTGTAGTTGAACATGAAACTCATTACCAGAAGTGGTGACTGCATGAAATTGGCCGGGCGCGATGACTCATGCCTGTAATTCTGGCACTTTGGGAGGCTGAGGCAGGCGGATCAGCTGAGGTCAGAAGTTCAAGACCAGCCTGGCCAACGTAGTGAAGTCCTATCTCTACTAAAAATACAAAAATTAGCTGGGTGCGGTGGCACACACCTGTAATCCCAGCTACTCAGGAAGCTGAGGCATGAGAATCACTTGAACCTGGGAGGCAGAGGTTGCAGTAAGCTGAGATCGTGCCATTGTACTACAGCCTGGGTGACAGAGTGAGATTCTGTCTCAAAACAAACAGAGTGCATGAAACTACTGCGCCATGGAACCCAATTTAGGAAGTGACAGTAAACTACCTGGGTAAGAGCCTTCAGCTTAACACCATCCACAAGCTCTTGTTGCCCAGGCTGGAGTGCAGTGGTGTAATCTCAGCTCACTGCAACCCCTGCCTCCTGGGTTCAAGCGATTCTCATGCCTTAGCCTCCTGAGTAGCTGGGACTACAGGCACATGCCACCATGCCCGGCTAATTTTTATATTTTTAGTAGAGATGGGGTTTCACCATGTTGGCCAGGCTGGTCTTGAACTCCTGACCTCAGGTGATCTACCCGCCTCGGCCTCCCAAAGTGCAGGGATTACAGGCGTGAGCCACTGTGCCAGGTCACTTTATTATGTAATTTTAAAGGAAATAAAATCTTGCCCAATTTCACAGAAACAGTTTGGTAATATCCAATTGTATAAAATAACAATAAATGGGTAGCTTTAAACCTACAAAGCCCAAAGGTATTTTATAGATATTTTGTCTTTATCTTTATCTCCACTGTGATAGCACACTGCATGGTGATTTGCAATAAATGTTATATCTTATTTTGAAAACAACTAGGGCAATAGAGAAGAATAAAAATAGAGTTCGTATACAAAATAGGCCACAGTCTACAAAGGAGTCCCACGGTATTACATAAGTGAGGAAATACTCCTTCCCTGTCTCATAGTGCCAAGCAGTATTTAGCCATATGATAGATATAAGTACCTACATCAAAAAAGTATATAAAAAAATTCAAATACCATAATGATGTATCTTAACTAGAAAAGCAAGAGCAAAGCAAATCTAAAATTAAAAGAAATAACAGCAAAGCAGAAGTAAATGAAATTAAAACAAAAAATACAAAAGTCTGTCATTGTCCCAGACATTGGACTAAATACATTTAAGCAGAAATGGCCTATGTTCTTTAGTAGTGTGCTGGTACTTTCCATAAGGACAAAATTAATACAGAGGTCTAAGAAATGAGTGAATACCCAGAAGGAAAATATGTCAATGCTTGCAGCATAATTTGGCATTTAGGGATAGTGAATAAAGTCTGGTCATTGAAAGGGAAAAGGTAAATTGCATCTACTTAACCAAGGAAAATTTATTGATAAAGATATAATTATGACTATTAGAAGAAAACGTGTAAGTGCTGAGCAATTAGAACAAAGAAGAGAAAATGAAACACCCTGGTGATTAGCAAGGGGTGGGGTACATGGTAGGGACTGAATAAATGTTCACTGAAGGCCAGGCGCGGTGGCTCAAGCCTGTAATCCCAGCACTTTGGGAGGCCGAGACGGGCGGATCACGAGGTCAGGAGATCGAGACCATCCTGGCTAACACGGTGAAACCCCGTCTCTACTAAAAATACAAAAAACTAGCCGGGCAAGGTGGCGGGCGCCTGTAGTCCCAGCTACTCGGGAGGCTGAGGCAGGAGAATGGCGTAAACCCAGGAGGCGGAGCTTGCAGTGAGCTGAGATTCGGCCACTGCACTCCAGCCCGGGAGACAGAGCGAGACTCCGTCTCAAAAAAAAAAAAAAAAAAAAAAAAAATGTTCACTGAAAAATGAAAGTGGTAACCTAGGAAAGGGAATGGGGCTCGTAAGTCTAGCAAGTCATGAAACATGGGGAAGGAAATTCAGACACAGAGAAAGGCTTGGGTTGCAGAGCTTAAGTACTAGAAAGTTTAAGTAACTGTTTTTAAAAATGGGATTTGGTCATTTGATAAATAAACTAGAGGTAAGCCCCCAAAATATCTACCTTCTTCAAGGTCTCCAAACCCTGGAAAAGAGGGTCTAAATGCCGTAGGCAGTCCCCAGCTAAGATGTGTGAAAGTAGAGAGGACTCATTATTATATCAGACCGCTAAAGAGAAAAACTGCTTGTTAGTAATGACTCACTCCTACCACCTCGAAAATAGAAGGGATGCAAATCAATCATCCCCATTTAAAAAGTTAATATGAAATACTAGAGAGTGGAAGAAGAGACAAACAGGAACTCCCCAAAATCTCCCAGCTAAGCTTCAGGGTCTGCTGTGATACATCAACATTTTTATCACTGAAGGAAGACAAGCCAAAACACATACACACGAGAGCTTCCCTCACTTGTCCCCACACTTCCCCTTTCAAGCAGTCACACAGGCACATCCACCTCTTAATCAGTAGCTATATGTCAGTCTGGCAGTTTCCGGAAATCACTAACCATTGATAGATCCTTTGACTCTGGGTAAACTGGTTTCTCCTCTTTTCTCCCTCATTCACTAAACTAGGAAAATGCTGTTTATCCATTCTAAGTATTTGTAAATGAAGCTTATAAAATATCAGATTAAAATGCAGCATCAAGATGTTCTAAAGCATGGGTATCAGGAGTGTACCATCACTCAGTGCTTACAGTTTGCAGCCCTTAATTTCAACTGTCACCAC
This sequence comes from Rhinopithecus roxellana, assembly GCF_007565055.1. NCBI lineage: Eukaryota > Metazoa > Chordata > Mammalia > Primates > Cercopithecidae > Rhinopithecus > Rhinopithecus roxellana. The sequence goes on from NC_044552.1 coordinate 63,245,816, forward strand.
AATATAGGTATAATTGACGTACATGCGCGCGCACACACACACACACACACACACATACATCAACAAACACTGACCCTGTGCTGACTACTCGGTGCAGAATGCTCTGAACATTTATCTGTGTCCTTTACATGTGACCTATGGTCCAGGATCTGCTGATACTCTAAAGGACCAGGCCCTTTCCAGGTTTTATATCACCCCAGGCCTGACAAGGGAAACGGGGAGTTGAAGAGGGAGAAAGGGTAATAAACCCGATGGCTATGTCTTCCTCCTTCCTCCACCCTGTCACCCTCTATGATAGGCATCTCACCAACATTCATGACATCAGACACCTCCCTAACCAAGCCTCCATGTGGGCACTTCCTCAGATTCCAGAATGAAATGCTCAGAGTGACCCAATTTCAGCTTCTTTCAGAAAAGCGGATAAATCATGCTTCAGTCTTTGGTATGCCAGAAACTCACCACTGGGGTGGATGGACATTTTATCTGTAGTAAGCTACAGAAAGGTTCAGACCTGGCAGGGCACAGTGGCTCACACCTGTAATCCCAGCATGTTGGGAGGCCAAGGCAGGTGGATCACTTGAGCTTAGGAGTTTGAGACTAGCCTGGGCGACATGATGAAACCCCGTCTCTACAAAAATATAAAAATGAGGCTGGTGTGGTGGCACCTGCCTGTAGTCCCAGCTACTTGGGAGGCTGAGGTGGGAGGATCACTTGAGCCCAGGAAGTCAATGCTGCAGTGAGCCAAGATGGTGCCACTGCACTCCAGCCTGGGTGACAGAGTGAGACCCTCCCTCAAAAAAAAAAAAGAGAGAAAGAAAGAAAAAACAAAAAAGAAAAAGAAAAAAAGAAAGGTTCAACCTGACTTTAGAGGCAGCAGAATTAAGGAAAGGCTGTGAAACTTGTCGGAGTCCCTGGTATGGCAAGAAGGAAAGAGGCCCTGCTTAGAAGTAATGGGTAGCATCTATGAAAAGGTAGGCAGGCAAGCCAAACTCTGGAGCTGGGGAAAAAATAAAGATGTGACAATCTCAAACTAATCCTCCTGCAGAGGATCATACTAATAGAAGAACCTCTGCCCACACCTCCGTGTCCCCAACCTAGTAACTCCAGGTCTGGCTCCTCCAGCTCTGCATTCCTCTCAGACCCAAACTCAGTTGGATACCTGACCTCGAGGCTCTGGCCTACACCAGTAATTCAACCTAGGGCAACTCTGCATCCTACGACAACAGGGTAACATGAGTTCTTGGCATTCTGAAGCGGAACTCCTCATTTGTTTTCCCACTGGAAACCCATTGCAACCTACACAGCATCGGCACCACAAAGTAATAATTAAGATGAATTATGGCTTACATAGAACTTTATGGGGTGCTTGTATGGAAAATGTGATCTGAGTATCAAAATACCTACTTAAAATGAATTTCTGGAATGAAATCTTCCAAAGGTTTGAAAATACCTCTGTAATTCAATACCTCACAAATTTTCCTTTTGAAAACAAAAAGCATCTTCACACTCAACCCTGGGCTACATGAAAAAATAACCCCCGAAAGAATTTACTGCAGAAGTCTCAACCTGTATCAGCTATAAAAGAATGCTTGCCTCATGGCACCTCTCTATATAATGAACGAAGGTTTAAGAGGGCAGGATATGAAAAGAATCCTTTTCTTAAAAGGGCTAGTATTTTACTCCACTCAAATTGAGCCATACATCTTACTAGTACTCAGTCAGCTTTTAATTTTTCAGTCTCTCCGTGCTAAACTAGATAGCAAAGTGCACATTTTGAAACTAACTTTTATTAATAGAATTTGAATTCACAATAAACCTCAAGAAAATTACTAAGGCCTCTCGCTGTACTAGAAATTTGTGGCACAATATATCATTCCAATAAGTGGATCATGAAGGTGTGAAAAAATGCTGATCTTAAGAATTTTTATCATACTAGTACTTGATGTGATAAAATATGACCCATATATCCCATAGTACACATAGCCATTGAGATGAAAGTTGTGATCCACTAAGGGATAGAAAACCTATATTTCCCTGTCATTCATTCCAGAATTTACAAGGAACTCAAAGAACTCAACAACAAAAAATAATAAGAGCCCCGTTAAAAAGTGGGCAAAGGACATAAATAGACATTTTTCAAAAGACAACATACAATGGTCAACAAGCATTTGAAAAAATACTCAACATCACTAATCATCAGAGAAATGCAAATTAAAACCACAGTGAGATATCAGCTTACACCAGTCAGAATGGCTATTCTGAAAGTCAAAAAACAACAGATGTTAGCAAGGATGCAGAGAAAGGGGAACACTAATACACTGTGGGTGGGAATGTACGTTAGTACAAGCTCTATGAAAAACAGCACGGAGATTCCTCAAAGAACTGAAAATAGAACTTTCATCCTATCCAACAATTTCGTTACTGGATATCTACTCAAAGGAAAACAAATCATTATACCAAAAAGACACCTGCACTTGTATTTTTATCACAGCACTATTCACAACAGCAAAGATATGGAATCAACCTAAGTGTCCATTAATGGATAACTGGAAAAAGAAAATGTGTGTATACATACATATACACACACATACACACACATTGTAGGTATGTGTATATAGCTGTAGATACACACATACATATAGACATAAACACACACAATAAAATACTATTCAGCCAAAAAAATGAAATGTCTTTTGCAGCAATGTGAATGGGACTGGAGACCATTATCCTAATAGAAATAACTCAGAAATGTAAATTCAAATGGCACATGTTCTCACATACTAGTGAGAGCTAAATAATGTGTACACACGACAGAGGGTAGAATGATAGACACTGGAGACTCAGAAAGGTGGAAGGGTGGGAGCAGGAAGAGGGATGAGAAATTACTTCATGGGGACAATTTACATTATTCAAGTTATGGTTACACTAAAAACCCAGACTTCCCCATGACACAATACATCCATGTAACAAAATTGCACTTGTATCCCTTAAATTTACACAAATTAAGAAAAAAAGAAAACCTGTATTTCTGTTATAGGGTGAACGTGGTGGCAAGAGACACCAATGAATCATAAATCTTAGCTTATTAAACAAAACTAGTGTGCCACTTGGTTATGTCACCTTGGTGCCTTCATACACACTTGCTTCCAGATTTGATACCCCTTAGGAGGTGACACGTGAGATAGCACATTTTCCTAATGTGCTTCCGGTTTTGTCTTCAGAGTCTCCTGTGATTGGGAACCATGCAAGTGCCTGGACTGATTCATGGCTGAACCAAAGAAGCTCAAGTTTCAATGCCTCATAACTCTGAGGATGAATTGCAGTAACGCTTCATGCTTGGGGCAATGCAGGCAAACCATGTGCAGGTTGTAGCTATTAAGAAATTCAAGAGCATGACTGCTCAAGGGCAGTCACCCAACAAGGTCATAATATTCAGACAGCCTTCTGCCAGCACTCCACCTGCTCCCAATCAGTCATCAGGAGTCTAAAAATCACAAGTTTCATGGAAACTATCACAGAACCACACTGGGAATAAGCCAGGATTTGCATCAAAAAGAATACTGGCCCATGTGTGGGCACACAGGCATGCCCACTCATGCAAAGTGAAAGAGAGCCACATCCATCAAAATAATACAACTCTTATTTTTGCTTTTTTAATACTTTGCCTTGAAAATATACCTATAATTATCAATACAATGTAAGTCAAAGAGACCAGGCTATTTTCTCTGCAGCCTTTTCAATATTCCTACAGAGACCTAAATTCACTATACTTCTTGTGTTCACAAGGGTTTTAAAAGCACATTTTTTCATGTACCAAATATTAATAATACCAATTGATATGATCGATCATCCAAAATGCTATTTCAGAATAATCATCATTACTGTTTTGGTCATAGTGGAGAATGTAGCTAGTTGCCAGCCTCTAAAGCGTATCTCAAGGCACTGCAACTCAAGTGGAAAGTGTAACAAAAACATGTGCTGGCCAGTTAAGCTGGTATTTAAATGCAACACTAAAAATGCATTTCACACCCAACTTCATCAATCACCAACCAATCCTACTTTGCATCTTGGCTACCAAAAGAAAATGGGATTTGTTTCCCTGAAGAAATATGTCACTGCTCTGCTTGAATTATTAAGCTTTACTATTACAGAGAGAAACAGAGTCAAAAAAAAAAAAAAAATGAAAAGAAAAGAAAAAAGGAAACAAAATTAGACCCAGGTTGCCATCTACAGACTGATAGAAGCATTGCTCATTCACACAGCATTTGGTAACTGAATCAGTAAATATCAGCAATTTTACAAAAAGGAAAAAATATGTGACTACAATTTTAATTATTAAAAAATCAAGATAACCTATGAAGTCTTTTTCTAATTAAAATGAAAATAGTATATAAGAACACTAGATCAAACATTTGCCCAAGTTAACATATGCTATAAAATAATCATAGCTATTCACCCTAACCCTAAAATTTATCACTTTGAAATAAAACTAAACAGCTTATTTAATATCAAATTTAAAATACATTGTAAGTAGAAAAAGCTATGTAAATTTTATCTCTAAAACCAAATTTTTGCATTTTACATTATTATGAGTTCTTACACCCTTCACTTTCATTTTGCTTCAAATTCTTATTGCTTTTACCTTTCTAAAGAATAAGAGCCCTCTTGAAACATGAGTATTCAAAAGCACATACTTGGTTCTAATTACTAAAATAGATGACATTAAAGTAAAAAGCAACTTTAATAATAAATGAATATGAAGGCTGAATTAAAGAGAGAAAGGGAGAGGGACTTTTGATATTATAATCTGGAAAATTTCTATAGTCAAAGACATTTGCAGGGAGATCCATTAAGAACCAAATTGCTCAATTTTCAGTAGTATGGAGTTAAGCTAATATGCTTAAAGTTATCAAGTGACGGTTTAATCTAGTGAACTGCACAAAATCCTTTTTCATTTTTCCTGGAAAAAAAATTGTCTTTGGAAGCCAAGATTCATTTTCCAGGTTATATGTTCTTTCCATACAAATGAAATGCTTCTAGATCAGTGATACAAGCCTGTTAGTGGAGGAAAAACAAAAAAATTCATTCCCTAAAACCTTCCTTTAAAAGACATCAGTAGCGTTTCATGTAACAATGAGATCCAGCAGTTTAAAACCTGTAATACACACATTATAAAACCACATTGGAAAATATAGACTTAAAATGGGCTATTATATCTAAAACAACTACAGAATTATCTAAAGAAAAAAATAAAAGAACAGGAAAGCTTACACCTTTTCTTTTTAAAATACTATTTGCTTCAATATTAAACACGTTTTTTCACGCCCACCAACACAAATGTTGTTAAAAACTACTTGTGGATTTCTACAAAAGCAAAACTACCAATAATTCAATTTTTTTTTTCTTTTTTTCCAGGCAGGGTGTCATTCTGTCTGTCACACAGGCTGGAATGCAGTGGCAGGATCATGGCTCACTGCAGCCTCAGCCACCTGGGCTCAATTGCTTTTCCCACCTCAGTCTCCCAAGTAGCTAGGACTACAGGTGTATGCCACTACACCCTGCTAATTTTTTGTATTTGTTTTGTAGAGACAGGGTTTGGCTATGTTGCTCAGGCTGGTCTCAAACTCAAGCAATCCGACTACCCGCCTTGGCCTCCCAAAGTGCTTATATTACAAGCATGAGCCACTGCACCCAGCCAATAATTTGACTTGTTAATGAAGGTTACTTTCCTATGAACAAGGGATATGTTAATACAGCCTCTTATGTTCTCAAGTTTTTACAAATGAGAAAACCTGAAAAGATGATCATTCTCTTTCTTCCAAGGGACAACTACCTAATTTAAAGACTTTTTAAAAATACACTGGAAGTAAGGATTGGGATTTCTATAGGCTAACAAGAACCTCACAGAAAAGAAGCAAATAACATCTTATAAAAAGCTTTTAACCACAAAAAAAAAAAAAAAAAAAAAAAAAAATGAGAAGTTTAAGACAGGTCCTGTTTCACAGTGGGTATTAAAATGTTATAGAATTAACTATTTTTTAAACTTCCATCATTCATTCACTCAACATTTATTAAGTGCCTTGTATCTATCAGACTGTGCCATTGCTGGGAATAAGAAAAAACTAGTAGGACATAGCCCAAGGCTTTGGGGGCTTCACAGTCTAGTAACTATTAATCTTTTAAAGCCTCTCTCATTTTTAGTGCTCAAGGTAGGATATGTTCTTCGGGCCTAATTTATTTTCTTTGATTCCTGTCACATAATAGTCACTCGGTAAATATTTGCTGACTCTATTACACCCTAGCCTCCTTGTTCTCTACTCACGGGAAAGGACTGTACAAATTTCAAGATATTCAAAACTTTAAAGAGAAATCTTAATAAGAACCCACATTTTTCAGACAGATAACAGAGCTAAAGAAAAAAAGTTAAATGAGTTGCCCAAGGTCAATGGCAGAGCTGGGATGAGAATCTAGGACTCCTGACTTCCAGCTAGTCTCCATCATTTAGGTCTTTGATGATTTAGACCCCTCCACTTCTCTATGGAACTGGTTCACCCATTTTGCCTGTTCTTTTAACCTAACCTCACCCATCTTTGTTCTGACTCTTTAATCATTTGTGCACCTTCCTCTAAACCCTCAGAGGAGTTTAAACTGTCTCCTCAGCTGTGAAGTTAGAGCTAATGCTCTAACACTAATGTGACTCTTCATATTGACTTTGAAATAAGCTGGAGCTCCCAGGTGGAAGATAGGGCTTTGCCCATTAATCTGAAACCTGATTCCATCAGTCCTCTTCCTGGCACCCCTCACTGTCCCACGCGTGGGGAGAGTAGGGGGGTGTATGAGGGGATCTCAGGGCAAGAGGAGCAGTAGTCATTCCCACTGGTCTGCTTCCCAGCCAGTCATTTCCACCCCAGCATCACTCCACTCTGAGAACACGCTGGGAATAAAACCAAAAATCAACCCTCTTCACAAAAACCTAACATCAAAGTTAACAATTTTCATTGCATACTTCCTTAGTCTACCACACTTTTATCTCATACCAATGAAATCTTCGACTAATGCAATTTTTTATTTTATTTTATACCATCTCTCACCTGCTAGTGAAGATGAAACTACATCTAATTTTGCTGAATAGGTTATTGTTTACTGATAAAATGTTATGTCTGTTCAGTATTCTCTTGGTTATCAGTATAATTAACAAAATGACTTTTCAGGAAAGATGATCTTTGACTAATAAATCATAATGAATGTGGGCAAGGGTTACAGATACACAAATAAGAGACCAATATCATAGTAGTTGTAGGTAAAAATATTAAACAAGCAATATCAGTGGGAGCAGAGGATGAAAAAAATATACTTTTAAAATAAGACTACCATAAGACACATTTGATCTCAAAACAAGTATTCTCATGGCACATCTAATTGCAAATAAAAACCAAGCATAAAAACAGCATCATCTCTCATATACAAATACAATTTTCTTTGAAAACTCTCATATATGAAAATAAGGAATGGCTTCTGTGGGCCCAGAGAAACAATGGATCTATTTAAGAATTAAAATTTTATCGCAGCCTTAAGATAATAACAACACACTTACCACTGTTTGGAATGGTTTCTTGTGAATTCTTTAATTTTACATTTTGTTTCACTTCCATCAGTTTTTCTGAATTCACATCTTCTCTTTTCCCTTTCCTCTTCAGGGGCTGAGGAGATGAGTTGTCACTGGATCCAATTGTTGACTTAGATTGGCGATCATTTCCCTAAATGGCAAAGTATTAGACCTTTATTATTCGCTAATGAACTCTCAAAAAGATTCCCAGTAAATACATGTCATTAACTATTGGTAAGCAGAGCAGGCGCACGGACGTGTATTGTCCTGGTTCTGCAACTGTCCATCTTTATACATTAACTCCAAATGTATCTTCCTGGAGGCAAAAGGGTCTAGGAGAGGAAGGAGGATAAAAATAATAGCTAACAATCACTGGGTTTTCTAACATGTACCAGGTATTCTGTAAAATTGTATTCACTCAATCCTCATGCTAGCCCTAGTTACTAGCTCACTAGCCTCATGCTAGTGAGACAGACACTACTGTTACTACATCACTGTATAGATGAGCAAGTGGGCTTTAGAGGATAAATCTTGTGTAAGGTCCTGTAGCCAGTCAGGCGCAGAGCAGCTGCCTCCAAAACCACTGTAAATCCACTGCCTTAAGAATCCTCTCACTCCTGCACCTTTCTGCAGAATCAACCAGTGTCTATTGGATAGAATTGGTGACTTCCCCCAGAGTGATCAATTAATCTACAAATACCTTATTAACAAGTTGTCGCTATGGGTGTATAGATGTCATCCTACAAGCAGCCACACACTGTGCTTGTAGAAATTCTCCAAATATTAATGAGTCTGTTGGTGACCACCACGGTCTCTAAGAATCGCAAATCCAAAGCAACACACAGACTCAAGAGGCTCAGGACCACATGTCCCCACTTGTTCCTGAGGGAGCTGCGCAGCTGCTTGCCCTACTCCTGCAAGGCAGCCAGGGTGATCACACCTTCCATGGTTATCTCTAGTCCCCATGTGTCTCTCACAGTGAAGACCCTGTGGCTGCCAAAAGTGGGCTCCTCCACACAAGAGGGAGGTTGAGTTTCAGTGGCTCTTATCACTGGGCCAGTACAGTCCCTGGGGAGCCACATAGCAGCCACTGCATTGGGGGCTACTGCAAGGAACAGCTGTGCTGATACTAAGCCTCTGCTTGGCCACTGCTACAGCAAGAAACTGCCTCTTCCCAGGCATGGTAGCTCCAGACTGTAGTCCCAGCTACCTAGGAGGCAGAGGTGGGAGGATCACTTGAGATCAGGAGTTTGATGCCAGCCTAAGAGTAGTCCCAGCTACCTAGGAGGCAGAGGTGGGAGGGCCACTTGAGGTCAGGAGTTTGAGGCCAGCCTAAGTGTAATCCCAGCTACCTAGGAGGCAGAGGTGGGAGGGTCACTTGAGGTCAGGAGTTTGAGGCCACCCTAAGCGTAGTCCCAGCTACCTAGGAGGCAGAGGTGGGAGGATCACTTGAGGTCAGGAGTTTGAGGCCAGCCTAAGCAACCTAGCAGGACCCTCCACCTCTAAAATTAAAAATTTTAAAAATCAGCCTGGTGTGCTGGTGCATGCCTATAGCCCCAGCTACTCAAGAGGCTGACTCAGGAGGATCACTTGAACCCATGAGTTTGAGATTGCAGTGTGCTGTGATCATGCCACTGTACTCCAGCCTGGGCCACAGAGTGAGACCCCTATCTCTAACAAAAAGAAAAAGAAAAAGAAACTCCCTTTTACTAAGGCAGTCTTGGCTCTCAGATGCTCAGGTTCTAAACTTACCTGAGAGTATATGGTGAGAGGCTACAGGTAGTGGGAAAAATGCAAGTTTTGGAAACCCCAAATACATGGCTGAGAGCTACTGCTCTGCCACTGAACACAAGGGACCATGGGCTAACTAACTCTTAATTTCCCTAAGCCTCAGTTTCCTCATTATTTGAGTGGAGTTAATGTACTTGCCTTTGGGTCTAGCATGACGATGCAATGATAAGGCTTATGGAGTGACTAGTACAGTGCGTGATGTATAGTGTTGGTTTAATAAGTATCAGAATGCTTTCTTCAAGAGCAGAGAGTTAATCTTTTTCTTAAAAATCATTTCAAACTCATACCATATTGAGTGTAATCTTTATGCAACATCTGTACTATGCTTCTGTCTGAAAGTAAATGTAGTAAATTAAATAAACAAATCTGCCTAGAAAACTATTATAACTGTTCATTTTAAACATTTATATATTCAGTCATCCAGAAGCATTTAAATGGATTTAGCCATCATCCAATTAGGAATAGAAAAATTCACAGCTTTACAAATGAAGTTATTTATGCTATTTTGTCATAGCCTACAAGTAAATGAATTATGCATAGGTTTATTAACAGTATGAAAACTTGTCCAAATCTATAACACTTTTCGTGTAATTTAATTTCCTATTCCAACTGCAATTTAAACATACAGTTTCCATTTAATTATTATGGTAACTGCAACCAGAGGTTTCTTTTTTCTTTTCTTTTCTTTTCTTTTCTTTGAGGATTCTTTCTTGAGAATCTTAAGCTCTTCCATAAACTGTCTGGCAGAAGAAATAGATATATGATTATAGTAGAGGTGCGAAAACCATCAGCCAAGTCTCATAGTCCCTTTTATTCTCAATGGAGTCTTTCATCCCAAGATTTTAATATTTTAGTTTAGTTTTAGATGGAGTCTCAGTCTGTCATCCAGGCTGGAGTGCAATGGTGCGATCTCAGCTCACTGCAACCTCCACCTCCCAGGTTCAAGCGCTTCTCCTACCTCAGCCTCCCAAGTAGCTGGGATTACAGGTGCACACCACCACACCCAGCTAAATTTTTTTGTATTTTTAGTAGAGACAGGGTTTCACCATGTTGACCAGGCTGGTCTTGAACTCCTCACCTCAGGTGATCCACCCACCTCAGCTTCCCAAAGTGCTGGGATTTACATGCGTGAGCCACCACACCTGGTCGATTTTTAAAATTTTAAAGTTTTAGATGAGAGGATCAACCTTTCACAAGCAGTTAGCAAGCTTACTAGAATGTTCTGAGTTGCTGTTGAACTTGCAAGGACTGGAATGGAACCCAATGAATGAGAAACCCTGGAGCTCAGCAGGATCATTTTCTGCAGCTCTCTGGGGAAAGCATTACTCACAAAGGGGCATGAAAAGGGAGACGCTGAAGCCCCACTCTGGAGTGCATGTCATTCTAAGTCACCTCTCTTGTTTATGAATAGAGAGGAACGTTCCGATTTATCAAATTTCTGATAAAAACACTCAAAAAAAGCGTAATTTTGGAGCATGAAGAAAGACTAATTGGTTCAAATAACTACATAATGCATAGATTTGGCAGTTGACACTCATGCATTCAATTATTGAGTAATAACTAATTTCCAGTTCCCATGAAAATGTGCCAAAAACGTGTAGACCAAAAAACATCAAATTTAAAATAATTTTGTGAGAGGTTTGCCTCAGTGACCAGCCTTCACAATGTGTGTATTTCATGGGTACACCCAGAGACATTATAAGCCGGGGGTGGTGGGCGGGGACTAGATGGTGACTCCACCTGACATTTCTCTCATCTGCATATCTGGTGATGACAAGAGTAAGAAGCCCTTTTACCTATACCAGCTTCAGTTTCCTCCATGGCAAAATGGAGTTTGGGAGTGTGAGGAATTTATCTTAATATGTTTATAACTTGCTTCACAGTGACACTCTGATACTTGGATAATAATGAAATGTTTTTTATCAAAACCTTATAAATCATAATATTTGATCCTGTAAACTACTGACCATAAGATGTATAAGTCAAATGGTAATAAGAACAACAAAAGATCACATAGTCCTTGGTTTTCACTTTCAAACACTTTCCTGATTTTTTTTCATCTTTTCCAATAGAGGGTGCTGTGATTCTACATGGTGTCACCTTGCCACTAGAAAACAGCCTTCTGCAGATGCGTATATTTTTCAAGCTCAGGGAATTTAAGATAATTTATTTACATCTTCCTTTTGCTTTTAAGGCTAGAATCACAACTTAAAATTTTCCTCAACATGCTCATTTCTGTGACTCTGGCAGCACTGAGTCTGTATAAGAAATGACTTCTGGTCTGTCTTGCTTTGCACGAGGCATTCCCCTGGCTCCCAGACGGACTCAATTATGCACCAGCAGGGGTCCCTGTGTAGACTATGGCAGCTGCTTTCTCTCTTTCCCTCTCAAGTTCTACCAGTCCCTCATCCACACTCTCTTCTATATGCAAAAGAGCAATTCCTAGAAAGTCATGTAGGGAAAAATAAATTTCTAAAACTCTAGTTCTGTGACCACTTTGATTTGCATCATGAGCTTAGGGTGCCTTCCCCATTGATTTTGCAGTGGTTCCTAAAGCTGGAAGCTAAGCACTCCCCACACAGTCCCCTTCACTCACATCCCTCCTCTCAGTGCCAGGCAGCTAATGATCTATAAAATGCATGCATTCTCCAGGGAACCGATTCATTAAAGGAAAGGAGTAAATTAATCCTGTTAAAAATCGAGCTTGTGACTTTGGATTTACTGGCATAGGAAGTTCTGTGTGGCTCAATGCCAAACATTCACACACTGCCTAAGCCAAGTTAGTGAGAACCTACCAAGCACCAAGCACTGTGCCAGGGGTTAGTCTCCTCTACTCAAATGTAACCTCCTGAAAGAGGCCTTTCCAACCACCCAGCTGAAATAGCACCTTCTCTCACCTCCTCTTCCCATGTCTTCATGTATTTTTATTCATGCTTATCTCTGGTGTATATCACATGTATTGTACATTTGTTTCTGGAATGTAACCTCTGTGCATTTAGTACTTTAGAATCTCTGGGCCCTGAAGCACCAGAACAGTGCCCAGGACATCATATGAACTCAATAAATAGTTGTTGGATCAACGAATCAATCAATGACCATATACTCAAAGAAGAGTTATAATAGATGTCCAACCCCACTGCAGCCACCTATCAGATTCACCTGTATGTGTCCCACATACTTGTATGTGTCCCACTGCCTCCTGCATCTATTCTTGCCCCGACCCATTTCTCTATAGATACCACAGCCAGAATGAGCACTTAAAAATGTAAAGCAGGCCAGGCATGGTGGCTCACACCTGTAATCCCAACACTTTGAGAAGGCCAAGGCAGGTGGATCATGAGGTCAGGAGTTCAAGACCAGCCTTGCCAAAATGGTGAAACCCCATCTCTACTAAAAAAAAATACAAAAATTAGCTGGGCGTGGTGGCGGGCACCTGTAATCCCAGCTACTTGGGAGGCTGAGGCAGGGACTTCCTTGAACCTGGGAGGCGGAGGTTGCAGTGAGCCAAGATCATGCCTGGGCAACAGTGAGACTCCGTCTCAAAACAAAACAAAAAAAAATTTAAAGCAAATTATATCATTTCCTCCCTATAACCTTCAAACGGCACCCCATCAAGAAATAAAATCCAAACTTTTTGCATGCCTGCATGATTGAGCCCTGCCTGCCTCTCTAATTTCATCCATGGCCTTCTTTCTTCCCTCCTCACATGCCAGGCTCTTTAGCAAGGGCCTATATGACTTTGTTTCCTCTGCCTTGGATGCTCTTCTTCCCCTGCCTCATCCCTGGCACAACTGGCTCCATTACATATCATTAAGGTCTCAGTTTCAGACAATTTTATATACATCACGCCCTGCCACATTTTATTTTCCCCGTAGCACTTATCACCATCTGAAACTATTTGTACATTTGTTTATTAGTTGATCATCTATCTACTCCCATTCATCCCATCCATACTCCCCACCAACACACACACAAACGCGCGCATGCACACACACACTAGAATGAAAGCACCATAAGTCCTTGTCTATCTACCACTATACGCTCAGTGCCTACAGTAGTTCCTGGCACTTAGTGGGAGCTCAGTGAATATGTTTGGAATGGATGACGGATGGAGTGGATGAATACAGGGTGCTATGGGAACACTGTAGAAAGAGGGACAAACTCTGCTATCATTTTTCTAAGTCATAGCATGGAACGTTTGACAACTTTGCTTTCTATGGGATGCAAATATACCTTATAACTCTGAGTCTTTGTTTAACGTCACTTCCTCCAGGAGGCCTCTCCTGACACACCTATCTAAATGTGTTTTTCTTTTATTGTCTCTCATATTACTCTACACTTTTCTTTCATTTTTATCATACTTCATAAGTATCTATTGATTTATGGAATCGCTTGTTTCACCTTTGTCTCCTCAAGTAGACTATGAGTATCAGAGAGAGCATCAGATCTTTGCGCTCATTGCTATATTCCTGGGGCTTACTACTGTGCCGAACACGTGGAAAATTCAATCAGATGAACTGATCTGATGACCTTGATGTATCACAGTATTCACAGCACACAGTCTAAAAAACTTACAAATGAGCAAGAAATAAAATTGCATGTGTGTACCTACACATGCATTTTAAAGCAGGAAAGGCTCTACACGTTTTTAATGAAAATTTTAGTTTTTCAAATTTCACAATAGTAAACATATCATTCAATCCAAAGTTCAGTCACTGTGAATACAAAGAGTTGGGTCATGATTTTGGTCCTGACGTCGACTTTCCCTGTGACTTGGGGTCAATTTATTCAATTACAATGGGTCTCTGTTTAACCATCATTCCTCTAGCTGCAGTGTGAGAATTAACAAGCTAATATCTATATAGTACACAGACAAGATTCTGCTACAAAGTCCTAAAGAAAAACAAAAAGGGGGGCGGAGCAAGATGGCCGAATAGGAACAACTCCAGTCTCCAACTCCCAGCGCGAGCGACACAGAAGACCGGTGATTTCTGCATTTTCAACTGAGGTACTGGGGTCATCTCACTAGGGAGTGCCGGACAATCGGTGCTGGTCAGCTGCTGCAGCCTGACCAGCGAGAGCTGAAGCAGGGCGAGGCATCGCCTCACCTGGAAGCGCAAGGGGGAAGGGGATCCGTTTTCCTAGCCAGGGGAACTGAGACACACAACACCTGGAAAATCGGGTAACTCCCACCCCAATACTGCGCTGTAAGCATACAGGCATTCCAGGAGAATATATCCCACACCTGGCCGGGAGGGTCCCACGCCCACGAAGCCTCCCTCACTGCTAACACAGCAGTCTGCCGCGATCTATCCGCAAGGCAGCAGCGAGGCTGGGGGAGGGGCGCCCGCCATTGCTGAGGCTTAAGTAGGTAAACAAAGCCGCTGGGAAGCTCGAACTGGGTGGAGCTCACAGCAGCTCAAGGAAGCCTGCCTGTCTCTGTAGTCTCCACCTCTGGGGACAGCGCACAGCTGAAGACCAACAGGGGAAGTAGCCGGAGCCGGTGCAGACGCGAACGACTCTGTCTGACAGCTCTGGGGAGAGCCGCGGATCTCCCAACGCGGAGGTTGAGATCTGAGAACGGACAGACTGCCTGCTCAGGTGGGTCCCTGACCCCTGAGTAGCCTAGCTGGGAGAAATCCCCCACTAGGGGCAGTCTGACACCCCACACCTCACAGGGTGGAGTACACCCCTGAGAGGACACTTCCAAAGGAAGAATCAGACAGGTACACTCGCTGTTCAGCAATATTCTATCTTCGGCAACCTCTGCTGCTGATACCCAGGCAAACAGGGTCTGGAGTGGACCTCAAGCAATCTCCAACAGACCAACAGAGAGTCCTTCTGACTGTCAGAAGGAAAACTATCAAACAGGAAGGACACCTATACCAAAACCCCATCAGTTCGTCACCACCATCAAAGACCAGAGACAGATAAAACCACAAAGATGGGGAAGAAGCAGGGCAGAAAAGCTGGAAATTCAAAAAATAAGAGCGCATCTCCCCCTGCAAAGGAGCGCAGCCCATCACCAGCAACGGATCAAAGCTGGTCAGAGAATGACTTGGACGAGAGGAGAGAAGAAGGCTTCAGTCCATCAAACTTATCAGAGCTAAAGGAGGAATTACGTACCCAGCGCAAAGAAACTAAAAATCTTGAAAAAAGAGTGGAAGAATTGACAGCTAGACTCATTAATGCAGAGAAGATCATAAACGAAATGACAGAGATGAAAACCATGACACGAGAAATACGTGACAAATGCACAAGCTTCAGTAACCGACTCGATCAACTGGAAGAAAGAGTATCAGCGATTGAAGATCAAATGAATGAAATGAAGCGAGAAGAGAAACCAAAAGAAAAAAGAAGAAAAAGAAATGAGCAAAGCCTGCAAGAAGTATGGGATTACGTAAAAAGACCAAATCTACGTCTGATTGGGGTGCCTGAAAGTGAGGGGGAAAATGGAACCAAGTTGGAAAACACTCTTCAGGATATTATCCAGGAGAACTTCCCCAACCTAGTAGGGCAGGCCAACATTCAAATTCAGGAAATACAGAGAACGCCACAAAGATACTCCTCCAGAAGAGCAACTCCAAGACACATAATTGCCAGATTCACCAAAGTTGAAATGAAGGAAAAAATCTTAAGGGCAGCCAGAGAGAAAGGTCGGGTCACCCACAAAGGGAAGCCCATCAGACTAACAGCAGATCTCTCGGCAGAAACTCTACAAGCCAGAAGAGAGTGGGGGCCAATATTCAACGTTCTTAAAGAAAAGAATTTTAAACCCAGAATTTCATATCCAGCCAAACTAAGTTTCATAAGTGAAGGAGAAATAAAATCCTTTACAGATAAGCAAATGCTTAGAGATTTTGTCACCACCAGGCCTGCCTTACAAGAGACCCTGAAGGAAGCCCTAAACATGGAAAGGAACAACCGGTACCAGCCATCGCAAAAACTTGGCAAAATGTAAAGACCATCGAGGCTAGGAAGAAACTGCATCAACTAACGAGCAAAATAACCAGTTAATATCATAATGGCAGGATCAAGTTCACACATAACAATATTAACCTTAAATGTTAATGGACTAAATGCTCCAATTAAAAGACACAGACTGGCAAACTGGATAAAGAGTCAAGACCCATCAGTCTGCTGTATTCAGGAGACCCATCTCACATGCAGAGACATACATAGGCTCAAAATAAAGGGATGGAGGAAGATCTACCAAGCAAATGGAGAACAAAAAAAAGCAGGGGTTGCAATCCTAGTCTCTGATAAAACAGACTTTAAACCATCAAAGATCAAAAGAGACAAAGAAGGCCATTACATAATGGTAAAGGGATCAATTCAACAGGAAGAGCTAACTCTCCTAAATATATATGCACCCAATACAGGAGCACCCAGATTCATAAAGCAAGTCCTTAGAGACTTACAAAGAGACTTAGACTCCCATACAATAATAATGGGAGACTTCAACACTCCACTGTCAACATTAGACAGATCAACGAGACAGAAAGTTAACAAGGATATCCAGGAATTGAACTCATCTCTGCACCAAGCGGACCTAATAGACATCTATAGAACTCTCCACCCCAAATCAACAGAATATACATTCTTCTCAGCACCACATCGCACTTATTCCAAAATTGACCACATAATTGGAAGTAAAGTACTCCTCAGCAAATGTAAAAGAACAGAAATTATAACAAACTGTCTCTCAGACCACAGTGCAATCAAACTAGAACTCAGGACTAAGAAACTCAATCAAAACCGCTCAACTACATGGAAACTGAACAACCTGCTCCTGAATGACTACTGGGTACATAACGAAATGAAAGCGGAAATAAAGATGTTCTTTGAAACCAATGAGAACAAAGATACAACATACCAGAATCTCTGGGACACATTTAAAGCAGTGTGTAGAGGGAAATTTATAGCACTAAATGCCCACAAGAGAAAGCAGGAAAGATCTAAAATGGACACTCTAACATCACAATTAAAAGAACTAGAGAGGCAAGAGCAATCACATTCAAAAGCTAGCAGAAGGCAAGAAATAACTAAGATCAGAGCAGAACTGAAGGAGATAGAGACACAAAAAACCCTCCAAAAAATCAATGAATCCAGGAGTTGGTTTTTTGAAAAGATCAACAAAATTGACAGACCGCTAGCAAGGCTAATAAAGAAAAAAAGAGAGAGGAATCAAATAGATGCAATAAAAAATGATAAAGGGGATATCACCACTGACCCCACAGAAATACAAACTACCATCAGAGAATACTATAAACGCCTCTACGCAAATCAACTAGAAAATCTAGAAGAAATGGATAATTTCCTGGACACTTACACTCTCCCAAGCCTAAACCAGGAAGAAGTTGAATCCCTGAATAGACCAATAGCAGGCTCTGAAATTGAGGCAACAATTAATAGCCTACCCACCAAAAAAAGTCCAGGACCAGATGGATTCACAGCTGAATTCTACCAGAGGTACAAGGAGGAGCTGGTACCATTCCTTCTGAAACTATTCCAATCAATAGAAAAAGAGGGAATCCTCCCTAACTCATTTTATGAGGCCAACATCATCCTGATACCAAAGCCTGGCAGAGACACAACAAAAAAAGAGAATTTTAGACCAATATCCCTGATGAACATTGATGCAAAAATCCTCAATAAAATACTGGCAAACCGGATTCAGCAGCACATCAAAAAGCTTATCCACCATGATCAAGTGGGCTTCATCCCTGGGATGCAAGGCTGGTTCAACATTCGCAAATCAATAAACGTAATCCAGCATATAAACAGAACCAAAGACAAGAACCACATGATTGTCTCAATAGATGCAGAAAAGGCTTTTGACAAAATTCAACAGCCCTTCATGCTAAAAACGCTCAATAAATTCGGTATTGATGGAACGTACCTCAAAATAATAAGAGCTATTTATGACAAACCCACAGCTAATATCATACTGAATGGGCAAAAACTGGAAAAATTCCCTTTGAAAACTGGCACAAGACAGGGATGCCCTCTCTCACCACTCCTATTCAACATAGTGTTGGAAGTTCTGGCTAGGGCAATCAGGCAAGAGAAAGAAATCAAGGGTATCCAGTTAGGAAAAGAAGAAGTCAAATTGTCCCTGTTTGCAGATGACATGATTGTATATTTAGAAAACCCCATCGTCTCAGCCCAAAATCTCCTTAAGCTGATAAGCAACTTCAGCAAAGTCTCAGGATACAAAATTAATGTGCAAAAATCACAAGCATTCTTATACACCAGCAACAGACAAGCAGAGAGCCAAATCAGGAATGAACTTCCATTCACAATTGCTTCAAAGAGAATAAAATACCTAGGAATCCAGCTTACAAGGGATGTAAAGGACCTCTTCAAGGAGAACTACAAACCACTGCTCAGTGAAATCAAAGAGGACACAAACAAATGGAAGAACATACCATGCTCATGGATAGGAAGAATCAATATCGTGAAAATGGCCATACTCCCCAAGGTTATTTATAGATTCAATGCCATCCCCATCAAGCTACCAATGACTTTCTTCACAGAACTGGAAAAAACTGCTTTAAAGTTCATATGGAACCAAAAAAGAGCCCGCATTGCCAAGACAATCCTAAGTCAAAAGGACAAAGCTGGAGGCGTCACGCTACCTGACTTCAAACTATACTACAAGGCTACAGTAACCAAAACAGCATGGTACTGGTACCAAAACAGAGATATAGACCAATGGAACAGAACAGAGTCCTCAGAAATAATACCGCACATCTACAGCCATCTGATCTTTGACAAACCTGAGAGAAACAAGAAATGGGGAAATGATTCCCTATTTAATAAATGGTGCTGGGAAAATTGGCTAGCCATAAGTAGAAAGCTGAAACTGGATCCTTTCCTTACCCCTTATACGAAGATTAATTCAAGATGGATTAGAGACTTAAATGTTAGACCTAATACCATAAAAACCCTAGAAGAAAATCTAGGTAGTACCATTCAGGACATAGGCATGGGCAAGGACTTCATGTCTAAAACACCAAAAGCAACGGCAGCAAAAGCCAAAATTGACAAATGGGATCTAATTAAACTAAAGAGCTTTTGCACAGCAAAAGAAACTACCATCAGAGTGAACAGGCAACCTACAGAATGGGAGAAAATTTTTGCAACCTACTCATCTGACAAAGGGCTAATATCCAGAATCTACAAAGAACTCAAACAAATATACGAGAAAAAAACAAACAACCCCATCAAAAAGTGGGGAAAGGATATGAACAGACATTTCTCAAAAGAAGATATTCATACAGCCAACAGACACATGAAAAAATGCTCATCATCACTGGCCATCAGAGAAATGCAAATCAAAACCACAATGAGATACCATCTCACACCAGTTAGAATGGCAATCATTAAGAAGTCAGGAAACAACAGGTGTTGGAGAGGATGTGGAGAAATAGGAACACTTTTACACTGTTGGTGGGATTGTAAACTAGTTCAACCATTATGGAAAACAGTATGGCAATTCCTCAAGGATCTAGAACTAGATGTACCATATGACCCAGCCATCCCACTACTGGGTATATACCCAAAGGATTATAAATTAGTCTACTACAAAGACACATGTACACGTATGTTTATTGCGGCACTATTCACAATAGCAAAGACTTGGAATCAACCCAAATGTCCATCTGTGACAGACTGGATTAAGAAAATGTGGCACATATACACCATGGAATACTATGCAGCCATAAAAAAGGATGAGTTTGCGTCCTTTGTAGGGACATGGATGCAGCTGGAAACCATCATTCTTAGCAAACTATCACAAGAAGAGAAAACCAAACACCGCATGTTCTCACTCATAGGTGGGAACTGAACAATGAGATCACTTGGACTCGGGAAGGGGAACATCACACACTGGGGTCTATCATGGGGGGGGGGAGGGGGGAGGAGGGAGGGATTGCATTGGGGAGTTATACAAGATATAAATGATGAATTGATGGGTGCTGACGAGTTGATGGGTGCAGCACACCAACATGGCATAAGTATACATATGTAACAAACCTGCACGTTATGCACATGTACCCTAGAACTTAAAGTATAATAAAAAAAAAAAAAAAAAAAAAAACACTGAATTGTATGCTCTAAGAGTGTATTTTATGATATGCTAATTAGATCATAATAAATATTTTATAAAATTAAAAAAAAAATAAAAATAAAAAAAATAAAAAAAAATTAAAAAAAATAAAAAAAAAAAAAAAAAGAAAAACAAAAAAAGCAAAATACCATTTCCAATCCCTAATTTCATGAGTATTAGCTTTATAGTTGCTCTGATATCATTTTCACCTACTAAAATACTCTTCTCACTCCTCTTTCACCCAACACCTGTGAAGTTAGGTTGCCTCAAGTCTGGGCCCTCTGTAGTTCTCACTGCACCATCTTCCTCGAGGATCCCCTCATCCATTCTCTCACTTGGCAGCACCAGTGAGACCTGCTCTGTGCAAGCTGTGCCAGGTGATGAAGTACCACAGTGACGCTATGTCTGCTATTCAACTGGGACCATTACATGGCTGATCAAATCTACAACTCAGGCCAGGTGCACTGGCTCACACATGTAACCCTAACACTTTGGGAGGCCAAGGTAGGCCAATCGCTTGAGCCCAGGACTTTGAGAACAGCCCGGGCAACAAGGTGAAACTCTGTCCCTACAAAAAACACAAAAATTAGCCAGGCATGGTGGCATATGGCTGGAGTCCCAGCTACTCAGGAGACTGAGATGAGAGGATCGCTTGACCCTGGGAGGTTAAGGCGACACAGTAAACCATGATCATGCCACTGTACACCACCCTGGGTGACAGAGTGAGACCCTGTCTCAACAACAACAACAAAAAAAACCCTGCAACTTCAGTCCTGATGCCCTTGTCAGGCCTCAGCTCTGCCATTTACAACTGCTTGCAGCAGCACACTTTCAACTAAGTTTCCTGATGATACTTCCAACTCAACATGTTTGAAATGACGTAGTCATTCTTTGCTCTGGCTGCCCTCTTCATGGCCACAGAACTACCATTTTCTCAAATTCCAGGCTTAAAAACCTGTTATCTTTGGCCCCAACTTCTCCATTAACCCCTTGCACCCAATCATCACACAAATCCTTTGTTCCTTGGTTTCTTCCAGATCATCACTTCCTGCTGCCTCTGCCACCTCCCCAGTCTAGGCTCCTTTCACCTCATACCAAGATAGTTGCAAGTGCCTCATAACCGTCGACTTATCTATGGCTTCTCACCATGTGAATTCTTTCTCCGTGTAAAAGATCTGATGTTCCCAAAATGGACTTAGATTAATACTATCACCTCTCAGAAGCCCTTGTGGGCTGCCCTCTATTCGAGGATGAAGACTAGACTTTTCATTCTGCTATTCAAGGTCACGTAATAACTGCCACCACCTACCATGTCAGGCACATCAGCCCCCACACCAAAAAGGACCATCTGTTCCAGTTAGCCTAAGGGACTCACTGTCCTGGGGCTCCGGAGCAGGAGCTCTGAGCTGGCTGTGTGGATGCAATTCCTCCCCTGCCATTTGCTCAGCAGGAGGCTTTGTTTGTATTGTGTTGTATTTTACGTTATTTTGTTCATTTTTTTTGAGACAGGGTCTCACTCTGTGGCCCAGGCTGAAGTGCAGTGGGGCAATCTCTGCTCACTGCAACCTCCGCCTTCAATGGGAGCCTTTGAACCTGTCACTTCTACTCTGTGTAATTCCTTTTTTCATTCCTTCTTAAATGTAGATGACAAAGATGCCTGCCTTGTGGGGTGAGGTTAAATAAATCACCACTGTAAAGAGCTTGGCATAGTGCTGAGCCCTCAAATGCCTGGTAAATGTTAGCCAGCGTGACTGCTTCTTCGCATGCCATCTGCCCCGTTCCTCTCACCCTCCCTTGGATCTGAAGGTCCTCTCCCCTCATCTACCTTTTTCTGAATTTTAAACAGTTTCAAAGGCGGAGCTCAAATTCAACTTCCTCTGTGGACTGCTGCCATTGTACATTCATTCCTTCCCTCCCTGTCATGGTCACCAACCTCTAGATATTTGGTATTTAGCATTAGCTTGTTTGTTGCCTTTTTAAGCTATCTTCTTTATTTCAAGTAGATTATAAGTTGCTTGAGGGCAAGAGCTGTATTAATTTTTATTTTATTTTTATCATAAATAGTATGAGAGTCCCAGCTAATGAGTTCTTCATAAATATCTATTATACTGAGTTTGGCATGACTTATGTATACAAAATTATTTTTCTTTCTTTCAAGAATTTCACATGATATAACCAAAAAAAGGAGGGATCTAAATCATCATTAGGAGACAATATCATTGCCTAGAAATCATTTACTTTACAAAGTACCAAAATAAGAATGTTGCTTAGTTAATTCAGGGTGTAGGTGGAAGATGTCAAATCAGTTCTGATCACAACTTGTCGGGCAATTCAACCAAAAGGGAAGAAAGAGAAGCTTCTGCCGGGAAGAACTGCCAAGGCCACACTGGCATGGCATGGAGCTCACCCCATCAGGGAGCGCAGACAGAAAATACAAGTAGGTCAGGAAATTACCTACTAAATGCTGTCATTGCTCCCACAGAGTAGGGATTTAAAAATGTTTGCTGAATTAGCAACGAATAAATGATAAATGGAAATATTCAGATGGCAAACTAAATACTTGGAACAATTCTCAATCTTTTCAATGAATATGAATGAGGATTACCCCTTTTCTCACCAAAACTTCCCTTTCAGT
This sequence comes from Rhinopithecus roxellana, assembly GCF_007565055.1. Classification (NCBI taxonomy): domain Eukaryota; kingdom Metazoa; phylum Chordata; class Mammalia; order Primates; family Cercopithecidae; genus Rhinopithecus; species Rhinopithecus roxellana. The sequence goes on from NC_044552.1 coordinate 63,268,961, forward strand.
CTTTGTTAAAGATAGATACCAAGACTGGATGATCACTGATGTGACCTACTACATTGGTTCTTATAGTTTGATGTATTATTGCCAAGATTTTAAGTGCAATATAAATTATGTCAGGTGTATACACAAGGAAAAAAATTAAAAATACATGTTCTAAAAAACGTTAGCTCTGTTTAGGACCATAAGTGTAACATTGAAGTTCTAGTGCTGTTTCACTTAATTGGTTATACACAACAAAGCCCCTAAGTTTTATCTCTTGGAACTTAATTGAAACCCAAAGGACAGTCTCTTTGTATCATATAAAAAATACAGAAGATTAACGAGGAAAGCATCTGATACTTACACTCCCTTTAGACTTTCTGGATCCTACAATAGGAGGTAGTGAAGAAGCTTTCTGACTGTGGAAACAAATTGAAATTTAGAAATCTGAATGTTGTTTACAAATAATGTACAATGCAAGATAATTAACATCCCCACCTGGAAGTCAACTGTTTACTGCTGTGTTTCACAAAAGGTAGGTAACATACACTAACATATACTTTCCCAATTTCGCAAAGATCATAAAATTTCCAAATTCCATCCCAAAAGATTTGTGATGTTTTCCTGTATACTATTTTAATCAATGCTTACAAATAAATGTTTAGTATCACCTGAAGTTTGTATAGCATTTTTATCCAGATCCCAAAGTGTTCTATTTACATTTCAAAAAATCATTTCCAAATGTGAATAATGATTTTTCCAGACTGAGTTAAAAACAAATTTCCTTTGTTTCTGTGATGTCTCCTATGTCTACCTCTGATAGAAGAGCAGAGATAAAACACTGGCATTTGCATTCAGGTAGTTTTTAAACAAGTTGTCCTCACCAAAAAACTAAAAATTCTTTTAGGCTGTAAGAGTAGGTTGTTTTGTTGATAACTGTATTATTAAGAAAAGACCCATCCTGAAACCCAACTGAATCTCTCCAAAAATAGGACACATATATAAAAAAATTCTTATTAATTGTATGAGAAAGGCCAACGTGAGTTACAGTTTTCTTATTATCATCAAGTATGCACTGTTGTTCACAGCAGGGTAACCCAGGGTTGCCTAGCAAAGATGGCTAAAGGATTTGATTTCATGGATGGGTAAGGTTGGTTAGCAATAAGTCAGTTGGTAAATAATTCAAAAGTGCTAGAAAATCATGTGCTCTTGCATAGTTCAAACACCACCCCTAAAATTCCATTTCATCTATTACTTATTTAGAAGCTCTTGGCCAGCCTCTCCATCAAGTTACACAAATTGTGAATTAATTGCAAACACACTGGTGATATTCTGCTCTATCTCTGCAGATGACAACCACAAAAAAAATTGGTTTGCAATGGCAAGGTGGCCACAGAATCTCTGGGAGAAGCAACAGAGATGGATCCCTGGGCACCATGAGCAAGCCGAGAGGTACTGCAGCAGGGGCCAGAGCTCTTCTTGGGTGACTCCGCAATGTATCTCCTTGGCTGAAATAAAGCATCTTTCACAAATATATGACGTTTCATGGAGAAAAACTGTTTACAGTATATTGCAATTAAAAGTATAATCCTTAAAATCTTACATGCATTAACTGTACACCCATCCTCTCTATTTGCTTAAGTGAGATTATGTTGTTTTTTTATTTTACAGTTATTAAAACAAGTATAAAATATTATGGGTTTTTTAACACTCTTGGATGTTTCTATCTAAACCAACTGAAAAGTTATTTGGTCTAGCAACTATTAAGACACAAAAACTTCTAATAATGTTTGCTATAGAGAAGCTCATTGCCCTGTATCTTCTTCACAATAATAAATTTTTGTACTTACTATAAATTTCACGCGTGCTAAAAAAAAAATGTAGTCTTTCATAACTTCCCAGAAATTATATTTTTGTGCAATAGCTCTCAGTCTCCCATCATGGCAATAAAAAAAAAGATCAATGTATACTATATATGCTTTCCATTCTAAGTGAATAAATAAGATTATCAATTACATAAAATATAATGGTGGTCAGCAAAAGACCCAGTGCTATTTCAAGTGATAACTAAAGCATGAGGAGTGGTAAGGATTAAGACTTACCCAAAAGGCCTTCTTCTCATCGTTGACTTGTCAAAAATTAACTCACTGTAAGGCAGTTTCTTAAACTTATCTCTTCCAACAGCCACATAAAACTGCCCATTCTCCAATTCTGCTCCACTCTCAATAAGTTTTCCTTCTAAAGTATAAAGCCTGTCAAAAATATGAACACCAACAATTAGAATTTTAACCAACATTTAAAGAACTGCTTAAGATTACAAAGTATTCTGGATGTCAAAAAAATAAAATTACATAGTAAATAAAAACACTCTGTGCTTAATTTAGCTCATTTGTTACTATTCTCATTATTGCATTATAGATGCCTCAAAATCAATAGATTCCACTCAATGCTAATGTTATAATGCAGATACGATGACTATCTTGCTGTACAGGGTTTCATCCCAGTAAGCCTGATGATCTGGCATAAGCATCCCTATTGCTGCCATATTAAAATTTTAGGGGAGAAAAATTTACTTGTACAGATCACAGTGCTTTAAATAAAGCTATGTTTCCATTGAACATTGATCCTTCTATTTATATTTTAATATTTTTAAATTGTATTTTCTTAGCATATTCATCAGACTGACAAGTTTCTGACCATATTCTGTGTAAGAACAGCTCTCAACCAAAGTATTACATACAAACACACAGAGAACCAGGTCAGGAAGAATGGGGTGAGCGGGCAGGAGGTAAAAGAACCCATTGCCAGTGTTAATGATACAGAACTGCATAGCATTTGTGCTTCTTTGCCGTCCCCATTAAGCAAAATAAGAGTGAACATTATATCTTCCCAGAATCGAGCAGTTTCACAATAACCTTCCTTTACTGTAAAATTGCTGCTATGAACTACAATTAATATGTTACTTATTAAAAGAACAGTCATAATTTTACCAGATGATTTTAAATGTCCACAGAATTTTTTTAAAGAACAGGAAAATAAGTATTAGAAAACTAAACCAGAAAGACACTGCATATTTTTTAAGGTTATAAGCAAGAGCTATTAATAAATGGAAGGATTTCAGTATCATCAAAAAGCTTTCTGACTTCCTATATTACATAATAAGATTAAATGTCACTTAGGGGCAAAAAATAAATAAACAGAACATTGACCTGTCAGTTTGTTTCCTGATTACATAAATGGCCATATTATACAGAACCATGAAATACAATGAAAATAGCCACCAACATTCCTGAAATGTATTTGTGTTTTTAGTTAGTATACGGATGGTAAAGTCTCTTTCTTTATAACATTGTACCTCTACTCCTAACAAGTCTAAATATCAACACTTAACCCAGAATTCCATGTTTTCTGCCTTAACTTAGGCTGGACGTGGTGGCCCATGCCTATAGATCCAGCTACTTGGAAGGCTGAGACAAGAAGACCACTTGAGTCCAGGAGTTCAAGACCAGCCTGGGCAACATAGTGAGATGTTATGCCAAAAAACACTTGACCGGGGTTTCAAAATACTGGCATTATTGACATTTTGGACCAGATAATTCTTTGTGGGAAAGGTGAGTAGGTTGCCCTGTACATTGTAAGATGTTTATTAGCAGCACCCTTGGCCTCCACCCACTAAATAGTAACAGAAGCCACCCCATCCCCAGTTGGGACTACCAAAAATGGTTTCGGGCACTGTCAAATGTGCCCAAGGGACAAAATCATACCTGCTTGAGAGCCAATGGCCTAGACCCAAGCATTCTTTCTCCACTTTTCTTCAAAATAGTTATATCTCAATCAGTAGTAATTTCACAGCTAGAAATTAAAAGCCAGCATAGCTGTGGACTCTAGAAACAGCCAAGATTTGACTTGTTTCCTCTGCAGGTAGGTAGAACGTAGTGAATAAATTCTTTTTGTTAATAGAGACAAGGTTTTGCTATGTTGCCCAGGCTGGTCTCAAACTCCTGGGCTCAAGTTATCCTCCCGCCATGGCCTCCCAAGGTGCTAAGATTACAGGTGTAAGCCACCACACCTGGCCCGGCACTGAATAAATTCTCATTCATGATTTTAGCCTTCTTTTATATAACTGTTGTTGACCTACTTTCTTCTTTTGCTACAAACACAAGAAACATAAAAAGCAAGTTCAATAAATTTTTATGGGATGCTTTTTCTATACGAGTATACTGAAGCATAGGGAGGGGCCAATCATAAGATTAATGTTAAAGGAAAATGGTCATGTCCCAAGAAAGCAGCAACCAAATCTCTCATATCTGCCATTATATTAAGAATTACATTTCACCTATCCTAAATATATATGCACCCAACACAGGAGCATCCAGATTCATAAAGCAAGTTCTTAGAAATCCACACAGAGACTTAGACTCCCACATAATAATAATGGGAAACTTCAACACTCCACTGACAGTATTAGATCATAAAGGCAGAAAATTAGCAAAGATATTCAGGACCTGAACTCAACTTTGGACCAAATGGATGTGATAAACCTCTACAGAACTCCCATCCCAAAACAGAATATACATTTTTCTTATTGCAACATGGCACATACCCTAAAATTAACCACAAAACAATCCTCAAAAAATGCAAAAAAAATCAAAATCATGCCAAACACACCCTCAGATCGCAGCACAATAAAAATAGAAATCAAGACTTTAAAAATTGCTCAAAACCATGCAATTACACAGAAATTAAACAACTTGCTCCTGAATGACTTTGGGGTAATAAAATTAAGGCAGAAATCAAGAAGTTCTTTGAAACTAAGAACAAAAATACAAAATACCAGAATCTCCGAGACACAGCTAAGGCTGTGTTAAGAGGAAAATTTATAGCACTAAACGACCGCATCAAAAAGTTGGCTGGGCATGGTGGCTCATGCCTGTAATCCCAGCACTTGGGAGGCTGAGCCGAGCAGACTGCCTGAGCTCAGGAGTTTGAGACCAGCCTGGACAACATACTGAAACCCTGTTTCTAGAAAAAATACAAAAAAAAATTAGCTGGGTATGATAGCACACTCCTGTAGTTCCAGCTGCTTGGCTAAGGTGGGAGGATCACTTGAGCCCAGGAGATTGAGGCTGCAGTGAACAGAGATCATGCCACTGCACTTCAGCCTGGGCAACAGAGTGAGACTCTGTCCCCAAAAAAAGTTAGATCTCAAATGAACAACCTAATAACACAACTAAAAGAACTAAAAAAGCAAGAACAAACCAACTCCAGAGCTAGAGGAAGACAAGAAATAACCAAAATCAGAGATGAATTGAAGGCGATCAAGACATGAAAAACTATTCAAAAGATCAATAGATCCAGGAGGTGGTGTTTTAAAAAAAATAAATAAATAAGATACGTAGGCCACTGGCTGAATTAATAAAGGAGAAAAGAGAGAAGATCCAAATGAACACAATTAGGAACGACAAATGGGATGTTACCACTGACTCCTACAGAAATAAAAATAACCATCAGAAACTACTATGAACACCTCTATGCACACACTGGAAAACCTGAAAGGAATGGATATATTCCTGGACACATACACCTTCCCAAGACTGAACCAGGAAGAAATTTATTCCCTGAATAAACCAATAACGAACTCTAAAATTGAATCCATAATGAATAGCCTACCAATCAAAAAAAGCCTAGGACCAGACAGATTCACAGCCGAATTCTACCAGATATACAAAAAGTGGTACCATTTCTAGTGAAACTCTTCCAAAAAATTGAGGAGGAACTCCTCCCCAACTTGTTCTATGAGGCCAGCACCATCGTGATACCCAAACCTTGCAGAGACACAGTAAAAAAGAAAGCTTCAGGTCAAGTTTGTTGTCCTTGATGAACATCAATACAAAAGTCCTCAACAAGATACTTGCAAACCAAATCCAGCAGTACATCAAAAAGCTAATCCACCATGATCAAATAGGCTTTATCCCTGGGATCAAGGTTGGTTCGACATACGCAAATCAATAAATGTGATTCACCACATAAACAGAACTTAAGACAAAAACCATATGATTATCTCAATAGATGCAGAAAAGGCTTTCAATAAAATTCAACATCCCTTCAAGTTAAAAACTCTCAATAAACTAGGTATCGAAGGAACATAAAATAGTAAGAGCCATCTATGAGAAACCCACAGCCAACATCACACTGAATGGGCAAAAACTAGAAGCATTCCCCTTGAAAACCAGCAAAAGAAAGGGATGCCCTCTCTCACCACTCCTATTCAACATAGTATTGGAAGCCCTTCCCAGGGCAGTCAGACAAGACAAAAAAATAAAGGGCATCCAAATAGGAAGAGAAGAAGTCCAAACTATCCCTGTTTGCAGATGACATGATTCTATATCTAGAAAACCTCACAGTCTTGGCCCAAAAGCTCCTTCAGCTGAGAAATAATTTCAGAAAAGTTTCAGGATACAAAATCAACGTACAAAAATCAGTAGCATTCCTATACTCCAACAACATCCAAGCTGAGTGCCAAATCAGAAGCACATTCTCATTCATAATTGGCACAAAAAAAGAAAATATCTAGGACTGCAGCTAACCAGGAAGGTAAAAGATCTCTACAATGAGAACTACAAAACACTGCCTAAAGAAATCAGAGATTACACAAACAAATGGGAAAACAGCCCATGCTCATGGATAGGAAGAATCAGTATCACGAAAATGGCCACTGCCCAAAGCAATTTACAGATTCAATATTACTCCTATCAAACTACCAATAACGTTCTTCACAGAACTAGAAAAAACTATTTTAAAATTTAAATGGAACCAAAAAAGAACCTAAATAGCCAACACAATCCTAAGCAAAAAGAACAAAGCTGGAGCCATCCTGTTACCCAACTTCAAACTATACTACATGGATTCAGTAACCAATGGTACTGGGACCAAAACAGACATGTAGACCAATGGAACAGAATAGAGACCCTAGAAATAAAATAGTACACCTACTTCCATCTGTTCTTCGATGAAGCAAAAACAAGCAATGGGGAAAGGACTCCCTATTCAATCAATGGTGCTGGGATAACTGGCTAGCCAGATACAGATGATTGAAATTGAACTCCTTCCTTACACCATATACAAAAATCAACTCAAGATGGATTAAAGACTTAAATGTAAAACCCAAAACTATAAAAGCCCTGGAAGACAACCTAGGCAATACCATTCTGGGCAAAGGAACTGGTAAAGATTTCATGACAAAGACACCAAGAGCAATCAAAACAAAAGCAAAAAATTACCAATTGGGAAACTTAAGAGCTTCTGCACATCAAAAGAAACCATCAACAGAGTAAACAGATAAACTACAAAATGGGAGAACTTTTTGCAAACTATGCATCTGACAAAGGTCTAATATCCAGCATCTATAAGGAACTTAAAAATGAACTTACAAGAAAAAAAAAAAAACCATTAAAAAGTGGGCAAAGGACATGAACAGATACTTTTCAAAATAAGACATACTTGCAACCAACAAGCATATGAAAAAGAGCTCAATATCACTTATCATTAGAGAAATGCAAACCAAAACCACAATGATACACCATCTCATGCCAGTCAAAATGGTTATTAAAAACTCAAAAAATAACAGATGCTGGCAAAGTTGCAGAGAAAGGGGAATGCTTATACACTACTGGTGGAGTATAAATTAGTTCAATCATTATGGAAAGCAGTGTGGCAATTCCTCAAAGAGCTAAAAACAGAACTACCATTTGAACCAGCAATCCCATTACTGGGTATATACCCAAAAGAATATAAATCATTCTACCATAAAGACCCATGCACACATATGTTCACTGCAGCACTATTCACAACAGCAAAGAAAAGGAATCAAACTAAATGTCCATCAATGGTAGACTGAATAAAGAAAAAGTGGTACATATACACCATGGAATACTATGCAGCCATAAAAAAAGAGTGAGATCATGTCCTTTGCAGGAACATGGAAAGAGCTAGAGGCTATCATCCTTTACAAACTAAAGCAGGAACAGAAAATCTAATACCACATGTATCACTTACAAGGGGGATATAAATGATGAGGACACATGTACACAAAGAGAGGAACAACAGGCACTGGGGCCCACTTGAGGGTAGAGGGTGTGAGGAGAGAGAGGAACAGTAAAAATAACTATTGGGTACTAGGCTTACTACCTGGGTGACAAAATAATCTGTACAACAAACCACGGTGACAGAAGTTTACCTATGTAACAAACCTACACATGTACCCGTGAACCTAAAATACAAGTTTAAAAAAAAAAGTTTCTCCAAGTATTCAAGTGTTTGAGAAACATAACTATATTTTCATTTCTATATTTTTACTTGAATATATTTTATTTCTGTGTGTAAATTTTTTCATATTAATATATGTATGAATAGGTATATCTGGCTATGAAATTACCTGTACATATCTTTGTGTCCTTTATATTACTTATTGGGTAGGTTTGCATTTATGTATATGTCAAATGTCAAAACTATATATGTAAAAAAAAATTACAATTATTGAGATCTGCCTTTACTTCTGACACCAAAATAAAATCCAACAAAATCAAAGGTTTAAACAAAATTTTAAAATACAAGGAGAAAACATAGGAGAATATTCTTATAATCTTGGAGTAAGGAAGATCTAAGTAAGTCATAAAACGTAGTGATTATAAAGACTGAAAATTAGGCTGCATTAAAATTTAAGATATTTGTATCAAAAAAAGAAATGTAAAGAAACTGCAAACTGGAAGCATACTTAAAACTCATATCAGAAAAGGTCAATTTCCCCAATATGTCTAGACCAGTGGTCCCCAACCATTTTGGCACCAGGATCTGGTTTTGTGGAAGATCATTTATCCACAGACGGAGTGGCGGACAGGATGGTTATGAGATGACATTGTTCCACCTCAAATCATCAGGAATTAGATTCTCATAAGGAACACGCAACCTAGATCCCTCGCATGCACAGTCCACAATAGGCTTCATGCTCCTATGAGAATCTAATGCTGCTGCTGATCTGATGGGGTGGAGCTCAGGCAGTGATGTTCGCCAGCCGCTCACCTCCTGCTGTGCAGTCAGGTTCCTAACAGGCCACGGAAGGGTACCAGTCCATGGCCTGGGGGTTGGGGACCCCTGGAGAGTGCCTATAAATCAATAAGATAAATGTGCAAAGGCCATGACAGACATTTCACATACAATGGATATAAATATGTGGCATTTACTTACAGAGTACCTTGGTCATTAAGAACACAGGCTCTGGAGCCAGAATGCCTACTAGGCTTGAATCCCAGCCCTGCTACTCACTATCTCCATAACCCTGGGCAAATAATTTTCCCGCTCTATATCTCACATTTCATGTCTATTAAAAGAGAATAGAAACACTACCTACTTCATAGGGTCATTGAGTTAATTAAGTCAAAAATGTAAAGCACTGAGAATAATACCTGACACATAAGAAATAGTCAATAGATGATGTTGTATATTAAATAAAAATCCAAAAACAATGAAATACTATTTTCACTCAACATGAGTGAAAAGACTAAATGTTAGTTTCACTAGACAGGTAACAGTATGACAAACAGGCCTGCTCATAGACTTCCAGTGAAAATATAAATTAGGATAAACTTTTTGGAAGGCAATTGGCAGTATCTATCAAAATGTTAAAGGTATTTGAAACTTAATACAACAATTCAACTTCTAAACTTTGATTATACAAAAAGACATATACATGTAATAGCAAAAGATTAGAAATGACCTAAATATCCATCAATTCCAAAGGAAAATAAATCGTTCTACCAAAAAGAAGCACACACTGCTATGTTCACTGCCATGCTATTCACAATAGCAAAGATGTGGAAGGCAATCTAGGTGACCATCGGTGGTGGGCTGGACAAAGAAAACATGGTGTGTATATACCATGGAATACTACGCAGCTATAAAAAATACTGAAATCCTATCCTTTGCAGCAACATGGATGCAGCTGGAGGCCATAATCCTAAGCAAATTAATGCAGGAACAGAAAACCAAATACTACATATTCTCACTAGTAAGTGGGAACTTAAATATTGGGTACAGATGGACATAAAGATAGGAACAGTAGACACTGTTGACTACTAGAGAGGGAAGGGAAAAAGAGTGAAAAACTACTTATTGGGTACTATGCTCACTTCCTGGGTGACGAGATCTGTACCCGAAATCTCAGCATCATGCAAAATACCCATGTAACAAACCCGCACATGTATTCCCTGAATCTAAAATAAAAAATGAAATTATAAAAAGGAGGTAACTGATCTAATAAATTAGATTGGGAACATTCATTCTATTTTATAGAATGAGATGCTGCCCAACTAAAAATTTTTACTAAAAAAATTTGGATTTGGAATACCTTGTGTTAAAATAGAATACTTTGGGCCAGGCGCAGTGGCTCACACCTGTAATCCTAGCACTTTGGGAGGCCAAGGTGGGTGGATCACTTGAGGTAAGGAGTTCGAAACCAGCCTGGCCAACATGGTGAAACCCAGTCTCTACAAAAAAAAATTTTTTTTTTAATTAGATGGGCATGGTGGCAGGTGCCTCTCATCCCAGCTATTTGAGAGACTGAGGCAGGAGAATCGCTTGAAACCAGGAGGTGGAGGTTGCAGTGAGCTGAGATCCCACCATTGCACTTCAGCCTGAGCAACAAGAATGAAACTCCATCTCAAAAAATAAAAATAAAAATAAAATATTTCGTAGTCATTAAAAATAATAAAATAGAGGTATCTGTGCTGATAAGAATAATCTCTAAGATTTATTATAGGAAAAAATCAAGGGGGTGTGTATATACATGTATTTATTTATTTATATATATGTATATGTATGTATTTCCATTTATGTTTTTAAAAAGTGGTCCAGGTACAGTGGCTCATACCTGTAATCCCAGCACTTTGGAAGGCCAAGGCGGGTGGATTGCTTGACCCCAGGAGTTCAAGACCAACCTGGGCAACATGACAAAATCTAATCTCTACAAAAAAGAAAAAAAGCTAGGTGTAGTGGTTAAGGTGAAAGGATCACTTGGGTCTGGGCAAACGAGGCTGCAGTGAGCTGAAATCACATCACTGCACTCCAGCCTAGGTGACACAGTGAGACCCTGTCTCAAAAAAATAAATAAAATTAAAAATTAAAAATGTATATGCTTACATATGCATAGAGTATTTCCGGGATGATGCTGAAAAGTACTAGGAAGAGGGATTGGGCGTGCCTAAGGTAGGAGAAATACTCTTTACTTATACCGTATTTGAATTTTTTGCCACATGTAAAGTATTCCTTTCAATTAAAACACCTAATTATATTTAAAATCTCAATTGCTATGAGACTGTAGATATTAATACATGTAGATATATAAACAATCTGCATACACATTTACCTGAAAGACATAATATGCAATCATTTGAGAACTATTTTATATGTGTATGAAAACACAAAAACTTGGAAGAGTGCACTGTACTAAAGCAGTATGTACCCATACATACTTTTAATATGTTGTGCACATGTATATGTTATTTGTAACCCTCCCACCTGAAGGAAAATAAATGACAGCCTCCATCGAGGGATAATTTCATAGGCTTCATAATTTAAATCTATGATTTTAATCTTCACTTAAATTTCAGAACCTGATAAAAATGTTTTTGGTTTCTTACATTTAGACAACTCCACTAAATTATTCTATGCCTCCTCTTTAAATGCACTAATACTTCCTGATATCTGATTTTTACCCTAGGCAAATAGTCTAAACTATCAAATAATCATAAATGCCTCCTTTTAAAAAAAGGACAATTAAGAGTTAAGAGGCTGGCTCTTTCAAAAAATCCTTCTCAACTGAAGTTATGCTTGCCTAGTCACTGTAAATCAAAGAATAAAAATCGTTAATATTTGTGATGTGCTACTATGTGTCAATGACTGTTTTAAGCTCTGTATGATGTGGATTACCTCATTTTAAACAATGCTATGAGGTATATCTCCATTCTACAGATAAAGAAACTGAGGTATACAGCGCCTACCTGGGGAACCAAAATTCAAATCTACAGACCAGTGACTCCGGAGCCACCTGAGAATATCTTCGACAATTCGAAAACTCCTCCACTTACAAGACGGTTTTGACATACCTGTGAACAGCCCCGCTCCTCAGAGTGATTTTTTCTGTGACCATTTGTAGTACATGATCCCACTGATTCAAGGCTTTTCTGGGGATAAGGAGGCGAGAAGCTGGGTTTATGAGGTCTCCATTTGCAATCAAGCTGGAAAACAGGAGGCAAACCTTCTGAAACAGTTATGCCTTGAAAACTACAACACAAATTCCAAACCAAAAGGAAACCACCAAGCCAATTTTAACTTGAAGTATAAAGGGTTTCAACTTACAAGATAGTGCAGGGCTCCTGAAGTGGTTTTCTAAAGCGAGCTGACACATTGATCCTGCTATGGATTACTGGTTTTACCTTTAAAAGTGAAGAAAAAAAACATAAATCACTAAGCTTGTATTAGCTTTTTTTTTCTATGAGGAAAATCTACAGGTTTCTAGGGAACTGCCTGAGACTTGCTGTGCCTTTGTTAAAACCTTGCTTTTCTCAGCATTTATATAAACTCTGAGCTCACCCTTTAGCAATATTATAAGCCCTTAACAAAGCTCTCAAGAAAGAAAAATTTCCCTTAAGCCCTAGGCACACTGCTCATGATCTGTGCAAAAAAAAAAAAAAAAAAAAAAAAAAAAAAAACCGAAATCATGGAGTATTACAAAAATATTAAGACAATTTTTAAACAATGCATTCTGAAAAACAACAATAAAATAATCCTATAAAATCTTGAGCTCTGAAGTGCTGTGCCTGCAGCCCAACATACTGTGTTCCATCATCTTTCCTTTCCCATTCCTATGCACCTGCTTTCTGATCCTTGGCCCCCACCAAGTGACTGACCCCACCTTTTTCTCTTAAGACTGACACAAGCAATTTTTCCCAGGTTTCACTTTCTCCCCTATAACCCACTGAATCAGGTACACTCATGCCAGCATTCTCAATTCCTGCAGCCCTTGCAACTGGGTGGGTCTGATCACCTTCGCTTCTCTTTTTGCTTCCTGGGTCCCAGCTGCTGTTAGAACCACGGGGCCGCATGAGCAGCCCTCACCTGAGAACAGCTTTCGGCATCAAGCCATCAGCTGGACCTCAGTACAGCTTGCTCAGCCAGCCCTCCACTCCTCCCACGGTTCTTTTTCCATTTCCCACAGTGGACAGTCCAAATCCTCACCTCTCATCTCACCTCACCCCTAACCTAACCCCTAAAATCCCACTCCAGGCACACACACTCTCAGCAGGTCATTTCATTCCAAATGTCAAGAAATAGAAGCCAGTAGGAACGAAGCCCCTCAACCTTCCTTCCCTCCACAACTCACCTTATCTATATCCTCACCATTTTTCTCCTTTCTACCTGTCTCAGAAGAAGGAACCGTATGCCTTTATGAAGCTAACTCCACATCTTGATTTTGTCCCTGGCTGTCTCTGCTTGTTCCATTCATTTAAGACCCTCTATCTCCACCTGGTGTCTTTAACTTCCCCCTTGACCTTATGGCCCCTCTCAAGTACAGCTGCCATCTCTCTCTTCATTATTCCTATTCTGACTTCCTCCCACCCTATCCTCTCTCCAGGCTTCTGCCATCTGGTGTCCACCTTTAACCCTGGAAGATAAATCCCGACTTTCAAGCATGGCCTGCAAGAACTCCCGGGACCAAGAGCCGCTTACTTGATGCCCTCATCTCCTACCAACACTCCTTCCACACAGACTCCTCGTCACGCACTGTAGTCGAACCAGCCTGCTCCCCTCCATTCCCAAAACATCCCCTGCATCCACGCCTTCCCTTTGCCCCTCTGGCTAAAATGCCCTCCTCATTTCTCCACCTGCTGGAATTCCATCTGCTCTTCAAGGCCCAGTTCAGGTATCACCAATCATTCCCTGCTCATTCTTCTTGCACTTTCTGTCTCAAACTGCTAAAGCTACTATAGTATTGATTCTTGCACTTTGAGTTTTAGGTGATTTTACCCCATGATTTGAAAGGAAAATTTACAAACAACACTAATTTATAAAAATAGGTAACAGTTGTGCTATATTTCATGGCAAGCACTGTACTAAGTAATTTATATGCATTATATATCTTTTAATCATGAAAACAATGTCCTGAAGTAGTATTGCTATAGTCCCAATTTACTAAAGAAACTGGAGCTTGATTAATTAATTAGCCTAAAAATCACACATAAGTGGTAGAGTTTTAGTGAACCTGTATCTATGAACCCCTAACTATTTGCTATGTACTTTGCTAGTTATCTTAAAATTCAAATAGTAGCCCTAGATCATTTATGGGACTCCATTCTTGGTAGAATTATGCCATCTCAGAGAGAAACAAGAATGAATAATTTTTCTGTGACTCTCCAGTGCCTAAAACAGTGCTTGGCAATGCCTATGAGTTGCACAATAAATGTTTGTTAAAATTTAATACTCTAGAGTACAATTTTTAAAATTTAATCACAGTAACATTTTTCATTTTAAGCACACAGGTTCTTAGCCCTACACTAACACCTAGCATCACACTAAGTGATGCTGACTTTTTTAAAAATGTTTAACAGGGCTGGGTGTGGTGGCTCACGCCTGTAATCCCAACACTTTGGAAGGCTGAGGTGGGTGGATCACCTGAGGTCAGGAGTTTGAGAAAGCCTGGCCAACATGGTGAAACCCTGTCTCTACTGAAAATACAAAACTTAGTTGAGTGTGGTGGTGTGCGCCTATAGTCCCAGCTACTCGGGAGGCTGAAGCATAAGAATTGCTTGAAACCAGGAGGCGGAGGTTGCAGCGATCTGAGATCGCACCGTTGCACTCCAGCCTGGGCAACAAAGTCAGACTCTGTCTCAAAAGAAAAAATAAAATAAAATGTTTAGCAGGTAATTCATGCACCTGAATAAAATTCAAGTGTTAAAGGGGGTGTAGAGTAAAAAAGAAGTGTCCTTCCCACTCCTGTGCCCTAATCACCAAGCTGCAGAGTTAGAAATATTCCTTCAAAGATAATCTATACATATACATGCATATTATCTTATGTAGATAGCATATACATATAATTTTTAAAAGCAGTGATGTCCTGTTTTACCCACTCTTCAGCACCTTGCTTTTTTAATTTAATAATTTATCATGGAGATTGTTTTAAATTGGTACTTATGAGTGAGGGTTATATCATTTTTCCCCCCTTTTAGAGACAGGGTGTGGCTCTGTCACCCAGGCTAGAGTGCAGTGGTGCGATCAGAGCTCACCTCAAACTCCTGGACTCAAGCATTCCTCCTTAGTGCCTTACCTAGCAATGCACTAAGCACATACAGAGGATGCTCTGTTGTTATCTCTTCAATGCGTGACTCTCTAACCATACCCATTCTTGATGGTTTAAAATCTTGTTGGATTATTGAAATAAAGGTGACAGTTAATACGTTATATAAATAACTTTAAAAATCTTGTTGCGTTGTCTAAAACATGCTACTTTGCTTTAGAGCACAGATAGTTATAAACAATATATTGAAATTCATAAAAATACATGATTGTTGAAATAATTCTGTAATTTGATTCAGAGTATGTAAATTATTACTTGAATTCAATCAAACCATCTGTTTTAAATAATACTGTTTTCCTCATTCAGCATGGCAAAAATGTTCCCCAAATGTTCATGATTAACCAGCTGAATTGAAAACTAATCTTAAAGTTGTATTTCCTGGAGTTACTATAATTAAAATAACTAAATTAGTGTTTTCAGATACACTGAAAATCTGAAAAACTACTCAAAGTAGTATACCTGAATTGTAAAAGAAACAAAAAGTAAGACAATTATATAAAGTGATTCATACTTTTAAAAACAACACGTTTTTATATAAAATGCATTTTTAGCAGGCATTTTAAGTAATAAACCACACACAAAAAAATTAAACCAAATCAACTGGGTATAAGAGGAACTTCTCCAGAGCCCTAATCATGGATAAAGGGTTGGTCAATTGGTGGTACTCTAGGGACATGATGGCTTTAGATGATGAGGAACATAATGATAAATTAGAATTTTTAAATCAATTTTCTTATTAGCCCATACACTTCCCCTTGCACTTTAAAAATAAATGCTACTTCAGGCCGGGTGCAGTGGCTTACACCTTTAGTCCCAGCACTTTGAGAGGCCAAGGCGGGTGGATCACCTGAGGTCAGGAGTTCGAAACCAGCCATGGCCAACACAGTGAAACCCCATCTCTACTAAAAATACAAAAATTAGCTGGGCGTGGTGGTGCGCACCTGTAATTCCAGCTACTTGGAAGCTGAGGGATGAGAATCGCTTGAACCCAGAAGGCAGTGGTTGCAGTGAACCAAGATTGTGCCACTGCACTTCAGCCTGAGTAACAAGAGCAAAACTCTATCTCAAAATAAAAGAAAGTAAAGAAAATAAATGTTAACTTGAAATATGAGGGTAATATTAAGTATCAACACTCCTAGTTTGAGGATATGGACACCTAGAGATGAAGCATGAGGTATTCCCACTCAGACCCCCATGTACCCAAGGATGGAGTGAGCAGGCTGACCAGCGTGTAATCTGTGACTATGAAACCAATCAAATGATAAGTTATCATTGCAAAATTCAGTATTTCACTTTGTACTTTGACTTTGTCATTTGGTGAAGGAATCAACACCAAGCAAAAGCAGGACACACTGATGACTGACCTCTTGCCTTGATTCTGCACCGGGCTCAACATTGTCTTGAAAAACCTAATTTATCTGGATATTGAGAAGTAGGTTAGCCGAGTGAATTAGAGAGAGGAGTCATTCTGTAGCAGGCTGAAGAGGCTGACAAAACCCCATTTCTAACCCCTGAGTGGAGGATGGATGAATGGATAGATAGATAGATAGATAGATAGATAGATAGATAGATAGATAGATAGGCAAAATATTTCTTAGAAATATTTCCGAAGTCAAAGGTGGCAAAAGTAACTTAACTATTCTTACCCTGCTGGAATGGGATGAGCTAGGAGTCTAGTGCAGAACTTGGATACAAATCACATGCTGTTTCCAACATATCAGTCTGTCTCTGACATCTTATTTAGATTTAGATTGTGTTTATCTCACAGATGACCATACAAAAATAAAATGCTTCATGTGAACCCAGTAAGTTTACGTAAGTAATTTAAGTCAAGTTCACAAATTCTGTAACAGTAGGTCAATATCACAGCTGGGTCAACATTCAAGTTAAAAGTTGGATGCATTTGTTTGCTATGAAAAATGAAATCAATAAAATCAAAATTGTTCCTTTAAAAATACACATTTGGAATAACATGATCAAGGGTGATAAACTGAGTAACTGACTAAAGGTCTGGAATTCTGAATTTTGACACTGATTGCCTAAATCTTTTTACATGAACCAATTCAACATTTCACACCTCAATTTCTAGACCTATAAAGTAGGAATAATCCTGCTAAACTAGCCCAAAGGGATGCTCCATGAACTAATTAATAAAGTGGCAATATTGCTCCCTGGGGCTGTAAACTGAATGCTTCTGAGAATCCATCTGCCTCAAATCTCAGCATTCACCATGTCTTGAAAACCTGGTCCAAAAAAAACAAACTTTGTCTAAGGAGGTGAGGAAAGGATGCTGTTAAATGATACCATCACAAAAACCTAATGACCATTAATCTCTTGGAAGAACTGATCATACAATTTAAAAGCTCAATTTTTGATAACTTTATTTATTTTATTTTATTTTATTTTATTTTATTTTATTTTTAGACGGAGTCTCACTCTGTCGCCCAGGCTGGAGTGCAGTGGCCGGATCTCAACTCATTGCAAGCTCCGCCTCCCGGGTTTACGCCATTCTCCTGCCTCAGCCTCCCGAGTAGCTGGGACTACAGGCGCCCGCCACCTCGCCCGGTTAGATTTTTGTATTTTTTAGTAGAGACGGGGTTTCACCGTGTTAGCCAGGATGGTCTGGATCTCCTGACCTCGTGATCCGCCCGTCTCGGCCTCCCAAAGTGCTGGGATTACAGGCTTGAGTCACCGCACCCGGCCAATTTTCGATAACTTTAAAAAATACCTATCAGATTTTTGTGACTGTCCATGAGATAGACTTAGGCATTTAAAGAAAAATATGTAGTGAAATTTCTTATTTGCAAAATATAAGCCAACCTACACAAAGAAGCTTAAACTCTACTTTCTTTATTGTATGGAATTAAGGAAAAGTAGGTTCTCAAAATGGTAATGTTAGAGGACACTGTTACTACTTAAACAGTACACAGCATCAAAGAGAACAAAATCCTTTACAAAATAATGAATCAGTTTTCACCACTTTTTGATAAATGAGAAGAGCCAAAGGCAAGTAAAGGACACCAGACTAGAAAATAATTTATCTAGGAGTCAATACACCAGATACATCCAAATTACAGATTGTTCTAAAAAAGATTTTTTAAAGAATCATTTTTTTTTCAGTATCACTATTTTTTAAATGAGAGAAAGACTGGCTAAGATGTCTGATGAGATCTGCTAGACTGAGCGGGTCCTATTTTTGAGGGGATGTGTGATAACTGACATTGGAAAGTGCCAATGTCACTTTGTTAGGATGCAAAGAAGTCTAGATGAACTAAATTCCAGAGAGGGATGAACCCTTTCTAAGTGAGAAGAAATCTTCAACTGCTTTCATCCCCAGGGGCACAAAAGGCAGAGGAATAAACCTCCATAGCCAGTCAGCCTGTGTTAGTCAGCATGACCAAGACAATGGTGGGTGTCCGCACCACCCACGAGTTACTCCCCATGGAGACTTCTTCAAGTGCACAAAAGTGTAACAAAAGCCAAGAGCAGAGTAAAAGAGCAGAGAAAGGAATCCCATGGTGTGAAAAGCTAGGTAACAGAGAGAATCTCCAGTTGTATAAATAGCTAATAGCTGGACTAATTGTAGAGACAGATTTCTAAATCTCACCAACATTAACTCCCAAGTCCTGTTGCACAGAAAACAAGCCCTGATTTCACCCTCAAAGAGTTTGAAACCATTAGTAAACTAAATCTAACTAAAACTGGAGCCCAGCCTGTTCCCAGCTCAACTATGGATTATACTATAAGATCAGCTCCTTTCCCTAGCAGCCCAATAGAAGAAGGGGACATGTTTTTTCCTGGGGATAATTCTCACCTACTTTAAATTTCTATAAGTTTTATACAAAATTTCATACAAAATGACTAGTACACAACAAAAACTATAAAACATGTAAATAAAGCAGAAAACATGATGACCCATTACCAAGAGAAATAAAGTCAAACCCAGAGATGATCATGATATTGAAATTAGCAAATAAGGATTTTAATATAAATGTTATAAATATGTTAAAGAATTCAGTAGAAAAGGTGGAAAAAAGATAAAATATGAGGAATTTTAGCCCAGAAATTGAAACTCTAAAGAAACAAATAAAAATTCTAGAACTAAAAAACAGAATATGTGTAATGAAGAATTCATTCAATGCGCTTTTGCAGATTAGACACACCAGAATGTGCCCTGAGAAAATACCTTCCAAAAAAGGAAGTTGAAACAAAGACCTTTTTTAGACAGACAAAAGCCAAGAGAATTGACTGTTGCCAGACCCACGCTACCAAAAAATCGTAAAGGAAGTTCTTCAGATAATGAAAATAATACAAGATAGAAACCTAGATCTGCACAGAAGAATAAAAGGACATTGAATGTAAATATGTGAGTACTTTTTAAAACTTAAAAAAATTAATCCACGCCTGTAATCCCAGCACTTGGGGAGGCCAAGGCTGGTTGATCACAAGGTCAGGAGTTGAAGACCAGCCTGACCAACATGGTGAAAACCCGTCTCTCCTAAAAATATAAAAAATTAGCTGGGCATGGTGGCAGGCACCTGTAATCCCAGCTACTCGGGAGGCTGAGACGGGAGAATCACTTGAACTCAGGAGGTGGAGGTTGCAGTGAGCCGAGATCATGCCATTGCACCCCAGCCCAGGTGACAGTGCAATACTCCATCTCAAAAAAAAAGAAAAAGAAAAAGTCCTAAAGACTACTTTAAAACAAAAATAATAATGATGATTCATGAGATTGGTAACATACATAAAAGTAAAATATTTAATAGGAACACAAAAGTATCACTAAAGATAAATGAAATTATACTGTTGTACACAACTGGCATAATATTATTTGAAGGCAGACTAAAATAAGTTAAGGATGCATATCGTGAGCCCTAGAGTAAGTACTGAAAGCAAAATCCCAAAGAGGCATAGCTAAAAAGCCAATAGAGAGATAAAATGAAATAGCTGTTTAAATGTTTGATGAATCTATTAATAAAAAAGGCAAGAAAGAAGGAAGAAAAACAAATATTAGATAGAATAAACAAATAACATGATAAACTCGATTCTAATCATGCCAGTAATTCAGTAAATTCAAATGAACTAAAAACTCCAATTAAAGGACAAAGACAGGCAGACTGGATAAAGGAACAAGATCTCACTATATACCGTTTATAAGAGACACACTTTAGGCCGGGCGTGGTGGCTCAAGCCTGTAATCCCAGCACTTTGGGAGGCCGAGACGGGCGGATCACGAGGTCAGGAGATCGAGACCATCCTGGCTAACACGGTGAAACCCCGTCTCTACTAAAAAAATACAAAAATCTAGCCGGGCGAGGTGGCGGGCGCCCTGTAGTCCCAGCTACTCCGGAGGCTGAGGCAGGAGAATGGCGTAAACCCGGAAGGCGGAGCTTGCAGTGAGCTGAGATCTGGCCACTGCACTCCAGCCAGGGCGACAGAGCGGGACTCCGTCTCAAAAAAAAAAAAAAAAAAAAAAAAAAAGAGACACACTTTAAATATAAAGACGTGAGTAGAGCAGGCACGGTGGCCCATGTCCATAATCCCAGCACTTTGGCAGCCTAAGATGGGAGGATTGCTTGAGCCCAGGAGTTCAGGACCAGCTTGGGCAACATAGTGAGACCCTGTCTATTAAAAAAAAAAAAAAAAAAAAATTTTTTTAAAAAGACAAAAACAAGATATGGGTAGATTAAAACTATGGAAAAAGATATACCACATAAATATTAATCAAGTAAATTCAGATGTTTTTGGTCAATGCAAAATTACAAAAGAAACATAATATCCATTTTCTTGATTAATTTTCATAGTAGATTTATATTAAAGTGTTTTTTAAACAAATATACTTTGTATACTTGGCTATATCTTATAGAACATTATATCCCATATAATATCTGACATGCTAAAATATCTTTTTCTAGTATTGTGCTCTTTTGGATGTAAGAAAATCGAGCTCCAAAAAATTAAGCTCCAGAAAATTAAATAAGTATTGTTAATCTGAAATAGCACAGCTCCCGGGTATTTTGAGTATGTAATCTTCTATGGTATCAAAGGAAAATACTAACAGGGAATGCGTAACTGGATACTCCATCACAATTCAGCAATATGTTGTCTCTGAACCCCATCCTTCTGTGACCATTCTCAGTTTCCTATACCAACAATTCCACCTCCTCCTCAGTTCACATTACATGTTGGTATTTCTCCCCCAGAATTCCATCTCTGCCTTCCCAGCATTTAACCCAAACACTCTCTTGGTCAAATTTATCACATGCCATGTTGTTTATGACCAACATCATTTTGCCAATGACAACCAAATCCCTATCTGTAGTCTAGATTTTCCTCCTGACACCAAATCTGTATACCTGGCTGGATATGTCTAATGCTTTTCATTAAAACTAAGATTTGTAAAAGTTTGTCTATACCTATACAGTCATCAATTCAGCAGAGTCACTAAAACATAAGAAATTTGTTTTGCATTATTCAATTTTCATAAATCACCTGCATTTTTTTTCAAAGCAGTTGCAAGAAAATGTTACCACAGAACACATCACTACCACTGATGAAATCTCAGAGCTCTCCCCACTCAAAGTTATTTTATCTGTCCCCTTCTTACCTGCCAAAGGTCAGGTCCTCACAAATCCTCTAGGAGCTGCACCTAGCATGGTCTAACCAGGATTCCTGCCTCTAACGTCTTTCCTCTCTCATCTAACTCTGTGTGAATCGTCTTCTTGAAGCACAGACCCAAACGTGATGTCTGTATGCAAACACCTATAAGAGCTGCCACTGGCTTCAGATGATATCCTCGTGTCTTAGACTTGATTATTTGAGATCATATTTGAGCTGACCCCATCCTACCACACTGTAACCCTATTTCTCCTATTACCACACTTACCATTCACTTGGCTGGATAATTTCTATCTTCCAAAATGCAAATCATTTTGTCTGAACTTTTCATACAATACTTTTTATAAATTTAACATAGTCCCTACTGGCATCAATATTTATGTAGACTGCATATTTATTTGTTTTCTTAGTAAACAGCCTTATCTATAACCAAAAAACCTATTCTTGGTGCTTTGAATACAGAATTTGCTTAGTACATACTTTAATTAAACAACAATTAGGATACCAATTTTTGAGCATATATTATGCTCAGAACTGCATCAAATACTTTCCATATGTTACTTTGACTTTTCACGGTATCATTCTAAGGTGGTTATTTTCTAATAAATTTACAGTTGTAAAACACATCAGAATTTATCAAAGGTTTTCATTTATATTCACATTTGTTCCTCAAAATAACCTTATGAGGTTACCATTACTCTAATTGTATAGATGGGAAAACATGAGCCTCCCCATCTCTCAAGGTCACTCAGTAGGTAAAGAAGCAGTCACACGCATCCACTTCTGACTTCCAAACCAGAGTTCTTCCTACTGTGCCTTGCAGCACCTAGGTTCTCAAGTTCACCCAAGTCTCTCTCCCCTTGGCTACTATCAAATATTCGTCACATGAGGCTAACAGTACAATTTATGTACAACCTCATGTCAGGCCTCTGAGCCCAAGCTAAGCCATCATATCCCCTGCGACCAGCACCTATGCATTCAGATGGCCTAAAGCAACTGAAGAACCACAAAAGAAGTGAAAATAGCTAATTCCTGCCTTAACTGATGACATTCCACCATTGTGATTTGTTCCTGCCCCACCCTAACTGATCAATCGACCTTGTGACATTCCTTCTCCCGGACAATGAGTCTCAAGAGCTCCCCATCAAGCACCTTGTGACCCCTACCCCTGCCCACAAAAGAAAAAAAAAAAAACCCTTAACTGTGATCTTCCACTACCTACCCAAATCCTATAAAACTGCCCTACCCCATCTCCCTTTGCTGCACCCAGGTGCAGACTCAGTCCGCCTGCACCCAGGTGATTAAAAAGCTTTATTGCTCACACAAAGCCTGTTTGGTGGTCTCTTCACACGGACGCGCATAACACCTCAGTGCAATGAAAATTAAAATCTGTTAAATCCCAGTAACTTCTAGAAATTCCAGACTCCAGGGATGGTAGCAAAATCAGGCCAGCCACGGAAATATTTTGGAAAGAATCTCTTTACTGGCATTATTATATAATAATAATTTTTTTAAAATTCCAATTGCACTAACCAGTGAGAACATAGTTAGAGAAGATGTCTTTGATTATAATGAACAAGCTCTCTGGAACATTCCCAGAAGGGTCCAATTAGTTTCTACGAGCTGATGAAACCACTCATCTCTACCTGGGTCCTCTCTATTGGTCCCCATGTTGCTGCACCCAGTACAGGGACTGATTCCCGAAGGAAGGGTTAGGGCTCATCTATTAAGTGCGGATTATCATTCCTTATTCAGATGGCTATTTTCCTCCCAATAATGGATACCATAGCATCGGCTTGCATATTTTGCCTTTTGTACTGTGATCTAAATGAATGCCTTCATTCACTGAGACAGGAAAACAATTCAAACCAAATTAACTAACAAGCAAACGGATGATACGCTATTCAAAACAAAGCAAAGTAAAATATTTCTTTTTTAACCTAAAAGTGACCCAGAAGATAAGATACCCATCATAAGTAATACCTTCTTTGGAAAACTCTTCAATGTAAATATATATTAAATAAATGTTTAGTTTGCTAAGTCTTCTCAGCAAATTTTGATGTTTCAAATCAGTTTTCATACCACAAATGTTTAAGCTATTGAAATTCTGGTTTGATTTTCTCTTTATTGTTTTCTGTGGAATATATCACCACAGAAATATTTCCACAGATGATCCTAAGCATTCTGAATATATAATGTTAAGCCTCAAGTGTACTAACTTATTCTAAAAATAATTATTTGCATTGGGCACTTTATCTTACAAGAAAATAAATAGTACTTGAATACTTGTTAAGGTATTCACAAGTAAATGCTCATGGGTTTCCCTAACGCTATGCTTAAGAGCATAATATGGCCCCCATAAAGTTAAAAAATAACCAATTAACTCAAGAGAATTCTCAGAAGTTACAGGAACTGCCACTAACCAAGCACTAGGGGAAAAAAAAAAAACAAAAGTATTTGGGGATTGTTTGTCTTTTCTTCTGTATTCTTTCTTAACTTACTACACCATACTTAGATCTCACCATTGCCATTTTTTGTTTTGTTTTATTTTCCCAAACGGGATTTTGGTTATCAAACATATCTAGGCAGTGGAATGTAAATTTTCCACTAGGAATGCAGAGCGGCTGGCAGTGTGTACATAACAATGCAAGATGACAGTGAGCAATGCTGAGTATGCAGTGGGCAGCCCATGTAGGTGGGTGCAGCTTCACCTGCAAGGAAATAAGTCATTTAGCCCCAGGATTCCCACTGGAGAATGTGCCAACTGTACATGATCTACATTCAGTCCTTCAGAAATACTAAGAAAGCTGGGAACCCACCAACAGATGGCAAGAAAAGGGAAGCTAACATTTTTAGCAAATATTAGTTTTTCACCCACAATGTGCTGGCTCTGTGATCTCTTCAAAGGATTCAGCAGAGGACAGATGGGGTCCCCACTCTCACTGAGCTTACAGGGATGACAGACAGTAAAACGGTAAAGGGAAGAATAACATGGCATAGCTTATTCAGGAGCACTGGACTGGGGAGTCAGCTCCTAGCCCTAGAAGCGCAGCTCCTCACTGAGTTTCCGGAGGCAGTCATTTCACCAACCTGGGTGACTTGCATACTCAGTACAGGATGAGGGCGCTGCATTTCAGCAATCTCTCCAAGTTCTCACATTCTCCAAAAATACTAAAGTGTTATTAAAATGCAAGTTATTTTGAACAAAAATAGAATTTTTTAAATTAAACTATTAAAAATATAAGCCAGGCGTGGTGCCTTATACCTGTAATCCCAGCACTTTGGGAGACCAAGGCAGGAGAATCACTTGAAGCCCAGAGTTCAAGACCAGTCTGGGCAACAAAGTGAGACCTTGTTTCTACAAAAAGGTTTAAAATTAGCTAGGTGCGGTGGCTCATACCTGTAATCCCAGTTACTCAGGAGGCTGAGGTGGGAGGATTGCCTGAGCCTAGGCGTTCAAGGTTGAAATGAGCTATGATCATGCTACTCTATACATTCCAGTCTGGGCAACAGAGCAAAAACTTGTCTCAAAAAACAACAAAAATCAAAACAAAAAAAACACTAAAATTAAAATTAAAAATATGACTTTGCTAACCCTAAATGTCAAACAATTGCTGATGCAATAGGAACCTCTAGAATGGAACAAATCATCATTATGAACATCAGTGGAATCCAATATAGGATTCTTCTCATAACTGTTTAAAAATGAACATTTACTAGGTCAGCTAGGTTTTTAATATAAGCATCTATATACTTCAGTTTCAGTTGCTTACTAGATGCCACATTTCACAAGGCAAATGTGATAGTAATAAAATCTGAATAAGTGTCAGCGTTGGAAAAAAGTCCTGAAGATCAGAAACCTTTCCTAACATGGTCACAACTGTTCAGCAACAGACCAATGATGCTGCTAACTCGCATTGTTCTCAGTGGTTTCGAGGTAGAGAAATGTGTCCTGTCCTTAACCAAAACTATATACTAATATACTAGTGCTAAGTGCTTGAGATCTTTCCAAAGAAATATGTTTTTCTTGGAATAGGACTAAAAGCTAAATTTAAGAATCTGAGGCCGGGCACGGTGGCTCACGCCTGTAATCCCAGCACTTTGGGAGGCCAAGGCTGTGGATCACGAGGTCAGGAGATCAAGACCATCCTGGCTAACGCAGTGAAACTTCGTCTCCACTAAAAATACAAAAAATTAGCCAGGCGTGGTGGCGGGCGCCTGTAGTCCCAGCTACTCGGGAGGCTGAGGCAGGAGGATGGCGTGAACCCGGGAGGTGGAGCTTGCAGTGAGCTGAGATGGCGCCACTGCACTCCAGCCTGGGTGACTGAGCAAGACTCCATCGCAAAAAATAATAATAATAATAATAATAATAATAATAATAATAATAATCTGAGCATGTTTCCCACTCAAATTAATCCAGCCTCAGCAGTTCATGTCCGTTTTTCCCATTGGTAAATAATAGCTATACCTCTCTGATCGACATACTAGTGGAATACACTTTGATTTCCAGAAGCACACTTTAAGGATAATGTTCCAGGATGAAAAATGATTATTGATCTTTGCTTTTTTTTTTTCTTTTCTTTTTCAAATAACCAGCCCCATAAATAGTACCAGATAACGCATGTTTCTGTAGCTCCTTAGCAAAGCACTTGCTCCTTAAGGAACCTCCTAGAATCAAGTCATCCACACCAGCCACCAGCCTTTACTGCAGTGGTTAAGGACATCTGAAGAACCCCAATGCAGAGAAGAAAGCCTTCCAAAGGAAGAGACAGGCCCTAAGAGGCACCCCACATTCTGAAATCAGAAGCTGTCTACAGTAAATCCTCTATGTACCTCACAGTTTATTTACTGTCCACAGAGAGGGCTCATTCATTCAATGACATCTATTGGTTATCTACTGTATGGTGGGCACTGGACTAAGTGTTGAGTATTTGTCGGTAAATAAAATAGTCAAGACCCCTGACTTCATGAAGCCCACAAAATAATAGAGGTTAGTGATACACAAAAAAATAAGAAACCAAACCAAAAAAATACATAATCACAAATTATGAAAAGTGCTCTGAAGAAATTCAGCTAGTCATGAGATAAGACAGAGATGTCCAAAACCTCTGAAAAGAGAAAACTGGGCATGCCTTGGGAGCAGAAAGGAGGCTGGAATTGCTGGAGTGCAGTAGGGAAGAGGAGAGAAGGACAGGCTGGTGGGCACAACGCGGGGCCTCCTACACCAAGGAAAGAAGGCTGGGTTTCAGCCTCGGCATAATTAGACTCCACTGCAGATTTTTATAAACATCACTCCAGCTGCCACATGGAGAAGAGACTGCAGAAAGCAAGACTGGAAGCAAGGAGACCAAAAAGGAGGCTGTGAATTATCTAAGTCAGAGATGGTGGTAGCTTTTCCTAGGGGACGACTGAGGAAAAAAAGAAAAGTGGGTGAAGCCTAGATACATGTTGGCAGTAGAAGCTGGAACTTGTTGAAAGAAGTTGGTGGCTAGTAAGCGAAGGAGACCTGGAGCAGTGAGGTGGACAGTGATGCTGTCTACTGCGACAAAGAACATTTGCACTGGCTGTGGATCCACAGTTCAGTCTTGGACAATATATCTGAGATGTCTACGAGACCTCCAAATAGAGGTGCCATTCATGCAGGCAGGCTGGGGCTCCATGAAGTCAGGGCTAGAGACACAAATGTGAGAGTAATCAGCATACTGATCATATTTAAAGCCATGAAAATGAAAGTGCTCAGCAAGGAAGAGAGTAGAAAGCAAAGAAACTGGTTCAGGACCAAGCTTTGGGGTTGGGTAATGGAAGAGAAAAAAATTCCAGAGGACTCAGGAGAAAAGTGGACAGGGAGGTAGGAGAGTGCAATGGCAAGGGGTAAACCAAGAGAGTGCAATGTTTTGGAAGCAAAGAGAGGAAGATCAGCCGTATGGACTGCTACTAATGGAAATACTAAGATAAGTGAGTAAGAAACAAATGCCTAAATACTGCCAAATTCAGAGAGCTTTCAGAAAACCTAAAGTTTTACATATTCTTCAGGTTATTCAAAAATCATTTGTCCAATGCAAAGAAATTTGAGGCAAAACTACCTTACTGATAACATATTAAATTAATATATTTTTTCAAAACTGTAGAATTAGGTATTCAGAGGCATAAAATGTGTTATATCCTTTGACAGTGTCTGCCTGATTTATCCTGATAAAATAATTAAGATGTAGAAAAATCTATATACCTAAAGATGATGACTCAAACAATGGAAATTTTTTAAATACAATTGTATTAAGTAACTTATGACATCAGCTCAATAAAACAGTATATATTGCTATCAAAAATGATGACAAAGACTATGCAAGTATGAAAAATATAAGAAAAACAATATAAGAGAAAAATAATGAAAAAAACTTTCCATGATTACAACTCTGTATATACATATATACATACACACATATGTATGTATATATATATAGACACAAATTCCACTTCATAAAAATAAAGTTATTTTTCAATAGCAAAAACACTACATATATGCACACATACATGCATACATCTGTATGTACAGATGTATGTATGGAGAAAAACTAGAAGATAATTTTAAAAAATGAAATGCAATTGTTTGAATGTTAGACTTAGGGACAATATATTTTTCATTTTTAAAAAACTATACGTATTCTAAACTACAATTTTGATAATTTTTAAACCATAATTTTAAAAATTAATTTTAGCAGGGTGGTACTTGTGCATAGACAAATAGACCAGAGGAATAGACTAGAAAGCCCAGAAATAGACATATGGAAATGGGAAAGGCAGTACATGTGGAAATTTAGTATATGATAAAGTTGGCATTTCAAATCACTGGAGCAAAGATAAACTTTCAATAAATGGCTCTGGGACAGTGGGGTAGCCTAGGCATCTCTGGAAAAAGATAAAATTCAATCCATATCTTATACTATAGACAACAGTGAACTCCAAATGGAATAGTAATATAAAAGTGCAAAATGAAATCATGCAAGTACTAAAAGAAAACATGGGTGAATTCCTCTTTAACCTTGGTATAGACAAAGGCTTTCTAATTATGACTCCAAATCCAGAGGCAATTAGCTGGATAAATTTGACTAACACAAAAACAAAAAATTATTTTTCCATGACAAAAAAAGTACCATAAGAAAAGTCATAAGACAATTGACAAACTAGGAGAAAATATTCACAACCTATATCAGAGATAAAGCATTAATATCCTTAATGTGAAAAGAACTCTTTATACAAATAAAAAACCTCTTTATACTCTGATAGAAAAAAATGAAAGGACAAGAACAGGCAATTCACCTTTTAAAAAAATCTAAAAATCGATCTTTACACATGTAAAAATTGTTCGAACTTATAACTAGAGAAATGCAAATTAGAAAAACACCAAGATACCATTTCTCACCTACTATATGGCCAACAAAAAAGTAAGGCAACATATTTGTTTTTTAAGACAGTAGAAACAGACACTCCCATATATTGATGATAGGAACACAAACTGGTACAAAGCTTCCAGAGAGGAATTTAGCAATGTCTAACAAAACTACACATTCCCCCATCTTTTGGCCCAGCAATGCTACTTCTACAAATCTACTCTAAATAGATGCCTCCAGCAAATGAGACAAAAATACATATTCACAATTTTATTCATTGGAGTATTATTTATAATTCCAAAATATTAGAAACAACCTAAATGCCCAAACATAGGAGAGTGCTTAAATATAGCACATCCATACGATGGAGGGCTCTGAAGTTGCAATATGGAGTGAGAAAGATCTTTACATACCAATATGGAGAGGTTTCCAAGACATACTGGGTTTTTTGCTGTTGTTGTTGTTAGTTTTTTAAGTTGTTTTTTGTATAAATTTAAGTGGTACAAGTGCATTTTTGTTACATGGATATATTGTATTGTGGTGAAGTTTGGACTTCCAGTGTATCTATCACTGGAATAATGTACATTGTGTCCATTAAGTAATTTCTCATCATTCATTCCCTTCTGCTTCAGCCTCCTTCTGAGTCTCTAATGTCTATCATTCCACATTCTATGTCCATTTGTACACATTATTTAGCTCTCACTTGTAAGTGGGAATATGCACTTCCTATGTCTTACTGTGTCTGAATAGTTATGCTTAAGATAACGGCCTTAAGCATAATGGCCAGTTCCATCCATGTTCTTGCAAAAGACATAATTTCACTCTTTTTAACAGCTGAATAATATTCCATTGTGTGTGTGTGTGTGTGTGTGTGTGTGTGTGTGTGTGTGTGTGTGTGTTATAGCACATTTTCTGTATCCAGTTATCTGTTGATGGACATTTAGGTTGAGTCCATATCTCTGCTATTGTGAAAAGTGCTGAGATAAACACATGAGTGCAGGTATCTTTTTTGATGTAATGATTTATTTTCCTCTGGGTAGACACCCAGTAGTGGGACTGCCAGACTGAATGGTAGTTCTATTTTTAGTTCTTTGAGAAATCTCCATTATTTTCCACAGCAGTTGTACTGATTTACATTCCCACCAACAGTGTATAAGTATTTCCTTTTCTCTAAACCCTTGCCAACATTTGTTGTTTTTTGACTTTTAAATAATAACCATTCTGACTGGTATAAGATGATATCTCAGTGTATTTTTAATTTGCATTTCTCTGATGATTAGTGATGTTGAGCAGTTTTTCATATGCTTTTTGGCCATTTGTATGTCTTCTTTTGAAAAATAACTGTTCATGTCTTTTTTTCACTTTTTAATGAAATTATTTGTGGGTTATTTTTTCTTTTTTGAGTTGTTTGAGTACTTGTAAATTTGGATATTAGTCCCCCGTGGGATGCATAGTTTGCAAATATTTTCTCCCATTCTGCAGGTTGTCTGTTTACTCTGTTGATTATTTCTTTTGCTGTGTAGAAGTTTTTTAATTTAATTAAGTCCCATTTGTCTACTTTCTTTTGTTTTGTTTTGTTTTGTTTGTATTTTTCTCTGGTCCTTGATTCAGAATATTTTTGTTTTTGTTGCTTGTGCTTTTGAGGTCTTAGCCATGAATTCTTCACCTAGACTAATGTCCAGGAGAGATTTTCCCAGGACATTTTGTTAAGTGAAATATAGTAAAGTGCCAAAGAATATCTACAGTATGCTACCCTTCATATAGGTAAGAAGGGTATTTTGAAAATGTATACATGTATCTGCTCATTTGTGCAAAAGGATAGGATAAGGACAGGAAGAATAAACCAGAATCTAAGGAGAACAGTTTCCTACAGAGAATGGACAGGAAATAAGTAGAAGTAATGGGTAGTGTGTGGGTAGGAACTGAGTAGCAGAGATGGAGGGAGAGGAGCAACCCTTCTCTCAGTATATATTTTGCATAGCTTATGACTTTTAAGACCATGGCAAATAATTAAAACCAACCAAAATATAGGAGGAACACAAAATAGATACAGTAACAAATGAACCTGTGTTACAAATCAATAAATGGACGAGGAAGGAAGAAACTAACCCAAAGAGCTTGGGAAAATAGTATTCTTACTGTATACTAAAGTCTAAGGACAAAAAGAGCTGTACACAAATACTGTATTTTAGTCAATCAAATGCTTCTCATAATAGAATAGGTTAGCAATTCTAAAACTATTTTGTATCTACCTTAAATGTAAACCAATACATAAATGTGGATGATGAGAGTAGGATTTCCTACTATTACAGAAAGAAGTTACAAATAAGGAACTGGGGCAGACTAGAATAAACCCCATGGTGCTGGAGTAGAACTGGAGGTATCACTACAAACTCAATTTTTGGGTTTTTTTGTTTGTTTGGGTTTTTTTTTTTTTTTTTTTTTTTTTTTTTTTTTTTTTTTGAGAGAGCCTCACTGTCACCCAGGCTGGAATGCTGTGGTGCAATCTTGGCTCACTGCAACCTCTGCCTCCCAGGTTCAAGCAATTCTCCTGCCTCAGCCTCCCAAGTAGCTGGGATTACAGGCACCTGCCACCACAACTGGCTAATTTTGGTATTTTTAGTAGAGACAGGGTTTCACCATGTTGGCCAGGCTGGCCTCAAAATCCTGACTTCAAGTAATCTGCCCACCTCAGCATCCTAAAGTGCTGGGATAACAGGTATGAACCACGACACTCGGCCACAAACTCAGTGTTTAAAATATCTATTTGCATATAGACATGCATAATAGATACAGAAATAACTAGATTTGTATGTATATATAGTTATATATACACATTTATTTTCTAGTTCTGTCTACTGAGAGGGCCTAAAAGCATTGAAACATCAAGAGCAAAGAGCACCCCTAATGCCCAGATGTTGGTTTCTAAATACCATTCTCCAATAAAAGGGACTAGAGATCCTTGGAGAAACAATTTATTCCAGGGCCAGAGAAGGAAAAATATAAGACAAGCCTGGAACATCTTGTGGCACTGGAAAGTAATTAAATGCTTAAAAAAAAAAAAAGGCAGGGCCATAGGGCCATATTGGAAAGACACAAAAGCCAAAAGCCAACTTGAAAGAGTCCTCAGTGGCCAAATCAAGAATAGTTTAAGCAACAAAATGAATGATATTATTAGATTTTAACACCTAAAATAAATATCTAAGAATCCATACTGATGCAAATAAATGATTGAATAAATACATTAAAAACAAATGAGAACAATTCTTCTACATAGTAGAATTCCAATTAATATGTAGAAGAAAAAATGAAAATAGAAAATCACCTTTTGGTAAACACTATAGTAACAGTTACTACAGAAAAGAACCATCAATGGAGGCTAAAATGTGTGGGTAAAACTCTGAATATTAAGAAACAGTATATTTGCGTAGTCTCAAACTATCTCCCCCACAAGATGGTAATTAATGACAAAGGAAAAAATAATAGTAACTTTACAGTGGGGAAACCTGGCAGATATCACCGTAACCAACTGATCAAAGTCAATCTCACCAGTAATATGACATGTCAGCATCATGTACTGCAAGGACAAATAAAAATTAAAAATAAGAGGTTTAATTCTAAAAATAAGAGATCTTCCTCCCTCCTTTTTATCAGAGCATTTGCTTTCGAATACTAGAGTCTAAATACTTTGTCCTCTGTGTGAAATATGTATAATTCTTTTAAACACTAGATAGGCCTTTTGTCAACTTTATGACCCAGAAATATCCCACTCAAGAACCTAGCAGTCATCTCTTTGAAATGTAAAAAGCCAAAGAGATATCACTGCTATTTCCCAGTCTCTGTGGGAGGATAGGATCCCAACTTTGCTGGGTAGGAGCCAAACTTCCTGTTATAAAGACATGAGATGCTTGTTTTTCCTTTGGATAAAAACAAATTAGCTAATACAAATGGTCATCCCAAATACCGGGTAAAGTAAGATGAATTAATTACGTGTGATAAATGGTGCTGTCAAGTCCTCTTACTTGAAGACTAGTTTTGTTTATCTTGAAAACATGTATGTAATGAGTAGCCTCTGCTTGGCTATCTAAAAGGGTGAGATTTCTTTTTATCTTTGCAATCGTTTCATGGATTGCCTGTGATGGGTATCATATTCTGATTTAATGCTCATGTAAAAATAAAACTTCTCTTTCTCTACTACCTTTTGTGGAGAGAATTTCTGGATTTGGAAAAGACTTGTTTTTCAATTATGTTTCCTCAACAGTGTCTTCTAATATGATGCACTGAACAGGGAACATCATTTCCTGGTATTCTTGCTCCCTGAAGATTAAGCTCTGATTTTTTTATCTTACCCAAATTCCTATCTAAGGGGTCTGGGGAGTCATGCCCTACAAATCATAAATTCTCATCAGATGGGTTTTATTTGACCCTGCATATCGTGACTTACTTTCCAATCTGGCTCTGGCATAACAAGGAAGAAATCAAAATGTTTTACCCTAAAATATATTTCCTTGCATACCTTGAAATTGCCCTGCAAAGTCTCTTCTAGGAAAAATCCACATTCTATAGGAATCTCCTTTCCCCTTTGTTTTCCTTCCTTTTTCTT
Organism: Rhinopithecus roxellana; assembly: GCF_007565055.1. Lineage (NCBI taxonomy): Eukaryota > Metazoa > Chordata > Mammalia > Primates > Cercopithecidae > Rhinopithecus > Rhinopithecus roxellana. Next base: position 63,302,952 of record NC_044552.1, read on the forward strand.
CCAGATCCAGGAGATAATCAACAAAGAGCCAGGTACCCTTTTAAGTCCAGTAAGCAATAATTTACAACCTGCTCTCTCTGAAGTCTGCTATCTGAGAGCTTCCTCTGCACAGTAAAACTTGGTCCCCCAAATCCTTTGTCTTTAACCTGAACATTCCTTTCTATCGATCCCAGGTCTTTGGACAAACTCAACCAATTGTCAAGCAGAAAATGTTCAAATTTACCAACAGTCTGGAAGCCCCCACTTTGAGTTGTCCCGCCTTTCTGAACCAAACAAATGTATTTCTTTAAATGTATTTGATTGATGTCTCATGCCTTCCTAAAATACATAAAACCAAACTGTACCCTGACCACCTTGGGCACATGTTCTCAGGACTTCCTGAGGGCTGTGTCTCAGGCCATGGTCACTCATATTTGGATCAGAATTAACCTCTTAACATGTTTTAGAGTTTGACTCCTTTTGTTGACATCTCCGAAAATGAATCATTTCAACCTGATCACAAGAAAATACCAGGCATGTCCTAAATTAAAGGACCTTCTACAAAATAACTGACTTGCCAGATATGGTAGCTCACACTAATAATCCTAATACTTTGGGAGGCTGAGGCACGAGGATCACTGGAGCCCAGGACACTGAGGCTGTAGTGAGCCAAGATTATGCCACTGCAGTCGAGCCTCCAGAGCAAGACTCTATCTCAATTTAAAAATAAAAATAACTGACTTTCAAAATTGTCAAGGTCATGAAAGGCTGAGGAATAGTCACAGGGTAGTTGGAAGTTTGATAGTTTTCTACCAAAACAACCTCGTTTTGGCAGAAACTGAGGAGACAGGAACACCAAACAAAATGTGGGATTTTAGATTGGATCCTGGACCAGGAAAAAAATATCAGTGGGAAAACTGACAAAATTCTAGTAAGATCTGTAGATTAGGTAATTGTATCAATTTTAATGTTCTAGCATTGAGAACTATGCTGTGGCTATGTAGGACATTCACAAAGGAACTGGGTGAAGTAAGGTATACAAAGAATGCTCTGTAAGTGTGGCAACTTTTTTCTAAAATCATTTCAAAATAAAAAGTTAAATGAATATAATGCTTAATAACCTTAATGTAAATAAAATATCTAGTACATAAGAGGCCTCTCCCTGTCTTCATCTCCCTCCCAATAATCAAGCATCTCCCTCCCAATAATCAAGCACAACTATGTACTTACAATGTGATAAAAACTACCACCTGAGGCAACCAGCAACAGTCTCCATCCGTAACTAGACTATATTTAAGCACTTAAGCATAAACTTGTCATTTGATTACATTGGGTTTTGTTTTAGTTTCAAAGAAATTTGATCCTCTATTACTTTGTGAAGCAAGTTGAAAAGAACAACATAAAGTACTCAAACTAAATTTAACACTGAAGTAATTATTTATCATACCGCTAAAACAGAGGAGAAAGTACAGTTATCCCCTGAAGATCAGTCACGGGTTTTGTTACTAATATTCAGAGGGGGGTCTTTTTTCACATACCAAGCTTATTAGCTCAGAACAGTGAGAAACAATGGCTTGTAGTTAACCAGTGAACCAAGTTTAATTGGAAAAATATTTGCATTCCCTAAGGGTAGAGCTAGGTCAAAAGAACCTCACTTCCACATCAAAACTGCACCATCCAGGAGGTCAAAGCACTTGATGTAGTTACAGAAGAATGTTCAAGGTTCAGTGAGTTTTTTTCTCAAAAAGTGTGAGAAGCTCTCAAAAAGTAACAATGGCCACAGTGATCACCCCCTTACCTAATCAGCCCACTGTAAGCTAATCTCTATCCTACTAGAATGAAACACATCCACCTAAGAAAGGAAAATGAATGAGAGTGAAACTGTTCTAAGAAAAACACATAAAGAAATAACATCTAGCTTGGCGTGGTGGCTCACACTTGTAATCCCAGCACTTTGGGAGGTTGAGGTGGGTAGATCACAAGGTCAGGAGTTCCAGACCAGCCTGACCAACATGGTGAAACCCCATCTCTACTACAAATACAAAAATTAGCCGGGTGTGGTGAAGCACACCTGTACCCAGCTACTCAGGAGGCTGAGGCAGGAGAATTGCTTGAACCTAGGAGGCGGAGGTTGCAGTGAGCCAAGATCGTGCCACTGTACTCCATCCTGGGTGACAGAGCAAAACTCTGTCTCAAAAAGAAAAAAAGAAAAGAAAAGAAAGAAACTCTGTATTTGGTCCATCAAGATTTGCAGAAGCAAAAGCAAAAGTTGTTTATGATACTGTGTGTGTCTCACTTAATATTTGTTAGCAAGAAAATCAAAGTCTGTTCCTTATCTGTCCCATCTTTTTCATATTTTGCCTCCTCTATCTGGATTGTTTGGGTGAGGGTAGCTCATCAAAGAGCTATGACACTTTGGGGCCAGGCACAGTGACTCACATCTGTAATCCCAACACTTTGGGAGGCCAAAGCTGAAGGCTGACTTGAGGATAGGAGTTCAAAAACAGCCCGAGTAATATAGTAGACCCTATCCCTACAAAAAAGTTAAAAATGTAAGCAGGCATGGTGGTTCATGCCTATAGATCCAGCTACTTGGGAGGGTAAGGTGGGAGGAAAACTTGAACCCAGGTGTTCAAGGCTACAGTAAGCTATGATTGTGCCACTGTACTCCAGCTTGGATGACAGAGCAAGAGCTTGTCAAAAAAAAAAAAAAAAGAAAGAAAGAAAGACAGAAAAGAGAGACAAAGAAAAAGAGAGAGCTATGACACTTTGGCATCTCAGATAGTTCAGCTACATCAAAGACAGCACAAGGAGAGGAAAGGATTTCACATTAAATGCAATGAAGAGTAAGGCCATGTTCATCTTACTCTCAGCCTGCCTATCACAGGGAATGCCTTGGAATCAGAGGTTCCTTGAAGAGGCCCTCTCCTCTTGGAATAATCCAGAACCAGAATCTCCTGAGCGCTGTGGTCGAAACTCAAACGTCCCATCTAGGAGTGAGAGAGCACAATATCTACTTCCTCACACTTCTCCCTGGTTCTCAAATAAAAGCACTCACTTACATTTGCCATCTTTACTCTGTGAACCATTTTTATGTTACAGTAAATAAGCAAATTATGAGGTCCTCTGGGTGAAAGGAAAATCAGCATGGAATGTAAGTTATTGTGCCATCTAGAGAAAATGTGAGACGCTTGAAGCCTCAATCAACTGTCTTCCTTAAAGAATAACCTAGATCTTGGCTCCCACTGGCAAAGACAAGTAGGATTATTGTCTTCTCTAAGAAACTAAACGTCCCTCACATGCTTGAAAATGTCGCAAGGGAGACCTGGTAGCCCCATTTCTGTGCGGTTGCTCCTCAAAGAAGAATCAAAGATTTCAGTCGCATTAGCATCATCATGTTCTTAGTCCAGAAGTTTTCAGCAAACATATTCCACAAAATTTTCTGCAAGTTCAAGGTACATTTAGCAGGGTGCAGTGGATTTTTGTTGTGTTTTAATATAACATACTAGAGAAAATCCAGAACCTTCTTCTCACTCTCTCTTCTTCATCACATTCTCATCTCAGCCTATAGAGCAGAGTTTATTCCTTAGTACAATACCAAGGCCTGTTTTTTAAAAAATAAATACCATACATGTGAATGAGAAATGAGTCACATTTATTTTACCATGTCTCTGGTTTTTAAATAAAATTAAAAGGTTGGGAAACCGTTTTTCAGCATTACAAACTCTCTATTCTCACTACCATAATATTTACTTGCTATTATTTCAGTTCCTTCCCCACACCCATGTTGAATCCCAGACCACAAACTACTATAATTTTTCTTTATTATTAACATATGTAGCAATATAGAATTAAAATTATTGATCAAGTTTCATGCAAAGTTCCAAAACCAAAGAAAAAGAGAGAGGAAGAGAGGAGAAAAGAGAGAAAAAAAGGGAGAAAAATAAAACGAAGAAGGAAAGAAAGAGAGGAAGGAAAGAAAGGGAGGAAGGAAAGAAAGAGAGGAAGGAAAGAAAGGGAGGAAGGAAAGAAAGAGAGGAAGGAAAGAAAGGGAGGAAGGAAGGAAGGAAGGAAGAAAGAAAGGGAGAGAGGGAGAGAGAGGAGGGGGAGAGGGGAGGGGGAGAGGGGAGGGGAGAGGGGAGGGGGAGAGGGGAGGGGGAGAGGGGAGGGGGAGAGGGGAGGGGAGGGGGAGAGGGGAGGGGAGGGGGAGGGGGGAGGGGGAGGGAATCAGACCTTTTCACTCCAGCCTGTGTGACAGAGCGAGACCCTGTCTCAAAAAAAAAAAAGTATAAAAAATTTTCATTTACATCCTCATTTAACCCATACCATACTGTATTCTACTTGTAGTATTTGCTGACTACTGTGTCTCCCCAGATAGACGGGCTCACTTTGAGCCCAAGGATTGTGCTCTATCATAATCTCATTTGTTCAGCACAGCTCAGCACCTGGCAAATTGGAGGTAACAAACGTCTATGGATCCCTCTGTATCCATGAACCAGTCAGTCAGGGTACCTGGACTATCAAAACTGACAATTAACTGGATAATATGTATTTGATGAGGTGAACTGAATTACAGGGAAACCTAGGTTAGGGCAAGTGTTGCTTTTGTCACCAATTCACAGTTAAGGAAACTGAGGCCATGGGCAACCCAGCTTAGGACTTTTGACTATAAACGCTGAGATCTTTCTCCTTTACATAAGCAATTTATTTTCACTGTTGTTGACACTTTGTTAACCCTGCTTACTTAAAACTAATTTCTGCTAATAGCTTCAGGGTCTTCAGCAACTGTCAGCATGTAATGTGTCTGCATTTCACATATATAATTAGTTTTCATGGCAACAGTCCACTTTTAGTCAGTCAACATTATAAATTTATTTATTTATTTATTTATTGAGATGGTGTTTTGCTCTTGTTGCCCAGGCTGGAGTGCAATGGCCCAATCCTGGCTCACCGCAACCTCTGCCTCCCGAGTTCAAGCAAATCTCCTGCCTCAGCCTCCAAATAGCTGGGATTACAGGCACATGCCACCATGCCTGGCTAATTTTTATATTTTCAGTAGAGACGGGGTTTCACCATGTCAGTCAGGCTGGTCTCGAACTCCTACCTCAGGTGATCCCCCCGCCTCAGCCTCCCAAAGTGCAGGGATTACAAGCATGAGCCACCACGCCTGGCAACATTACAAACTTATAATGAAGATATGGAGTGTTACTAGTAAACAAAATGAATATTCTTTAAGTTAAAAATTTTTTCTAAAAGCCTCTCAAATGTGCTTGTCTTTCCCCTTGCATTTGTTAGTCTCTGCTTAATATATATTTAGCTTGATGCACTCTTTGATGCCCAACATCAATTTGACAGATGGCAGAGATGGTAAGCACAAATAAATGAGACTCATGCTATTCCATTTCCATGGATGGAAATACAGATGCTTTCTAAGTGAAGTAGAAATTCTCTGACAATTAACAAGAAGAGTTTCTGTGTCAGAAGATATCTAATAAATGTTATTTGCTCAAGAACCAAAGAGAAATACTTTCTTCAAGGGCATACCTCTCCTCTGTATATACAGAAACTTGGTAAGCCCTATTGCTCAGGTCACAGAGTAATTCTAAATCCCCTGCCTACTGGCACTGAGTTGTTGACAACTGAGGACTTTAAAGTGGATTCCCTTGGGTAGATTTACCTTTATGATTATTAGATCTCTGGGTAATAAGGAGTTTAGATTTCTGTAAAGTACTCTATGAGGAATATCAGACTGGCTGTGCTTTAGGCATCTGAATATGCAGGGCTTATAAGGTCAATGAACTCAGGCCATAACTTGTATCTGAATATCTTAGGGCACAGGGGAGTTTGTATAGTTCAAATGTCCCAAGAGTTGAGAATCACTGCTTTGGGGACTTATTATAGCCAGAGCCCCCTTCTGCCAAGTTTGAGGGCCAAACCCAGGCCCATGACCAATCATGCCTCAGAGGTATATTGATCAAACTAGTAGCCAACATAGCTGCTAAATTTTATGCTTCTATGTCCCTACTCCTGGCCTTTTAACCCATCTTTAATGTCCACTGAACTACTCATTTTTCAAAAACCAGCTCCTCTCTGAAGTGTCCTTTCCTTGATTCCCTTATCATGCAATATTAATTGCATGCCCCTTGAAATGCTTATCAACATTGGGCTTAGACACCGTGGAGCAATTACTACAGATTACTACAGTTATTTGTACGCATATCTACGTTTGCTGGACAACAAGCTCTTCCCTGGAAAGCAGGAGCCACATGGTTCTCATTTTTCATCAACATCATGTATCTGATACATGATAGATATTTACTTAATTCTTCTTGATAACCACAGCTCTAAGATAAACATTAGTTTTTTTTTTTCCATTTTTCACAGAGGAAATTACATTGTAGGTCCCAGAATCAGGATTTAAACTTAAGGCTATTTGGTTCCAAAATTCAGGTCTTTTCCACCATGCCATTCCATCTCTCAGTGATAAACAATGCAAAACAGAAGCATTTGGGTAAAAAATGATGAACCCTTGGCCGGGCGCGGTGGCTCACGACCGTAATCCCAGCACTTTGGGAGGCCAAGGCGGGCAGATCATGAGGTCAGGAGATCGAGACCATCCTGGCGAACACGGCGAAACCCCATCTTTACTAAAAATACAAAAAAATTAGCCGGGCGTGGTGGAGGGTGCCTGTAGTCCCAGCTTCTAGGGAGGCTGAGGCAGGAGAATGGTGTGAACCCAAGAGGCAGTGGAGCTTGCAGTGAGCAGAGATCGCGCCACTGCACTCCAGCCTGGGCGACAGAGCGAAATTCTGTCTCAAAAAAAAAAAAAAAAAAAAAAAAAAGATGAACCCTCCCTACTGTTGGAAGCACATAAATGAAAGTTTGATGAAATGGTTCAGGCTAAATAAGCTTAATCACCCAAAATGTAGGCAGTAAATGTAATCAAGGAGATATGCACAAAAAAACCCACAACTGAAAGAGAATATTAACCCTCATTCCCTTTGCACAGAAGCTAGACTTCTGGAAAGCCTTTATCATTTGTTTGTTTTCCTGAGCATATAAGTATCAATATTAAGAAGAAAAACAAGCTGAATTAAATCTCTCTTTTCAACTTAGGTTTATTGAAAGAGTAGTTGAAAAATATACCATTGCATTCCTATCTCATTTCAACTCCTCATTTTCACCCTGCAATCCCAAAATTATAATGGTAAGGTAAGAAAGAATGGTAATAACTTGAAACTTAAGATACAATGCAGATAGACAACTTGGGTAACAACTTAACATTAGCCATCCAATGTTTCAAACAGAATGGGGAACTGGAGTTAGAACCAAGCTACCCATTTCCATGATTCATCTAAGTTTTGCAACAAGAGGCCTCGCTTGCTTTGTGCCTTAGCTACTTCAATACAAATAATTCAAGCAATCCGTGAGATGACACAAAATCCATCCCACATGAAACATTCTTTCCTGCACTATCTTCTATTCTACCAGCATCTATTTTCATAATACCAAAATGAAGACATGAATGAATAAAAAAGGGGTTAGGCAGGGAGAAGCTTGTTTGTGTTCAAATGTCCACACTGTGTTCCTTTCCCATTTAATTGTAATACTTGCATAATATGAAATACTGGAGGAAAAACACATTTATTTAAGAAAGCAAGTCTCTTACACTTCCTTGGATACAGAGAAAAAATTAGCTACTTTACCCCTCAAATGAAAAAAGAATGATACTCCATCCAGTGTTAGTCCCAACGAATGTCTTCAGTGAACCCATTACCAGGGATGACTGTGGAATTATTATTATTTTTTAAATTCAACTAAATATGTGTCAGAATTACTGTACCCCAATTAGCAATAACCAAAATGTAGCCATCAGTTTTGTTTGCAAGGGCTGTCTAGTCAGTTCCTGGCTGATCCCTCCTGGTATTACTTTCATTATGAGCACTCAGAAGAATAACTGTTGGGATGGCTTGTTGTGGCAATTACGTTTCCAGGTTACCAACTACCAAACAACCCCGGGCTGAATGTAACTTCCACACATACTGTTCCAAAGACTCTAAAACCTGCCATAGTTATCAAAAGATAAATTTCAATCTTCACACCCAGGGGAGTACAATAAAAAAATCAAAGTAAAGGGTCAGGTCACATTGTACAAACATATTGGGCAATCTTGCTCTAAAAAGTCATTTTGTCTAGCTTCAAAAGGAGAAGGAATTTGGCCTCTAAAACTGTCAGAAAACCTTTTAAAATGGACCACCACGAAGAACACTTGAGAGAATTTTTCTCTTGTAAATTTGCTTTGCTAGTGTGCAAGGCAGGCTATCTTTGCCATTCAACACCTTTTCATCTCTTTCAAGATTAGTGTGTGCACACAGATCCCACAGCTCAAGGGGGACACAGAGAACTTGGAAAGAGTGGGCAGCCATAGCAACTGAGGGACGGAGAAACAGGATCCAGAAGGAATGATATTTGAAACTGAAATTATTCTATCTGAATAAGAGAAGGCTAGGTAGGCTGTGGTTTAATCATATTTGTCAATACTGTGATGAACCCTTACCCAGCAGAGTAGTGCCAAAAAGGCTTAAATTGCAGTTTTAGAAACTAGGCATTTTTATCATTTATACATAAATTATAATAAAAAGCAACTGGGATATTTACTGTAAAACTACCATATGTGAGGAGAAAAGGAATACTGAAATAAAAGGAATGCAAAAAAATGAATGCTTCTTCCCTGTTCCTTCCAGGAGGATAAAGATAAATATTTGCTTTCTTTTGTGTCCAGCTCTTCCTGATATCTTCCTTCTTTTACTCAAACAGCTAACCTTCTATAAAATCTTTCCTATCTAACTAGAAGATGGGACGAGAATTCCCTCTGGTAACAACACATAATTCCCATAGCTCTCTCCACTCAACCCTTTAAAGTGCATCGAGCCATTGCTTATACAGTGTTAATAAATCAAAATTAATTCTTAGTTTGATTGTATTTATTTATTTATTTATTTATTTATTTATTTATTTATTTATTTTGAGACAGAGTCTCGCTGTGTCGCCCAGGCTGGAGTGCAGTGGCATGATTTCAGCTCACTGCAAGCTCCGCCTCCCGGGTTCACACCATTCTCCTGCCTCAGCCTCCCGAGTAGCCCGGACTACAGGCGCCCGCCACCATGCCTGGCTAATTTTTATATTTTCAGTAGAGATGGGGTTTCACCGTGTTGGCCAAGATGGTCTCGATCTCCTGACCTTGTGATCTGCCTGCCTCATCCTCCCAAAGTGCTGGGATTACAGGCGTGAGCCACCGCGCTCGGCCTGAAGTTTCTTAAGTTGTCTATATATACCTTTTTTTTTTTTTTCTTAATTCAGAGACAGAGTCTTGCTCTGTCACCCAGGCTGGAGTTCAGTGGCACAATCACAGCTCACTGCAACCTTGATCTCTCGGCCTTAAGTGATCTTCCTCCCTTTGCCTCCTGAGTAGCTAGGACAGGAATAGATGTTATGGACTAGAATGGATGGTATATTATATATAAAACGGTAACATTTTAAAATCTAATCCTTTATTTGATATGATTACTAAAGCACAAAAGATATTGAATAATTATATTCAGAATTCACCTTTATGGTATCTAAATATATATTTTAATCTCATCAGAAATATTTGGATGTATTCAGAAATATCTAAATGTTTTTAAGTATTTTTTGTAGTTATATAAAGTAACTTCTTTTAGATTATTTGCATGTGAGTATACAGATTTATCAGACTAAATTGTACATGTAATAATATATTGCTACTCAATTCTGATGACAGATTATATTTCAGGAGAGCAAACTAAGTGGCTTCTTCATATTCTTTTTCCAATATTGGTAATCTGCCACAGGAAAAAATTTCCAAAAGAAAGTGTTGCTTCCTCAGCAACCAGAAAACCAAGAAGGAGAAATTATTTATAGATTGGAATAAACATCTTGCACAACTATTTTTTTAGTGTATTTAATTCTGAAAGCAATTAGGTGAAAAATCAGTTCTTCATTTCAGGAGGCTAAAAAATAAGAGATTCAGAAAGGAAGAGACCCTGTGTGAAATTCACAAAGTAACCATCAAATATACTGACATCTAAAGGCATGCAGTAACTACGTATCTAAATGAATTGTAATTGAAATACATTCCCAGCGTGGGAGACTGTCTTTTCCAAAAATGGCCACAGCGATATTGCTGGCTCACATTCTTTTTGATAATCTTGCCACTTCCCATCAAGAGATGGAATCTATTTCCCCTCCCTGAAAACCTGGATAGGACTTCGGACTGCCTGGAAAAATAGAATGCAATAGGAGTGATGCTGTGTGATGTCCAAGCATCTTTTCCTCGCTCTCTCCCTCTTTTTTTCTGCTCCCAGCTTAGAACTCCTCCACCATTCTGTAAGGAAGGAAAATCTAGCCCACAAGAAGAGACCACATGGAAAAGGCAGGTGAAGAGGAGGAACCAGGGCCCAATGACAGCCAACATTAGTCACCACTCATGTGTGTGTAACAGCCCTCAGATGATTCCAGCCTGCAGCTTTTAGATCTCCAACTAAGGCTCCAGACTCTGTGAAGCAAAGAAAAGCCATCTCTGCTGCACCCTCCCTGAATTCCTGACGCACAGGAATCCAGGCACAAAATAAGTCATAGTTTTAGGCTACTAAGTTTTGGGGTGATTTATTATGTAGCCTTAATAACTGGAACAGTTTGTTTTTTTTTTTTTTAAACTATTTAAAACATAAAGGAACAGTAGTATTTAAAGCAAAAACTCATTACAGCCATTTTCATATATCAGGAAAACAGCATGATTACTGTTCATCAAATACACAAACACACACATACATATATTTTTGTGCACAAGACACTGTGTTTGACGCCGGGCTGGCACAAAAATGAGTATAAACAGGCATGGTGCCTGACCTGTTGGAGTTCACAATCTAGGAGGAGAGTTAGACTTCAACTACGCAACCCCCCAAAGGTAAAATTCAGCTGTAACCAGTGCTGCAAAGGAGAAAGGCCTGATGTATATCAATAATGGGGGGCTGATCTAGTTAGGAAAATCAGACAAGACTTCCCTGAGGAAATGACTGGAACTGGGGTAAATATGAGCAAAAAAGGCAAAAAGAAGAATGAGGGGGAATGTTCCCAACTCAAGAGAATAGCCATGTGCAAAGGTCCCGAGATAAGAGGTAGCACAGGTACGCTGCGGACAGAAGAAAGGCCAGAAGTCATGCTGTGTCCCTTCCATTGCATTTTATTCTTCCAAGTAGTCCAAAGTCCTATCCAGGTTCCCAGAGAAAAACAACAGACTCCACTTCTTGAAAGACAGTGGCAAGGTCAGAGAAAAGAGAGCAAAAGGAAATGTTAGAAGTGTGGATCCTGAAAGGTATGAAGACCCCAGAACACACAGGGCAGTATCTTTCAGACTTCTATTGACCAGAACTCAAAGTAAGAAATACGTCTTATGTTGCAATCCAATTCACACACACATGCAACCAAAATCACAGTTTCACAAAAGAGTACTTATCTTTGCCATCTCTAGTGCAGTCTGATATCTTCTATTTTACACTTGTATACGTTTGTCGCAACTACCTAAATTGATTTTCAACGTACTGAAGGTTCATGACCTGAAGTCTAAAAAAGATTGATGTAAAGTCTTGCAGGCTGAGTTTAAGGCATTTGTCTTTATGCTAAGAGTAATGGGAAGTCACTGATGAGTTTTAAACTCAATGGTAACAGGATCAGATTAGTGTTTCCATATTCCGGATGAAATAAAATATAAAGCAGAATGCAAAAGCAGAATGGGTGCAAGGAGACAGAGTAGGAGACTATTGAGGCAAATCAGGCAAGGTGTACAGTAGCTTGGGTTATGATGGTAGAGGCGATAGAAGTGGAGAGAAGTGGGTGAATTTCAGAAATAGGAGTTATAACTGAAGGGTATGATTAATTAAGCAGTGAGAATAAGGAAAGTTTATGACTCTTAAAACTAGAGTGGATAGTGGAAAGTGAAGAGAGAAGAAGGAACATAGGAGGAAAGTCAAGGATAGAGCAGGGAAGATAGCCCTTGCAAACAAAACCAACTCCTAGTTTGTAGTTATTGCTAATTGGAGTACAGTAATTCTGAAGCATGATTAGTGGAATTTGTTTTTAAATAATTCCATAGTCCTTGATAATGCCTTCACTGGAAACTAGCTGGAACTAACATTGGACAAAGTATCATTATCTTCTGAAGGTTGTACATAGAGAGTCAAACGAAAAAAAACAAAGGTATTGTTCTTTTATCGTGGGTATACTTACTGGAAATGCTGGACACAATATTTTATCTTGGATAGCTCTGAATTTTTGCTTAGCTAGTTGATGAAAACCAGGACTTGTGGTGGCCCTCATTAAATAAGGTTAGGATACCAAATTTTCTTCAAGGTAACTCAGAGCAGAGGTTCACAAACTACGACCTATCGGCCACATTCTCTCTATCTTCTGATTTCCAGTAAAGTTTTATTAGACAACAGCCACACCCATTCACTCACAAATCATCAATAGCTGCTCTCATGCTACCACAGCAGAGTTGAGTAGTTACCACAGTGACTATATGGCCTGCAAAGCCTAAGATATTTACTATCTGTTTACAGTAAACAGGTAACTTAGAGAAAAGAATCCAAAGACTAAAGGAAACAAATTGTGGAGTAGCTTTGTCATGAGCACTTCACCCACTAATCTTCTATCTATTTGACTCAAGTGAGGATCCCAAACACACTCCCTTCAACAAGGCCTTGAGAAACACATTGGTGAAGAATGTTGCTCCAGCAACTCTAAAAGTGCTCTAGTAGTTGTTCTCCCTAGACCAGACATGCTAGTGGAAAATACTGCATTTGAAATGGGCTTTCTGGTTTTAGTGACGTATCAGGATCCTGCGGTGGCAAAAGAAGAAAAGCAGCACTTATTTTCCAGAGACAAAGCAGGCACAGCAGCCACAAGAGGGCGGCAGAGCAAACATGGTAACCACAATCAATGGATTTTACAATGGTGACTAAAATAATCATGAGATTCCCAAGATTAAAAGACTTTACAACCCTCTACTTGATTTGTGTAACAAAACATAGCTAGATCATGTAAATAGCGACCTGATGTAAACTATCAGTCATCTCAACCCCACAGTCAATTACCAGAACTGACATCCCCCAATATTGAAGGCCTGGTACTCTGCCGAAGGATCCCACAATAATATCACAAATAACTGCTTTGAATCTTCCTCAAAGTCTTTTCAAAGAGCACAAAGCCATTCACCAAGCAAATGTGCCCTGTGAGAAGTGAAATAGGATGCAATAACTAGTGAGATTTTAGGTTGCCTCCTTCTGAAGAGGAGGAGTGTATTTTCAAAAGCATTAGAATTAGCAGCATTAATTTTGGCAGAAACAAAAGATATGTGGTTATTGGACCATCAAAGGATGTATAGTAAGTATTTGTCGTATTTCGGCTTTCCAGCATCTGAATGCATTTTCTATTTGAATAGAATTCCAACCATATGAGTCTGGCAGGGAAGCAGATCCCACTGCCACCCACAGAAGGTAAAAAGGCCAGATGTTCACTTTGTCAGCCTATTGCAGCCAAGCCCACTGTATTTGGCCGTTTGCATACTGCTATAAAGATACTACCCAAAACTAGGTAATTTGTAAACAAAGGAGGTTTAATTAACTCACAGCTCTGCATGGCTGGGAGGACTCAGGAAACTTACAATCATGGCAGAAGGGGAAGCAGGCAACAACCTTCTTCAGGAGAAGACAGTCAGCAAGAGCAAGGAATACTGCCTTGTAAAACCATTAGATCTTGTGAGAACTTATTCACTATGAGTAGAACAGCATGGGAGAAACTGCCTCCATGATCCCATCACCTCCCACATGATCCCACCCTCCGCATGTGAGGATTATGGAGATTACAACGAGATTTGGGTGGGGACACAGAGCCAAACCATATCACCCAGCTTGGCCCAGTAGTCCGACCCAGGCTTTTATGCCAGTACTGATGGCCCAACAAAGCAAAGAAGGTACAACCATGCCATCAACAGCAACCAAATCCAGGTTCTAGAGGAAGTGTTTACAATATCCACTGTCAAAAGTTGGGGGCAGTAGTCTAAAATTCTGAATGTCTCTGCTGTTCAATGGTGGTGTCAGGACTGTCTTTAATGGCTTGGTCCTGTGACATAGTGTAATCTGGGTTCTGGCTGTCTTGATTTTCTGGCTGCTCATTCTCTCAACTTAGTTCTCTAGCTCCATCAGAGATTTTGAAGGATATTTAACATATTTTCAAAAATTCTTTTTCTGCTAAAATGAGGCAGAGACTTCTTTTTTCCCCACTTATTGCAAGGAAAAGTCTTGGCTAATTCACATGTGTATTTTTACTCTCTCTGTATCTCAGTCTTTGTGAAATTATGCAAACCCTAAATATTTGAAGAACAATTCCAAGATCCAGTCACACATAGAAGTATATGATGTACTACTTTATTTGCTGAAATATTTTCCTTTTCATGTATTTATATAATAATGATCTCAACTAGTTATCAAACATCCACCCAATGATTACTTCTTTCAGAAGTAATGGTAAGTATCACATAACATCTGTAGAGGGATTTGCAGCTGACCAAGCATTTACATTTACATTTCATGTACATTTGCATTTCTCCTTTCAGTCATAGCCTGATAAAGCAGCCAATATAATGTCAGTAATCCTTGCCTTCTTTTTTTTTTAATGCTATTTTTTTCCAAATTCCCAGTCTTCCAGAAGTAAACCCGGTCTTATTTCACTTATGAGCTATTCAATTCATGTGGCCCTTTGTAACACCAGCAACGACATGGCATAATTTCCATTTACTGAATTCTAAATATGTATTAGGTACAGTGCTAGGAGCTAAACACATACCTATATGTTTCTAATCCTCACACTAATTTTTAAAAGACAGTAGTATTATTTTCACATTTTTAGATAAGGAACATGAGGCTTATAGAGATCAAGGAACTGATACCTTGAGATCTTGGGGAGAAAAGTAGCTTGTCTCCAACACATGATGCTCTTCCCTATTATCTTCCTCCAATCCTTCAAGTTGCTTTTTTTGCTTAGTAACGGTACATGTTACTCGAAACATCTGGAAAAAAATAGCTAAAGAAACCAAATGCCCCTTTGACAGTAGCACAGTAAAAACTTTTTAAAAACGCATTCAGTGATTCTCGGCTCTATATATCTGTCTCTAATCTCTTCACACTCTGTAGTAAATTTCCATGTAAAAATATTTCTGGTTTCCTATGGGAGCCTTTTGGTAAGCAGATATGACAAAGCCTTTTCAAGCACTGTGTTGGAAACATTCAACATAAATACCCTGTCCTGTCCTATAGGGAATATTCACAAAGGCAAAAAAAAAAAAAAAAAAAAAAAAAAAAGGTCAATTGAGAATACAACTAAAATAATTCCAGGCAATGTTTTGTGACTAATGATGACTTGTTAAAGAAGAGTATTAAGGGCCGGGCACAGTGGCTTACATCTGTAATCCCAGCACTTTGGGAAGCCAAGGTGGGCAGATCACTTGAGGTCAGGAGTTCAAGACCAGCCTGGCCAACATGGTGAAACTCCATCTCTACCAAAAAAATAAAAAAATTAGCTGGGTATGGTGACACGCGCTTGTAATCCCAGCTGCTCGGGAGGCTGAGGCAGGAGAATCGCTTGAACCTGAGAGATGGAAGCTGCAGTAAGTTGAGATCATGCCGCTGTACTCCGGCCTGGGCCAAAGAGCAAGACTCCGTCTCAAAAAAAAAAAAAAAAAAAAGACTATTAAGGAAATTAAAAGAATATTTTATCCCTTTTCTGGATTCACTTCCTAATTCTTTAGTCTTCCTTATGTATTTTCTCCTTCTTATCATCATTAAATCAAGGTATGAAAAATTTCAAAGCCCTTCACCCCCACAAACATTCTTTCAAGCACAAAAAGACACTGAATGATCGTCTTTTAATTAAATTGTATTAATTCTGTAGGAAATGCTTCCTTCTGCATTAACACACAATATATGAACACACAGTCCCTCCTCTGTGAACTCTTGAGAAACAGGTCTTCGTCATCAATTTCCTCCCATGTAAAATCAGAATAATAACAATCCCTACTTCATAAGTTTGTTGAGAGGATTAAATTATATCATCTTTGTAAAGTTCTTAGAACAACACTAAACACATATCAAAGAAATACATACACACACGCGTGCGCATGCACACATACTCACAGTGAGTTCCAGTTTTGTATATCTTCTAACATTTAGGCTGGCTCAATATTCAAAAGTTAATGCTTCAAATATCTCTGCCTATCACCGTCATTAAAAAAAAAAAAAAAAAAAAAAAAAAAAAAAAAAAAAAAACTGTATCCCCTGTCTTCGTGAAAGGGAATGCCATCTATCCAGTAGTCCAGGTCAGAAACTCAAAAATCATCCAGCTAATCTTTCTTCATTACCCCACATCCACTCAGTCGCTAAGCTCTGTTTCTCAAATCTAATCCTTCCAACCATCTCCACAGCCTCTCCCATCATGAGTGGCACATCTACCTCCACCACATGGCTGCCTGGCCTCCAACCTTGCTGTAGCAACAAGAGTCATTGTGTCAATTTCCTGATGAAATCCCTTCAATAGCTTTCAGTTTTATTTATTGATTGATTGATTTTGAGGCAGAGTTTCACTCCTATTGCCTAGGCTGGAGTGCAATGGTGTGATCCCAGCTCGCTGCAAACCTCTGCCTCCCAGGTTCAAGCGATTCTCCTGACTCAGTGTCCCAAGTAGCTGGGATTACAGGCACACACCACCATGCCCAGCTAATTTTTGTATTTTTAGTAGAGACAGGGTTTCATCATGTTGGCCAGGCTGGTCTCAAACTCCTGATCTCAGGTGATCCGCCCACCTCGGCCTCCCAAAGTGCTGGGATTACAGGCGTGAGCCACCACGCCCAGCAGCTTTCAGTTGGTTTTAGGAAAAAGATAAATTCCTTTTTAAAAACCTTGATGTTGGTAGCTTTCTACCTCCCATGCCTTGTCTCTCACATAGTTCCATCCCCATCCTTCTATCCCAACCTCTTCCTATGATTCAGCCAAACAGCACATGTATGTTTCTCAAATGTGCCCTGTGCTCTCTCATCTGCAGACATTCACTCATGCCATCTCCTTTGCCTGCAATGCTCTTCCTCCTTCTGTTTGCCTGGTGAACATACTCATTCCCTTTAGGTCACAACGTATATATCATTTCTTCCAGGAAGCTTCTGAGGGGATTCCCCCTGGCTTATGGTGGCCATCCCTCCAGCAGCCTGTGCCACCTGTATCCTCCCACACAGCACACTTAGGATGGCTTGTGCATGGACCCATCTTCTCCACTACACAGCCAGCTTCAGGAAAGCTTGCCTTGTCTGGTTTCTTCACCACTACATATCCAACTAACATAATGTCTGGCACATAAACTGGTGCTCAAATCATTTTTTTGATGAAAGAATTTGTGATGTTAATTTTTTACCACCAAAACGTAAGAGCCATAAATCTGTGACTAGTGTCATTCCCTCGGGCTCCAAACCCTCCCACATGAAAGGAGGCTTAAAATAATAGCAGAGACCATAGATCAATTCATCTGCGGACTCCTCTTCTCCAGTTGCTGCCAACAAAACCATCTTTATAATCCTTTAGGATCACTTCAGTGGAGTACTAGGAGAGTGCCATTATGATTTTATAATTCTGTCTGTTTACTCAGAGTAAGTACATGGTACCTGGGACACACAAGCTAAACTCACATGACTACAGGTTAAAATGTGGACATCTAAGACTGTCTATGAATGAATATATTTATAATAAGTGTTGGACGAGTCTTTTGACACCAAATTTGATGCACACAACTGCACTAACTTGATGTTATAAGACAGAGAGAGCAGGCCAGGCACGGCAGCTCACGCCTGGAATCCCAGCGCTTTGGGAGGCCGAGGCTGGTGGATCACGAGGTCAGGAGATGGAGACCATCCTGGCAAACACGGCGAAACTCCATTTCTACTAAAAACACACACAAAAAATTAGCCAGGCATGGTGGAGGCCACCTGTAGTCCCAGCTACTGGGGAGGCTGAGACAGGAGAATGGCATGAACCCAGGGGACAGAGCTTGCAGTGAGCCGAGATTGCACCAGTGCACTCCAGCCTGGGTGACAGAGCGAGAATCTGTCTCAAAAAAAAAAAAAAAAAAAGATAGAGCAAAGGGAATTCCTAAAGAGATGGAGAATTATTTGAATATGATTACACATAAGGAAATGAATTGGCGAAGCAGCAGAGAGGAATAGAGTTTCAGAATAAATAAGAGTCACTAAGTAAAAATGCTGAAAATTCCCAGTCGACAATCACATCGCTTGGATTGCATTACATACATGTTCATGTAGAGATGAACATGTAGACAAACGTGCCCTGTGCTCTCTCATCTGCAGACGTTCACATATGCCATCTCTTTTGCCTGCAATGCTCTTCCTCCTTCTGTTTGCCTGGTGAACATACTCATTCCCTTTAGGTCACAAGGTATATGTCATTTATTCCAGGAAGTTTCTGAGGATTCCCCTGGCTTATGGTAGCCTAATAGGTGAGGAAAGTCAAAGTTAATCAATATTATTGATAAAATTAATTAAAATAGAAATAACACAAGGGAATAACAATCTGATTAGGAGAAGTACCGACTAGCGGAAGGGCAATTTAATCCAATTTTCACATACTATTTGACTAAATTAAATATTAGTCAATTGAGCCTTCATGCAAAACAAGCTCTGCATTTGCAAAAGCCATACTAAAAGAATTTATTTGCTATAGTAAAAAGATTTTTAGTTGACACTTCTTTTTTTTAATCCAGCATTAAAAACCAGCATGGAAGATATAAAACTAGCTAATGCAAAATTTGTAACACTGGAAATCTAGTTATTCACTCATTTCTAGGAAAACAAGTCATGAATATGGAGTTTTATCACTTAGAATATAATTAACAAAATGCAACTTGAATGATATTAGATGACTTATTTTCTAAAAATTTCTTTCTTTTTTTTTTTGAGACAGTGTCTCACTCTGTCGCCCAGACTGGAATGCAGTGGCAGGATCTCGGCTCACCTCCACCTCCTGGCTCAAGCAATTCTCCCACCTCAGCCTCCCAAGTAGCTGGGATTACAGGCACATACCACTATGTCTGGCTAATTTTTGCATTTTTAGTGGAGATAGGGTTTCATCATGTTGGCCAGGCTGGTCTCAAACTCCTGACCTCAAACAATCTACCTGCCTTGGCCTCCCAAAGTGCTGGGATTACAGGCGTGAGCCATGGTACCTGGCCATTATCTAAAAATTTCTAAAAGCTGGCAGCCCAGTTACATATGGCTATATAATTTGAAATAGCAAAGATGGCCATAGAGGTTCACAGATCTTTGAAACACAAAAATACTTACTGCTAGAAGGGGGGAAAAATACAAAGCAGCAGAGATTGCCATTTGAAATTTCCTAGAGAGAACAGTTCCAGGTTAAACATTAGACACTGCAAATATAACAAGTCACTTTATTTGTCTCTCTCCCACAATCCTTCCCCACTTACAGGTCTGCCCCCAGCTAACAGGTGGGCTGAAATCAACTTTATTTCAACAAACCAAACATCCAAACTATGTAATCATGGGATGACATCTGAGTTTGATCTGGCTGGCTGCTTGTAAAGGAGTCTTTCACAATGATACATGGGAATTTTCATTGTTGACCAAGTTAGACACTAGGGCATACTGCCTGCATACTTCCTGCTGAAATCAAGTACAAATAGAGACCTACCTTTAAAAAAAAAAAAAAAAAAAAAAAGGCCTCCATCCATCTGTTTTGAACTATACTGAAACTTATTTTATTTTACACATAAAGGTAGGACTATTAGCCTCCTACTTTCGAGACATGGACCTTTTCAGTTGTTTTCTGAGTTTGGTGACAGATGTAGGCTGAATTACATATATACTGTCCCACAAACCTTAACCAGTACCACATTTGAGAGGACAGCTGGTTTTTAGGGAACAGTCTGGGGCCAGGGACCTAGTAGATCTAAGAGGCCCGTGGGATTCAAGCCTAAGTCCTTGGCCTCATTAGCACAGTGTTCTCACCAAACTAGCCCTCCAGGAAAAGTTCAAAGATTTATTGCTGCTCTGGGCTACTCTAGATCTTTGAAACATAGTTTCCCAGAATCCAAAAATACTTCCTCAATAATCAGACATGTAAGAGGGCGCAGGCATGCGGGCATGCGTACACGCGCACACACACACACACACACACACACACACACAAAAAGAATTTGATCTAAATTAAAGAGAAATAAAATTTAAAGTGTTTAACCCAACAAGTTTTAATATCCTAATCAAATGTGAAAGCATCCTCACAGATGACTTCATATACTGGTTTCTTAGTACTGATTCCTTTGGGCTTTACTTCCTTCCTTTGATGCATCTTTGCTGGACATACAATTAGTGGGGGGAAATTGAAACATCTCTTTAGATGGTTGCTATGTCTGTCCAGGGTGCTATGCTACCTTCAGTTCTAAATATGAAAACCACACGGCAAAACAGGACTATTCCTCAAACCCTTTACTTTCACAGTGTTGCTTCAAATTATGTTACTTTTTTTTACACAATTCTGACTGTAAGTCAGAAAATCACAGCATTGCATATTTATTTGCATGGGAGAACTCTCTGAAACAAGAAATCATGACAGGAGGTGTCAATACGGACTGCTGCCAGTCACTCCAGCAGTGTTCTCCCACCACCCACTTCTCCGTGGAGTGTGGCAGCTGGGCAGTGCTCCTTCTGGGCTTCTACAGGAAGGCTCTGACCCCGAAAACCTTAGATTAGAGCTCATTTTGAAATTTAAATAAACCTCAATTCACCTCTGCCATCTTGGCATACAACTGAAATGTGTAAGTCAGAAGAATGTATTTCTATTTAAAATAGATAGAAGGTATCACTCTTTCTCTTTCAGTAAGCTTTTAGTAGTCTTCTCCAGTTAAAAAAAAAAAAACAGGGTTTTCTTTCAAACCAACTTAAATTCACCAATTTTCACACAATACCTTAATTTTTTACCCCCATTTTGTTATCCAGCTATGATGTAGAGGGCTGATTACCATATTCTTTGTAAGTATTGAAACCAATTATTAATTGGGTCTAAATAAATACTTTTCTTCCCTTGGATTAATAATCTCTGATATTACTTTCCAATATTTTTAGTCTTTTCCATATATCTCACCTTTTAAAACTCTTTACAGCATCCTCCTACAATTACCTTGTTGTCATTTCTGATTGGCACATGAGTCTTTTTATGTCTGCAGGCCTAGAATGTAGTCCACTTCCTGGCTTTTGGTAAATATTCTTGAGGAAATATAAAATCATGCATGAGCAGCATTCAATAAAAAGTTGAATACAATTTATTTGTCTTCCCTGGCTAGACATTGCTATTATTTAGACACATTTTTCTATTATTTATACCATATGGAAATATACTTTCATCAAGAAGAGTTCCTCTGACTTCACCAGAAAACTCAATAAGCTCATGCTAATAATTATCCTGAAATATGAATCTAAACATTGATTTTCTAGCAAGGGCACAAGTATCTCAACTGCCATCAACCAAAAGCTTGATATACCTTGGCAGAACTTCAGGTCATGCACTGTACTACACAGTCCTAAAATTTCACCTTCTATATTTCTGAATCTCATGCAATATCAGAACAACAAGCTCCTCTCAGTTCAATAGGTGTTGCTGTTCAATTGCCAAAAGGATCTTATTTTGGTAGGAATTTAAATGAAAATTTGTATGGAGAACAGTTTGATATTTCAACTAAGTGATATTTTTATTTATTTTTAATTGACAAACAAAAATTGTATTTATGGAGTACAATATAATTTTTTGATATATGGGTGCAATGTGGGATAATTAAACCAAGCTAGTTAACGTATCTATCACCTCACATATTTAGCACTTTTTGTAGTAGGAACATTTAAAAACTCATTTAGCAATTTTCAAATATACATTATTATTAACTATAATCAACATGCTATGCAATAGATTTCCAGAACTTATACCTCCTGGTCAGACTTAAGCTTTGTACCCTTTAACGAACATCTCCCCATTCCCTACCCTGTCCTCATCCCATGCCCCAGTAACCACCATTCTTTTCTCTTCTATGAGTTTGACTTTTTAGATTCCACGTGTGAGCTTCATTGTTATTCGGCCATAAAAACAAAAGAAATTCTGTCATTTGGAAAAACATGGATGATCCTGAAGAACATTATGCTAAGTGAAATAAGTCAGGCAGAGAAAAAACAAGTGGTATTTTACACATACTTAGTAATTTAACATTTTATTACTTTTCCTATTTTTTTCTGAAAAGGTTAATTATTTTCTAAACATGTATTAAATTTCTCTTTGCTTAGAACAGCTTATCACTATAAATAAAAAACTATACATGCTGTAATATGCATATCTGCTAATTTCACAGCTAATAAGCTTCCTAACAAGATGCCTAAATGCCAAAGAGAAGATGCAAGATATTTGGAACAAATGCCATGATACATGTTAAAGGCTAAAGTAAAACCACCAATCTTTTAGCTTTTGATCAGAGCTGGTTGGGAGTTATTGACGAATATTTTTCATTAGACTGATATTTGACCGGTTGACAGATACACTTCTGTCTTTCTTAGTCTTGTTCGAACACACATACACACATCCATACAATCCATACACACAGCTCAATGCTGACAAAAGGGTAAAACAAGAAAGTGTGAAAGAAAATGAAATATAGCGGTTGTTCTTTAGCAGAAAACCTTGGTAAGGTCATGAATACTTTGGAATCACCATGGTCACTGACGTGAACTGGCTTTCCTTAAAAGAATGCTTGTTACGTAGCAGTTATATCAAAGTGATGGGGGAAAGGTATAAAATAAAAGGTTGGGGAGGGGCTTCAATATTGTTGGAAGAATTTGCAAAAGCGTGTTTTATTTTCTTTGATTTATTCAATAAATTAGTAAACTTGACTAACATAATCTGGAAAGATTTCCTCAAGTTAACATAATCTGGAAAGTTTTCCACAAGTTAAAGAAATATTTAGATTACCTCTTTAGTAGTTCCCTCTTTGAAGCCTCTTGGGTCTCAGAATTCCCAAGCTAAAGGTTAGTGAGTTAAACCACATAATCACCATGCCTTCCTACAATAAGGTTAATAATTAATGCCTGGAATCCCAATTAATGTCTAGAATCAATTTAATGTCTAGAATCCCGTTCCCAACCAAAGCCTTTAAGTAGGAAATCTTATAGTATGTTTCATTAGAGATTATGCCTAATGATTAAACTGAAATGTGAAGTTTTAATAATGATATTCAAAATCTTAAGGACATTCACCTGAGTAACTGACCTGACGTACAACCCAGGTTCCCACAGACTTTTCAGCAAGGCAAAGTTTTGCAGTTTCAAACACTCTCTTCCTTTTTTTCTTCCTCTCCTGGTACTCCTAAAATTCTCCACCCCACAAAGAAGAAACAAGGTTGATTCAAGTTCTTTGTAAGAAAATACATCTATCTCAATGTATTCAAGAGAATTCAGAAGGATGGTTTACCCGAGAAGAAGGCTGCCACTCTCTGGGAAGATTTTCACTGTGGTCTTACTTTGAGGCAGCATTTCTCTGAAGCACAGATAGCACACTTATTCACCAACAGATTCCTTTGAATCAGGTGAGCCTGACCTTCTGCTCTCTCTTCTTGCTTATATTTCTCTTGTGACTGGTTATTGAGGGTTATTGATGGATATCAATAGCAGATGAGGAAGAACAGATAAAAGAAGGGGAAACCCAAAGCAGACTACTAATGTTTTAAATACAAATGTGGAAAAGAGAGTAAAAATTATCGTTACTGCCAGGCTGGGCATGGTGGCTCATGCCTGTAATCACAGCACTTTGAGAGGCTGAGGCAGGTGGATCACTTCAAGTCAGGAGTTTGAGACCAGCCTGGGCAACATGGTGAAACCCCATCTCTACTAATAATACAAAAATTAGCCAGGCGTGGTGGCACACACTTGTAGTCCCAGCTACTGAGGAGGCTGAGGCATAAGAATTGCTTGAACCCTGGGAGGGGAAATTGCAGTGAGCCGGGATCTCTCAAGAGAGATTCTGTCTCAAAAAAAAAAAAAAAAAAAAAAAAAAAAAATTCTTTACTGCTGATCCTGAGAACATGGATTCACAGAAACAAAAATGAACATCCAACTTGTTCTGTATTAGAAATTAATGGGAATGTGGAGTAGGGGTAGTATAGAGAAGAGACAGGAGGAGGGAAAAAAGAAAGAAGTCATCAAGAAGCATGGCCACAGGCTGGAGCCTGAATTGGCACATAAGACCAAGGTATTTTTAAGAATGGGGAAGTATAACATCATGTAGAGTTGTCGACACTTCTACGTGACTGAGAATATCCACTCCAGTTCTACACACCATTGATAAATTTCGCCACACACAGGCTGGGTGCGCTGGCTCACGTCTGTACTCCTAGCACTTTGGGAGGCCGAGGTGGGTGGATCACCTGAGGTCAGGAGTTCAAGACCAGCCTAGGCAACATGACAAACCCCCATCTCTACTAAATATACAAATTTAGCCAGGTGTGGTGGCAGGTGCCTATAATCCCAGCTACTGGTGGCTAAGGCATGGAGAATCACCTGAACCCGGGAGGTGGAGGTTGCAGAGAGCCAAGATCGCACCATTGCGCTCCAGCCTGGGTAACAGAGAGAGACACCGTCTCAAAAAAAAAAAAAAGAAGAAAAAAAATCACCACACACAAACTTGTATGAGTAAGGTATTCTTGTGGACATTAATGAAAGAATTTCATCTCTGGGTTGATGGGGTCTTAGACAAACACAAACTGTAAGAGAACAAGAGAATCCATAACTCAACCAATACTTCAGAAGCAGAAACCCAGAAGAGGTGGGCATGAGATAATAATACCTGTGGAATTCACATAAGAAAAAGGCTAAGCAATGGAGATTCAAGCCTACTTATCCTGATCATAAGAGAGAGTTGGACAACACCAGCTATTATTCAGGTTACAATGAGTAGACTAGGTGTTTATAACTTTAGGAAAATAGAAAATACTTTCCAGGAATTAGGTGTTTTTTACTCTTCAAAAATTAATCCCATTATCCTCTGACTTATTATCAATAATAAAGTTCAAAAGCTATTTAGCCCCCTAAATACAGCTCTTGAATCAAAGAAATCTGCCTCACACCAGGTTCTGCAACAAAGACCAACACTGGTAGAGTTAAAATCAAGAGATACCACACCAGGAAGGCTAAAGATTAGTAAGCTCCATGGAGAGAAACCAGGAGCTTAGTTCCCAGCTGACAACCACAATGCCTAGCACATAACAGGCACACAATAAATATAGTTGGCCCTCCATATGAATGAGTTCTGCACCCACAGATTCGACCAACCACAGATCAAGAAAAAAAGAAAGAAAAAGAAAAAAAAACTCAACATTTAAAAATGACATAAAAACAATACAGTATAACAACTATTTACATAGCATTTACATTGCGCTAGGTATTACTAGTAATCTAGAGATGATTTAAAGTATACGGGGGGATGTGCATAGGTTATATGCAAATATGATGACTTTTATATAAAGACTTGAGCATCCTTGGATTTTGGTATCCTCAAGGGGTACTGGAACGAATCCCTAGGACTGAGAATATTGAAGGATAACTCTACTTGTTGCATGAATAGCATTCATTCAGTATAGCTGCAAATTATCCTACAGGGGCAATAAATGTATCAAATAAAGATTTAACTACAACTAATTGTACCCCTGAAACAAAATCTAAATAGGTGGTGGGAAAAAAGGCTTTTAAATTATTTGAGATGTCCTATCCATTATGTGAAAATCAGAATAACCAGGCATGTGCAAGGCAAATGGACATCTACCTAAATTGGCTCAAAAGGAAGATCAAAACCATAGCAAATTTAAACAATCCCCAGACTTCAGTATGGTGGGTACTATACAGGATTAGCAGACCTCCTAGAGACTACAATCTAACAGACAACTCCGATGTATATGTTAAAGCCTAATCAGAAGTCTAACAGGAGCAAGCCTGCAGTCTGACAAAATCAGATGTGTGGACTTGGTGTAGCAAGTGCCAGCACTTAAATAATCCATAAAATGACGGTGAGAAAGAGGCAGGAAAGTCTATAGGTTTCTAGGGTTTGGAATCTCATTGAAGGATTCTGAAGAGCTAAGGGAAACAGAGATCAGTTCTAGATTGGTTTCTGTTTTTAAGGTGAAATTAAAAGAATCAGGGATTAACCAGGGGTTGTATGAGGTAAGAGAAGTTTAGCCAATAAAGATCTCAGTAAAAGACAGGAATAGCAAAGCAAGACTGAGAGTATCAGCAGTAAGAAAGTAGTCATCACTCAAAGAGGGAGCCGTTGTGGCATTTTCCAGCCCTGTGCCACCATGGGAGAAACAACGTTTCCTGTTAATTTTTTTTTTTTTTGGCGGGGGGGACGGAGTCTCACTCTGTCGCCCAGGCTGGAGTGCAGTGGCCAGATCTCAGCTCACTGCAAGCTCTGCCTCCCAGGTTTACGCCATTCTCCTGCCTCAGCCTCCCAAGTAGCTGGGACTACAGGCGCCTGCCACCTCGCCCGGATAGTTTTTTGTATTTTTTAGTAGAGACAGGGTTTCACCTTGTTAGCCAAGATGGTCTCGATCTCCTGACCTCGTGATCCGCCCATCTCGGCCTCCCAAAGTGCTGGGATTACATCCTGTTAATTTTATAGTTGGCTTTAAATGTGTCTACCCTCTAAGCCTGGTTAATAGGAAGGTGACCTTCTCCTCTTTTCCATGCAAGTTGATTTTCACTCTTTCTGCTAGAGACTGATTTTGACTCTTGTACAGATATAATTATTAAATAACGCCCTCAATCAAGTTGTAGAAGGAAACTTTCTCAAAACTTTGATCTAAGAGAAACAGGCCAAAAAAGCCAAAGAGTCTATTATAGTTTAAACCATTTCAAACTCGCTGACCTACATCCCTAATCCAATCTGCACTTCCTTGGTCCTCTGAGCACACCTCTAGCACAGCCACCTGCCACTAGATAATCATAGCTGGTTTACTTCTCTGTCTCTTCTCCTACACCCTGAACTCCCAAAGAGCAAGGGCAGGGAAGTATCCATTTTATGCCTAGTGCCTAGCACAGTTCCCAGCCCATCATAAGTGCTCCGAAGTCAAGCTGCCTGCTCTTCCCCTCTGTATATAATGTGTACCGAAGCCTTTTACACAGTAAAACAGATTTGTACTCTGAAGATCATTTAATAACATCATTAATTCCATCTTGAATGGTTATGATAAAAAAAGAATGTCATTATTTGAAGGATGCACTACACGGATGAGACACAAGGTACAGGAATGAACAGTGAGATCTCCAATGCCAGGTCAAAGCAGAAGGACACTTCCATTTGAAGGGTCCACAGCTGGCTTTGCTGCAACAAGATAAAGTCAGAAGCACTTGAACTAAATGTCTCAATGCAAACTATATCTACTAAATTGAATCACTTATTATGTGGTACTAGAGATGCTCGTCTGTCTTTTCAGCAAGACTATAAATTCCCGGAGGTGAGAGGTCATGCCTGTCTTGTTCATTTTGCTTACTCTGCCCACTGCATTGTATAGGCATTCAGTAACATGCAAGCAAAGAGGACAAAGTAGGAAAACAAGAAGAGAGGAAGCAGAAATCGCATTCAGTAAAGCAAAAGGGTAGGGGCAAGAGTAAGTGCTGGTAAAGGCATCACATATGCAGAATCAGAGGTCTCCACTACATGAGGACAGAGGACTCCCACAGGCTGCTTAAGGTAAAGAGGAAAGAAAGAAGCTGGTAAATCAACTTGGGACTTAGAAGATAGAATGAGATGTGAAACTGGACTGAGAGTGTGACAGGAGGAAGCAAAGAGAGGATTGGGAAGTCATAAATACAAGGAGATGAGTTACCAAGGTCAGAAGCTAAGAAAACTGTCTTCATCGAACCACCACTGACACAGGGAAAGTGGGAAGAAAAATGAAAATATAGTTACTCAAAATGACTCAGGAGCAGAAAAAAGAGTACAAGGGCAATCTAGGAGATCTGTTTATTTAGATATTAGTAAAAGCTGGACTTGTGTGTAAAGAGACAGGGATAGGCTGCTCTGAGCCCATATGGTGCCCTGACTCTGAGGTGGGTGCAAACAACCACACAGTCATCTTATTCCCCTTTCTTTTATTATTCTGTCTCTTTATTCCCCCGCTCCAACCCATTACTTCCTGCTGTGCAAAGTGTTCATCAAATAGGACCCTATGCTTCTTTTGGGTTAGGTCCATTACAGTTCTGCCTTTCCGTGACCCCATGATGAGGCCATAAAGAGGAAGAGGAATAGCACTGGCTGTCCTTGAAGTGTTGCTTCAAAGATGAGCCTCATGGAACAAGCAAGCAGTGACACAAACCACAAAAGAATTTCCAATGTCGAGATGACACACACATTCTGGTTAGCATGACCTGCGGTCAGCAAGCAGGTGCCATCTTGCCTAAATTATTAACTACGTAAGAGCAACAGATTGTACCCATGGTCTTGGGTGAGCTGCTCTGGAAAAAGAGAAGGAATAACTCCCAGCACTCACTGAAAGGGTATCCCAGCCACAGTGGGTAGGACCCAGTGCCACGCGCTCTGCATGACCCCATTGAAACGCCAAGGTCTTTCCATGTAAAATGTACTCAGAATAATTCGAATTAGTATGTTTTAGGTGATCAGAAAAACTGAATTGTGTATACTGGGGTGGTGGCTTTTATTATGCAGGCCCATCACTGAAAACTCAAACTCTATGAAATTGCCTTAGATTTGAGGGAAACGCCCCCCATTTTAGTGAATAAGTTATTTTACTCATCCCTCGTAATGACACATTTTGAATTTTTTTTGTGCTACTACGGCACTGAAACTCACCACATACAACAACTCTTAACCCTCCAATTTCATGAAGTATTCATGTTCTAAATCCACCTCAAAAATAATTCTCTGTTGATCTCCCTTTATATATCATCATACTCCAAAGAATGCTCATCCTCAATAGCACTTAACAAGATGTGCAGTCTTTTCTCAATATGTTGGTGTTGAAAGGAAATACCAACCTAAGATTTTTAAAGATCTATAATTTTTGTGAAATGCCAGTGTTCTACCAAGTCTGTTCTTGAATTTTGAGCATAGATCATCCTCCAACTTATCAACTTGTTGAACTCCAAAAGTTTGATTATAATTAAGTTGTGAGAAAGAGAAAGGTAATTTCCCATACTAAAAATCACACACAATAGTTAGGTTCTCAGGACAGCCTACAAAACTCTTTTCCACTCATGCTCTACCTAAAACAGCAGTAAAAATACCATAGAATCCAGGGTCAAAGTGGTATTTCCAGAAGAAAAACGCTTTCACAGTTTGCTTTTTAGATGCCAAGAACCCAAAAACCTTCCTTTCTGGCAATGAAAGTCGGGGCTGCCTTTGCTCAAAGCAGACTTCGGAGGGTGAAGGTCATAGTGCGAACTTTAGGGAGGAAGGTGTCTCCAGACTGGACATGGGAAGTGAGGGAAGTGAACACACTGCTTGTCCAGACCTGGAGGAAAGTTTACGACAGTAGGGCACAGTGGGAGACAGGACTCCAGCGAACAAGTGGGAAAGCTGGGCATGAGTGCATGGAAGATGCGGGAAAGAACATGGACAAGCAGTTTCTCATCACCTTTTCCCATCTCCTTTGCATTTCACAATTTCTTCTACTTCTCTCTTTTCATCTCCTTTGGAAAGGTTTATGGGTAAGGACTGAGAGGAAATAAAAGACCACAGCAGGGCAGCAAGAGGAAAGGAGTAAGTGGGAGAGAGTCACCAGTAGGCAACAGGATAAAAGAAATGCAGTCTTTTATTTGGAGACAAGGAGTAGGTTTTTCACAGGTAAGGTGTGCATCCATAAATAAGGATCTTGTATGTTGGCTCATGAGTAAATGCAAAGTAAAGAGAAACAATGGTTACTGTCCCCAAAGTGGAAGAACAATAAGCAAATTAAATGAACTGGAGTTTCTGTGACTGCTTCTATTATTAAAAACACTATTTTAAGGCTGGGCACGGTGGGCTGGGATTACGGGCATGAGCCCGTAATCCCAGCACTTTGGGAGGCTGAGGCGGGCTGATCATGAGGTCAGGAGTTCGAGACTAGCCTGACCAACTTGCTGAAACCCCGTCTTTACTAAAAACAAAAAAATTAGCCAGGTGTGGTGGCACATGCCTATAATCCCAGCTACTCAGGAGGCTGAGGCAGAAGAATCCCTTGAACCCTGGAGGGGGAGGTTGCAGTGAGCAGAGATCGAGCCACTGCACTCCAGCCTGGGTGACAGAGGGAGACCCTGTCTCAAAAAATATATATATATATATATTTATATTTATATTTATATATAATAGATATACATATATTAAGAAAAAGTATATTTGATAAGTCTATTGCACCTGTTGTCTTTTACTAGGGTTAATGTCTTCAGCAAAGACACTGGAATCTGGAGTAAATATACTGTGCTCACATTTTTTGGGAATTCATACATCTCAAATTCTATTGCAGAAGTCCAGGTTCCATCACCAATTTCATGCAAGGTAGCATACTTTAAACAGGTGTGTATCCTTTCATCAGAATCCCATCCAGAACAAATTCACAGAATTGTCCTTTATTACTACTCTACTTGAGACAGCTAGCAACTGGTGGTCATTCTTTAGCTGTATCGTAAATGTATACCTTTGTCTACTTTAAGCTACAAAGCCTATCACTTTCATGACTAATCAATTTGATGCACTGAAAATAAAAATATATATATATTAATTATGTTAAATGATGTCTGGGAAGGGTACCTCTTTCTACAGATTATTTGAATAATGAATTTAACCTCATATTCTTCAAATACTGTACAATTAGAATTTTTTTCTTATGCAATATTTTTTCTAGAGGGGCCTATTTGGTCCTATTAGGCACAAACATGGTGTGAGAGGAAATGGTGAGTATTGAGGAGAGTCACTCCAGGGCTCTGGACTACAAGTAAGGAAAACCACTTTTCCTGTTGGCCATTTCTTCATTGGCAGAACTTACCCATTGGGAGCATGTGTTTATTGGGGTCTGAATGGGAAGAGTGGCTGTCTGGTCTGGTGAACACAGGCCTATTCTGGATCTAACTACAATTTTCCCTGTCTCAAGCTGTGGCCCCAACTTTGTTTTTAATCTAATTTTTTCTTTCACAAACTAAAGAATACATCCTACAGAATACCTAAAACTCCACCAGGGTTTCAGAAGCTATGTGTGGAATGTGGTATTCTGAATATTTCACAAGCTCCTTTTCCAACCTTCACATAAGCTTTCAGGAACAATGCTTAACTTGCACTTTGATAGAAGCTAAAACACAGGTGTTTTCCTGATGTCACCAAGCGTCCAACATGACATCTACTCATCTCCTTCGAAAGCCTCAGGGGCAGTCAGGGTGACGCTGGCTATTTCAAACACTGAGTTATCAGAGGTACATTAGGATGAGGATGTAGCTTTGGTAAAGATTTATCTAACAATGCTCAGAATCTTCTCACTTGACAGGGAAACTTCCTGTGGATTTCAATCAGAGAACATGTAGCTAGAAAAGAGAAAAACATGTTTTGTCTAATCTTGACATATCCTGCACATCTTAGAACACCTACCCAGTCTTTTCATTTCTCACAGTGATTCAAAGAAAGAATTATCTTTGCCTTAAAACATATAATGTCCCATTTCTTTACATTAGAGAACTCATCAAAGTGGAATGCCGACCAAATCTCTAAGACACACCATAAGAAACAAATGCCACATTGTTTATTTGAATTTTCAAAACAAGATTTGCATTACCTCTGTATTAACAACTTCCATTGGTCTTTTCTTGATTTCTCCTATGTCCAAGTAACTGAGGAAAAAACAAACAAACAATAAGAGTTGCTTTTACAGACTTTAAGTCAGTAATTTGTTTTAAGAAATCATTAAAAAATAAAGCAACTCATAGGAAATTCTCAACCTTAAAGCAAACACAAATAGCTACTAATTAAAAGCAATTACAATAGTAAAAGCTGCTTGCAGTGTCACCAACCAGAGCTGACACATATCTACCCTAAACTTCAAGAGAAGGAAAGTCTTAGAAATACATACATCTATTAGGGAACATTTTTCCCTCTTAATAGTTAGTTGCTTACTATATACACTGTATTCTTACAGATCTGATTTTTTAAAAGAGTGGCTTATGTGTAAAGCTGCTTAACTGTTCCATTAAATACAGGCTTTAGGTCAAAGGAAGTACTGATAGCATGCATTAAGGTAACAACTGGGAAAGGCTGAGAAATTATTTTCTCTATGAGAGCACCTTAATGATACAAAAACACTCAGTCATGTGGGATGACTTTGGTAATTGGTTCAGCTCAGAAACAGATGGGTGGACTAATTAACCTCTGGAGTCCCCTATTATTCCATTACTATTTGCTCTAGATATTGACAGTGATCATTCTTTAGCTGTCGCATAAGCACAACCTGAAATTGTATACCTTTGTCAACTTCACGTGTAACATCACTGTGATGTGGTTCCAGTTTTTAAATGGTCCCTAAACTGTGCTTCATACATAAAATGTGCTAAATAAACATTTTAATATTAAAAATATAAACGCAACATTTAATTTATAATAATAGATCGACCCTTTACCCCAACTACTATAATTGCCAACTTGTCCCAAAAAAAGCTTATGTTAGAATTAATTTTGGCTATTGAATTGTTTTTATTGTTGCTGTTTGCCTTTTTGGATAAAATACTTTAGTTAATTGATACATCCAGAAATTGTCATACATTGCCCCTATATAAAAGTAGTCATATATTTTAAAACAGTGCAAACACTCCATCTCAGCAACAAAATGGGTCTTTCGTGGACCTGCAGGGGCTGAGTTTTGAAATAATACCAAAATATTCTGTCATGTGCAGGAAAGTGGTTTCAGATCTACAAGATTAATGCTGTAGAGTCAACTTCCAACAATGCACAGGGAAAGTTTTGGAGAAAATAATCTCTAGAATTCTCTGCTGTAAAATAAAGGTTTTGAATGTGTGGTCTCACATTTGAAATAAATAAGGGTTTAATAGCTACCTGACGTTTAGTTATCATTTCAAAAATATTAGAAAAATCTAAGTGAAAGCAATTCAAGCAGAGATTTGATCAGTTCCATTTGAAAAAGATGTTGCTGTCTTTCCCCACATCATTTGGGGTCTAAATGAAAGCCCACGAATCGTCCTTAACATCATTTGGGCTTTCTTTTGTTCTGACAGTTTCTCCATTCATTACATAAACTTACAAGTGCTAAGTTTCAAATACATTCAACATTCAAGTATTCTTGGCTTCTATCATTATAATCATAGATATTACTTCTTTAACACAAATAAAATAGTCATCTGTCAGCATGGAAACCTAACTATGGACTCTGTTAGAACAAATTCAGTTTTTTATGTATAAACTAAAAGCAAAAATAACATGAAAATCTCTTAGAGAGATTTGAGTACACTTTCTATTTGGTGTGGAACTGTATCTTTTTTTAAAAAAATCTTGTGAGTTGGTAGGACCAAATAAACAAAAGAACATGAATTTTAAAAGTGAGTCTACAACTTTCAACCGTTCAGAGATTCTGAACCAGATTTTCATTTCCATGAAATTGCTTTATATGGAAATATTTTAAAAAAAATAAAGTATGTAACAAAAGGAACTGGTCATAGAGGTGTCTTACATTTATGTAACACTTGGTGTTTACAAAACACACTCTCATCTATAGCATTTACTTTTATCACAGCCCTGTGTGGTACAAATAGTTATGTACCTTTTCTGCATTAAAAAACTGACTAGCTGAGTCAAGTGACTTGTCCAAGGACACAGAGTTGATGAGCAACTAAGTATTCAGTCTCCTGATTTTAAGTTTATTTTAAGCATGCAGTTTCATTTAGCCCTTTTTTATGAAGTTTAACAAAGCATGCTTAAGAAGCTTGGGGGGGAGGAATAAATCCAAATATATCCCTCACTTTCCATGAAAAGAATGTCTGACATAACAAAAAGTATAATAGAATACCTAGAACTCAATTTAAACAAATATAGGTGAGGAAGGATTACATTCAAGAACTTCAGTGATATTTTGAAAAATATTTCTATGTAGTTAAAAAACTTTATTTGAATTTTAATTATTAAGAATCCAATAATGCTTATGAATTCATAAGCTTAGATTTATGGTCAAGGCTTTTTGCTATCCTGGGCCCAAGATGAATTTCAATTAAAATGTTCTATTAAACTATGGAATACAGAGTTACCATATGATCCAGCAATTTCACTCTTAGGTATACACCAAAGAGAAATGATAACTTGTACACAAATATTCATAGATGCATTATTCATAACAGCTAAAATGTGAAACAGCCCAAATATACATCAAGTGATTAATGAATAAGCATGGATGTAAAAGGTAGTATACCCAAATCATGATTCAACAATAAAAAGAATGAAGTACTGATGCATGCTACAACATGGATGAACCTTGAAAATATTACAGTTAAGTGAAATAAGCCAGACATAAAGACCATACATCATACGATTCCATTTATATATGTCCAGAATAGACAAATCCATAGATTCAGAAAATAGATTAGTGGCTACCAGATGACAGGGGAAAGAGGAACCTGGGAGGTACAAATGTTTTGGCGGGAGGGCTGGAAATAAACTACAATTAGTTGGTGGTGATGGTTGCACAACTCTGAATATACTGAAAGCCAATGAAATTGTTGGATTTTATGCTGTAATAAATCTATCTCAATAAAGCTGTAAAAAAAAAATGGAATGCAAAATTCTACCTGTCCTATAATGCCCACCCCAACCAACTCTCAACTCACAATTCACACATAACCTTATTTTTCTAATTGCACGTATCTCTTTATACCTTGCATTAAAATTGTTAGTATGAAGGTAGTCCAGTTAGGTTGAAAGCTCCTAAAGACAAGGAATCATGCCTTCCTCATCTTTGTTCCCTGAATTGAGGGTTTCTTAATTCACTGAACACTTACTATGAGTGAACTCAAGAGCTGGGAATAAGGACCCCTGGGAATAAGGACCGTTGCTGGAGGCGGACAGGACAGTCGACAAATACAGTCAGCCAGTAAACTCTTCCTGCATTACGCTAACAGCATAAACATGCAGGGGGTGGAGCAGGGTCACAAAAGTAAGTGTTGTCAATTCTACTTGGATAGAAAGGTTGAAATAATTTAAACAGTATGGGAAATGCAGAGCAATTTTCTCCTCTGGTGACAATATAGTGTCCAACACTTGGAAGTGATTTTTAAGAATGTTTATTTAAATTAAAAGGATGGAGTTCCAAGAAAACAAATAAGGAAAAGGAAAGGAAAAACTGAACAGAAAACGCAAAAGTATCAGTTTGGTCACTAACCTTTGCAAGGATAATTTTTCTTAAAGATTCCTGTTGTTTATACACAAATTTTAAGTTTACTCCTACTGTTACCCAAGTGAAATTCCTTCTCCAGTCACAGTGTCAATCTCTGCCCCCCAACTGCAACGAGAGTTTTCAGTGGCATCAGTCACACCGAGAAGTCACAGCCCCTCAACCACTGAGGTGCGGTGGGGTAAGGATCTGCATTTCCTCATATCAAGCCCGCACGATAGGGCACCTGAAATGGGTGGGCGGTGGGGAAGACCGACTCACTTGAGTTTCTTGAAGGCTTCCTGGCCTCCGGCCACGTAGTTGCCCCCGCTCTGGATCTGGTCTAGCTTCCGGATGCGGTGGCCAGTCCGCGGGGTGTAGATGTTCCTGACGGCCCCAAAGGGTGCCTGAACGCCGCCGGTCACCTCCTTCAGGAAGACGTCGAAGCTGGACACCTTCTTCTCATGGATGACGACGCGGCGCCCCGCGAAGAAGGGGTCCCCGTTGCGGTACACAAGCACGCTCTTCACGACGGGCTGAGACAGGTGGCTGGACCTGGCGCTGCTGCCGCTCATCTTCCCCGCTGGCCGCTGCCTCAGCTCGCTGCTCCGCGCCGGGAGGCACCTCCGCTTCCCCAGCGGCCTCACTGCACCCAGGGCGCGGGATCGCCTCCTGAAACGAACGAGAAACTGACGAATCCACAGGTAAAGAGAAGTAACGGCCGTGCGCCTGGCGTCCACCCCGCGGAGACACTAGGAGCTGCAGGACTCGGAGTAGACGTTCAAGTTTTTCACCGTGGCGTGCACAACCAATCAGGGCCCGCAGTGTGCGCACCACACCTGGTTCACCAGCTACCGGCAAAATGAAGGTGGACCTCCTCGGAGCAGAAGCAGGAACCGCGCGGGGGCTTCGAGCAGGCACGCCGAGTGAGGGCAGGAGAGAGGAGGACACACACACACACACACATTAATATGGTGAAACCCAATTTCTTACATCATATCTGTGCTACCCTTTCCAAACAGCCTAATTTTTCTTTTCTCTCTACTTGCAGCCTTATAACCTCAATCTCCTGCTTTCTCCCAAATTAAAGCAATTAAGTTCCTGGCTGTAGTTGCCCAGGTTTTTCTTTGCTGGAAGATAACCGTGCAAAGCCAGGCGCGGTGGCTTACGCCTGCAAATTGCAGTACTTTGAGGGGCTGAGGCGGGAGGATTGCCTAAGACCAGGAGTTCTAGACCAGCCTGGGAAACACAGGGAAACCCCCGTCTCTATAACGCGCCTGTGATCACTTGAGGCAAGGAGTTTGAGACCAGCCTGACCCAGTCTCTATAATTAAAAAAAAAAAAGTAGGTGGGCATGGTGTGGGCCTGTGGACCCAGCTATCTCGGAGGCTGAGGCGGGAGGATCACTTGAGCCCAGGTGGTCGAGGCTGCAGTAACCTATGATTTTGCCACTGCACTCCAGACTGGGCGACACAGCAAGACCCCGTCTGAAAAAGGAGAGAGAGAGAGAGAGAGAGAGAGAGAGAGAGAGAGAGAGAGAGAGAGAGAGACTGTGTCCGGGTACGGTGACTCATGCCTGTAATCTCAGCATTTTTGGAAACTGAGGCAGGAGGCTCACTTGAGCCCGGGAGTTTGAGACCAACCTGAGCAACACAGCAATAGCTCATCCCGGAAGGACGGAGGGAAGGAAGGAAGGGAAAAATAAATGTAAGTGAATGAATGAATAAATGAGAAACAGAGGGAAGACTCGCGCGTCTAGGACCCCTAATCCCCTCCCCGATGATCAGCGCCGCCTGGCGGCGAAGCGCGGGTGCGCATCACGTGAACACAGCAGGCAGCGCGCAAGCTGGGCCCTGGTTGGGGAGGCGGGCCCGGGAGGTGCCCTCCGCGGTAGTACCTACCCACACTCGCGTGCTAGAGAGGGGAGGGGAGTTCGGGCGCCGGCCGCGCGGGGGCGGGGCTGTGGCACTGTGGTGAACTCTGCGGCTGTCTCGCGTCGCTCACGCTGTTCCTCCAGCTGCTGTTACCTCAGCGGGCCTCCCTCACCCCGGGGGGAACGGAGTTGTTACTTCCCGCTGTTTCCATAGCAACCGCAGCCTAGCGCGGGGAGCGAGTCGGTGAACCAGGCCTAGCTTGAGCCTGCCTCCCTGGGATATGCTGGCTGCCTCCGGCAGAGGCGGAAGAACAGGGATTTGGAGGAAGAGGGAGAAACAGATGACATTATCATGCGCTCATTCAATAAATGGACGCCTGCTGTGTGCCAGGCCCTGTACTAGTTGGGGCCACGGCGGTGAAAAGGAAAACCTACAAAATTTTGAGTGCCGCCCCCATTTGGGCACAGCCCTGAAGGCCAGCCCTTTTGCAGGTGCTTCTCATGCAAAAGGAATCGTCCTGGGAAAAGTAGGAGTTGAAGCCTAACAGCCAAATTCTGCCATTAGGAAGTGTGTCAGGGTCCAGCTGATCAAGAATGGCAAGAAAATCACAGCCTTTGTACCCAACGACGTTTGCTTGAACTTTATTGAGGAAAACGATGAAGTTCTGGTTGCTGGGTTTGGTCGCAAAGATCATGCTGTTGGTGATATTCCTGGAGTCCGCTTTAAGGTTGTCAAAGTAGCCAGTGTGTCTCTTCTGGCCCTATACAAAGGCAAGAAGGAAAGACCAAGATCATAAATTTTAATGGTGAAAACACTGTAGTAATAAATTTTCATATGCCAAAAAAATAAAAATAAAAATTTTGAGTGCCTACGCTGTGCCAAGCTTTACACCAGGGAAAGGATTTTTCACTGGCGTGAG
The DNA here is from genome assembly GCF_007565055.1 of Rhinopithecus roxellana. NCBI lineage: Eukaryota > Metazoa > Chordata > Mammalia > Primates > Cercopithecidae > Rhinopithecus > Rhinopithecus roxellana. The sequence goes on from NC_044552.1 coordinate 63,341,304, forward strand.
AAGGCTAAATGTCTGACTGGCTGTCCAAGAGCCCACATCTGTGCTGTTTGTGTAGATTGTTAGCTCTGTCTGAGGAATAACAAGGGAGAGGAGTTGTGAGAATAGTAAGAGCCCCAGTAAAGAGTCGCTTTGTCCAGTCCAGTCTGGGACATACATATTGTGGCACCAGGAAAATGTTTAAAGAGTCGAAATCTTGCAGCTCATCTCTGCCAGTGTCCTTCATTCCTCCTAAGACTTTTCTACCATGTGTCATATCCAAATTACTGGGTGTTCCTAACTCATGATATATGAATAAAAAGAATAACTGCCATTAATTGAACACTATAACCATGGACCAGGTATTATGTAAGGCACTTTATGTAGATTATCTAATTTAATATTCACAATAACCTTCAGAGGTAAACATTATTCTTTCCTCAGCTGAGGAAACGGAAGGGTAGAGAAATCAAATTTACCTCGGGTCACACACAGGAGTTCAAACCCATTCGCAGGTTCTAAGGATTAGAAAACGAAAGAGAGAGAGAGAGTTCAAACCCAATTCTGTCTTATTCCACAAGCTCCGTAACCACTGTCATACCACTGTGAAAGATGAATGTGTGGGACATTGCAATCTGGAGAGAAACATTTTTTTCCCTTTGAGATTTCTGTTCTGAAAAAATGCTTTTATTAAAGCCATGTAATATATTAGTGCCTTGAAAATTAACACTTTTTTTTTTTTTTGAGACGGAGTCTCGCTCTGTCGCCCGGGCTGGAGTGCAGTGGCCGGATCTCAGCTCACTGCAAGCTCCGCCTCCCGGGTTTACGCCATTCTCCTGCCTCAGCCTCCCAAGTAGCTGGGACTACAGGCGCCAGCCACCTCGCCCGGCTAGCTTTTTTTGTATTTTTTAGTAGAGACAGGGTTTCACCGTGTTAGCCAGGATGGTCTCGAACTCCTGACCTCGTGATCCGCCCGTCTCGGCCTCCCAAAGTGCTGGGATTACAGGCTTGAGCCACCGCGCCCGGCCCGAAAGTTAACAGTTTTCAAACGCAGAAACAAAAAACCAAATACCCGCATGTTCTCATATAAGTAGGAGCTAAATGAGGAAAACTCATGGACATAAAGAAGGGAACAACAGACACTGGGGCCTAGTTGAGGGTGGAGCATGGAAGGAGGGAGAGGAGCAGAAAAAATAACTATTGAGTAATAGGCTTAGTACCTGGGCGATGAAATAATCTGTACAACAAACCCCTGTGACACGGGTTGCCTATATAAACAACCTGCATATGTACCCCTGAACCTAAAATAAAAGTTAAAAAAAAAAAGTTAACAAGTTTCTAAAGAAGGCGAAAGAGAACAATACAGGGAGGAAATAGACAAGGGAAATTTTGTGAGCTGGTTGTGGAGAATACACAGGTTGAGGGATGGATGGGGAAAATATCTGTGAAAATGTGCTACCACATAGGTGAGTAAGATAAAATACTTGTTATGTAGAATGGAAGGCAATTAATTAGTCCCCTCCCCAAACAGCCTAAAATTCCTGTCATCTATATTAACCCAATGTAAAATGAAAATGTGTGGCCTCTTATTCAAAAATTAAGAATTTGATGATAGCAACAGCAGAGCATTAAACCAATCATGGGGTCCTTCTTGATATGGGACCCCGTTGCCAGCCCATGAAGCTGCCCGCATCAAGTCTATGCCTCCCACTGTGGTATCTCCAGCCCAAATTTGTCTCCTGAGCTTAGAGTCATTTATCCAGATGTCTCTTGGATATGATGTGGTGATAAATGCTTAACTGCTGGCTTTTAGGAAGGAAGAGAAGGCCTTGATTCATAGTATTTGCCAATCTCTGTAGCTTACTCCAAATATGGCCAATTTATAGATACCAATCTAACATCAATGATGCCAAGGAAGGTGCAGCAGCAAGTCATTTTATGCTATTTCCACCATGCAGGCACAGCAGACTTAAGTAACTTTAAGAGCACAGATAGTAGTAAAATGTAGATAGAGATGAGTTTTGAGTATTTATTATCTTTGTTTTCAATGTAATTTATTTAATTGTATATTTATACCATTATTTTTTATTTAATTGTATATTTAAAAATTATTTTTTATTTAATCGTATATTTATACAGTTACTTTTTAACAATGCCCATGTTTACAATTCCTGAGAATTTAACAAGTGCCTCACATGCCAGAACAGGGCCGTTCCAGGCATACAATTCTCCAGACAGCGTCTCTAGACCATCTAAAAGGCAGCCTAGACTCGAAATGTTCACGTGATCTCAAGTTTTCCTCAAAAACACTTTTCCTATGTTTCCTGCTTCCACAAATGGACCCTCATCTACTCATTTGCTCAAAGCTAGAACATATACACTTCTCTTCTTCATAGAACACATTTAACTGTGGCAGAGAAACAACGACAAAAACAGTCAGATATCTGCAGTCTCTCTCCATGCTCCTGTTGCTTGCTGGATTGGTTTTGGAGCTCTTCTCTCTTGTGCAAAGTCTGAACGCTGAGCAAAGAGAGAAGGCTTTAAGAAGTCAGAAAGGTTATATAAACCCTGATCATGAAGAGCTGAGGTAGAATGAGGAGCAGAATGCTGAGGAATGAGGAGCTTCAGATGGATACAAGGGAATGTTTGAGAACACATATAGGAAAGGAGGGGAGAGTTTTGTATTTTAGCTTCTTCCTAAGTATATGAAAGGCATTGAGAATGAGAGAGATGGCCAAAGAAGATTCTTAAAAAAGTTTTGCTGTGCATTAAAAATAATACCACCAGCAGGACATGGTGGCTCAAACCTGTAATCCCGGCACTTTGAGAGGCTGAGGCAGGTGGATCGCTTGAGCCCAGCAGTTCGAGACCAGCCTGGCCAACATGGTGAAACCCCATCTCTAAAAAAACAAAAAACAAAAAAAAATTATTCAGGCATAGTGGCATGCATCTGTAGTCCCAGCTACCCAGGAGACTGAGGTGGGAGAATCACCAGAGCCTGGGAGGTTGAGGCTGCAGTGAGCCACGATCATGCCATTACACTCCAACCTGGGTAAGAGAATGAGACCCTGTCTCAAAAAATCAAAAAGAAAAATAATAATATCAACAAGGCATTTGCTGTTTCCTCAAGAGCCTAAATCTCTGAAATGCTTTCAATTATATATTTCTGCTTAAACAATATTTATTTTGATGTAATACTGTGCTAAAACCAGACCACCTTGCACCCTAGGTTTATAAGGGCTCTTCAGCTAATCACCAAGTTCTATCAATTCTACCTCTCAAATATTTCTTAAATCCGTTCACTTATCTCCAAACCCATTTCCGCTTTTGAATTCAAGGCATCATCATCCCCTAAGAGGTAACCCTGTTTCCAGTTTGCTTCCCTGTTATCCATTCTCCACAGAACAGTCAGCCTGAAAGGTTGCTGAAAACACAGATCTATCCATTTCGCTTTCCAGCTTAAAATTCTTCAAATCCTTATCAATTTCTCTTACAGTGAAATCCAATATCATCAACTTTGATTACAAAGCCATAAATATACTACTGTTGCTTTAGTTTCCATCTCTTCTTGCACAAATCTTCCTATGGCTCTCCAAAGTGAAAACCTGTACCATCGCTTCCTTTAAAATCCCTTTGGATGTACTTTACAGCCCCTTATCCCCTCATTCCTATTTATTTGGCTTCCTCCAACTCCCTCTATAGATCAAGTCCCAACTTAAATGTCAGTTCCCCAGGAAATCTTCTCTATCTCACTCCCCAGATCAGGATAAACCCCCAACATATTATATATTTTTTCTCTATAGGTTTTATCAATGACAATTATAAAATTTAAAATATTTATTTATTTGTTTTTAAAAGATGGGATCTCACTATGTTGCCCAGGCTAGAGAGCAGTGGTTACTCACAGGCATGAGCATAACATACTGCAGCCTTGACCTCATGGGCTCAGGTGATCCTCCCACCTCAGCCTCCCAAGTAGGTAGGACAACAGGTGCAAGTCACCATGCCTGGCTATATAATTACAAATCTTCATATAATTATATGTTTAATTATAAAGCTTTATATAATTACATGTTTAATCTTTGTAGAGTTAAATGTTTATATGTATAAATTTCCTAAGGAAAAGGATTGTGTTCATTTTATTCATCAATGTCTTACTAGTACCTAGCACAGAGGCTGGAACATGGTAAGTAGTAAATAATTATTTCATGAATTAATTAATAAAAGGAAAATATATTAAAATTAACTTAAAACTTCAAAAAAATGGAAAATACTCCTTTAGAAGGAAACATATTTTCAGATCAGCAAAAAAAAAGTACATCCCTTGACAACCAAAGAGATTCTAAGACTAATTGCTTAGCTTCCACAGAAAATGCACAGCCACGTGCAGAGGTGTGCACCTACACAGGAAACCAAACTCTCTTACCCAGTATTGAGTTTTAATATCCTTTGAAGGCAATAGAGATATGTATGAAATGTGGGACATATTCTGCTAGTTTTTCCTTAAAAAGTGTCACCTTTACAATCGGTTTTCACATCTTAGCCTCAAAAAGAACAGGAACTTGAGTGCCTTGAGAGTGTTTCTTGGACCTACACATGGATAATGGTGACTCTCTGATAAGCCTCTTGTCAGGTAAATTCAATCAGTTCTGGTAATCGCTAACTTCTTCTTCGTATCCATGTGCGAGGTGGCCTACCCCAGTTGGCTATATTAACTGGCTAACTCATTGGCCAATATTGACTATAATGGGTAACATCCTTAACTCCTATCCAGAACCAAATCCTGTAGCTTCCATTTGCCTAACACACCTTAATCCTTCCTCTGCTGCTCATCCTCATTGCCTGACCTAGCTTTAGAGCTTTGTTTGTTTGTTTGTTTGTTTGTTTGTTTGTTTGTTTTGAAACAGAGATTTGCTGTTGTCACCCAGATTGGAGTGCAATGGCATGATCTCGGCTCACTGCAACCTCTGCCACTCGGGTTCAAGCAGTTCTCCTGCCACAGCCTCCCGAGCAGCTGGGATTACAAGTGCCTGCCACCATGCCAATCTGATTTTTGTATTTTTAGTAGAGACAGGTTTTCACCATGTTGGCGAAGCTGGTCTCAAACTCCTGACCTCAGGTGATCCACCCACCTTGGCCTCCCAAAATGCTGGGATTACAGGCGTGAGCCACTGCATGCAACCTAAAAATGCTTGTTCTATACATTGCCATATAACTAAGGAGTTAAGAATAATAAAAAGGCTTGCTTTAGCAGCACGGATGCTAAAACTGGAATGATACAGGTAAGATTAGCATAAGTTCCTGTGTAAGGATGACATGCAAATAAATGAAGTATTCCATATTTTTTTCCAAAAGAAAAAAAGAAAAGAATAATAAAAAGTAAAAAGTTGTTGTTGTTTTTGTTGTTGTTGTTGTTTTGAGATGGAGAGTCTCTGTCACCCAGGCTGGAGTGCAGTGGCACCATCTCAGCTCACTGCAACCTCCGCCTCCTCGGTTCAAGCAATTCTCCCACCTCAGCCTCCTGAGTAGCTGGGATTACAGGTGTGCACCACCACGCCCAGCTAATTTTTGTATTTTTAGTAGAGATGGGCTTTCACCATGTTGGCCAGGCTGTTCTCAAACTCCTGACCTCAGGTGATCCCCCACTTCAGCCTCCCAAAGTGCTTGGATTATAGGTGTAAGCCACTTTTCCCAGCCAGAAGTAATCATTTACTACTTTCTTTATTTCCACTTAGAATGTGAGATGAGTAGAAACAGTCTCCTAAAACCAGAAGCATTAAACCTTATTTTATATAAAATCATAAGTGAATCCTGAAGAAAACCATAAACTGAATTCTGAAGAAAACCATAGTTATCTTGGAATTCTACATAAACCAAATACCACATTTCTCCAAGTCAAAATTTTCTTTCTCTGAAAAACACATACAATTTTATGTTGACAGATTTAATAGCAGTGAAAAAACTTGCAGTTCACTAGAATAAGACCTGCAAACCCACCATAAAGTAGCAAGTTTAGAGGCCAAGGTGAAGAAAAGTCGGCAAACACTCAAACCGAGAGCTTCTATTTTCTCTGTGTTATGGAAGGAAGTATCTTCCATGGATCTTCTAGCAGTTAGTATCATGGTAAACCTAAGTGTTTAATAAATATTTGTTAAATGAATTAATCTGAGCATGAAGGGTGCTGGGGATATGAAGGAAGAAGAGATGCACCTTGAGGAGCGTCGAACAGTTGCTGTGATGTGCCCAGTGTTGTATTAGAAACCATTATGGAGTATATATGCTCATATGTGGTTTCTGCCCTTAATCCTTTTCAAAGAGAATATTGGTAGACTTTCATTCCTAACAACATGGTGAGCTAAATATCTTGGATCACTCTCCTTCTAAAGCAATCTAAAACACTTGATCTTTTTTCACAATATCTAAATTTTTTTTTTTTTTTTTTTAGAAACAGGGCCTCCCTCTGTCACCCAGGTTGTGGCATGATGATAGCTCACTGCAACTTCTAGGCTTAAGCAATCCTCCTGCCCCAGCCTCCTTGGTAGCTAGGATTACAGGTGTGTGCCACTACAACCGGCTAATTTTTTTAAATTTTGTGGAGGGATGGGGTCTCTCTGTGTTGCCCGAGCTGGTCTTGAACTCCTGGTCTCAAGCAATCCTCCTATCTTGGCCTCTCAAAGTGCTAGAATTACAGGCATGAGACACCATGCCTGGCTAAATGTCTAAATCTTTTTAAATGCATTGCCAATTCGGCAAGAATGAAAAGAATTCAGAAAAGCCAAAACTTGAGTGATAACAGAAACCCTGGGAAGTAAGCAAGCACTGAAATCAGCTTTAACTCTAAGTATACCTGCCTATGCCCTGGTGATCTGGAACTGTTATTTTGACGGCTACACAGGGACAGAGACACAAGAAATAGGGCTAGGGCCTCCCAAGGTGAAGATTCAGAGAGAAGTTTCCCATGCAAATATGGAAATTCAAAGAGTTACACCATAAATGTGATGGTGAATAAGAAATTAGCCCTCTTTGCAGAGCAATTACGGCAAGAAGATATGCTTATTTTCCCATTTGTGCTAAAGGCTGAGGTGGGAGGAAGGGAGCACAGAATTTCATCCTGATGCTTCATAATTACATCAATTGAGCCCCAGATAGCTGTGGAACCTAATTAACTCTTTCTTTGTGATCTAAAAATGTGGGGCAAAGAATTAAATGTAAAGTGATCCTGGATTGGAATTGTCCGCAGATGACTGACAGAAACCAACACAAATTTTCTCTGGAAGAACACAGCTTCTACTCAATTTACAAATAATCCCCATAGATAATGTTCCAAGAAACATGAATATACAGTCAAAAAACCTAAAACTTATAAGAAAACAAATGATAAATGGGAATCTGAAGGAAAAACAGCCAGAAGAATCAGACCTACAAAAATTTCAGGTACAGGAATTATCACAGGCAGAATGTAAAATAATTATGTTTACTATATTTAAAGCAAAAAAATGATTGAAAGTGTAAGAACAAAAGACTTTTAAAATGACCAAAGGTTTTTTTAAAAAAAATTGTGAAGCAGAATCTCTAGAATTGAAAAACATAATTAAAATTTAAAAGTCAATAAAGAGTTTAAATAGCAGATTAGTCACATCCAAAGAGAGAATTATTAAACTAAAACAGTATATTCAAATAAGTTATCCTTGCATCTAATTTCTGGACTTCAGTTAAAGAAAAGAAAAAAATAACAAATAAGTGATCCAGAAGACGGGACAGAGAAAGAATAGATGAAAAATATCAAAGAAGGGTTAGAAGCTAAAAGTAACACTATTTACTACATTTTTAATCAAAATTCCAGAAGGAGACACAAAGAGAATGAAGCAGAGTCATTAACTGAAGTTTTCTAGAATTGTTGAAAGGTACAAATATTCATATTCAGGGAGTCAAATGAATCTTAAGAAGGAAAAAAAAAAACAAAGAATCACCACCTTAGCATATTGTAGTGATTCTGTGATACAAAATAAGCACAAAACAAAAAATCAAAAGAAGTTAGTGGGAAAACACGTATTACCTACAAAGAAAAGACAATTCAATTAATGACTGATTTTTCAAAAGGAACATTACAAACCAGAAAACAGTGGAATAAGATCTTCAATGTGTTGGGAAAATAGTTGTCAATATGGAATTTGTGCCTGGCAAAATTATCTTTCTCAAGAATTAGTAAGAAATGAGAGCATTTACCACCAAGAGAAGTTCATTAAAGGAAATTTTAAAAACTTGGCTCAGACAGAAAAAAAAAACTGACCTTGAATAATAGTCTAAGAGGCAAGAAGGCATGGTGAATGAAGACACTGGTAACTACATGATAAATATTTTAAATGATTGCAGGAAACAGTAATGACACTGTCTGATTGTGGAATGTATGATTCATATAGAACTGGAATACTAGAAAATAGTAGAATATAAGCTAGGTGCTGTGGCTCATGCCTGTAATCCCAAGACTTTGGGAGGCTGAGGCGGGCAGATCACTTGAAGTCAGGAGTTCAAGACCAGCTTGGCCAATATAGTGAAACCCCGTCTCTACTAAAAATACAAAAATACAAAAATTAGCTGGGTGCAGTGGTGCATGCCTGTAATCCCAGCTACTCAGGAGGCTGAGGCAGGAGAATTGCTTGAATCCAGGAAGTGGAGATTGCAGTGAGCTGAGATCATGCCACTGCACTCCAGCCTGGGCAAAAGAGTAAGACTCTGTCTCAGAAAAAAAAAAAAAAAAAAAGAGAGAATAACAGAAATAAATAAATGGGGAAAAGAGTAATCAAAATATAAGCATTATGAGGCCCTTTTGTTTGTTTTTGTGGAGAAAGATAAATAACTTGAGATATTGTTATGTATGCATGTTAAAATGTATAGGGTAACCATTGTTTTAAAAAATAGACATTCTGAGCCTGGGCTCAGTGGCTTATGCCTGTAATCCCAGCATTTTGGGAGGCTGAGGCAGGTGCATCACCTTAGGTCAGGAGTTCGAGACCAGCCTGGCCAACATGGTGAAACCCCATCTCTAGTAAAAGTACAAAAAAGTAGCCATGCATGGTGGTGCACACCGGTAATCCCAGGTACTCAGGAGGATGAGGCAAGAGAATCGCTTGAACCTGGGAGGCGGAGGTTGCAGTGAGCCAAGATTGCACCACTGCACTCCAGGCTGGGTGACAGAGTAGGACTGTGTCAAGAAAGAAAGAAAGAAAGAGAGAAAGAGAGAAAGAGAGAAAGAGAGAAAGAGAGAGAGAGAGAGAGAGAGAAAGAAGGAAGGAAGGAAGGAAGGAAGGAAGGAAGGAAGGAAGGAAGGAAGGAAGGAAGGAAGGAAGGAAAAAAGAAAGAAAGAAAGAAAGAAAGAAAGAAAGAAAGAAAGAAAGAAAGAAAGAAAGAAAGAAAGAAAGAAAGAAAGAAAGAAAGAAAGAAAGAAAGACATACTGAGTGTAACTGCCAAACTGATAGATCAGTCAAAATGAAATAAAGAAAAAGAGTGTTCATCTAAAAGAAAGTTTTTAAATAGCATGACATATAGAAAGCACAAAATTATGTGATAAAAATCTAATTAGGGCTAGAAGCAGTGGCTCATGCCTATAATTCCAGCACTTTGGGAGGCTGAGGTGGGAAGATCACTTAAGCTTAAGAGTTCAAGACAAGCCTGGCCAACATGGCGAGACCCTGTCTCTACCAAAAATACAAAAACAATAGCCAGGCATGGTGGTGCATGCCTGTGGTCCCAGCTACTCAGGAGGCTGAGGTGGGAGGATCTCTTGAGCCAGGGCTTGGGGAGGCTGTAGTGAGCTGAGATCACATCACTGCACTCCAGCCTGAGTGACAGAGCAAGACCCTGTCTCAAAAAGAAAAAAAAAATCTAATTAGGTCACTAATCACAAATGGGTTAAATGCATGAAGTGAAAGAAAAAGGTTGTCATATGGAAGGAAACTCCCAGTTCTGTGCTGTTTGTAAGGGACACACCAAATACTAATGGATATAGAGGCTGCTGTTTCACATCCACTAGGATGGCTATGATAGTTTAAAAGAAGAAAAAAAAAGTCTTGGTGGGAATGTGGAGAAATTTGAAACCTCATACATTACTGGTGGGAATGTAAAATGGCGCAGCCTCTTTGGAAACAGTTGGCAACTCCTCAAAAAGAGGTAGGATACATGTAGCCCATCTATTCCATTCCTAAGCATATACCCAAGAGAACTAAAAACATATGTTCACATACAGGCCAGGCATGGTAGCTCATGCCTGTAATCCCAGCACTTTGGAAGGCCAAGGCAGGAGGATCACTTGAGGTCAGGAGTCCAAGACCAGCCTGGCCAACATCATGAAACCCCATCTCTACAAAAAATACAAAAAAAAATTAGCCAGGCATGGTGGCACGCACCTGTAGTTCCAGCTACTTGAGGGGCTGAGGCAAGAGTATTGCTCATGCCTGGGAGATCAAGGCTGTAGCAAACCATTTTTATGCCACTGCACTCTAGCCCCTGTGACAAAGAAAGACCCTGTCTCAAAAAATAAATAAATAAAAACATACGTTCACATACAAAAAAAGTGTGTAACATGTTAAAAAACATGTTGACATATGTTATACATGAATGTTCATAGAAGCATTACTCATAATAGCCAAAAAGTAGAAACAACTCACACGTCCATCAACTGATGAATGGTTAGAGCACAAAATGCAGTAAATTCATGCCATGGAATATTAGTCAGCCATAAAGAATGAAATACTGATACATCATGGATGAACCTTGAAAACATTAAGCTAAAGGAAAGAAAGCAGAAATGAAAGGTTTCATATGGAATGATTTCATTTCTATGAAATGTCCAGGCTAAGTAAATTTATAGAGACAGCATGTAGATTCGTGGTTACCAGAGGGTGAGGGAGGGGGAAATTAGAAGGTACAGAATTATTTTTGGTACAATGGAAATATTCTGGAATTAAATAATGATGATGATCATAGTATTGTGACTATATTAAAAACTACTGAATTGTACATTTACAATTAAAGTGGTGAATCAAAAAATAACGGTACACCAAAGCAAAGGGATGGAAAAATAAATATCATGTATGCCACATAAATGTTAACTAAGAGAAAAACTAAGGTTGCTGTATTAACAGCACACAGAGACCTTAAGGCAAAAGAAACCATTCACAGTAAAAAAGAACTTAGCTGGGCATAGCGGCTCACGTCTGTAATCTCAACTACTTAAAAGTTCAGTTCACCAGGAAGATAAAACAATTTTACATGTATAGTCATTGAATACCGATAGATCCAAATTAAGCAAATTTGGCAGAACTAGTAGGGCAAATTGAGGAATTTACCATCAGAATTGTAATTTATAACACACATCTTTCAAAAATTGACAGAAGCAGCAGGAGATGAAAAGTAAGGAAAATGAATATTTGAACAGTAGAGTTAACAACACTGATGTTAATGCAGGGGTCAGCAAACTTTTTCAATAAGAGGCTAGACTGTAAATATTTTAGATTTTTGTGGGCTGTATCACTGCCATTGTAGCAAAAAAACACCATAAACAACACATAAATAAATTGCCATGGTTGTGTGTTAATAAAACTTTACTGAGAAACACAGGTAGTGGGCCGCATTTGGCCTGCCAGCCACAGTTTGCCAACTTCTGATAATATATAGATATAGAAAGGCTAAAAAACAAGCAAACAAAAACTTTCACCTTAAGAAGTTAGAAAAACAACAGGAAAATAAACTTAAGGTAATTGAAGGAAAGATTTTTTTTTAAAGAAGCAACAATTAATGACATAGGAAAAAATTATACCATAGAGATGATCAACAAGCCGAAAGCTGGTTTTTCAATAAGACATAAAATTAACAAAATTCTGTTGAGATTAATCAAATGAATGACAGCATAAAGGAACAATGGCACAAATGGAAAGGATGAAACATATGATAGATGTTTTAGACTTTCGAAAGACCCTGTCTCTGGCCAGGCGCAGTGGCTCACACCTATAATCCCAGCATTTTGGGAGGCCAAGGTGGGTGGATCACTTGAGGTCAGCAGTTCCAGTGGAGCCTGGCCAAAATGGCAAAACCCTGTCTCTACTAAAAATACAAAAATTATCCAAACCTGGTGGTGCATGCTTGTAATCCCAGCTATTTGGGAGACTGAGGCAGGGGAATCCCTTGAACCCAGGAGGCGGAGTTTGCAGTGAGCCGAGATCATGCCACTGCACTCCAGCCTAGGTGATAGAGCAAGACTCTCAATAAACAAATAAATGAAAAACCCTGGCTCTAAAAACAAACAAACAAAAACAATGAACAGCACCCAATAGCTTCACTGGTGAGTTCTGTCAAACATTTAAGGAACTCTCATTTCAATCTAACACTAACTCTTTCAGAAGCTATCATAATTTGTATACCAAGATCCGGCAAAGAACAATAGAAGAAAATGACATAAATGCAAAAAATTTAAACTAAAAATTAGCAAATGAAATTCAAGATGGTATATCATAACTAAGTCAGACAATACCAGGAATGCAAAGTTTGTCCAAAATTTTAAAAATGAATTAATTTAATTCCCCAAGTTGTAGATTAAGGAAGAAAAATAAAATGATCATTTCAAAAGTTGTAGACCAAATTCAACATCCATTTAGGATAAAATCTCTTAGCAAACTAGGAATAGAATAGAAATATCTTTACATAACAAAGGACATCTACCCCCCAAAAAAGGAGCTTCCACAAATGACAAAACATTGAAGGCATTCTTTTTGAAACAGAGAATAGGTGAAGTTGCCTGCTAGACCACTTCTCTTCAAGATTCTTCTGTAGTTCCCAGCCATTGCAGTAAGGCAAAAGACAAGAAATAAAATGTATATGGGTTGGAAAGAAGAAATAAAATCACCCTGTTCCCAAATAGTCTGGATATATACATAGAAGATCCAAAAGAATCTATGGACAAATTATTAGAATTAATAAGAGATTATAACATTTCTGGATATTAAATAAATACAACAATCTATTTCACTTATATACATTATAAGCAACAAACAGAAAATAAACTTCTGAAAAATCACTTCCTGAGTCATATTAGTAAATTACATATTTGGAGAAGTTCTAATTGCATTGGTTTTTAAAAGTATTTGGTATAATGTGTATAACATCCTCTTACTTTCTTTTGAATACCTGCAGCATCTTCGGTTACCTCCCCCTTTTCAAGTTCTGATTTAATTTCATTTCTCCTTTTTGTGATGGGAGAGCCAAAGATGAACAATAGCCAAGAAATCCTTAAAAAGAAAAAAAAAAAAATCGTAGGATATTTCTCACAAGATATAAGAACTGATTATAAGACCATAATACTTAAAATAGCATAATTTTGTTGTAGGCCTAGACAATTGGACTAATAGAACAGAATAGAAAGCAAAGAAACAGACTTCAAAACAGAACTTTTAAGAGGCTTGGCTTACATTTGGACATTTGATCTATGACAGAAGTAACAATACATTACTGGGAACTATACAGTAAATGATCCTGAGACAACTGGCTGTTTGTATGGACAAAATGAAATTTGATCTCATACAAGACTCACAAAAATCAATTTGTGGTGGATTAAACCTAAATGCAGGAGGCAAAGCTTTAGAGCTTTTGGGAGGTGATATAAGACAATATGGCATCATGACCTCAAGGTTGAAAGACTTAAATAATGCACAAGAAAGCACAAAACATGAAGGAAAAGGTTTATCCCTCTTATTTAATTAAAATTAGGAACTTCTGTTCAAAGAAGGAAGCTATAAATAGAGAAGGAAAACAAAAACCCTACAAACTGGGAGGTGATATTTGCAAACTGTACAACCAATTAAGGACTATTACTGAGAATGTATATAAAGAACTAGGCTGGGGCCAGGCATGATGGCTCACGCCTATAATCCCAGCATTTTGGGAGGCCGAGGCAGGTGGATCACCTGAGATCAGGAGTTCAAGACCAGTCTAGCCAACATAGTGAAACCCTGTCTCTACTAAAAATACAAAAAATTAGCCAAGTGTGGTGGTGTATGCCTGGAATCCCACCTACTCGGGAGGCTGAGGCAGGAGAATCGTGTGAACCCAGGAGGCGGAGGTTGCAGTGAGCCGAGATCACACCATTGAACTCCAGCCTGGGCGACAGTGTGACACTCTGTCTCAAAAAAAAAAAAAAAAAAAAAAAAGAACTTGGCTGGATGCAGTGGCTCATGCCTGTAATCCCAGCACTTTGGGAAGCCAAGGCAGATGGATTGTTTGAGCTCAGGAGTTCAAGAGCAGCCTGGGCAACAAGGTGAAACCCTGTCTCTACAAAAAAATACAAAAAAAAAAAAAAAAAAAAAATTAGCCGGGTGTGGTGGCACATGTCTGTAGCCCAGGCTACTTGGGAGGCTGAGGTGGGAAGCTCACTGAAGACTGGGAGGCAGAGGTTGCGATGAACCGAGAGTGCTACTGCACTTCAGCCTGGGTGACAGAGTGAGACCTCATCAAAAAAAAAAAAAAAAAAAAAAAAGAAAGAAAGAAAGAAAAAAACATTTGAATAGGCTCTTAACAAAAGAAGTAATCTAAATAACCAATAAACACATAAAAAGATGTTCACTTCATTAGAAATCAGAGAAATTCAAACTAAAACCTCCAATATTTGCCACAGGATTGACAAAAATTAAGAAATAACAAATCAAGTTCATCAAGAATGCAGAAAAACAGGAACTCTCATCCACCACTGGTGAGACTATTATAAATAGGGACAACCACATTGGAAATTATTTGGCATGTCCCATCAAGCTGAATATGTGAGCACCCTCAATCCCAACAATTCTTCTACTTTGTGCATATCCTAGGGAAACTCCTGCACATGTGCATCAGGAGACAGCTACAATAATGTTTGTAGAAGCATTCACATAACGGAAAAAGACAATCCTGATGTGGCACCGCCATAGAATGGATAAATAAATAATGATACACCAATGCAATGGAATACCATGCAGCAGTGAAAATGAACTCAGCAGCATGCATCAACATGGAAGACTCTTACAAACACAGTGTTGAGCCAATTAAGCAAGACACAGAACAGTTCACATACTGTAATCCCACTAGTATAAAATTCAAATGCAGGCAGAACTAAATAAGTCACTGTTTAAGGATCCAAAGTGGTGAGTAAGGGACAGTGATAGATATGCATTCAAAATAGTAGTGACCCATTGGGATGGAGAATGTGGAATAAAGGGGGTGGGACCTAGCGGGAACACACCAGAATATTGTAGGAAAATGGTAGTCTCACATTCTTGAGCAGGGGGGATCAGTCCGTCTTTGTATTATTGTTAATGCTTTATGCTGTTCACATATATTTACAAATATTCTTGTTACGTATTATTTAGTAACAATTTTTTTCTTCAAAAAGAAGATGAATAAGCTAATTCTCATTTAGAAGGAAGAAAGGGGAAGGGAGGAAAAAAGGAAGGAGAGGAAGAAGGGGAGAAGAGTGCATAAATTGGAATCTAGATGCTTGTTGGTATCCAGCAAAGAAGGGATTAACGGGAGCAATAACAACAATTGGAAAGGTAGCCAGGAGAGGTGGCTCATGCCTGTAATCCCAGCACTTTGGGAGGCTGAAGCAGGTGGATCAATCACTTGAGGTCAGGAGTTCAAGACCAGCCTGGCCAATATGGCAAAACCCCATCTCTACTAAAAACAAAAATACAAAAATATTAGCCAGGCATTGTGGCTCACACCTGTAATTCCAGCTACTTGGAATGCTGAGGCATGAGAGTTGCTTGAACCTGGGAGGTAGAGGTTGCAGTGAACCAAGATTGGGCCACTGCACTCCAGCCTGGGTGACACAGCAAGACTCCATCTCAAAAAAAAAAAAAAAAACTGGAAGGGCCCCTAAGAGGAGGTGGGGTCTGGAGCTGGCCCTTAAGAGTTGACTGGATGTGAGACAGTGATGAGATGAAGAGGAAATAAAAGGAGTCCTAGTGAGAGAAAGATGAGAAAAGATGATACGGAGGGATAAGCATGGGAATATCCAGCAGGCAAATAGCAGGTCTCTGACTGAGATGCAGCTCAGGGACAGTGAGGAGACCTGTGGCTGCAGTGGGGAGCCCAGGGTGAAGGACAGCAACACTCAGATGGCTCAGCCCCATCGGGAGAACGGTGAAAGCCGGGATACTCAGTGAGGCTGCCTGGGAGGCGCCCCAGCTTGTGGTGACCAGTGTCCCCTCTGAGGAGTGAGAGGGAGACCCTGGCCCCACCGGGCTGCTGGAGCCGCCTGAGTTCCTTAGCTGTCTTAAGAATCTGGGTCTCACCCTCCTACTCTATCAGAAATGCTCTGTGGTGTAAAGAGAAGTCCCTACTTTTCATCTGCTGGAGCTTAATTCTGTGGAATCCAGACTTCCCTGTGAATAAAGAGAATGCAGGCTTCCCACCACCCTCTCCCTGGCTGTGATTCTGCACCTGCCCTGAGATTTCCCTGGAGCTCCCCTCTCTGTGGAATGAGGTGAAAAACCCTGAAAACCATATGCCCAGAGGCCCCATTAGAGTGCACAGTGGCTTGGGGATACAGCTGTGTCCCGAGAGGGATCTGTTGCTGAGAGCCTGTGAGGCTGGGTCACTCATATGGGGTGCTGCTCAGGATGGACCCCAGTGTCACCTCTGGGTAAGTGGAACAAGCCAAACCTGGTAGTTCTGTGTAAAACCACCCCCTCTTCTTACATATTTAGGGGCAAGGAAAGCTTTCAGTGGTAGATTAGGAGATGGAGATATATATATATATATATATATTATATATATATATATATAGTCATAAATATTGTTATTATCTCTGCATAGAAGGCTCAAATGCCAGGTTTTTATATAATTGGGCCCTTCTTGTTATTCAGATCTCAGCTGGACATTTACCTCATGAGAAAGACCTTCCCTCACCACTCCATAGAAATTAGCCCCTGGTCACTGTCGGTCACAGCTCTCTGTTGTAGGTGCTGGTCATAGCACTCATCACCCTACAATGTTCAAGACGATAGGATGTTGTCTATTTTGTTGCTGTTCTATCTGAAGCGATTAGAACAGTGCCTAGCATATAGGTGGTACTTGATGAATACATTATTATTGTGTATGAGTATAAAAGGACGGAGATGAAAAGGGAGAGTAAGACAGAGGAAGAAGGAAGGGAGGGAGAGAAGAAGGGAGGGAGGCATCCTAGCTGGGGTCTCAGCTGTATCTACCACCAGGATTCAGATATATAAACATGCCTGACAGACTGTTAGGTGGACCCATCAGAAATGTGTTTTTATGAGAAACTAAGGCATCTCCTGGGGAAAAAAAAAAAAATGGATCCTGAAGTAAACGGAAGTAGAGTAGTAAAGTTGGTCCCAGTTACAAAGCCTAGGTCATGGGAGACGGGCTTAAATGTGATGTAAGCCCAGAATCACATTTGTTAGCTTCAGTCTCCTTGAACTCATGGAGAATGGATGTGGCTGCAAGTAAAACCTGAAATATGTATTCAATATAAATTATATGAAGCACTGAACACAAACAGCTCTTCTTTTGTACTGTATGTAAAATATAACACAGAAGAGGGATGGGGAGGTGAAAGGCATTCTGGTGCGGGAGCAGAGTCGTCTTGGCAAGGCTCCCCGGGCTCCTGAGGACTCTAGCAAAACCAAGGCGGTGGTGCTGGCAGGAGAGAGCGTCATCCCATAGCGGTAACAGTGCCCAGGGGCCGGCACTCGGCTGAACGAGCAGTAGAGGCAGAAGTAGGAAACAGCACCAAAGGGTGCTAGAGTGGAAAATGAGGAAAATGGAGAAGCAATATAGGCTTCAGAGCTCCTTCCCTGGGAAATCCTAGAAATAACCAGGGAAATTTGGAAGGAGAAGTCTATGGGATGCACATGTACTTTTCATATGGAAGGAAGAACCTGGCAAGCTATGCTTATTAATTTTTACCCATTTTACGTCCAGTATGAAAATATAGGGGTTTGAGACATGAAAGTAAGGGAGACAGGTATATGGGGGGAAAAAAATCCTAATAATGCTAGAAAAAAAAACAGGAAACAATTTTAAATATCAATTTTTTTTAATTAAAAAAAAAAACTCTGCATTAGAGAGTTTTTACTCAGAAATGCTGAGATGCAACCACATATCTACTTTACAGTTTCCTTTACAGCTCTACTTTACAGTTACTCCAGCTTGGAGATCCCACTCTGAGGGATCTGAATAATGAGATTCTTCAACCAAAAGCCACTTGCAAACTACAGAAATCCTTAGAGAGATTTATCAATGCCCCAGGCCTTCTGGAGGTATTTAACTAGCCATCTGGAGGATTCTCCTGTCTCTAGACGATTATTTCACAGCAAGGAAGAAAAAATTGCCTGTGGTCTTCAACCACAGCCAAATTCACTGGAGTCAGTAAATGTGTCAGATGGACTATGTAGCTGCCAAAGTTCGTTGGTAACAAAACTTTACTCTTAAAGGGACTGCTCTTTTCGTATGGTAGATAGCATGTAGATGTGACCAAAAATATATATTCCAGATGCCGGAGTTCTTTTTTCGGGCCTTTTTTCAGTTTCACCTCTGAAACTGACTTGCTCAATATTTATCAGTAATGGTAGACTTTTACTGTAAGAGAGAAATAAAGAAAAAAGCTGACTAGAGATTCATCATATTTCAAAACAAATACACATTCCAACCCATTCATCAAACTATTTAAGCCTTTTAACTAAGTAAATATTTGTATCTATTTAATATGGTCTCAAAATTGATTTTAAATTGCTTCACCAAAAATGTCACTATACTTCAAAAAAGATTGATTGTGTTGTTTTATTTTTACATGATACTCAAAACGTGATTTTGAATCTTGGCTTCATCACTTAAGCTGTATCACCAACAGAAAAGTTACTTAATTTTTCTAAGTCTTAGTGTCCTTATCTATAAAAGTGGCATATAGGATTAAAAGAATGTATAGAGCATAGGCCGGGCACAATGACTCAAACCTGTAATCCTAGCACTTTGGGAGGTCGAGGGGTGGGGGTAGATCATCTGAGGTCAGGAGTTCGAGACCAGCCTGGCCAACATGGTGAAACCCCGTCTGTACTAAAAATACAAAAAATTAGCAGGGTGTGGTGGTGCGTGCCTGTAATCCCAGCTACTCAGGGGGATGAGGCAGGAGAATTCCTTGAACCTGGGAGGCAGAGGTTGCAGTGAGCCGAGATCATGCCACAGCACTCCAGCCTGGCTACAAAGAGCAAAACTCCACCTCAAAAAAAAGTATAGTGCTTAGAGAAGTGCCCAGCACATTGTATGCACCAAAAAGTGCTATCTCTTATTTTTTAAGGTAAATCTTTCTTCCTTCTTGTCCAAATAGTATGGTAAATTCTAAATATTATGTATACAGAAATTGACCAGATCCAGTAAAATACAACAGAGCAGAAAGAAAAATGACCCTGCCTGGAGTTTAGTCAATGCCTCACCACCTGAGACATGGTGGGTGCTCTGTCCAGATCCACTAGCTTCCCTTTGGTTCTTGTGTGTGTCTCCCCTCTGACTTCTGTGTGCCATGCCCATGACTCTTCTTTGCATACTGTCTTCAGACGACTGGAGCAGCATCATCCGAACTTGCAGAGGACAGAGAGTGCCTGATGATTTCTCTCCCTCCCCACCACTCTCCCTACCACCGCCCCACTCCTACCTCTGTCCCTTCTGCTGGGACTGACCACTGTGAGAGTATGAAAGCCCAGCACCCTTGCTTTAAGTCAGATTAATTCAGAGGCATGATATATACTTCAGAGCTCCCATGTGGAATAAAGTTGAAGCTGCACTCAGTGGGATGTTGTCTTACCTGACATCTTACCGATTACTCAGGAAACACTTGCAGAAGAAATCACTGTGTACAAATCCTTGCCTCAGGATCTGCTTCTGGGAAACTCAACCCAAGACCCACAAGTGGAATTACTCAAAGAAAAGTTTCAATACTACATCTACTTTCAGCTGTCCTGTAGGCATATAAAGTCAGCCTAGCAGCTTCTAATTCCTCCCACTGAGGTAGAAATCATTTAAAAACCAACCTTGCTGCAGGGCACAGTGGTGCATTCCTGTAGTCTCAGCTACCTGAGGCTGAGGTGGGAGGATTGCCTGAGCCCAGGAGTTCAAGACTGCAGTGAGCTATGAGTTCAAGTGCGGAGAGCCACCGCACTCCAGTCTGGGCAACAAAGGAGACCCTGTAGCATTTGGAAAAAATAATAATAATAAGCCAATCTAGCCATATGTAGAAAGCTGTAACTGGATCCCTTCCTTACACCTTACACAAAAATTAACTCAAGATGGATTAAAGACTTAAATGTAAGACCTAAAACCATAAAAACCCTAGAAGAAAACCTAGGCAATACGATTCAGAACATAGGCATGGACAAAGACTTCATGAGTAAAACACCAAAAGCAATGGCAACAAAAGCCAAAATAGAAATCTAAACTAAAGAGCTTCTGCACAGCAAAAGAAGCTATCATCAGAGTGAACAGGCAACCTACAGAATGGGAGAAAACTTTTGCAATCTACCCATCTGACAAAGGGCTAATATCCAGAATCTACAAAAAACTTTTTTTTACACATTTACAAGAAACACATTTACAAGAAAAAAAAGAACCCCATCAAAAAGTGGGCAAAGGATATGAACAGACACTTCTCAAAAAAAGACATTTATGCAGCCAACAGACACATGAAAAAATGTTCATCATCACTGGTCATCACAAAATGCAAATCAAAACCACAGTGAGATACCATCTTATGCCAGTTAGAATGGCAATCATTAAAAAGGCAGAAACAACAGATGCTGGAGAGGATGTGGAGAAATAGGAACGCTTTTACACTGTTGGTGGGAGTGTAAACTAGTTCAACCATTGTGGAAGACGGTGTGGTGATTCCTCAAGGATCTAGAACTAGAAATACCATTTGATCCAGTGATCCCATTACTGGGTATATACCCAAAGGATTATAAATCATGTTACTATAAAGTGACATGCACACGTATGTTTATTGGAGCACTATTCACAATAGCAAAGACTTGGAACCAACCCAAATGTCCATCAATGACAGACTGGATTAAGAAAATGTGGGGCTGGGCGCAGTGGCTCAAGCCTGTAATCCCAGCACTTTGGGAGGCCTAGATGGGCGGATCACGAGGTCAGGAGATCGAGACCATCCTGGCTAACATGGTGAAACCCCATCTCTACTAAAAAAAAAAAAAAAAAAAAAAAAATACAAAAAAAAACTAGCCAAGTGAGGTGGCGGGCGCCTGTAGTCCCAGCTACTCAGGAGGCTGAGGCAGGAGAATGGCATAAACCCGGGGGGCGGAGCTTGCAGTGAGCCAAGATCCGGCCACTGCACTCCAGCCTGGGCCACAGAGTGAGACTCCATCTCAAAAAAAAAAAAAAAAAAGAAAAGAAAATGTGGCACATATACACATGGAATACTATGCAGCCATAAAAAGGGATGAGTTCATGTCCTTTGCAGGGACATGGATGAAGCTGGAAACCATCATGCTCAGCAAAATATCACAAGGACCAAAAACCAAACACCGCATGTTCTCACTCATAAATAGGAGTTGAACAACGAGAACACATGGACACAGGGAAGGGAACATCACACACCAGGGCCTGCTAGGGGGTGGGGGCTGGGGGAGGGATAGCATTAGGAGAAATACCTAATGTAAATGACGAGTTGATGGGTGCAGCACACCAACATGACACATATATACCTATGTAACAAACCTGTACGTTGTGCACATGTACCCCAGAACTTAAAGTATAATAATAATAATAAAAGCCAATCAAGGTTAGGATGTCAACATATGAATGTTGTGGGGAGACACAAATTAACCTATAATATCCATTATTTGTAATGCCAGAAGTGCCATTTCTAACCAATCACTGCCCCCCTTTATTTTGTGTATTGTTTGTTCTAAAAAGTGCCTGGTTTACATATATTACTTATGCCCATTTACTTCCTTTCTTTGAAAGTGGATAGACCCACAGGTCTTAAAGTGGACTGAAGATGAGTTGGAAGCCAGTGGTGAATGAAGAAATGCCTAACCATCAAAGTCGCAAGGAAGGAGACTTTACACGAGAGTTCTGTTGTGTGAGCTACCTACCAGAGAAGGATGTGGCAGGAGTTGGCACTACAGTGATCATCAACTCATTCACCCTTTGATATGTTTCCATGTACCTGTTGGCAATATACATAATTTTTATCATAGATTTGTTCTTATACATGCTAGTTTCAGGAAGCTGAAGAGTAAAGTAATATACTATAGTTACAGAAAATCAGAATCCCCAAGAGAACTGATCAATTATGAGCAGTGAGGACCAAACCAAAGAGATGGGCTTTGGCTTATTTTTGCTTCAGCTTTATTGAGATATAATTGACAAAAATTGTAGTCCGGGTACAGTAGCTTATACCCATAATCCCAGAACTTTGGGAGGCCCAGGGCTTGAGCCCAGGAATTCAAGACCAGCTTGGACAACACAGTGGGACCCCATCTCTACAAAAATTTAAAAATTAACCAGGTGTGGTGGTGCGTGCCTGTAGTCCCAAGCTACTTGGGAGACTGAGGTGGGAGGATCACTTGAGTCCAAGGTTGAGGCTGCAGCAAGCCGTGATCACACCACTGCACTGCAGCCTGGGTGACAGACTGAAGCCCTGTCTCCAAAAAAAAAAAAAAAAAAAAATTAGAAAAACATGTTAAAAAATGTATGCATTTAAGGTATACAACATGATGATATAATATACATATACATTATGAAATAAGCACAGTCAAGTTGATTAGCACATCTCTCATCTCACATAATTAACATTTGTATGTGTGGTGAGAACATTTAAGATCTATTGTCTTACCAAATTTCAAGTAGTATGCCAGACAGTATTATTAACCATAGTGACCACAATGTACGTTAGATCCCCAGAACTCACTCATCTGGTAACTGAAAAAGCCAGACACAGTGAGATCAATACTGTAAGATCTCCTTTGTATACAGAATCTTTAAAAAGAGAGAGGAGGGAGCCGGGTGGAGAGAGAGATAGAGATTGGCCTTTAAAATGGTTTCTGCCTCAATGGGAGGCTTAAGATGCTGCTAAGTTGGCCTGGCTGCAGAACAGCAGAAGTAGACGCACTACTGAAACTTTTCTTTAAGTAATTCTAATTGCGGCACAATTTACTCTCTCACCAGGAGTTTGTTGTGATTCTTTACACAGATTCTTAGAGTCTTTACACAGAAAAGATATGTAAAAGCTGGGTGCCATGGCTCATGCCTGTAATTCTAGCACTTTGGGAGGCCGAGGCATGAGGAACACCTCAGCCCAGGAGTTAGAGAGCAGCCTGGGCAACACAATAAGATCTCATCACTACTGTAAAAGGAAGAAGGAAGGAAGGAAGGAAGGGGAAAAAGGAAGAAGGAAGGAAGGAAGGAAGGAAGGAAGGAGAGGAAGGAAGGAAGGGGGGGAAGGAGGGAAGGAGGGAAAGAGGAAGGAAGGAAGGAAAGGAGACAGAAAGCAAGAAATAAAGAAAAGAACTGAAAGAAAGAAAGAAAGAAATAAAGAAAGAAAGAAAGAAAGAAGAAAGAAAGAAGAAAATAGAAAGAAAAAGGAAAGAAAGAACAAAGAAAGAAGAAAGAGAAAAGAAGAAGAATAAATAAAGAAAGAAAAAGAAAGAAGAAAGAAGAGAAGGAAGGAGGAAGGAAGGAGAAAGAAGGAAGGAAGGAGAAGAAGGAAGGAAGGAAGAGAAGGACGGAAGGAAGGAGAAAGAAGGAAGGAAGGAAGAAGGAAGGGGAAGGAAGGAAGGAAGGAGAAGGAAGGAAGGGGAAAGGAGGAAGGAAGGAAGGGAGGGAGGGAGGGAGGGAGGGGAAGGGAAGGGAGGGAGGGAGGGAGGGGGAAGGGAAGGGAGGGAGGGAGGGAGGGAGGAGGGGGGAAGGGAGGGAGGGAGGAGGGGGGAAGGGAGGGAGGGAGGAGGGAGGGAGGGAGGGAGGGAGGGGGGCAGGGAGGGAGGGAACAGGGAGGGAGGGAGGGAAGGACTATTTAAATAAAGCAATTTCTCCTCCATAGTGATTTCACAGTCCAGCCATGGGGAGAAAAAAACTCATGAAACTGGGCGACCTAAGCTCAAAATCCTTTCAATACTCCAGACAATTCTCCATGTCCTTCACTTACAATTAAATTATTTTTGTTGCTCTCAATGGGAGCAAGACCCTCTTAGATTAGGAGTTAATAAAATTGTTGCTCATTTTCTTCTACTCGACTCTACAAACTCTGGCAAATACCTCAGGAATGATATCAAGTGCTAGTTACTGCATCAAAGTAAGTTTTGTTTTTCTGTTTCTCAGCTCTCAATTATTTATATGCATAATCATTAAGTAAACAGGTACAAATATCCCATGTACATTAGTCAGAAGCAATGTTTAAAAAAATCAGTAAAGCCAAATATATTAGGCAGTCAATGCCTTTTTTCCCCCTAAAGAATTCAAGTATATTATTTGGCTTGCTGCCCATACAAATTATTATCAGATTTCATTAAAGCAAAAATTTAAGTAGTGTACATCTGAGGTTGCTGGTTTTTTGTTGTTACTCTTGCTAAACTGTGCTAATCCTTCTGTAATTTAAGGTTTGAGCAATAGAACAATGAAATGAAACTGGATTCACCCCATTTCAAATTTTCCAGGGGCTTCTTTCATATTTTCACACACTGACAGGCTAAATTTCTCCACTGACCTTAATTTTACACAACCTCAGAACAAAATGTTCTTTTCTTTTTTTAACTACAAAAGACTCTCACTGTCCTTTAATACCAACAATTATGTTTAGATGGCCAAGTATCTGACTCCATCTCATCAAAAGGCTGCTGCTGGTATAGTCCAGTTTGAACTATCAGTTTTTTAGTCAGTAACTTTCATGGATTTTTTTTTACTTCACAGACAGTTACTGAAGTCAAACAGTAGTATCCCTTAGTACTCAGAGGTTTTTGTTTTATTATAGGGTAAAATGTCTTAAGTCACTGTGAACTATAATAAATAGCAGACTCATGAAAGAAAACTATGCCCTAGGCCAGGCGTGGTGGCTCACACCTGTAATCCCAGCACTTTGGGAGGCCAAGGCGGGGGGTCACCTGAGGTCAGGAGTTCAAGACCAGCCTGACCAACATGGAGAAACCCTGTCTCTACTAAAAATACAAAATTACCCGGGTGTGGTGGCACATGCCTATAATCCCAGCTACTCAGGAGGCTGAGGCAGGAGAATTGCTTGAACCAGGGAGGCAGAGGTTTCAGTGAGCCGAGATCACACCATTGCACTCCAGCCTGAGCAACAAGAGCGAAATTCCATCTCAAAAAAAAAAAAAAAGAAAAGGAAAGTAAGAAAACTACCCCCTGCTCCCCTGCTGTGAACAACTAAGAGAGAAGTTAACCATTACAAAGTAAAAATTGTGCAGGAAATTATGTCACTGATACAGAAGTTACTGGTTAACTGGAGTCCAGTTTCTGGAATTAATGGAAAGGGCTACTTTAATGAACTATGATGTTCTGATGTCAAAGTTTGAAAATTTTAATTAAAAAATTTTGTATCAGTTGATAAGACTGTGAGCAGCAGAGGAGGTAGTATTATTAAGGCTAGACATCCTAATATTTTCTGCTCACATATATTGGGTTCCACCTTAATCATAAAAACTACAGAAGATTCAGTAATTGCCCAATATAGCATTTTCCAACCCCTCAGTTTTGGAATCTTTTTGATCATTTCCCAGTGACATTTTCAGACAATACAATGAAACCATACTGGGTGTCGATTTTAAAAGCACATTTTGAAGCATCTTTATGAATGAATAAAAAGGTTTTAAGAACATTTAAAAATGCAGTAAAATGTTACTCAGCACACCCTGAACCCTGCCTATATGTAATTTTTCAACCATGATCAACTCAATTTTAATCTGAGGGAGACAAAAGGCAAAACTAATATCAGGAATTTATTTAAACCAGAGGAGGAGAAGATAAAGGAAGAAACAAATCACCACACTTCATTTATTCCAAGATGCACTTTTAAAAAAATTATTATTATACTTTAAGTTCTAGGGTACATGTGCAGAATGTGCAGTTTTGTTACATAGGTATATGAGTCTCATGGTGGTTTGCTGCACCCATCAACCTGTCACTTACATTAGGTATTTCTCCTAATGCTATCCCTCCTCTACCCCCCCACCTCCTGACAGGCCCCAGTGTGTGATGTTCCCCTCCCTGTGTTCATGTGTTCTCATTGTTCAACTCCCACTTATAAGTGAGAACACGTGGTGTTTGGTTTTCTGTTCTTGTGATATTTTGCTGAGAATGATGGTTTCCAGCTTCATCCATTCCCTGCAAAGGACATGAACTCATCCTTTTTTATGGCTGCATAGTATTCCATAGTGTATGTGGGGACATTTTCTTTATCTGGTCTATCATTGACGGACATTTGGGTTGGTTCCAAGTCTTTGCTATTGTAAATAGTACCACAGTAAACATATGTGTGCATGTGTCTTTACAGTAGAATGATTTATAATCCTGTGGGTATATACTCAGTAATGAGATTGCTGAGTCAAATGGTATTTCTAGATCTAGATCCTTGAGGAAATGCCGCACCATCTCCCACAATGGTTGAACTAATTTACATGCCCAACAACAGTGTAAAAGCGTTCCTATTTCTCCACATCCTCTCCAGCACCAAGATGCACACTTTTTCCACATCTTTAAATCTCTGAAATAAGGATGTGCCTTACAGTCAATGAACTCTTATAATTAATTGTCCTGGCCAGGTGGTGGTCACGGCATAGGTGCATTGCATGAGCAAATCAGAACTTGATCATATTGTTCACATTGTCATCACTTTAGCTAGGATGTGTGCATGGTTATTATCTCAGATGTTAAGTTTAACTGACTTTTTTTTTTTTTTTTTTGAGGCGGAGTCTCGCTCTGTCGCCCGGACTGGAGTGCAGTGGCCGGATCTCAGCTCACTGCAAGCTCCGCCTCCCGGGTTTACGCCATTCTCCTGCCTCAGCCTCCCAAGTAGCTGGGACTACAGGCGCCCGCCACCTCGCCCGGCTAGTTTTTTTGTATTTTTAGTAGAGACGGGGTTTCACTGTGTTAGCCAGGATGGTCTCGATCTCCTGACCTTGTGATCCGCCCGTCTCGGCCTCCCAAAGTGCTGGGATTACAGGCTTGAGCCACCGCGCCCGGCCAAGTTTAACTGACTTTTACAATGATTTGTTGTTGTTGTTTTGTTTTGTTTTTGTTTTTTGGGTTTTTTTTTTTTAGCGGTAGCAAAGTTTACTGTGAAAAGCGAAAGGAAAGTTTCCACAGCGTGGAAGGGGACCCGAGCGGGTTGCCCGATATTTTTTAAGATTACAACACGATTTAGCATTGAAATGAAGAAATTTTAGCAATGCCTTAACTAAAATTTTGCTTGCAGTTCTCCATCAATGTAAGAGAATGTTATATTTATAAGAATGTATGTCCAAAAAAGACAAATGAGAAAAAAAAATATGTATAAGTAAGTCTAAAAGAATACTTGGCCAAGTGCAGTGGTTCATGCCTATAAATCCAACACTTTGGGGAGGCTGATGTGAGAGGCTTGCTTGAGGCCAAGAGTTTGTGGCCAGCCTGAATAACACAGTGAGACCCCTGCCTCTATAAAAAATTTAAACATTAGCCAAATGTGATGCTGTGTACCTGCAGTCCTAGCTACTTGAGAGGTTGAGGTGTGAGGATTATTTGACCCCAGGAGTTCAAAGTTACAGTGAGCTATGATTGCACAACTGCACTCCAGCCAAGATGACAGAGTAAAACCCTGTCTCCTAAAAAAAAAAAAAGAAAGAATACTTTCAGTAAGTATAAAATTTTTGGAAATGTCATAAGAAGGCATTGTGTCATCATTTAATTAGAATTTTTTTCTTTCTTAAGGGTACATAAAAAAAATGGCACATCTTGTAATCACAGTTACCTTAGACTGTAAGGAGTAGTCATCCCAGCCTGTAGATCATAAATCTCTCCTACATAATCACATATACAACTGGATTATGCCACCACTTGGCCTTTCCTAAAAAGTCTATGTTCGGCCGGGCATAGAGGTTCATGCCTGTAATCCCAGCACTTTGAGAGGCCGAGGCGGGTGGATTACTTGAGGACAGGAGTTCGAGACCAACCTGGCTAACATGGTAAAGCCCTGTCTGCACTAAAATAAAAAAATTGCTGGGCATGGTGGTGCATGCCTGTAATCCCAGCTACTTGAGAGGCTGAGGCAGAAGAATCGCTTGATCCTGGGAGGCAGAGGTTGCAGTGAGCGGAGATCGCACCACTGCACTCAAGTCTGGGCAACAGAGCAAGACTCCAGCTCAAAAAAAAAGAGAAAAGAAAAGAAAAGAAAGAGTCTAGTTGCCATCAACATTTCTTCACCTTCAAAATCACAAAGTTTCCCAGTAGAGGAAGAAACAAAGCTGGTATCTCTCTTCTTAGGATCTAGCCATCTTCCTTTACAGATGCTCTTCAATTTACAATGGGGTTATGTCCTGATAAACCCATTGTAAAGGCAAAATATTGTAAGTGAAAATGCACTTAATACACCTAACCTAGCAAACATCACAGCTTAGCCTAGCTTGAACATGTTCAGAAGATTTACATTAGTCTACATTTGGGCAAAATCATTTCACACAAAGCTTATTTATAATAAAGTGTCAAATACCTCATGTAATTTATTGAATACTGTACTGAAAGTGAAAAACAGAATGGTCGTATAGGTACTCTTTTTTCTTTTCCTTTCTTTTCTTTTTTTCAGACGGAGTCTCGCTCTGTCTACCAGGCTGGAGTGCAATGGTGCGATCTTGGCTCACTGCAACGTCTGCCTCCCGGGTTCAAGCGATTGTCCTGCCTCAGCCTCCTGTGTAGCTGGGATTACAGATGCCCACCATCATGCCCGGCTACCTTTTTTATTCCATAGAAACGGTGTTTCACCATGTATGCCAGGCTAGTCTTGAACGCCTGACCTCAGGTGATCCACCCGCCTTGGCCTCCCAATGTACTGGGATTATAGGCATGAGCCACTGCGCCTGGCCGTCCTATGGGTACCCAAAGTATGGTATCTACTGAATGTGTGTTGCTTTTACAGCATCATAAGTGGAATCACTGTAAGCTGGGGACTGTCTGCACCCTCATCAACCACTTCAATTGTAAGATATTATGGAAACTAAAAGTGCATTTACGTGACATGAGAACTAATTCTAGGGTATTTAACAATAAAAAATTACATTTATAAACATAGCCCAGATCACCAAAGAATCATTATTTGCTGTTGCAGAAAAGAATAATATAGTTTAGAAACATCCCCAATCAGAAGGGTTGAAAGAAACATGGGCGTCAGGTTAGCCGATGAACACTTAGCTAGACTATTCATCGACTACACCTGAAACCCATGCCCTGCACATGCTGGTTCCCTGAAGTTCTGCCATCTCGCATTGAAATTTGGATACTTTGAGACCTTTCCTTAGATGTAGGGTCATATTAAAATGTACATTTAGCAACATCATTTAAAAGAAATTTTAAAAAATTAAAAAGGTGCAGATACCTCTCTATCAGTTTTAAAACTTCACTGCTAAAAAGGCACAGTGACTCATGCCTGTAATCCTAGCACTTTAGGAGGCCGAGGTGGGAAGATCATCTGATGTCAAGAGTTCGAGACCAGCCTGGCTAACATAGTGAAACCTCGTCTCTTCTAAAAATACAAAAATTAGTTGGGTGTGGTGGTGTGCACCCGTAAGCTACTCAAGAGGCTGAGGCGGGAGAATTGCTTGAACCCAGGAGGCGGAGGTTGCAGTGAGCCGGGATCGCGCCATTGCACTCCAGCCTGAGTGACAGAGCAAGACTCCATCTCAAAACAAAAACAAAAACCAAACAACAACAAAACACACACACACACACAAACTTCACTGTCATGTCTGGTAAACTGGATAAAGTCAGAATCCTTTCCAAACTTCTCAGAAAAGTGAAATCAAATTCTTCTCAAATCATTCTAGACGAGACATGTCTGGGCCTGGCTTCACATTGATCATGTAGGCAGAAGAGAGCAGAAAGTATAGAGGCATATCCTTTACTGAACCGGGTTTCTAAATAGATAAAATGGTGAAATTTAATAAATGGTATACCATGTCATACAAAGTTTTACTCTACTTAACTCTATCTCCCCAAACTAAGTTATGTTAAAGTCATTTCTCATGAAATTTGCTATATCATTCTTGGCTGTTATCCAGAGCCAATGCAAGCATATTACAATATGAAGTGTGTGTACATTTATTTTTAAACAGAGACAAACATACACTTGTTAAGATCCACTATATTTACAAGCCAGAATCTCAAACATTTTGACAGAAGTTAAATGCTTATAAAAAGAAAAACATGGGCCGGACGTGGTGGCCCATTCCTGTAATCCCAGCACTTTGTGAGGCCAAGGTGGGTGGATCACCTGAGGTCAGGAGCTTAAGGCCAGCCTGGCCAACATGGTGAAACCCCTTCTCTACTAAAAATACAAAAAACTAGCTGGGTGTGGTGGTGGGCACCTGTAATCCCAGCTACTCGACAGGCTGAGGCAGGAGAATTGCTTGAGCCTGGCAGGCAGAGGTTGCAGTGAGCCGAGATCGCACCACTGCACTCCAGCCTGGGCGACAAGAGAGAAATTTCGTCAAGGAAAGGAGAGGAAAGGAGAGGAGAGGAGAGGGGAAGAGAGGGGAGGGGAGGGGAGGGGAGGAGAGGGGAGGAGAGGGGAGGCGAGGCGAGGGGAGGGGAGGGGAGAGGAGGGGAGGGGAGGGAAAAAAATGCTACTTTACATTCAACATCTTCTCAATATACCCATCAATCTCATGTAAAGGTAGAGGCTGCACCAATTATCAACTGTCACCATATGCCACGCGTTTTCTTCAAAGTAGACAATGTTAGTTTTCAAAGTTTTATTCTGAGAAATTATTTCAAAATAGCTGTGTGACGCAGCAATCTTTCGCCTTAAGGTACTATGTTACACTACTAATTTCAAAAATTATAACTAAAAGAAAGAAATTCAGTGTTAGGCAGCATGAGCTTAGATTATAAGAAAGGAGATGTGTTCAGAGTACTGATGTATACTCTAGTTATGTTTCTGATTTCTAGATAGGAATTTACTCTCTCTGACAATCATACATTAAAATATAAGCACGTACTAAAATAGTTAAGAATAAACAAGCAAGCTTAGGAATAGCGCTCCCTCCTGTGGCCAAACTCCTTGAAAATCATGGGAAAAGGCATCTCCTGGAATCCTCAGATGGGTCACAGACACAGACCTCAGAGAAGTCGACCTGCCATTGCAGGTGCTGTGTTTAAAAAGGAAAATGGGCCAGGGGTGGTGGCTCATGCCGGTAGTTCCAGCACTTTGGGAGGCCGAGGTGGGTGGATAACAAGGTCAGGAGTTCGAGACCAGCCAGGCCAACATGATGAAACTCCATCTCTACTAAAAACACAAAAATTAGCCAGGCGTGGTGGCAGGCACCTGTAATCCCAGCTGCTCAGGAAGCCAAAGCAGGAGAATCACTTGAGCCTGGGAGGTGGAGGTTGCAATAAGCCGAGATCAGGCCATTGCACTCAAGCCTGGGCGACAGAGCAAGACTCCATCTCAAAAAAAAAAAAAAAAAAAAAAAAAAGACTCACAAAGCTGGGATTTCATTTTGTAGTAATGGACACAATAAAACGGAACACATTTTAAGTCATAAAAGCAAAAAGAAAAATAAATTTAACTTAGTGCTGGAGTCTACTAACCATTTTACAGATTTTATTATCTACCATATGTGAAGAAGATGTCTATGAACATTTAAAGGGATATATCTTCTAAAAGAAAAGAAATGGTTTTGGGGAGGTCGGGTGAGGTGGTTCACACCTGTAATCCCGGCACTCTGGGAGGCTGAGGTGGGCAGGACATTTGAGGTCAGGGGTTCAAGATCAGCCTGACCAACATGGTGAAACCCCATCTCTACTAAAAATACAAAAAATTAGCCAGGTGTGGGGGTGCACACCTGTAATCTCAACTACTCGGGAGGCTGAGGCATGGGAATCGCTTGAACCCGGGAGGCAGAGGGTGCAGTGAGATGAGATTGTACCACTTCACTCTAGCCTGGGTGGCAGAGTGAGACTCCATCTAAAAATTAAAAAAAGAAAAAGAAATGGAATGGTCTTGGGGTTTGTGGCTCCTACTCCTTATTATAAAACACAGTGGTTCTCAACCAGAACCACTCTGAAGATAATAGCAATGTCTAGAGACATTTCTGGTTGTCACAACTCTGGGGAGCAGTGCTACTGGGACCTAGTGAGTAAAGGTCAGAAATATTGTTAAACATCCTGCAATGCACAGATCACCTCTCACCCCCACAAATAATTATCTGGACCAAAATGTCAATAGAACTAAGGTTGAGAAATCCTGATATAAGAATGTTCTACAATCATTTTCATGTGCAATCTATAAGCCATAAACTTTATAAATAGTATTTATTAAATTCAAAGCCAAATACATTTTCACTAAAACTCCAGAAGTAAAATTAGAAATTCAGGAAGTATGATTCTCATGAACTCAGTCTCACGTCTGATTACATTCTTTTAGGCTATTTTGTCTTATAATATGATATACTTACAATGTTTAGCCATTGTCTTTCAAAGTAGAAAGTACAGGCAGCACGAGATGGCTCACGTCTATAATCCCAGCACTTTGGGAGGCCAAGGCGGGTGGATCACCTGAGGTCAGGAGTTCGAGACCAGCCTGGCTAACATGGCAAAACCCTGTCTCTACTAGCCAGGTATGGTGGCGCATGTCTGTAATCCCAGTACTCAAGAGAGTGAAGCAGGAGAATCACTTGAACCCAGGAGGCAGAGGTTGCAGTGAATGGAGACTGTGCCATTGCTTTCCAGTCTGGGCAATAAGAGTGAAACTCCATCTCAAAAAAAAAAAAAAGAAAGAAAATACATTTGAGTGTTTTGGTCAATAGGAAGCATGAGATATAAATGTATATATGTATTATTGTCCCATGGAGAAATGCTAAGAGAGTAAAATTGTTTAAATTAACTCCAGGTGGATCTAAATGTTTTCAGTAGAAAACATGCCTGCTAGCAAAAGATGCTTTGAGAGCAGGAGCAAAGAGAGAACAATTAACAGACACATTGTCATCCCTCCAGCAACCAAGGAAAAGCAATTATTTTAGGATGGAGATCCCCAGCCTGGGATCCTTGTATCCTTAGGCTATGTGAAAATAAGAAGAGTCTGAAAGTTATTTTCACCATGTCAAAAATCATCTAATAACAATGGAACATTTATCTACAATAAAATAGATTAGGCTCACTAAAATGAAAAACTCAGTGTGTAGACACTTACTACATGGAAGTTCATTTCATCTAATGTAACGTGGCCGGAATTTCTACACCATCTATGAAAAAATAATACAAACAGTTCTTTAGGTTTAAGCAAAAAGTTGCAAACTACTGGCCTGAAGAAACCAAACCATTAAGGTGAATAAATGTGAAAAAGTAAAACCATAATACAATATTGCATCGACTTTGTTTCTCCAGTTTGCTACTTGCAATCTTCATACAGTGCTTGGCATATGATTACAAATGCAAATATTCTGGCTTAAACCAGAACTTTAAAAAGGAGCAGAACCTACCCAAGTTCAGAATGGTGGTGACGGCAGTCAGAAAGTCCCAAGGGAAACAGTAGAGGGACCGTGAGACCAGACTTCTAAAACCTTGACGGAGAACCATCCTCCTACATCAAAGCTGAGGATCTGAACTGGTTTTTAAGAAGGAGGCCCACAGGTTGTTTCATTATGGAACTTAATGAAAATTACACTGATAGTAACTTCTAACCCCTTTATTACAACCAGCCGAACCATCACTACTCCACCAACAGAGTCAAAAGCAGCGTGGTCTCGGGGTAACTTTACTATTTTATTTGGGCTTACCACCAATTAGGTGGTATAGATGGTCTCTGACTTATGGTGGTTTGACGATGATTTTGCAACTTTATGATGCTGCCAAAGTGATACACAACCAGTAGAAACCAACCTTTGGAGTTTGAATGTTGGTCTTTTCCTGGGCTTGTGATGTGCTGTACAATATTCTCTCGTGATGGTGGGCAGCAGAAATGAGCAGAGCTCCTAGTCAGCCAGGTGATCACCAGGATAGGTGCCCAATACTCTGCAGTGTACTGTGTTGTCCGATGTTTATGCCCAACCCTAGGCTAATGCACGGGTTCTGAGAATGTTTAAGGTAGGCTAGGCTAAGCTTTGATGTTCGGTAGATTAGATATATTAAACGCATTTTTGACTTATATAGGATATACCTATAGTGGCCGGACGCAGTGGCTCACGCCTGTAATCCCAACATTTTGGGAGGCTGAGGCAGGTGGATCACCTGAGCTTAGGAGTTTGAGACCAGTCTGGGCAACAGGACGAAACCTTGTCTCTACTGAAAATACAAAAAATTACCCGGGTGTGGTGGCACATGCCTGTAATCCCAGCTACCTGGGAGGCTGAGGCACAAGAATTGCTTGAACCCGGGAGGTTGAGGTTGCAGTGAGCTGAGATCATGCTACTGTACTCCAGCCCGGGCGACATAGTGAGACTTTGTCTCAAAAAAACAAAACAAAAGATACATCTATAGATAGATATAGATATGTAGATATAGCTATAAATAGACATATAGATACAGGGATAGAGATCGATTGATATATCTAAATGTGTGTGTGTGTATCTATATATATATGCACTTTTTTTTTTTTTTTTTTTTTTTGGAAATAGGACCTCGCTCTGTCACCCAGGCTGGAGTGCTGTGGTGTAATCTCGGCTCACTGCATCCTCGGCTTCCTGGCCTCAAGGGATCCTCCCTCCTCAACCTCTTGAGTAGCTGAGACTACAGGCATGCCACCACGCTCGGTAAATTTTATTTTTTTTTTCTTTTTCTTTCTTTTTTTTTTTTTTTTTTTTTTTTTTTTGAGACGGAGTCTTGCTCTGTCGCGCAGGCTGGAGTGCAGTGGCCCAATCTCGGCTCACTGCAAGCTCCGCCTCCCAGGTTCACGCCATTCTCCTGCCTCAGCCTCCCGAGCAGCTGGGACTACAGGCGCCCGCCACCATGCCCGGCTAATTTTTTTGTATTTTTTAGTAGAGACGGGGTTTCACCGTCTCACTATGTTGCCCAGGTTGCTCTCAAACTCCTGGTCTCAAGTAATCCTCCCACCTCAGCCTTCCAAAGTGCTGGAACTACAGGGATAAGCCACTAGGCTTGGCCAGATATTTTCAATTTACGATGGGTTTATTGGATGTAACTCCATCACAAATTGAGGGGCACCTGGACATACTAAGAGGTGACAAAAGGGCTGCCCTCCTCAATCTCCTTTGCTGGCGCCTCCTCCACCTCCGCAGTGTTGTTTGGTGTGCCTTGGAGACTGTCCTGGGTCCTTGTCTCCTCTCTCTCCCTAGGGAATCTCCTACATTCCCATGGCCTCCCTTATTATCTATATGCCAAAACTCCTACATTTCTATATCTAGCCTAGACTTACTTTCTTACCAGGTCCAGACCAATGTACCCAACTGTTTTTTTTTGTTTTATTTTTGTATTTTTTTTTTTTTTTTAAATTTGCTTGTTTGTTTGAGATGGAGTCTTTCTCTGTTGCCCAGACTGGAGTGTAGTAACATGATCTCAGCTCACTGCAACCTCCGCCTTCCAGGTTCAAGCAATTCTCCTGCCTCAGCCTCCCGAGTAGCTGGGATAACAGGTGCCTGCCACCACACCCAGCTAATTTTTGCATTTTTTGTAGAGACAGGGTTTCTGCATGGTAGCCAGACTGGTCTCAAACTGCTGACCTCAACTTATCCATCCACCTCGACCTTTCAAAGTGCTAGGATTACAGACGTGAGCCACTGTGCCCAGCCCAGCTGTTTATTCTGTTGGATATTTATGTGGCAATGTCTAACTCAACATGTTCAAAATGGAACTCCCAATCTAAACCCTCACTTCCTCCAGGGTTCCCTGATTCAGCACATAGCATCATAATTCAGCATCTTGCTCCTGCTAGAAGGATATAATAGGTTTCATCTTTATCTTCTGTTATGAACTGAATTGTGTTCCCCTAAAATCCACATGGTAAAACCCTAACCCCCAGTATCTCAGAATGTAACTGAATTTGGTTAAGAGGTAAAGAGGTAAAGGCCTTATCTCCACATGGGGTTAACTTCATTAGGGTGGGCAAAATGACTCTATTAGGGTGAGCCCTAATTCAATCTAACTGGTGTCCTTAAAAGAAGAGGAGATTAGGACGTGAAGAGATACCAGGGATGTATGCACAGAGAAACATGTGAGGACACAGAGAGAATACCGACATTTACAAGCCAAGGAGAGAGGTCTCAAAAGAAACCAACCCTCGATTTTGTAACCTTGATCTTGGACTGCTAACTCCCAGAGTTGTGAGAAAATTAATTCATGTTGTTTATGCCACCCAGTCTGTGATATTTTGTTATGGCAGCCATAGCAACCTAATACATCTTCCTCTTATTAATCACCAAGTCCCACCCACTCTGCTTCCTAAATATCTCTTTAGTCTAACTTCACCATATCCATTGCACCTGCCATAGCCCAAGCACCTGTTAAATATTTTATGGATGCCTGCTACATGCAGCTTTTCAAAGATCTCTCTGCTTTCACTCTCGCCTCTCTACAATCCAGCCTCCAAAAGGAGGCCAGAGCAATCATTTAAAAATAAATGTAGAATCCTTTGCCCCTGGTTTAAAACCCTTCAAGAGTTCCCCATGTCTCAAAGAATGAAATCAAATCTCCTTGCCATGGCTGACAAAGCATGAGACCAGCATGACCTAGTCCCTGCCTCCCTCTCTGGCCTTATCTACAATCACTGCAGTTCCTCATCCAGCCTGCTCCAGGCACAGCTACCTCTGACAGTTATTCCAACACACCAAAAGCACTAGTCTGCCCACATGATTTTTCCCCCTGGCTGGAAATTTTTCTTAGTTCCTCCTCTTCATCTGGCTCAGTGTGCCTCACACTACGGATTAGGTTCCCATCCAGAACTGCTTCACCTCAGAAATGTTATAGTATGAATATCCTACTCTGACCACAGCCTCCTTAAAGCTTTACACCCACGATGATTATATTCTCCCAGCAGACTCCTCCTGGCTGCTCTTCCTTCTCTATGCAACCAAGGTTGTGTAACTGATCATCTGAAACCACTCTGACTAGGACTTGGAACAGGCAGGACTCATGGGGTGTAATCATAGAAGCCACTTTATTTTTGTCACTTGTAATCCCTTTAATCTTGCTGAGTGGGTCTAGTCTTTCTCCTGCCTCTTGATAACTTGGGCAGGTTCCATGACTTTTCTGGTCCCTCAGTCCTATGTTCTACTCTAGTAACTCAGTAACTAAGTTACTCAACTCACTAACTTAAAATGTCCAGTCCATATGATAATTTCAATTCAGTAATTTACATTGTAAAATCCAATATACTAATCAACACTTCAATCCTCATTCAAAGGAAGACTTGGTCCTCTTTCCTTGTTGGGCGTGGAGAAATTTTGGTGTAGGTAGAGATCCTGTGCCAGCTCCCCCATCTCTTCCTGCTACCTTTCTTACTCCACGGCTGCTATTTCTGACTCTGCTGGGGTAGTAAGGCAAAGCAAGATGAACCAGAAACTTTCATTGGAGATGGCATCATGCCCTCCAGGCAGGGCAGATTTATTTTATTTTGTTTTTGAGACAGAGTTTTGCTCTTGTTGCCCAGGCTGGAGTGCAATGGCACGATCTTGGCTCACTGCAACCTCCACCTCCTGGGTTCAAGCAACTCTCCTGCCTCAGCCTCCTGAGTAGCTGGGATTACAGGCATGCACCACCACACCCAGCTAATTTTGTATTTTTAGAAGAGGTGGGGTTTCTCCATATTGCCCACGCTGGTCTCAAGCTCCTGACTTCAGGTGATACACCCACCTCGGCCTCCCAAAGTGCTGGGATTACGGGCGTGAACCACCACGTCCAGCTGGGGCAGATTTTAAAGTAGACGCTCCTTGTGCACAGGTTCACATTGTAAAGGGTTCTCCAGAGGACTGCTCTTCCCCCCCACCATCTGGTTGCCATTCCCTTGATAAGGGCAGTGCCTCTCCAGATCACTTTGAGATCTGCCCCTTCTTGCCTCTAAGAATATGCTGCTCTTTGGGGAAGGATTCTTTTTAAAATAATCCCAGGCTGATATTCTTGTCACATCTGCACTTCAGGCTTTATGCACCTTTAGAGAAAACACAGTTACTTTCCTGACACAAAGCGTCTATTGCTTGCTCAGGTGTGAGTCTATAAACTCTTCAAGCTCCTAGAGTGGGTCTTAAGAAGCTCATCTCACTGGACTTGAAATTAGTGGGCAAGAACCTCCCTCTACACCTTCTTCCTGATAGTGGAGAGTGGGGAAGTGGGGATCAAGAAACATAGCTTTTTAGCTCAATGTGCCATGCAGCCAAGAAGGTGAGGAAAGAGATTAAGAAATGTTGAGGCTAGATTGTTGTTATATAGATGCAGACACCTTCTGGGATTCTGTCATGGCCTGGAATAAAAGGGAAGACAGTGATCCAGGTGTGACAGCCTGATGGGTTCTTCCTGCATGCTGCACAGCCATAATCAATTCACTGAGACTGAGGCGGTGCAGTAAAACAAGAGTTTAATTGATGCAAGGTCAGCCACACCAGAGATGAGGTATTACTTGAACCAGTCTCCCTGAAGGCTCAGAGGCTAGGGTTTTTATGGACAATTTGGTGGGCAGGGGGCTAAGGAACAGGTGCTGCTGATTGGTTGGGGATGAAATAATAGGGGCTGGAAAATGGTCCTCATGCACTGAGTTCTCTAGGTGGGACCACGGGACAGGCTGAGTCATAAGTCACAAATTTGGGTGGCGTCAGTCTGAAAACATCTCAAAGGACCAATCTTAGGTTCTACAATGATGATGTTATCTATAGGAGCAATTGAGAAGGAACAAATCTTGTGATCTCTGGCCACTATAATCCCTGAACAGTAAGGGATTATAGAAAATATGCCCACATTTTAGCAGAATTCAGACTCCTTCCATAATTCTAATCTTGGGCCTTTCAGTAGTCTCATGAAGGTGGTTTCAGCCCCAAAACAAGCAGGAAGAGGATCAATTTAGGGTGAGACTATTATCCTTGCTTCAAAGTTAAGCTATAAGCCAAATTCCTCCATGGTTAGTTTGGCCTGTACCTAAGAACAACCAAGGACGGCTTGGAGGCCAGAAGCAAGACGGAGTCAACTATGTCAGATATCTCATACTGTCATAATATTTGCAATGGTGGTTTCACAGGTCTCTTTCCCTACTACTCTATTACAGCTGCTCCTATGAAGATCACCAATAAGTTCCACAGTGTCATGTTCAATACAGACAATTCTCATTTCCTATCTTACTCATCAGAAAACTTTGACATAATTTATCACTTCCTCATTCATGAAACAGTAGGGGCCATGAGAAACTTCTACTTCAACCACTGAAAATTCACTGAAAAAACCCACAAAAGGCAGACTGATTGGAGAAGATGCACATTGTATAAATGTGTATACAGGGAGAATCACAGGGTGATTACCCAACCTCCAGCAGGGTGAAGAAGCTTATATACAATCCTGGCAAAACAGGCTATAGGAGGGAGTAGAAGAGGAATTCTATTGATGGGATTACTAGGGAGAATGGAATGGATCAGGGAACAGAGATGAACATGAACATTACCTTGTCAAAGGGTACGTTCAAGCATGGTTACATTCTTGGTTTTTCAGGGAGGAGAAGAGACAGTTTTTCCTTTTAATGGGTCTGGATTTTAGGTTAAAAAAACGTTAACTTCATCTTTGGAAGACTCAGTGGGGGGTGGTGTCAGCGAGACCTTGAGGCTTCTTCAGTTTAACATGTCAAAACGTATTTTGGGGTAGCAGTTTCTGAACCCCAACTAAATAACTTTCTTTACTTGGCTTCTAGGATTCCACCCTCTGATTCTATTTCTCTTTCTTTGTCACTCCTCATACTCTTCTGCTGGATCTATCTCATCTTCCTAACAATTCAATATGAGAGGATCTAGAGCTCAATTGTACAACTTTTTCTCGACTCACTTCTTAGGAGACTTTTTTGGTTTTTTTTTGAGATGGAGTTTTGCTTTCCCCCGGACTGGAGTGAAGTGGGGCAATCTTGGCTAACTGCAACCTCTGCCCCCTGGGTTCAAGCGATTCTCCTGCCTCAGCCTCCCAAGTAGCTAGGATTATAGGCACCTGCCACCATACCCCACTAACTTTTGTATTTTTAGCAGAGACGGGGTTTCACCATGTTATCCAGGCTGGTTTCAAACTCCAGCCTCAGCCTCCCAAAGTGCTGGGATTACAGGGGTGAACCACTGTGCTCGGCCTTCTTGGGAGATCTTATCCAATCTTGTGGCTGTAAATATTCTATACAGTCTCAAACATAACTATGTATCTCCAACACCTTCCTTGAATTCCAGACTGCTTACTTGACATCTACACTCAGATATCTGTCTAGGAAATCTCTCAAATTTAATATTCAAAACCAAATGGCATGCTATAGATTTTTTTTGTTCTCGTTGTTGTTGTCGAGACGGAGTTTCACTCTTGCTGCCCAGGCTATAGTGCAATGGTGTGATCTTGGCTCACTGCACCCTCTGCCTCCAGGTTCAAGTGATTCTCCTGCCTCAGCCTCCCGAGTAACTGGGATTACAGGCATGTGCCACCACACCCAGCTAATTTTGTATTTTTAGTAGAGATGGGGTTTCTCCATGTTGGTCAGGCTGGTCTTGAACTCCTGACCTAAGGTGATCCACACGCCTTGGCTTCCCAGAGTGCTGGGATTACAGGTACCTTCCGAGCATGCGCGGGGAAGTAGCACGCAGGCGCGGCACGCCCCGCGCATGCCTGATACAAAGCGTCCGCAGGTCCGGCGGTAGCGTCGGCCGAGTGCTGCGGCCGGGGCAGCTACCGTCCGGCATGAAGAATTGGGTTCTGGGGGCTGCCTGCTCCTTGCTCCGGCACCATGGAATGCCTGCGCAGTTTGCCCTGCCTCCTCCCCCGCGCGATGAGACTTCCCCGGCGGACGCTGTGTGCCCTGGCCTTGGACTTGACCTCTGTGGCGCGTCCCGTTGCTGCCTGCGGCCGCGCAGCCGACTTGGTTGGAAGGAGCCGGGCGGCGCAACTTTGCGGGCCGGGCCGGCTCCGCGTGGCAGGTACAGCCCTTACCCGGCCACAGCTTCGGGACGGTGGTCTTGCTGTGACCTTACGCTGCTGCCCCAGCCACCCGGCGCGGCGCGCCTGTTGCTCTGCGCCCTGCGCAGAATTCGGCCTCCCCTGTGTCCCGTGAGCTTGTACAGGCCCGCGGGCCGAGCTGCGCCCGACTAGCTCAGAATGCGACCTTGCTATGTGCGCTGTGCCCTGCTGGGGTCCGAGCGGCCAACCCTCTGCCTTCTCCCCCACCGCCCTTGCTGCAGATTATATAACCATAGGAACAACCTAGGAATCGTTTGTAGACCGTGATCACGTTAGTTAACAACCCGCTTAAGTGCTCTTGTGAGAGGTTTTCTTGTGTGTTGTTTTTGAGACAGGGTGTTACTATGTTGCCCAGGCTGGACTCAAACTCCTTGCCTCAAGCCTAACGCATTAGCCTCGCAAAGCGCTGGGATTACAGGCATGAGCCACCACACCTGGCCGAGAGGTGTTTTTAAACAAGGCTTTCATCTGTTCCGAAGTCATAAGTATTAATATTAATTTATCTTCCCTTCCTTACGGACACATTTATACAGTTGTCGAGTTGCGCAGGGATTGGGGACGCACATGGAAGTGAGGCTGAAGACTGAGTTGCTTCTGAGAACGGCTTGACTTTATTTTCAACTACAGTACTGTATAAGTAAACAGGGAGATCGGATTGAGAAAAAAAAAAGAATCTTATTTACTGTTTATTTTTACACCAAATGTTGAAGCATGGTGAAAAGTTAAGATTTTCACAAATGTGAGTGCAAATATATGAGGAATAAAAGGTATTGAAATGAATGACTTTATCAAGAATATAGCAGTGTCCTCAAATGTTTTCTCAGTTGTGCTCTCAAAAGCCTCCCAAAGTAACTCCTCGTCATCACCTCGTTCTCCACTTATTGGAGAGTCTAAGTTG
This sequence comes from Rhinopithecus roxellana, assembly GCF_007565055.1. Taxonomy (NCBI): domain Eukaryota; kingdom Metazoa; phylum Chordata; class Mammalia; order Primates; family Cercopithecidae; genus Rhinopithecus; species Rhinopithecus roxellana. The sequence continues at coordinate 63,383,552 of NC_044552.1, forward strand.
GGTTACATGCTCTGCACCCTCCATTGATAATGCCTAGGAATCCAGTTTCAGCAAGTTGGAGGAAACTTTGAGGACAAGCATTGACGTTCAGAATCTCAATCCTGGTTACACTCTATCTAATTTGTGACATTAAAACATTGAAAGCCATTTGTAATCAGCAAATGACTTTTACCTTTATTCATCTTACCCTTATAGTGATAATTTGTATTTTGTAAAAGGGAAATGAAACTTCAGATATTAACAAATTACAAGAATCATTACATGTATGTAGTGGAAAAAAGATCAGAAATAGGATTTTTTTCTACAGTCTCTGGAGTCAGTGTAATTACTTTGGAAGCATAAAACAGTGTCCTCTGTCAGTCATTAAATGTACTTGATTATACTTCAGCGTTCACTTCGACTCAGTCTAGTCACATATTTTAAATAGACTAATTTTCAAATAAAGATTTGTCCTCCTTCCAGCTCAGTGGGGGTGTTTCGTAAGTATTCACTGTAAAGAATATCTGTAGAAAAGAAGTAAAATCAATAGGTTTCATAGTTTATGAGCCAGTCAAATAATTCTGATACTGGAATGCTTGAAAGATCAGGTGGCACTTAGGACCTATGTTTTCTAAAATGTATCTACTACCAAATGCGCATGAAGAGCCTTTTATGCAAAAAGGAAGACCAGACATTTTCTTAAATCTCAGAACACGATGTTGCACATTCGTTCATCCAACTTTGAGATATCAGTAATAATTAGAAAGGTAAAAGGGTGATTGGAATCCATCAGTTATTTTAATACCTCACCTAAGCCATTACTTTTGAAAATCATTCCCTGCCAAACCTAAGATAATCACCAACAAATATTAAAATTAACAAGAGTATTTCTTCTTAAAATATTTAAAAATAATAAAATAGTCTGAAGGTCTCCACATACTATGAGAGTTGTATTTTGGCTCTATGTGAATCATATAACCACAGGAATTCTCTTAATTTATTCTTCAGGTGAAGTGCACCGGTTAAGAACTTCTGATGTCTCTCAAGCCACTTTAGCCAGTGTAGCCCCAGTATTTACTGTGGTGAGTATGTACAATACATTGGAAATCATACAGAAAGTGCATCCCATACTTATTAACTCATTGGACCGTTGGCCAAGATACTACTTATTTTGAGTTTTATAATCGCTATAGTTACATGTCATGGCTGTTGTGCCTGGCCAGTGACCTGAGTGCCTGCTAGATTTGCTTAACAATTATCTTGAACTTTGCTAATGACTGCACCTCCCCTTTTAATACTAGAACAGGTCAATCGCACTTCAGAGCCATAAAGAGGCTTGAACCTGTGTTCTGCAAGATAATACGCAGGCAGAAGCATCTTGAAGGCAGCAGAGTGTAGTATTTAAAAGTGCATGCTTTGAAAGGTCATGATCTCTGTAACTTTTCTCTGAAATGGTTGGGGAGTGGGAGTGAGGGGGGAAATAAATGAATAAGATAATGTATCACACACGTATATTTTTAGAGAAAGAGAAAGAAGGCCGTTGGGGCAAAATTTTAACAAAGGTGACTAGGTGAAAGCTCTGTGGGAATTGGTTGTAATAGTCTTGCAACTTCAAAAAAAAAAAAAAAAAAACCTTGATAAAAACATGTGCCGGCCGCGTGCGGTGGCTCATGCCTGTAATCCCAGCACTTTGGGAGGCCGAGGCGGGCGGATCACGAGGTCAGGAGACCATCCTGGCTAACACAGGGGTTTCACCCCGTCTCTACTAAAAATACAAACCGGTCGTGGTGGCGGGCGCCTGTAGTTCCAGCTACTCGGGAGGCTGAGGCAGGAGAATGGTGTGAACCCAGGAGGTGGAGCTTGCAGTGAGCCTAGATCACGCAACTGCACTCCAGCCTGGGCAACACAGTGAGACTCCGTCTCAAAAAAAAAAAAAAGGTGTGCCTATCTGAGCCAGACTTCCTAAATTCCAGTCTCACTCTGCCTCTTATTGACTAGGTGGCCTTGGACAAGTTAGGATAACATCTTTGTGTCTCAGTTTTCTCATCTGAAAACTGAGCATAACCTACCATATAGAATTGTTATGAGGATTAAATTAACTCATATATCGAAAGCCCTTAAACTAGTGCCTCACATATAGTAAGCCCCAAATATATTTCATTAGGATTATTTAGGCTTGTTAATGTAAGAGCTTTTCTTTATAAACTACAGAACGAAATAACCCCCAGAATTGCGTTTAAAAGTTACCACTGTTATTCATTGTTCTGGAGGAGTTAGCCAATTTAGTTAAGAATACAAAATCGGCCGGGCGCGGTGGCTCAAGCCTGTAATCCCAGCACTTTGGGAGGCCGAGACGGGCGGATCACGAGGTCAGGAGATCAAGACCATCCTGGCTCACACGGTGAAACCCCGTCTCTACTAAAAATACAAAAAACTAGCCGGGCGACCTGGCGGGCGCCTGTAGTCCCAGCTACTCGGGAGGCTGAGGCAGGAGAATGGCGTGAACCCGGGAGGCGGAGCTTGCAGTGAGCTGAGATCCGGCCACTGCACTCCAGCCTGGGCGACAGAGCGAGACTCCGTCTCAAAAAAAAAAAAAAAAAAAAAAAAAAAAAAAAAAAAAAAAAGAATACAAAATCAGGACCAGGTGAGGTGGCTCAGAGAATACAAAAAGAATACAAAATCAGGGCCAGGCGAGGTGGATTACAGGTGGCCTGTAATCCCAATACTTTGGGAGGCTGAGGCAGCCATTTGAGGTCAGGAGTTTGAGACCAGCCTGACCAACATGCTGAAACCCCATTTCTACTAAAAAACAAAAAAATTAGCCAGGTGTGGTGGTGCATACCTGTAGTCCCAGTTACTCAGGAGGCTGAGGCAGGAGAATCACTTGAACCTGGGAGGTAGAGGTTGCAGTGAGCCAAGATTGTGCCACTGCACTCCAGCCTGGGCAACAGAGCAAGACTCTGTCTCCAAAAAAAAAAAAAAAGATTGCAAAGTCAAACGTCAAATATTGAAAGTCAGTTCTTTGCAGGTGAAATAATTTCAAAGAACACTTAAATTCATAAAGCTATGGAATCTGAGAAAGAAAAAGAAATTTAATTTGTGCTGTTTGAAATAGTTTAAAAAGTGAGCTGGTTGCAAAGTAAATATTTTTTTCATTATAATTTGTATGATTTAAAAAAATTTTTTAAGTTCCATTAAAGAAAAAAAGCGTACATATAAATATTGAGATGCAAAAATATTCCACATATGTTGCTACTTTGGAAGGAGGGAGACTGCAAAGCAGTATGTATAACATTAGTATGTTTTATTAGGAAAATGTTTGGAAGGATATTCAGTGAAATATTATCACAGTTTTCTCTAAAACTTGTCATTTCAGGTGATTAATATAGTTTTATTTTACATATATTTATTTTCAAATTTTCTGCAGTGGGTTTATGTATTTGTGAAATATAAGGATGAAAGCTAGACTGTTACACAAATATAAAGCTTTCTTTGATATAAATTTTCCTTTAGTGTTCTATGGAACTTATATATTCATATTAATTTTATCTTTGCTGATGAGAAGCAAGATAAAATATATATATTGTGAATTTTTATTTTGTGATTAACACAGCATGTATATTTCCATGGTAATAACCCAAGACCTATATTGTACTTATTATGTTAGAGTGCCTTTCTGAAATGTGTCTGTCATAGTAAGTAGTACAGCTCAGCACATAGTGATTCATTAAATGTTTCACATCTTCAAACTTGACTGTGGATAAACATCACTGAAAAATACTCCCCTACTTTACAGGAAATAGGTGCATTTTCTGTATCAAATCCTCTCTTCAAACTATCAGAAGAGGTTCTGTAAATCTTGATTGATTCTGCAACACCCACCAAAGATACTTTAGCTTCATGTAGACATTTAGATTCACAAGGCAGGCCATACTTGGTCCCAGTCTACTCAGAAGGATAAGGGACAAGAGAAACAACAAGGTAGTGTTAGGTGTTTCCTCTTCAAAACAAGTCTTTGCAGCCATCCAGGGGTTTCTCTGGTCCTCTGAGTGATCGCTCAGTGACAAGGAGGTAAGATTCTCAAAGGTGGATGTGAGATTCACCTTGGCTCGAATCCCCATGCCCCATAGTGACAGTATCCCTTGTAACCGTCACAGAGGCACAGCGTCCAGGATTCTGGTGGGGAACATGGCCACAAGAGCCACCATAGTCAGGAAAGGGCAAAGAGAGCTATTGCTTTTCACCTGATAACTGTAATTTGTTCATCTTCCCAGTCCAGTGCAGTCTATGGTCATTTTTACCATAAGGATTGTTACCTAGTAACAACACAACTGATACTCCTTTATCAAACTTTCTAGAGGAACCAAGATAGAAAGTTAAACCCGGGTCTGATTTTTCCTAGCAAAGGAAAAAAGGAATTTTTAAAAACCCTTAACTCATAACTGGATTTAATCTAAAGAAAGTCAGTAATGGTTTATATTTGCATTTCAACATTTTGGGGATATTACTCACAATACCATAAATTCTTAACTAAATTAACAATACCATAAGTAACATTCTAATTTGAAAGAAAATAATAATTTGTTTTATTCTCTATTTTCAGACAAAATTTGACAAACAGGGAAATGTTACTTCTTTTGGTGAGTATCTGATTAGCATTCTAAATCATTTTTTTAAACAATGAGTGAATCTGATAGAAATCAAGAAATTGTAGGATTTTGAGTAGAATATTCTCTGTATATACAGGTGTGTTGAAAGAGATCTTTCTTCAGCATTTGTCTGTCAGTCTTAATTGGAGCTGGCAGTACTCAGACTGTGTGTATTCTTCCAGAATTATTTTCTTCTAGCAGGAGCCACTTTTTGCTCTAACAGGCTGTTGAAGGAATATTTGGGAGAGAGAGGCTGGTGTAGAGCTGGAGCCCAGAGACACACTCTTTCTCTTTTGTCTCTCTTGTTAGTGTCCCTTTCATTGCCCTCATTCATTCCCCTGAAGCATGTTTAAGGCAGAGTCACATAATACCACTGACATTGCAGTGGGTGACAAAAGGTGGACAGGGACATGTCACTGCATGGCAGTCATATGGAATTCTGCTGCTGATGGCTGTTTGTGGACAGCTACTTTAAAAAGTGAGACTAGGCATTACTTTACTATGTGACTTCAGATGTGAGTTTCAGCTCTCCCTGAGAATGAATGTCTCAGGTAATAAATTCAGTTCTTCTCCTTTTTGTCTTAGTCCAAGAACAAAGACAATCAAGCTTATCTGTTCACATATATAAAATACTGAAGATGATGTTGTAGTAAAAATAGAAAATGTAGTTGTGTACAGTTTATATTTAAGAAAGATAACCTGTCTTTAGAGCTGGAAATTTATAGGTTCTAATGATGCATAGTTGTGGTTTCTATATTAGTCTCAAGGGACTTCTAAGTAGTGAGAAATTTATGAGGTATAGATAAGAAAATCATTAGTTTGACAGTATTTAGCCCAAGTATGTTTTCTAGGTAAAAATGGATATTAAGAAGACTTAATTTTAGTTTTTGTTTCTGGTAGTAACCAAAAATTATCTTGATGGTGGTGGGAGGACTGCTTTGATGGAAAAATCTAGGCCATTTAATGTATTTGGTTTAGCCCTCTCTGTTTATTTCTTTTATAGAAAAGAAGAAAACTGAATTATACCAAGAGTTAGGTCTTCAAGCCCGAGATTTGAGATTTCAGCATGTAATGAGTATCACAGTCAGAAACAATAGGATTATCATGAGAATGGAGGTAAAATATTTTATTTTCATCTGTGTTTCTCCAATACAATCTTATAAAAGTTACCTTCTAACTTTTTTTTTTTTTTTTTGAGACAGAGTCTCACTCTGTCACCCAGGCTGGAGTGCAGTGGCGCGATCTCCGCTCACTGCAAGCTCCACCTCCCAGGTTCACACCATTATCCTGCCTCAGCCTCCCAAGTAGCTGGGACTACAGGCGCCCGCCACTGCGCCTGGCTAATTTTTTGTATTTTTAGTAGAGACGGGGTTTCACCTTGTTAGCCAGGATGATCTCAATCTCCTGACCTCGTGATCTGCCTGCCTCGGCCTCCCAAAGTGCTAGGATTACAGGCGTGAGCCACCGCGCCTGGCCTACCTTCTGACTATCTTGATCAGTATCTAGGTTAAAAGTAAGTTTGGAATAAAAGGAGCTACATGAAACATAGGATATTTTATAGCTTTATGCTAGTATGAGTAGAACTCATGTTACACGGATTATATGCACATGTTCAATAGGAGTAACACTGCTGTATTTTAAGTTGAAAAACCTCTGACTGTGGTGTTCATTCTCACAGTTGGGATTTACTCTCTAGTTCTGGATAAGACAATTCTGATTTGTAACAGATATATTTCCAATTGTGTACAGTTACATGTAATTATAGCATAACCTGAGCTACCAAAAACGTATTCTGGCTTTCTAAGTAGCACAGGAATACACGTAAAATTTTACAGCCTTTATTTATTTATTTATTTTGAGATGGAGTTTTGCTTTTGTTGCCCAGGCTGGAGTGCAATGGTGCAATCTCCATTCACCACAACCTCCGCCTCCCAGGTTCAAGCAATTCACCTGCCTTGGCCTTCTGAATAGCTGGGATTTCAGACATGAGCCACCACACCTGGCTAATTTTGTTTTTTAGTAGACACGGGGTTTCTCCATGTTGGTCAGGCTGTCTCAAACTCCCGACCTCGGGTGATCCACCCGCCTCTGCCTCCCAAAGTGCTGGGATTACAGGTGTAAACCACTGGGCCTGGCCAATTTAAATTTTTTTAATGGAAAACTTTCCGAAATATATTGTATTTTCCCCTACCTATTCAGAGCACGCCAAATATAATTTGACTTTCTTTAGTGATTCAGAGTTAATGTGGATATCAGTTATTTTGGTGGGCTAATGTTTAGGTTCAAAAATAGATGAAGAGACACAGGACTCAATGGTATTGACCTTGTAGTGGATATGAGACTTTCTTTCTTCAAAGAGTCTTTGATAGCAGATTTTTGTTCATTTTTCTAGAATTAATCAAAATAATAAAAAATGGGCCAGGAGTGGTAGCATGTGCCTTTAGTCCCAGCTACTCAGGAGGCTGAATTGGGAGGGTCACCTGAGACCAGGAGTTTGTGACCAGCCTGAGCAATGCAGCAAGATCCCATCTCTAAAAATAAGTAAATAAGAAATACTTTATCAAAAATGGAAGCAGTCTTCTCCCAAGTGATTTTCTCCAGAAATATTCTTTACTCTTGGGATCAGTAGCTAGCATTCTTCAAAACAGTGTCTCTTTCATGGAGAGGCAGACAGGTATGTGAAAAAGCAAATTTAGCAGAGTGATAATTATATAATCTAACTGGTGGGTATATGGTGTTAACTGCAATCTTTGAACTTTTCTGTATAAAAATTTTCATGAGGCTGGGTGTGGTGGCTCACACCTGTAATCCCAGCACCTTGGGAGTCCGAGGAGGGTGGATCACCTGAGGTCGGGAGTTCAAGACCAGCCTGACCAACATGGTGAAACCCTGTTTCTACTAAAAAATACAAAAATTAGCCGGGCATGGTGGCAGGTGCCTGTAATTCCAGCTACTCAGGAGGCTGAGGCAGGAGAATAGCTTGAACCCTGAAGATGGAGGCTGCAGTGAGCCGAGATTGCACTCAAGCCTGGGTGACAGAGCAAGACTCTCATCCAAAAAAAAAAAAAAAAAAAAATTCATGATAGAATGTTGGAAAAATGTAAAAGTAGAAAATTATCTCTAATTTCTATATCACTGATAAAGTGGCTACCTTTATCTACTTTTAACATAAAAGATACCAGTATTTTAGAAAAAATTCTAATTTCATACTGTTCTAAATTAGAGTAGTAAGGCTATGTTTTATCTCAATTTCAGATTTGGTTTATATGCTTTAGTGCTGGTTTAAAAAGGAAATTTCTATTTGTGCCAAACTAATTATGATTAAACTAAATCTTTTCTAAAAGTCTACTCAATACCTGACTTTTAGGAAGACCTTATCTTTCTTTTCTTTTTTTTTTTTTTTTTATTATACTTTAAGTTCTAGAGTACATGTGCATAACGTGCAGGTTTGTTACATATGTATACTTGTGCCATGTTGGTGTGCTACACCTATCAACTCGTCAGCACCCATCAATTCGTCATTTATATCAGGTATAACTCCCAATGCAATCCCTCCCCCCTCCCCCCTCCCCATGATAGACCTCGATGTGTGATGTTCCCCTTCCCGAGTCCAAGTGATGTCATTGTTCAGTTCCCACCTATGAGTGAGAACATGTGGTGTTTGGTTTTCTGTTCTTGTGATAGTTTGCTAAGAATGATGGTTTCCAGCTGCATCCATGTCCCTACAAAGGACGCAAACTCATCCTTTTTTATGGCTGCATAATATTCCATGGTGTATATGTGCCACATTTTCTTAATCCAGTCTGTCACAGATGGACATTTGGGTTGATTCCAAGTCTTTGCTATTGTGAATAGTGCCGCACTAAACATACGTGTGCATGTGTCTTTATAGCAGCATGATTTATAATCCTTTGGGTATATACCCAGTAGTGGGATGGCTGAGTCATATGGTACATCTAGTTCTAGATCCTTGAGGAATCGCCATACTGTTTTCCATAATGGTTGAACTAGTTTACAATCCCACCAACAGTGTAAAAGTGTTCCTATTTCTCCACATCCTCTCCAGCACCTGTTGTTTCCTGACTTTTTAATGATTGCCATTCTAACTGGTGTGAGATGGTATCTCATTGTGGTTTTGATTTGCATCTCTCTGATGGCCAGTGATGATGAGCATTTTTTCATGTGTCTGTTGGCTGTATGCATGTCTTCTTTTGAGAAATGTCTGTTCATATCCTTTGCCCACTTTTGGATGGGGTTGTTTGTTTTTTTCTTGTAAATTTGTTTGAGTTCTTTGTCAGATGAGTAGATTGCAAAAATTTTCTCCCATTCTGTAGGTTGCCTGTTCACTCTGATGGTAGTTTCTTTTGCTGTGCAGAAGCTCTTTAGTTTAATTAGATCCCATTTGTCAATTTTGGCTTTTGTTGCCGTTGCTTTTGGTGTTTTAGACATGAAGTCCTTGCCCATGCCTATGTCCTGAATGGTACTACCTAGGTTTTTTCTAGGGTTTTTATGGTATTAGGTCTAACATTTAAGTCTCTAATCCATCTTGAATTAATTTTCGTATGAGTAAGGAAAGGATCCAGTTTCAGCTTTCTACTTATGACTAGCCAATTTTCCCAGCACCATTTATTAAATAGGGAATCCTTTCCCCATTTCTTGTTTCTCTCAGGTTTGTCAAAGATCAGATGGCTGTAGATGTGTGGTATTATTTCTGAGGACTCTGTTCTGTTCCATTGGTCTATATCTCTGTTTTGGTACCAGTACCATGCTGTTTTGGTTACTGTAGCCTTGTAGTATAGTTTGAAGTCAGGTAGCGTGATGCCTCCAGCTTTGTTCTTATGACTTAGGATTGTCTTGGCAATGCGGGCTCTTTTTTGGTTCCATATGAACTTTAAAGCCGTTTTTTCCAATTCTGTGAAGAAACTCATTGGTAGCTTGATGGAGATGGCATTGAATCTATAAATAACCTTGGGCAGTATGGCCATTTTCACAATATTGATTCTTCCTTATCTGTCTTTTCTTTTCTTTTTTTTTTTTTTTTTTTTTTTTTTTTTTTCAAAAAAGACGGAGTCTCGCTCTGTCGCCAGGCTGGAGTGCAGTGGCGTGATCTCAGCTCACTGCAACCTCCGCCTCCCAGGTTCAAGCGATTCTCCTGCCTCACCCTCTAAAGTAGCTGGCACTACAGGTGCGGGCCACCACGCCCAGCTAATTTTTGTATTTTTGGTAGAAACGGGGTTTCACCATGTTGGCCAGGATGGTCTTGATCTCTTGACCTCATGGTCCACCGTCCTCAGCCTCCAAAAGTGATGGGATTACAGGTGTGAGCCACCATGCCCAGCTTTCTGTTTTTGTTTTTGTTTTTTTCCATGATTACCCCAGAAGTCTTAGTAAATATATAAATTATGTGAATAATTCCAATTTTATTGAGAGTGAGTTAGCAGTATCCAGACATTTATTTTTTAAGTTTCCTTTCTCTTGAAACAAAAAAACCTTGATTTTTTTGAAAAACAAAATGAACACTGATTTGGTTTAGTCTTAATCCAAAATTAGTAAAGTATTAAACCATATTTTATGAATGTTCTTTTTTCCTATAGCTCTACAATTTGCGCATATGTTTGTATACATATATATGTATACACATGCATGTGTTATATATACACTTACATATTTATATTTTTTGTTTGTTTGTTTTTTTAAACAGTATTTGAAAGCTGTGATAACTCCGGAGTGTCTTCTGATATTAGATTATCGTAATTTAAACTTAGAGCAATGGCTGTTCCGGGAACTCCCTTCACAGTTGTCTGGAGAGGGTCAACTCGTTACATACCCTTTACCTTTTGAGTTTAGAGCTATAGAAGCACTCCTGCAATATTGGGTAAGTCTGTGTTTGTTTAGCTTTTTGGGTTTATTCTGATTTTGAAATGTCATTGAGTGGGAAGACAAGTTGGGGTATTGTTTCAATGGCATGTCCCCTGACCACATCCTGCCCCGGAAGAAGTCATCTCTAAGGCTCTTACATGGAGATATCACTTAATTCTTATACTTTATGACCCAATCAAATAGAACTAAAGACTCTAGGGGTTTAAGTGCATTCTATTTTGTTCTCTAAGACTGTGTATATTATGAAAATGCTTTACATGTGATACGTATTTTATTAAATCATTTCATCAATTCATTTTTCGATTTGTTTGTATGGTCCTTTGTTTGAGTCAGGTAAATGATGCATCTTTGAGACCTTGATTGACATAGGAATCATGCCCAGTTCTTCCAGTGACTCCTCCTTTGAGAGTCCTTAGATGTCTGAGACTCCTGTCAGGCTCTGAACAAGGGTAGTTCTCTGCTTTCCTGACCCCACAAATCTTTCGTTATCTTTTCTTCCCCGTTAGTCAGGATGGTACTGTTCAGGAACTGGCTACATGCAAGAGTTGGTGCTGGGAGCATACTAACCAGAGTGGGAGGAGGAGAAGAGGGTAGAGAGGACATGAGGTGCATTGGGTTGGGTGAACCTGGCACACTTCTCTTTTGTCTGCCTTGCTCTGAAAGAAGAGATGGCTACACTTCCTGCTCGGGGTAATGAGCACCAGCTAGCACCAGCCAGGGAGATGATAAGTAGTGGGAGCCCAGTTACCAAGCAGGGGGAAAGCAGAAGATAGAAAGATGTAAACAGTAGTAAGTGATGGGCTCCACAGGCTGGGTAAGCTTTCAGGAGCTCATGCTGTTAGGAGAAAGGCAGGGATCTCAAAGGGAGCAGGAGGGGGAGGAGAGGGGCTGGGCTGGTATGGGTCTCCTGCCTAGAGATTGGCTGTGGGGAGAATAGAGAGGGAGTTCAGGATGTCTGCTGGGATACACGTTCTTATTCCTTTAAATGGGGTCCCAGGAAGATTCCCTTATGAAACAACACTACATAGAAGCAAGACCAGCTGCCACTCAAAAAGGATAAGTTTTCGAACAAGGGAAAGCTCCCCAGACCCACCTGAAGGACCAAGACATACCATGAGTAGATATGCCTCACAAATACCCTATCTGTGACCCTCAGCAGCCTCCCCAACCACTACCTGAGTCCACACCTTGCTGAGCAGAGGGTTCGATACCTCTTAGATTAAAAAATGTGGTCTGCCTATTTGGCTGTCCAGCCTTCCCTCCCACCCAAGGACTTCTTAACCCAGAAGCAGTTCCTCTGGAGACGCACGAAATGGACAACATGTCAGGAGAGCACTGTGACTCTGGACTCGTTTCCAAATTCAAAAAATCTTAGTTTCACAGTAATTGTGCTTCTGAGATAAAGACTATATGCTGTAATTTACGTCATCAGTTTTACTGCCTGATTTAGTTAGTATATGCTATTTGCCAACTAGTATGGAAGTGTTTCAGTATTTTAAGAACTATATAGCAGGATTAGTGCATACCTGCTGAATATCAAACCATACTTGTGTCAATCTAAATAGTGTATTTTTGACTTTACTCTCATATGTTTACGTTTTAAAGCTCAAGTTTTTATTTTCAAAGAGCTTTGCAGGAATTTTGAACCATATTCTATATACAGAGAACACAGGTATTACTGAAAGCTTGTGTTTTAATAATAGAATAGCAGATTTTATTTTACTTAATCCCTCATTACTTCATAATGAGTGTCGATAGGAGAAAGACTCTTACGAGAGTTAGCTCCTTGTCAGCCAAATCTGTGCCTAATGATAACATCACACATGGTTCTTTGAACCCAGAAGATCTAGTTTTTGAATCATCTGGAACAGGTATTCTAGAATTGACTATGTTCTGAAATGTTACCAGCATTTCAAGCTACTACAGATTTCTGTATTTAATCAGAGGATTCGCTGATCCTGAATATTCTAAAAAGATTGTTTTAATTCTTATGAAAGGTCATGTTGTTATCTAGATCAACACCCTTCAGGGGAAACTTAGCATTTTGCAGCCACTGATCCTTGAGACCTTAGACGCTTTGGTGGACCCCAAACATTCTTCTGTAGACAGAAGCAAACTGCACATTTTACTACAGAATGGCAAAAGGTAAATATGGATGATGTATCACATTGGGAGTTGGAGACAAATATCTTAAAATCAATTATTAACATTGTGTTTCATAACTTTTTTGAAAGTATGAAAGTAACCTGGGTGGGAAGTTGAGCTAAAAGGAGCACACAATGTAATGTTTGTTGAAAAGATACTTTGCATGAAATGTTATGTAAGGCTCTTTTCCATATGTGATCTCATCTCATCACCTAGTCAATAGTTGATGTTGTCCTCATTTTGAAGAGAGAAAACTGAGGTTTGAGTAACTTGCCTAAATTTATGTGGCTAGTAAATGGCAGATCTAAATCCAAATTCAAAGTCCATGTTGTTCTTTTTCTTTAAAATCATAATGCCTCCCAGAATTTAATAACAATATTTTATATGTATCATAAATAGAATGAACATGCTCTCAGGAGTTGTACTCCTGAAGTCCCTTCAATAATTAACATTTAGAATTCTTGATTCAGTAGTTTCTTGTCCAAAAATGTTGGAGTGTTTTTATCAGTTAAGAGTAACTAGTCTGTTCTATATTATCACTGTCACATTGATTAAGAATAAAACTAATTCCCAAACCAAAAATCTTAAATTCACAAGCAATTTATGTTTCTGAGATAAATAATGAGGAAATTTATATCACTGATAATTTGACCAATTAATTTAGATTTGATTTGGGTTTTTTGTGGGTTTTTTTGAGACACGGTTTCACTCCGTTGCCCAGGCTGGAATGCAGTGGTGCAGTCTCAGCTTACTGCAGCCTTAACCTGCTGGGCTTCAGCAATCCTCCCACCTCCACCACCCAAGTAGCTGGGACTACAGGCACACGCCACCATGCCCAGCTAATTTTCTGAATTTTTTTGTAAGACCAGATCTCACTGTGTTGTCCAGGAGGGTCTCAAACTCCTGAGCTCAAGCAATCCTCCTGCCTTGACCTCCTAAAGTGCTAGGATTACAGGCGTGACACCACTCCTCCAAATTGATTCTTAATTTGCCTGGTAAATACTCACCCTTTTTTTTTTTTTAATAAGTCATTGTTTAGCGTGAATGTATAAGATAATATATTTGATAAGATACTCTAAAAACTATTATGAAATGTTTTTATAAGTTTATTCTATTGATCATTTTTGTGTATCTATTCTTATAGTCTATCAGAGTTAGAAACAGATATTAAAATTTTCAAAGAGTCAATTTTGGAGATCTTGGATGAGGAAGAGTTGCTAGAAGAGCTCTGTCTATCAAAATGGAGCGACCCGCAAGTCTTGTAAGTATATAATTATACTTTGTTATTTATTTCCTTAGAGTAAATATTTTGCCTTTTCCACTTCAAGGTGACTTTTCATTACAGAATATAACATTTTTCTGGCCTAGAGAATATAGAGATTTTCATCCCCAGTTTCCAGATAGAGTATTTCCCCAGATAGAGTATCGTATCTAATTCAATGTAATTATATGAGTATGCATACTGCATACCCAACACTGCTGACGTGCAGTGAATATAAACACACAGTTACCTTTATATTCAAGGGACTGACCACCAGATTGGCACATACATCTACCAAAATAACTTACCTAGGAAGCAAAGTGAGAGGGACATTTACATGGGGGAGGGAAAAAGTGGGGTAAATACATGAGTGCAGCATTAACATGAATTATGTAAGTTCAGTCTAATGAAAATGTTATAAACCTTTTGTCTTTTTTGAATTTAGAAATTGTTTATGCTTCTTGTGCACTCCAGCTAAATGTTTACTTTTAAATACCCAAATATTTTGTTTTTGTCTTTCTAGAGCAATATCAGAAATTAATACATCTTTGTAATGAGTTTAGTTTCCTCAGTCTGTACAGATTTTCTTAAAGCACTTTGAAAAATTGGTTATTTATATCCTGATAAGGAAATAATAAGATAAAGGAGGCTATATAACATTTGGTAGATAGCAGATAGGTATGGTAGCAGAAACTCTTGTTTGCTTTGCTTAGGCCAGTCTTTCAGCCTGTCTCTAATATGCTTTATGAAACAAGTACCTCTTCAGAGTACTTAATTTCTCCTTATCCTTCTTGGTAGGGTAGGGGAACAAAGTTATTATTGATATCATTCAAAAACATTTTCTTTATATGAAATCACATTATGGACACACCTCAAAAGGAACACATACCTCAAAAGGAAATGGTCTTGATATTTTTAGTTGTGGATTTTGTTTTATCCAACAGTGGTATTGGATTTGCACTAATTCATCTGCATTCACATATCTGGATTTTCCTGTTACTGGCAGCATGTATCCGCATAAAAATCTCTTGGATTGGGGCCATGTAATATAGTGACACCAACTAGTCTACATAAGGATGGAACCTCTGTCCTCAATTTAATCTGTAAAGTGTTTAGGATCAGTTGACATAGCTACTTACAGATTGGCCACAACTATAGAAAAGACAAAGGCAGCCGGACCCTGTGGCTCATGCCTGTAATCCCAGCACTTTGGGAGGCTGAGGCGGGCAGATCACAAGGTCAGGAGTTCGAGACCAGCCTGTCCAGTACGGTGAAACCCTGTCTCTATTAAAAATACAAAAATTAGCCGGGCATGATGGCACGCGCCTGTAGTCCCAGCTACTGGGGAGGCTGAGGCGGAAGAATTGCTTGAACCCGGGAGGCAGAGGTTGCAGTGAGCCGAGATCACGCCACTGCATTCCAGCCTGGGAGCAGAGCGAAACTCCATCTCCAAAAAAAAAAAAAAAAAAGGCAAGACAAAGGCTAGCTTGTCCACTGGTAGCTGAATGCTATATACTAATTTAGGAAGTTTTTGTTACTAAGTATATGATACATATGTTGGGGTATGTTATTTTCTCTTTTAATTGAAGTGAAAAGAGCAGTGCTGGGATTGACCATGCAGAAGAGATGGAGTTGCTGTTGGAAAACTACTACCGATTGGCTGACGATCTCTCCAATGCAGCTCGGGAGCTGAGGGTGCTGATTGATGATTCACAAAGTATTATTTTCATCAATCTGGACAGGTAAGAAAGCATTATATAAAACAGTAAGTTTTTTAAATAAAATAATTATAAGATAAAGTTTTTAAGGAAGTATCATTTTGTGAGGAATTATGCCATCAACATCTTTACTACATTAAAGTCTTTTTTTTTTTTTTTTTGATGTGTAGGTTTCATCCATGTGGTCTGTAGTAGATTTGATGAATGTGCTCTGTATAGTTAGTGGGCCCTTCTAATCTGAATAGGTGTTCTCCTCTCCAGCCACCGTAACGTGATGATGAGGTTGAATCTACAGCTGACCATGGGAACCTTCTCTCTTTCGCTCTTTGGACTAATGGGAGTTGCTTTTGGAATGAATTTGGAATCTTCCCTTGAAGAGGTGAGAATGTATTATTATTTCTAAACCTTGAGGGGTTTTGGCCGGGCGCGGTGACTCACGCCTGTAATCCCAGCACTTTGGGAGGCCAAGGCAGGCAGATGACTTTAGGTCAGGAGTTCGAGACCAGCCTGACCAACATGGTAAAACCCCATCTCTACTAAAAATACAAAAATTAGCTGGGCATGGTGCCGCACACCTGTAATCCCAGCCACTCGGGAGGCCGAGGCACAAGAATCGCTTGAATCAGGGAGACGGAGGTTGCAGTGAGCCAAGATTGCGCCACTGCACTGCATCCTTGGTGAAGAGCAAGACTCCATCTCAGCAACAACAAAAAAAGGAGGCAGATTTCTGCTCAATAAGTGACATGCGTCTCCATCAGTGATAGCTGATGAGTTGTGTGACAGGCTGTCTTTGAAGAAGTGAGCTCTACTCACTGGAGCCAATGATAACCAACTAACAGCATCGCTGTGAATGGGATTCCTTCCTTGTGAGAGATTACATTTAAATTCTGTGATTCTGTACATCAACTAAAAACAGTGTGCTGCAAAAGTATTACCATTCTGAAAATGGTGAGGAAGAATGTTATTCTAAGTCTGAGGTTCCCCAACTTTCTTGGATCATGATGCCCTTAGTGTCTTAGTAATTTTTTCACAGTATCCGTAGACAAAAAATTTCTTTTGTTATATTGCAGATTCTTTTGTGTTATTTCCCTTGAAACTTTAAAATATTCTGAGGTGCTGTGGTGCCCAGGGCACATCAGCTCACAGTTTGAGAACTGTGGATATAAGCAAAGACCTTAAATTGCATGTCCTCTAGCATCATGACTATTAAGATGTGTATGCACGTAACAAAGGCTGGAAAGAAACACAAAGTAAAAGCAGTACATTTGGCATATAGATGATTTTAAAATATTTAAAACCTTTTAAATCATGCTCTTCTCCTGATTTATTCTGTGGGTATCAAGGCACTTGTTTCTTAGTTTCTTTCTATGGGAAAGAGCTGTACAAATAACATAAGGCTTTCAAACTCTGGGACAGTAACAGTTCAGGGAATCTTCTCTCTAAGGAACCTTACGTTTTGCGATCGAAATGAACTGTGTGTTCTCTTTTAGGACCACAGAATTTTTTGGCTGATTACAGGGATTATGTTCATGGGAAGTGGCCTCATCTGGAGGCGCCTGCTTTCATTCCTTGGACGACAGCTGGAAGCTCCATTGCCTCCTATGGTATGAAGGGTATGGTTCACGGCAGTACTGCGGAGGGGTTATGGTCATGGGCCCTAAAGTCAGAGCGTCTGGGCTTAAGTTGTCACAGGCACTATGACCCTTGCAAGTTGCTTTCCCAAACCTCCCTCAGTTTCCTTATCTGTCTGTTAAGTCGGTATTACCTGCTTCATAGGGTTATGCGAAGAATTAATTGAGATAATATGTGTAAAGCACTTACTAGCACACTGTCTAACACAATAAATACGTTAGAAATATAATTTCTGTAGAACTCTCTGACAAACATACATTTAAACAGATGTTAGTAATTCTGGTGTAAGGTTCTGTCATAACCAAATGGAAATATAGGAAACATTTATAATGTTCTCATAAGAAAAGATAGAAAACTCACCTCCATTTTCTTTGTACTTGAAGACACCACTGGAATAAATACTTAAGACACTGATACTGCTTATAGTCCTTTCTTCATTGAGTAGTTACATAATATATCATTTTACTAGTGACTTTTCTTTTAAAAAGATACTAAAATTAATATTTCTGCTTTATTTAGATGGCCTCTTTACCTAAAAAGAGTCTTCTGGCAGATAGAAGCATGGAATTGAAAAACAGCCTCAGGCTGGATGGACTTGGATCAGGAAGGAGCATCCTAACAAACCGTTAGGAACAGCCCCGTGGATACTGAAGTTTTTTTTATGGTAGTCACAGGAAACTTCTGATACTGTTTTTATTATTTTCCTGTATAGAGTCACACACTTGAAAAAAATTAATGTTTGAAAACAAAAATATTTTGGCAGTCACAATACCAGAACTGGATTGCATTTCCAGAATTCTGAGTTAAAGAAACAAAGTATTTGCTTTGTAAAAGGCCAAAATTCTATTTCCTACAAACTTTCAATGCTGTTTTTATAGATGTGGTAAGAGGCAACACAAGCACAGACAGTTGTATAGACTTTGCAACACAAGCACAGACAGTTGTATAGACTTTATTTAATTTATACATATCAAGAAAAGTGCAATTTCATGCTGAATGAAGCATAGGAACTTGACAAGCCCATAGGTAGCTATAGTCCTTAGTATAGGGAATTACGTTCATATGAATTTCCTGATTCTCAGGTGACTAAAAAACTAGCATTCTATTAACCTTACAACAAACTCTGGAAGTTTGAGCTTTAAAAACCAAACTTTGACATAACCTTATTTTCTTGTATTTGCCCCCTTTTTTAAATAAAAGGTGAATAAAAAGAAATAATTTAATATCACCATTGTATGGATGCCTAATCAAGATTTCACGTTCTCAACCCCTGAGACTAGTTTTCTTTGCTCTCTGTAATTAGAGCCTTTGGAAGTAAAGTTGAAAGGAAGTATTTCCATTCTGTTACTGTTTTGTAGCACTTTGTCCATTTATTGATTTTTAAAGTAGATTTTTAGATATCACCCTTGCCCTGCCCCAAAAAGAAAAATGTGTATTGCCCTGCTAATCTATACGCCTACACCTCAGAAGCCGACAGATGAGCTTCCTAAAACATGAGGGTGACTAAATGTTAGAACTGTGGTATCTTCTCATTTCCACAGAGACGGGGGTTTAAAACAAATGGCTAATATTTGTAAGCCTGAAAGCTGCCATCCTCTTTAACATCCTACCTACCTTTTAAAATGTTTTCTGGAGGTTAAATAGTTATGTACTAGAACATTAGTTAAGCCTCCCAAAGTAGTGTGCATGGAAGATTCTACAGTGTCCAGCTCTTGCACTACAAATGTGATAACAAAAGAAATACACTTACCCTGATATTGAGGGTATATGATTACCCTAATGTGATGTCATATGAGGAAGTTTAAGAGTCCATTTTTCAGGTGGTTTGGTGATTGATAGGAATAAAAATGTTACTCCCATAGCTGATTTGGAAGAAAACAGATGAAGTACAAGTAAGGTTTCCCCAGTCCTGTGTGTGGTCATGGGAAGCCATCAGAGGGAAGCTGGAGAACAGAATGGCACAGAACAGGCTGGGCTAGACTTGAGCATGCAGTGGCCCCTGTGCACCAACCACACTGTGGGTCAGGAACATGCGTCATGGTGTGCTTGTTGGAGTGTGAACATATAGCACCCTCTAGCGTTATGAATCTCTTATAGCACCCTCTAGCGTTATGAATCTCTTAGGATTTTTAAGATTATATTTGATAATACTTAGATTTCACAGGGTACCCTTTTGGCACACCTCAGAGCACACTGCTGCTATTTTAGGTCTTATCACTGTAAAATACATAATAAGTACTACTTAACTGTGACGTGAAGAATTGGAATCCCAGAGGGCAACATTTGATTTGACTAAGATCAGGCAAAAGATAGAATTTTGGTCATTTTTCCTTGCAGTTTTATTGACTTAGTTTATGAGCTTGGGTAAAATAATTTTTTGATGAATCGTGTCAATAAAAGGAAAAATAATGTAACTACCTCATAAGTCTGATAAAGGGAAGTTGCTAGTGGTTTATAGAATTCCTGAAGGTGGTTATATCAAGTATGATTTCCAAATGTCAACTAGTTCCACTTTTGTGATTGCAGGAGGCTTCTTATATTAAAGTTCTCATAAATAATAAATCAGCTTATGCCAAAAATATATGAAGTTCCTTGGTTTTAAATTTTGAACTAAAATGGACTGAGCACATTAATTACTATTTGAAAGTGGGTACCAAACACTGGGTTACATGAGTGAGCAAGCAATCAGATCACCTGTCGAGCATGTCGAGTACAGGGTGTGGTACCTCTTTGTCTTTGGAAGGCCCCTAAACAAATGTGGGCACAATAGGTGTCATTTGAGGATGCTCTTAACACTTTATTCTTCATGAACATAGACTGATAAGCAGCACTAACCAATTTTATATTAAAAAGCTGTTTATGGCCGGGCGCGGTGGCTCAAGCCTGTAATCCCAGCACTTTGGGAGGCCGAGACGGGCGGATCACGAGGTCAGGAGATCGAGACCATCCTGGCTAACACGGTGAAACCCCGTCTCTACTAAAAGATACAAAAAACTAGCCAGGCGACGTGGCGGGCGCCTGTAGTCCCAGCTACTCAGGAGGCTGAGGCAGGAGAATGGCGTGAACCCGGGAGGCGGAGCTTGCAGTGAGCTGAGATCCGGCCACAGTACTCCAGCCCGGGCAACAGAGCGAGACTCCGCCTCAAAAAAAAAAAAAAAAAAAAAAAAAGCTGTTTATTTTGCTGAGTTATTCCAAGAGTTGTATACAGCTTTACTGTTTGGAACTGCAATATTAAAGTTGCACTTTGGATTTAGGACTTACTCTCATTACTTTAGTAATACCTACAGAGGTGAGCTAATGGATGGTACACGGAGTAGGAACTGCAGAGACCCCAGTTTTGTCCCCACTCCATCTTCAAATAATTTTGGTCTCTTAGGTCTGTGATACAAAGGCATAAAACAATTCCTATCTTGAAGCCTTGAGAAAAGCTGTTACATACACAGATAGTAGAAAGACAGAAAATGCAAATATGTAAATGTCTTCTGATATCTTGAAATAAAGATAAATTTGAATTAAACTTGTGTTAAGTTCAGATTTCTGTTAATGAGAAAGTATAACCCTACAAGGTAAGGTCTTTACATTTTAGTTATTAAGCAGAATCAATGCTTAAAACTATAGTTAATACTTAGTGGAATGAAAATTTAATCCACATATCAGGATACTATGTGTCCTGCATATTAACAGACTGTCATGCATTAATTTTTTCCTGTATGCCAGGTTTTTTACATACCTGCCATATCAGTTGACCTTTTACAGTAGGAGTATAATTTACATTGTTTTTGACAGTGGGGTTAGCATGGTTAAATGTCCCATAAACTTGAAAGGAAACTTCCATTTTTGTGGGTCTTAACCTCCACCTGGTGCTTGCTATTGGGTGTATTCAGGCATTGAGAAAAATGTAAATCGTGAGGTAAATAATGGTCATGTTTAAGCACAGGCTTCATTTAGTGAAGCATAAAAACACTGACACTTTATATAAATGCATCTGTCTAATGAAAAGATCCAGTACTGAGAAAAACATCCCTTTACTGAAGTGTCGTGTTAAAGTCTGCTCTACCAAACTGCTCAACTCATAAGTGAATACAACTAAGTAATTTCTGGTCTCCTAAAAATAATCATCCTTTTAATTAAAAGTAACTCTTCAGATAGGTTGGGCTACCAATAATTGTACCTAAATGAAACCAAATGGTGCTTCCTTGTGCTTTTGCTGTGCAGTTACTATGCAGCCAGCACATGTACCTCTTAAAGAAAAATGAGGTCATCCTGAGAGTGACCCAGAGATGCTCTCTAGGGATGTGCCTGTTGATGTTCTTGTTACCTTCCCACTCTTCAGCTGGGTTCCTCTTCCTGTCCCCTTTTCACCAATCTCTACTCTGCCTTGACAGAAGCTGAGAGGAGACGGGCTCTTCTCATTTGTTATTTTCTCCTGCTTTTAGTATCATCTCACCAGTAGCAGAAGAAAGGTTCTTCCCAATTTAACACAAAATAAACTAGTTACTGTTTATAGATAATGCCCGCTAATATTTACTGAAACTGAAATCCTATGATACATTCCTTTCCCTTAAATGTGCCACACTGCAGGACTGGCAAATGAAATCCATCCTATTTAAACAGCCCAGGAACAAGTGAGGCCAACGCCTGCTTTCCTCTCCAGCCCTTACAGTAGCCTGTGGCCCAGGCCACATCTTTTTCCTCTAGTTCTTTTGGCACAAGTTGTAATCTAATGCGACAAAGGTCTCTCATGAGATGGCTTAAAACTAAGCAGTGTCACTAGGCTCTTTCTTTAGGTGTTAGACCAACCCATCCTACAAAAGCATTGGAGAGCACAGAAGGGTGTAATTCTTGGTTTTTGTATTTGTCCTTCACTATATAAATGCTGAAAAGGCATTAATCCTCATTAAGAAAGGATTATCGGCCGGGTCCTGTGGCTCATGCATGTAATCCCAGCACTTTGGGAGGTCAAGGTGGTCAGATCACCTGAGGTCAGGAGTTTGAGACCAGCTTGACCAACATGGTGAAACCCCGTCTCTAATAAAAATACAAAAATTAGCCGGGCGTAGTGTTTGCACCTGTAGTCCCAGCTGCTTGGGAGGCTGAGGCAGGAGAATCACTTGAACCTGGGAGGCGGAGGTTGCAGTGAGCTGAGATGGCATCACTGTACTCCACCCTGGGCAACACAGCAAGACTCCATCCCAAAAAAAAAAAAAAAAGACTATCATCCTTAGCAAACTAACGCACGACACAGGAACAGAAATCCAAAATCCAAATACAGCATGTTCTCATAAGCGGGAGCTAAGTTATAAAAACTTTTGAGCACAAAGAAAACAACAGACACTGGGGTCTACTTGAGCGGGGAAGGGGGTAGGAGTAGGAGGAGCAGAAAAGATAAACCTTTACATGTACCCCTGAACCTAAAATAAAAGTTAAAAAGGACTAAGTCACAAGTGATTTGGAATGTGGTTATCTCTCCCCCCCATACTTTTCTCTGTACTATTTTTCCTCCCTCAGTTTCTTTCTTTTTTTTTTTCTGTATACAATGCTTTCTATTATACGTTGATTGGCATGGGCCACCAATCTGTTATTTTTAAGTTCAATTTTGTTTGTAACTTTTAAGTACAGGGGTACATGTGCAGGAAGTGCAGGTTTGTTACATACATAAAGGTGTGTCATAGGGGTTTGTTACACAGATTATTTCATCGCCCTAAGTATCCATTAGTTATTTTTCCTGATCTCTTCCTCCTCCCACCTTACATCCTCTCATAGGCCCCAGTGTTTGTTGTTTCCCTCTATGTGTTCACGTGTTCTCATTTAGCTCCCACTTACAAGTAAGAACATGCAGTATTTGGTTTTCTGTTCCTGCATTAGTTTATGAAGGTTAATGGCCTTCAGCTCCATCCATATCCCTGCAAAGGGCATGATCTTGCTCTTTTTTTATGGCTGCACAATTCTTTTTTTAAAAAAGGATGTTTTTAGGAGGAATTGTGTACAGAGATTGTTCTAACAGATAACCACAGAGGGACCCTTCCAGCCACTGGAAAGACATTCAAGAGGAAGAGGAAATAGGTGATACAGCAGGTCTGACTATAGGCAAAAAGTTAGGAAAGAAGAAAGGTTTAGATGCAAAGGGAGCGAGGAAATAAACTGTGGAAGGAGACATGAATGAGCAGTGTGTGTCTGATATTTCACATACTCCTGGTGCAGTCATATATTTACTATATCAGATTTCCAGAAAGTGTGGCTGTTGGTGTGTGTCCCTACTCCCAGGAGCCCCACATCTATCAGGATCTGCCACAGCTCGACTGGATGTGCCACTTTGTCCATCAAAATGCTCACCATGGATGTGATTCAGCATGAGAGAGGTGGGCAGAGTGGGGAAACGCAGTGAAATCTTCAATCTGAGCCAAAGCTATAGACGTGAAGTGCCCCGGAGAGTCGGGCTCCCAAAGAACTCCTTCCAGCAGCAATGACGACTTGATTCTGTAGGAGACAAATGACAGACAGAATTCATGGCTCATTCATAACATCTGTTGAGTTCCTACTGTAGTCCAGGCATCGTGCTATGCTCTAGAAATACAAAGATGAGTAAGACACTGGCCAGATCCCCTGCCCCTGGCTTAAACTCAAATGCCACTTTCCCTTCGTTTGCAGACCACTTTCTCACATCTATAGGTTCTGAAGATCACAGCTAAGGACGCTTACCCCAATCCCTATTTTGGCACATAAATCATAAAGGAGAAGTATGGCAGTGCATGCTTAGTTCTGGTACAATGTGGAAAACATATCTTGAATAATAAGGAGTTCCCCCAGAAACTGGCTTTGCCAATGTGTTTAGCGCACCTCCCACCTACCCTGCTGCTTAAAACATTTTAGGACCCATTTTTCAGAATTGCCTTCAAAACCTGCTACAAGTTTTTAAAACATTTTCTTCTTTTTTGAGACAAAGTTGTGCCCTGTCACCCAGGCTGGAGTGCAGAGACGCGATCTCGGCTCACTGCAACCTCTGCTTCCTAGGTTCAAGCGATTCTCATGTCTCAGCCTCCCGAGTAGTGGGGATTACAGGCATGTGCCACCACGTCTGGATAATTTTTGTATTTTTAGTAGAGACGAGTTCTCGCCATGTTGGCCAGGCTGGTCTCGAACTTCCGACCTCAAGTGATCCACCCGCCTTGGCTTCCCAAAGTGCTGAAGTTACACGTGTGAGCCACCATGCCTGGGTCTTTTAAACATTTTCAGTGGTGGCAAATCTTCATACTTCGAGGTTGGATTTGATTTGTGGAAATGGACAAAAGTTATTCTGAACCAAAGCTGGCACATGAGGTACGGGTGATCAAACCGGCTGACAGTATTTTGGTCAGAGCAGGGTATGACAGTTTCTTATTTAATTTTGAAAACTACTCATGAAATCCAGAAATAATAATCATAGCTAAAATTTGTTAAGGTGTTACCATGGGTCAAACACTATGCTTAGCCCTGTGCTTATCTTATCCCTTAATACCCCAGTGTCAATCAACAGGGAAAATCTACACTTAAGAAAATGGAATCAAACGGTAATTTATTCTCCCTCTCTTTCCCAATTTATGGAATTACACATTTACTAAATTTGCCTGGCCTTCGGCTTCTCTCTGTTTTGTCAGAGTCTAGTCATTTTTCCAGATGCAGCTCCGGGCCCATAATCTCTGCAGGTCCTTCCCTGACTCCACCAGCAGAGACTTCCGCTGCAGTTGCTGTCTGACCTCCTTTGGCTCGTGGTCATCATATACCAACCTGGATGGTCTCGTGGGCCTGTTGTATTTTCCCACCTAGACTACAAGCACGTGGGGCTGGGACCGTGTCTCAGATTTATTTGTCTATCTCACAGGTGCTTGATACAACACTACTCACTACACACTCAGTTACCGCTTTGCTGAGGCTCCTGAGCTGATGGAACGCAGCCCTGTGAGAAGTTTCAGAACTGAATCCTAATTCTAGTTTGTTACGACTAATTTCGTTACTGAATGCTCTTATGCCACAGAAAGGAAGGAGTCTTCAGAACATAACTTGTACCCAAATCTTAGAAAAAGGCCACTCTGCTCATCCTCTGATTGTCAATGCCCATTTTTGAAACACAACATCTAATTTATCTTTACGCCCAGAGTGCTCAAAAATGCCCCCAAGCTCAGGTATGTGCTGGAAAAGTGAAGTAATTTTAACACCAACCCAGGTGAACAATAATTAGGAAGGTGCATTTGCATAGTTTTACAAACAGGAATAAAATATAAATTACTTTTAGATAATCGGTATATACCACTACTCTCAATTGATGTAAGTTATAGTTGATATATGTATAGTTTATATTATAATACATGGGTTCTTGATAATGCCTAATTTTTGAAATGAATAAAATTTTAAATATAAGCCAAGCTTGTGATATAAAGGCTTCCTGTGATCAGACCTTCTGAGAATCTTCCCAAAAAGTTAATAACCATCTTTCTGTTGTGTGGTTAAATCCTACATTTTTAGACCTGCCTATAAATGGGTCACTTAAATTATTGGCCACTAGAGGGCAGTTTCACCACAATTTTTTCTAATCCTCTTCCTTCTCCCACCTTCCAGGTCCACAGCACTTACCAAGTCTTACAGACATAGTTTTATATATATAAATCTATGAAGGCTTCCACAGCCCTTCAACCCACTGTTAAGACTTATTCTTCATGCTACTCATTAGCATTTAATCCTATACTAATTTGCATTTTATTTGACTTTCCATGTATATAAATCTTATTTTCAAGAACAGGGACTTTGCCTTCTCTGTTTTTATCTCTTATAGCCTAGCACAGTTCTATACAGTGTCATAACCTAAAATAAATGGATGAATGCAATCGGTGGTTTAGAGGTGTATTTTAAGGTTAAACTTTTTGTTTTTCTTTTTTTTTTTGAGACGGAGTCTCGCTCTGTTGCCCAGGCTGGAGTGCAGTGGCACGATCTCAGCTCACTGCAAGTTCGGCCTCCCAGGTTCACACCATTCTCCTGCCTCAGCCTCCGGAGTAGCTGGGACTACAAGCGCCTGCCACCACGCCCGGCTAACTTTTTTGTATTTTTAGTAGAGACGGGGTTTCACCGTGTTTGCAAGGATGGTCTCAATCTCCTAATCTCATGATCTGCCCGCCTTGGCCTCCCAAAGTGTTGGGATTACAGGCGTGAGAAAACCGCACCCAGCCCTTTTCTTTTCTTTTCTTTTCTTTTTTTTTTTGAGACAAAGTCTTGCTCCCTCGCCTAGGCTGGAGTGCAGTGGCACCATCTCAACTCACTGCAACCTCCGCCTCCCAGGTTCAAGCGATTCTCCTGCCTCAGTCTCCCGAATAGCTGAGACTATAGGCATGCGCCACCACACCCGGCTATTTGTTGTATTTTTAGTCGAAACGAGATTTCACCATGTTAGCCAGGCTGGTCTGGAACTCCTGACCTCAGGTGATTCACCCACCCCGGCCTCCCAAAGTGCTGGGATTACAGGTGTGAGCCACCGCGCCCAGCCAAGGTTAAACTTTTTAATCTGCCATACCGAAATTTAAAATGTGTACACTTTTAGATCTAGCAATCCTACTTTTAAGATTCTACCTGTGGGGTATTTGCTCAATTATAAAAAGCTACAGATAGGTACAACAATGCTCACTATGCCATTGTCCGTAATAGCCAAAAAAATGGGGGCCAAGGTGGGTGGATCACTTGAGTCCAGGAGTTCAAGACCAGCCTGAGCAACATGGTAAAACTCTGTCTCCTAAAAATACAAAAACTAGCGTGGAATGGTGTCACACACCTGTGGTCTCAGCTACTCAGAAGGCTGAGGTTGGAGGATCACTTGAGTCCAGGAGACAGAGGTTGCAGTGAGCCAAGACCATGCCACTGCACTCCAGCTTGGGTGACAAGAGCCAGACCCTGACTTAAAAAAAAAAAAAAAAAAGTCATTGAAAAACTCTGGGCCGGGTGCGGTGGCGCATGCTTATAATCCCAGCACTTTGGAAGGCAGAGGCAGGCAGATCACTTGAGGCCAGGAGTTTCAGACCAGCCTGGACAATATGGCAAAACCCTATCTCTACAAAATTAAAAAAAAAAAAAATAGCTGGGCCTGGTGGTGGGCAACTGTAATCCCAGCTACTTGGGAGCCTGAGGCAGGAAAATCACTTGAACCTGGGAGGTGGAGGTTGCAGTGAGCCGAATTTGCACCCCTGCACTCCAGCCTGGGCAACAGAGCAAGCTTCTATATAAAAAATAATAAATAAATAAGTAAATAACTCTGAAAGTCTGGAAGAAAATAGCAAAATATTAACAATGGTTATCTTCTAGGGCAAGGGCCAGCAAACAATTTTGGGGAACAGGCCAGATAATAAATACTTTAGGCTTTGTGAGGCATCAGTCTCCAAAGCAACCCCTCAGTTAGGCCACTGCAGCGCGACAGCAGCCATGGGCAGTCCAAGGCAGATGAGCCCAGCTGTGTTCCACTACAGCTGTGTGGGCACTGCAACTTCAATGTCATTTAAACTTCATATGTTACAAAACATTCTGTTTTGATTTCTTTTCAACCATTTCAACATGAGCTGACATTTTTAGTTTATGGCTCTACAAAATTAGATGGCAGACGAGTTGGCCCCAAACCCTGCTGTAGAGGATAAAACAGGAAGAGTAAAAAGGGAAACTTTCCACCAAGGAAGTGATGGGATTATATGTGAATGTTACTTTCTTTTTGTGCATTCTTCTCCTTTTCAAATAAAAATAAAATCTGAAATAAACCTAGAAGTGAGACCACCAAATCCCACCCTTAGTACTAACATAAACGTCAATGAAATGAAGTCCTGGGGCTCACCTTTGCCTTGGACCTCACGGTGATCAGGGAGCTCCCAAACCTTGAGCTGGCCTGCAAAACATGCTGTCTGTTAATGGACTTTGGAGAACACAGCACAATACTTTATCTGTTTAAAATAAGCCAAGGGGCATTGTTTTGGTAATTTTTCTTTCTTCAGTCTTTCAAGGGATACTTACTTCAGGAGAAATCAATACATATTGGGCCTGAAGAAAAAAATTGAGAAGAGAGACAATGTTATTACTGTTTGTGTGGTTTTCTAAAATCAATTTTAATTATACCCTTATACCCTCATTTTCACATTTTTTTTTTTTTTTTTTTTTTTTTTTTTTGAGACAGAGTCTCACTCTGTAGCCCAGGCTGGAGTACAGTGGCGCGATTTCAGCTCACTGCAACCTCTGCCTCCCAGGTTCAAGCAAGTCTCCCGCCTCAGCCTCTTGAGTAGATGGAATTACAGGCGTGTACCACCACGCCTGGCTAATTTTTTTGTATTTTTAGTAGAAGGGGGTTTCGCCATGCTGGCCAGGCTGGTCTCGAACTCCTGACCTCAGGTGATCTGCCTACCTCGACCTCCCAAAGTGCTGGGATTACAGGCATGAGCCACCACGCCCGGCCTCATTTCTACATTTCTTGATTAGCCTTACAAATGTGCATGCCCTTTGACCCCAGAAATTCTACTTATAGAAATACAGGTCAGACAATTAACCAGATGTAGAAAAATGTTTATGTGACTATTTACCATATTATTTAAAACAGTGAAAATTGGAAATGGCACAAATGACTAATAGTTACTTAAATAATGGGTAAATTATTTTATCTGTAGATAAAATACTCATCAGTTGGTAAATATCGTATTATATAAGAATATCAGATAACATAAGAAAATGTTGTTGGCATATTGGTAGGTAAAAAAAAAAAAAATCAAGTTAAGGCCAGGCGCAGTGGCTCATGCCTATAATCCCAGCACTTTGGGAGGACGAGGCAGGCGGATCACTGGAGGTCAGGAGTTCAAGACCAGCCTGGCCAATATGGTGAAACCCCGTCTCTACTAAAAATACAAAAATTAGCTGGGCATGGTGGTGTGCGCCTGTAGTCCCAGCTACTCAGGAAGCTGAGGAAGGAGAATCGTTTGAACCTGGGAGGAGGAGGTTGTACTGAGCCGAGATCATGCCACTGCACTCCAGCCTGGATGACAGAGTGAGACTCCATTAAAAAAAAAAAAAAAAAGTTACAAAATTATGCACAAATTATGCACAATAGGATCACAATTGTCAACCAAAATATGCACACACATAGTGTAATACTTACGGGTAGGCTTTAGAATCAGATCTTGGTACAAATTCCTGTTGTGCCACGTCCTTCCTAGTAGTGTAACCTTGAATAAACTTCCTCTCTGATCTTTAATTTTTTTGTTTTAAGACAGGGTCTCCCTATGTTGCCCAAGCTGGTCCTGAACTCCTGGGCTCAAGGGATCCTCCTGCCTCAGCCTCCCAAAGTGCTGGGATTACAGGTGTAAGCCACCACACTCAGCTAAGATCTTTAATTGTTTTAATCTGTAAATTGGCATAATATTAATTTCATAACTTTTATGTGGATTAAATGATACACAGTTCTTAGCATATGCATACTAAATACACAATAAATGGTAGTAATTAAAGTCATAGGAAAAATACTAGCAGGATCCGCTCTAAAGGTAAATAGGTATTAGCTCTGCAGAGTGGAATTTTAGGTAGATAATTTTTAATTCTCTTCTTTGTACATTTTGTATTTTCTAAAATTTTCATAGTAAACTTTCACTAATTTTGCAATTTAAAAAATAATTTAAAAATTTTTTAAATAGGTGGGGTGTGGCGGCTCATACCTGTAATCCCAGCACTTTGGGCTGTAATCGCCGCCTGGCCAACATGGTGAAACCCTGTCTCTACTAAAAACACAAAAAAAACACAAAAAATTAGCCGGGCGTGGTGGCGCATGCCTGTAGTCCCAGCTATTTGGGAGGCTGAAGCAGGAGAATGGCTTGAACCTGGGAGGAGGTTGAAGTGAGCCGAGACCCTGCCACTGCACTTTAGCCTAAGTGACAGAGCCAGACTCTATCTCAAAAAAAAAAAAATTTAAATAATGGCCAAATGTTTTAGGCTCAGGAAATGTAACTTAAGGAAACTCACCCAAAACAGGAATAAACAAAGAAATGAAACAAAAAGCAAAAGACAGGCCGTTTTAATGAAACTCCAGTGGCTGGCCGGGCATGGTGGCTCATGCCTGTAATCCCAGCACTTTGAGAGGCCAGGTGGAAGGACTGCTTGAGCCCAAGAGTTCAGTACCAGCCTGGGCAACATAGTGAGGCTCCATCTCTACAAAAAATAAAAAGATTAGCTGGGTGTGGTGGCACATACCTGTAGTCCTAGCTACTCAGGAGGCTGAGACAAGAGAATCACCTGAGCCCAGGAGTTTGAGGCTGCAGTGAGCCATGATCACACCACGGCACTCCAGCCTGGGCAATGGAACAGGAACCCGTCTCTATTTTAAAAAGAGAAACTCCAATGGCCATGGCCTGTTTTCTTTCTTCTATGCTGTGAGTGCCTAACCAAGCAGTGGGAGGCTGTGTGACCAGGAACCTACATAACACCAAGTCCGGTGGGACTTTAGCTCTGGGCACAAATGTTGCAGAACTGTAAGAACTGCAGGCAGCTGGGGCCCACAAAACATGGGCAGATGATGATGGTGTCCTGACCCCAGAATGTATGAATTCAGGTAAGCATTTTATAGTGGACATGAGTTAACAAGGAATCAGTGATTAGTGATCCTTTCCCAGTAAGGTATAGAATTTTATAGAACACTTTACCTTTTCTTCTGGACATGGAGTTATCCATGATTTGCATTTGCCAGTCATGTCACCAAGGGTGGTCTCTTTGCCATTATATACATAAACTCGGCCATCTTCTCCCCCAATCAGCCCAGAGGTTACATCTGCTATCCTCAGGGGTGCCGCCATGATGATTTCATCTGTAAACAATAAAAACCGACAGAAGGAAGTATTTGACTCCTCACTGTCATATTTTCCTTGTTCTGCTACTGGATCCTAACCCAGCCTCCTGCAAACAATATTCGTGTCTCCTTTAGCCTGCCGTGATTTCACCCTGGCAAAGGCAAAGGCTTTTGTTTCCTACGTCATTCATCAATAGCAATTACCACAGGTGATTCTCATATTACCACCTTCCAGAAGTGCAACTCCCTCTCTGGTCTTGCCTGATTCAAGATCTATCTAAACATCCTTGGGCCACGGGGCTGTCAATTATAAGGGCAGAGCCCAGATGATCCAATTAGGAAATCCACCCACTGGGCAAAAGGGACTCAATTCTTGTCAAAGGGTCCTGTTCCTTTCTTACCTATGCCATCATCATCCAGGTCACTCAAGTGCAGAACGCCACCAAATCGGGAGAAGCGGCGGTCTCCGCTGAAGGTGCTGAGCAGTGGAGGCTGCAGGTCGGATGTGAGCGCGTACATCCGAGTGGCTCCGCCTTGGTGCAGGGTCATGGTCAGGAATGCCATCTTAGACACATCATCTGAAATGAACCACAGTTCCTGCTGGCCTCACAAAAATGAAGGCATTACAGAACACGGAATAGCATCCCATTCTCAAGTGACGCTGATCACTCGGGATCCTACAGGACAGTTGGTTTCAGGGCTGGTCAACTCCGGCAGAGAGAGAGGTACAACCAGCTTGGGCACCAAGGCACAAACACCAGAGAGATTCAGTGATTTCCCTCCAGGCAGGTATTCTTTTTTCCGGTCATATCCCCATAATACAGTCTCCACACAACCAACTTTTTATTTTCTCACATCACAAACTGCCTACGTCACCCCCATGACTGACACATCCAAACACAAGTGAACTCTGGATGGAGTCCAAACTCTTCATAAGGCCTTACAGAATCTGACTCCCACTTGGGTCTCTAGCGCCATTAACCCTTTCACCTACACTTCATCATTATGAACTTAAACCACAGCCCAATCTATGTGTTAAATTTCAGCCTTTGGACATGATATGCTCTCTGCCTGGAATAGAGGCATACACTCCCGTGCTCCCCGTCCACATCCCTCTGCTGGCTACTCCTGCTCACCCTGCAGAATTTGGCTCAGGTGTCCTCTCCTCTGGGAAGCCTTTTCTAACCTCCCTGGTCTAGAGCAGAGGGCGCTTCCATGTGCTCCCATACATAACACCGAGTCCAGTGGGACTTTAGCTCTGGGCACAAACGCAGCAGAACTACAAGAACTGCAGACAGCTGGGGCCCACAAAACACGGTCAAGTGATTGTGTCCCGACCCCAGGTCCTCTGAGTTCAGGTAAGCATTTTACAGTGGACATGAGCTGGCCCAGTGCCTTCCGAATACCCATGGCAGGGCAGCATCGCTCTGCATTCACTCCTGTGTCTCCTGCATCAGGCGTCCATTCCACAAGCAATAGGGTCATGTCTCTGTCTCTCTGTCCACTGTAACTAGCATGGTGCTTGGTTCTGTACAAGTATTTAATAAAGTGTTTTTTGAATTAATGAATTTTGAACAAACTCAAAGCTAGTTGTTGGAATTTCGCCGTAAACTTTGTTATTTGGAACAGAGCTTTGATTTCAGAAATATAAATGGCACCTGTGGGTTGGCGGGGCTGGTGGCCCTCTGAGAAGTTTGCCGTACGCTGGCAAAGTGTCAGTGCGTGGATATGATCTCACGTCAGCGTCCACTGAGTTTTGTGTGTAAAACTGAGCTAATTTGACCTGTTTTTTCGGACAAACTTGTGCCTTGTTTACGGGAAACTGTCCACTAGAAGCCACTGAGGGCCCAAAGCAGAGTCAGCAACAACAGTCAGAAATAACAGCTAGAAAACAGTAGGAAATAAGAAACAGTGTTTTAAAAGCTCAGCAATCTGGAGCTTTCCGATGTAGGGTAAACAACCTGACCTAACACAATGTCTCCTAAGAAAACAATGTGCCAACAAAGTACAATAGCTAATATTCAGAGTGAAAGCCCAAAATATCAAGAAAAGTTGAAATGAGAGAAAATCTTCATTCTTTTTTTTTTTTGAGACGGAGTCTCGCTCTGTCGCCCAGGCTGGAGTGCAGTGGTGTGATCTCAGCTCACTGCAAGCTCTGCCTCCTGCATTCAAGCGATTCTCCTGCCTCAGCCTCCCAAGTAGCTGGGATGACAGGCGCCCGCCACCACATCTGGCTAATTTTTTGTATTTTTAGTAGAGATGGGGTTTCACCGTGTTAGGCAGGATGGTCTTGATCTCCTGACCTCGTGATCCGCCTGCTTCGGCCTCCCAAAGTGCTGGGATTACAGGCATGAGCCACCGCGCCTGGCCACGTTCCCTTTCTTTTCATGCTTCCTAAAGGGACCATGAGCTCCCCGGAGTGCCCAGGAATACAGGAATACTTTCAGCTCTCTGTCCACTCCCTGCCTCAGTCCTTCCACAGGCAGGAGGGTACCTGAGGCTTCTCCCTCTGGCTCTGCCACTGACAGGATGAACACTGGCCCCACTGCATGTGGGAGAATCTCAGAGAAGTCACCCCAAGGTCTAGCTTTTGGAGCAAGAATTAACCTGAATAGGGCTGCCCATTCAGACTGTGTTCTCTAATCCAACTATGTCAGCTCTTCAAAAGTACGTATTTTGATATCCCTCTGAATGATTCATGAATCTATTTCAGAAATCATTTGAAATGCACAAGGATGAGGAAGAATTGTAATTAATCAATACTCCCAAATCTCTAACATGCATCACAGTCTATTAAAGAAGAGAAGTATATAATTTAAAATAATTTCATCAAAGTGTTTTTTTAATTCTTCAGAATTAAAACAGAAGAATCTAGACACTTGGAAATTTCAGTCATTCAAAACACCTCACCCTCTCAATCATGCAAATCAAACAATGGATTATCATACACATTTAGACAATTAAGGAGAAAAAACTCAAGGTAATATTGTAGGCATTTCTATATTACTTTAGTAATGAAAATAATCCTGAAGAACTTTGGCTTTTAAAAGGGCTACATGCAGAGGCCTTTATGAATTCTCAGATTCTAGAATGCTACTTATAACATAGATTTCCTTCTGTAATGCTTATACCTTCTAGTTAACATAGAAGTCCGTCTGTAATGCCTATACCTTCGAATTAAGGACCATTATCTTTTTTACCTCCACATTGTCTTCATTTCTGCTATAAGCACTAGCCCCTAGGGTTGTGTTTGGGTTGCAGGGGTGGCAGGTATTTTTTAAATAAACACACACAAGTATTTTACTTCTCAAGTGGAACTTTTGTTCCAGTGGAGGGAGCAGAAAACAACAGAGCTATTGTAAAACATAGGTGCATCTCACCAACTCTACTCTTGAAAACCACAGGAAAGAGGATATCATCTTGCAACGTGGTTCATACTTGTGTCTCAGAAAAACTATAAAACTGCTGGGCACAGTGGCTCATGCCTATAATCCCAGCACTTTGGGAGGCTGAGGCAGGAGGATCACTTGAGCTCATGAGTTGGAGACCATCCTGGGTAATGCAGTGAGACCCTATCACTACAAAAAAATAGGGCATCAGTGGCATGTGCCTGTAGTCTGAGCTACTCAAGAGGCTGAGGCGGGAGGATCACTTGACTTCAGGAGTTCAGGGTTACAGTGAGCTGTGATCACACCACTGCATTCCAGACTAGGCAACAGAGCAAGACCCTATTGCTTAAAAAGAAAAAGAAAAATTATCAACTATAAGTCACTTAATGTCACCAGCTTTCAGGATTACTGCAAAATAGTCAAAACTATGAAGATGTCAAGAATATCTTCTATATTTCATCATTATCAAAAGTATGAAAAATACTAAAAAAAAAAAAGCATAATCCAGGTGTGGTGGCACATGCCTATAGTCCCAGCTACTTGTGAGCCTGAGACAGGAGGATCACTTGAGCCTAGAAGTTCATGGCCAGCCTGGACAACATAGCAAGACTCCATCTATTAAAAAAAAAAGCATAAAGAAGAAAATTTACATAATATATATTTCTTTGTGGAGAGTGAGATAGGTAGGTAGGTAGAGAGATATCTATAAACACACATTTTAAACAAAATGGAGATTTTTGTGGATTATAAAATTTTAAATCTGATTCTTTTCACATTTAGGCTATTTCTAGCTTTTCACTACTATAAATAATACAGCCATCCCTCAGTATCCACAAGGGATTGGTTCCAGGGCCTCTCACAGACACCAAAATCCACAGATGCTCAAGTCCCTGATATAAAATGGTGTAGTGGCTGGGTGCAGTGGCTCACGCCTGTAATCCCAGCACTTTGGGAGGCTGAGGCAGGCAGGGCACCTGAGGTCAGGAATTTGAGACCAGGCTGGCCAACATGGCGAAACCCCGTCTCTACTAAAAATACAAAAAAAAAAATAATTAGCTGGGCATGGTGGTGCACGCTTGTACTCCCAGCTACTCAGGCGACTGAGGCAGGAGAATTGCTTGAACCTGGGAGGCAGAGGCTGCAGTGAGCTGAGATCATGACACTACAACTCCAGGCTGGGCAAGAAAGTGAGACTCTGTCTCAAAAAGGAAAAAAAAAAAGTAGATCAGAATTCTCAAATTTAGATTAATCTGTGCCTTACAGCTGTGATTCCCAAACTGCACACTGAAGCGCTTCAGTGAATTCGCAGAGATGCTATCGATATTTCGAAATTTCAAAGGTGATAGTGACATCTGACACCACATGAACTACTAGGTGGAGGCCAGTCACAGTTACGACATGAGAGCCCTGCATTCCTTTCAGCGATGCCACATCTTTGCAAAGCTGCATATTCGGGATGGTTGTGATAAAATACAGGTACTATGCAAAAATTGCTGTAGATTAGGAAATGAGGGAAGTTGTGTCTAACCTGATTCCAAGATTTGAAAAGCTGTACAGTATGCAAGGCGTGTGCCCCGTATGGTCACACAGGCACTGCATTTCTAAAGGTCCTATGCCTGTCTTCACATTGGCCTGTCTCTGACTTGAAATTCTTAACAATTTTTTAACAAGGGGCCCTGCATTTTTATTTGGAACTGGGCCCCACAAATTGCGTGGGTGAAATACAAGTAAAATACAAGTAAAAATGGGAAAATCTGAACAATGTGGGTGAAATATATCAATAACAATAGCCTGATTGTGACATTAATTTATATATATTTATATCTAATATATACATTTATATATAATTCATATATTATAGATACACATATGTATTATTATAGATACACATATGTATATATTATAGATACACACGTATATATTATAGATAGGCATATATATTATACACATATCCACATATAATCTGTATATATGTACATATATACACATATATGTTATATATACATATTACATATATGTATGTTATATATACATATTTTATACATTTATATATGTAGTATAC
The DNA here is from genome assembly GCF_007565055.1 of Rhinopithecus roxellana. Taxonomy (NCBI): domain Eukaryota; kingdom Metazoa; phylum Chordata; class Mammalia; order Primates; family Cercopithecidae; genus Rhinopithecus; species Rhinopithecus roxellana. The sequence continues at coordinate 63,420,086 of NC_044552.1, forward strand.
TTATATACATGTTATAAATTAACATTATATACATATATAAAAGTTATAATTAAACTTATTTTCTATTTTTATTTTTTTTTTTATAAATGGGGTCTCACTGTGGTGTGATCATAGCTCACTGCGGCCTTGAACTCCTGGGCTCAAGTGACCTTCCTACCTCAGCCTCCTGAGTAGATGGACTACATGTGCACATCACCATGTCTATGCCTAGCTTTTTTTTTTCTGTAGAGATGGGGTCTCCCTGTATTGCCCAGGCTGGCCTCAAATTATTGGGCTCATTACAGCAATTACTACTGTTACTGCTTGAGACCGTCATTACAAGACTGAACGAAGGAGGACAAACGTAGAAATGAATACTTAAAGTAAACAAAACTGTTTTTCTTCGGTTGTTGTTTTGTTTTTTGTTTTGTTTTTGTTTTTGAGACGGAGTCTCACTCTGTCGCCCAGGCTGGAGTGCAGTGGCTCAATCTCGGTTCACTGCAAGCTCTGCTTCCTGGGTTCAAGCAATTCTTGTGGCTCAGCCTCTGGAGTAGCTGGGATTACAGGTGTCCGCCACCACACCTGATTAATTTTTGCATTTTTAGTAGAAACAGGGTTTCACCATGTTGGCCAGCTTGGTCTCTAACTCCCGACCTCAAGTGATCTACCCACCTCTGCCTCCCAAAGTGCTAGGATTACAGGAGTGAGCCACCACACCCCGCCTGCCTGATCCACTTCTGCCTATTATTCAAATCTTTCCCATATTGCATGAAACAAAAATCTTTCTGAAAAATAGTTTGATTATATATAACAAGAGCTTTTAGAAAGATTAGATCCTCTACTCCAGGAATTCCATCTCCAGGAATCTATCCAAAAACGAATCAGAAAGGCACTCAAAGATTAGGTACATGAGTGTTCAATAATTCCTTATTCACAGTAGTGTAAAACTGGAAACAAACCTACAATTCCATCAACAGGGTGATGTTAGTAAACGGCATGAAAACAATGCAACGTAGATATCAAAAATCATGTTTTAGCAGAATATTTACTAGCATGAGAATGTGCTTAAGACATAAAATAAGTAAAAAAATTAGGTATGACAATATCGTATATAGTTATAAGCTTCAGTTTTTAAATATCTGGGTAAGGGGTGATTTTTCTCCTTCTATATATTTCCTTGTAATTTCACAAATTTTCACAATAAGCATAATTCACCTTTATAATCTGGGAGGGAATAGTTTTTGTTGTTCTTTTTTTTTTTTTTTTTTAAAAAGACTCTCTTTCCCATAAATAAAATAACGGTTCATTAAAATATGTCTTCAGGGCTGGGTGCAGTGGATCATGCCTGTAATCCCAGCACTTTGGGAGGCCGAGGTGGGAGGATTACTTGAGCCCAGGTGTTAGAGACTAGCCTGGCCACCATGTTGAGATCCTGTCTCTACGACAAATAAAAAATTAGCCAGTGTGGTGGCTGATACATGCCTGTAGTCCCAGCTACTCAGGAGGCTGAGGTACAAGGATCACTTGAGCCCAGGAGGTCAAGGCTGCCGTGAGCCATAAGGGCACTGTTGCACTCCAGCCTGGGTGACACAGCAAGACTGCCTCAAAAAAGAAAAAAAAAAAAAACAGATAGGTCCTCATAGTGGACCTATTCCTAATGAACTCACTTATACAATTTTTCTCTAGCTCCAAGTTCAACAGGATAGGGGCTTTAAAACACATTAAGTTACTTTCATATGTCATTTTCAACAAACCTTTGAAATAGATTTTTATTTTATTTTATTTCATTGTATTGTTTAGATGAAGTCTTGCTCTGTTGCCCAGGCTGGAGTGCAGTGGCATGATCCTGGCTCACTGCAACTTCTGCCTCCCAGGTTCAAGTGATTCTCCTGCCTCAGCCTCCTGAGTAGCTGGGATTACAGGTGTGCACCACCATGCCTGGCTAATTTTTGTATTTTTAGCAGAGGCAAGGTTTCACCATGTTGGCCAGGTTGGTCTCCAACTCCTGCCCTCAAGTGATCCTCTCACCTTGGCCTCCCAAAGTGCTGGGATCACAGGTGTGAGCCACCACACCCTGCCTGAAATATTTATAATTTCAGTTTTGTAGATGGTGATACAAAAGTTCTGAGAGGTGAAGTAACTTCCCCAAAGTTACATAGATTGCTATTAATGAAAAAAGGAAATATTTAAACCTAGATCTGTTCAGCTCCAGATCTCATAACTTTCCTCCAATACAACGTGTACAAGGAGCCACATGACTGAAAGGAAGCAAAGTTTCACGGTGCGTGACCTACCACGTGTCGGGGCTCCAACCAGCAGCACTTGGGTCAGAGTTCCATTTATCAGTACGTGGCCACTGGACAGGGAAGTACCCAGTTTCCCCATTGCCTGTGAGATACAATCAATCAATACTGTATAGGCGAGAAAGCTTCGTTGGAGTGTCCACTCTCCTGTGGGGGAGGGCTTGCCATACCTTGTCTCCAGAAATGGTAAACCAGCTTTGGCCGTTTGGTGGGAAGTAGCCATACACCCTCCCAAGGCTCTTTTTCTCATCTCGGATGTGTAACAAATGGCCCAGCCTAGAATGAAGCACACTGGGCTTAGCTGCCAGGGCACAAGACTGAGAGCAGGCCAGGTACTCAGGTGCAAGGAAAGGAAATGCACCTCCCCCCATCCAGGCCTCCCAGCAGGCTCTCTGTCTCTGTGACCCTAGGCCTGAAAGCGTGGGGACAATCGGAGTTAATCGCAACATCCAGGTTCTCCAGGTGCCACACCCACCATTCTGCCTCCCAATTGACAGGCCTCCCAGCAGACTCTCTGGGATAGAGGTATAGGGGTACCTACTGTTATAGGCTCAGTGGTGGTCCTCCCATCCCTACACTTAAGTCCTAACCCCCAGTATCTCTGAATGTGATCGTATTTGAAGACAGAATCTTTAAAGAGATGATTAAGTTAAGATGAGGTCATTTGGGTGAACCCTGATCCAATACAACATGTCTCTTTCAAAGAAGAGGAGAGGCAGGAGGATCACTTGAGCCAGTTTGAGACCAGCCTGGGCAACACTGCAAAAACCCATCCCTACAGAAATGTTTTTAAATTTAAAAAAAAAAATTAGTTAGGCATGGGTACACACTTGTAAGTCCCAGCTATTCAGGAGGCTGAGGCAGGAGGATCCCTTGAGCCTATGAGTTCGAGGCTACAGTGAGTTACCACTGCCCTCTGCCCTTTGCAACAGAGTGAACCCTCACCCCCTCCTCCCAAAAGAAAAAACAGAAGCGAGGAATGGGTCACAGACACACACAGAGGGAAGACAGCCATCTGCAAGCTAAAGAGAGAGGCATCAGGAGAAACCAACTCTCTGACCTCAACCTTGATCTTCGACTTCTAGCTTCAGAACTGTGAGAAAGTAATACACTTGTCTGTTGTATTTTTGTATTTCTAAAGAGGAGAATTTGCAACCTTGCCCAGAGCCTTGGCTTTTCCTTCAAAGGTCAAGCATTTCCTAGCCCTTTTGCCTGAGTCCAATGCTCAGTGGGCTCCACAGCAGCTGGTACCTGCCCCTGTGGTCACAGGTCCCAGCCCCAGCATCAGCCTCACCTGCTGGCATTCTTCCAGGTCGGGCTCCCAACCAGCAGCAAGGTTCTGTTGTCCACAGTGACACCGTGAAGGGAGTATCCAAACCAGGAGAAGTCTTCCTCGCCTCTCACCGTCCAGTTGGCCGCCTCCACGTTCAGTTTCTCTAAAGAAGACAACTCGTCCTTTTTACTAACACTTTAAGTGAGAGGACTACTGGAGTGAAAAGAAAGGGTCCTTTTCGTAGCCTAATAGAAGTGGGTTCATTTTGTTGAGCTTTTGCCAGACGTCTTTTATGTTCCCACGCTGATCCCAGGACCCCAATGTCAAAAACGAATCTCACACTTCATACGAGAAATACATTTCTAGAGTTCACTTCTGTGGAGCGGAGGATGCTATTTAAAAAGACTCTGGGCCAGGTGTGGTGGTTCACACCTGTAACCCCAGCACTTTGGGAGGCCAAGGCGGGTGAATCACCTGAGGTCAGGAGTTCAAGACCAGCCTGACCAATATTGTGAAACCCCGTCTCTACTAAAAACACAAAAATTAGCCAAGCGTGGTGGCGTGCATCTGTAGTCCCAGCTACTCAGGAGGCTGAGACAGAATTGCCAGAAGCTGGGAGGTGGAGCTTGCAGTGAGCCAAGATCATGCTACTGTACTCCAGCCTGGGTGACACAGTGAGACTCTGTCTCAAAACAAAACAAAACAAAACAAAACAAACAAACAAAAACGGCTACGGACTGTTGAGAGCACCACTGAGATGCTGTTGGTGCAAAGTCTCCTCAGTGTTTCTATTTTACATGGAGACACTATGGGAATAGTCTATTTGCCCTCTTTGGCTCTCTACCTAGAAATTGTGGGTCACCTTTTGTATTCTCAGTGAATCTATGCACATCCCTTGCCAGAACATCTTTAAGAGTAACAGACTGTTAGAAAATGTTGGTGAAATGATATGGAATAAGGAAAAAGGCCATAAACCCTTATGCAGGATAAGTTAGCACAGACACACAGAGCTGCCATGGTCTCCACCCATTCCCCCTCAGGCACTACCTTTGTCGCTCAGGCTGGGGCCAGAATAAAACGCAGCCACAATTCCCTTCTGCTTCCCTCCACCTGGTGCAAAAGGGGAGCCAATGACCAGATCGGGCTCACTGTCTCCATTCACATCTGCAGCCAAGAGAGTCCAGCCCAAGTTACAGTAGATGTCCTTAAGAAGAAACCAGGAAAGCACATTTTACCCACTGGTGGCAATTGGGATACAGTAAGTTCTAGGTTTCTGCACCTGGCTAAAGTGGTAAACATACCTGGCAAGAGATGGTGATGTTAGGGGAAGAAGACATTCTTCCTTGTTTGGAACCAAAGTAGACATACACGGCACCCTAGATAAAGACAAACAAGAGACAGACATGAGGCTCTGGTGGTGACCCAAGAACCTTAAATAACAGCAAGACAAAAAGGACTGACTCTGGGTCCAGGTATGGTGGCTGATGCCTATAATCCCAGTGCTTTGGGAGGCCCAAGTGGGAACATAGCTTGAGGCCAGGAGTTCAAGACCAGCCTGGACAACACAGTGAGATTCTGGGTCCACGAAAAATAAATTTTTAATTAAAGCGAGACCTTGTCAAATTATCACCACCCCCAATGGTTGGGAGGTTGACGACAGACAGAAATCCATCCTATGCATTGCTGCTGGGCTGAAAGGAATTTGTTTAAAGTCTGTCACTTCCATCAGACTATGAGAGTCCGCAATGCAGAAATGATGGCACTTATATCTTTGCCTCCGTGATCAAGATCCTCCACACACAATTGTGCAGTGTGCCTGCAGAATGACTTACTCAACTCCTTGCCCACTTCAAGGCCCAGCACAGTTTCAGGCTCTTCTATGAAGCCCCCGGGCTACACCCCATTGTACCATGGCACATCTGAATGCCAACATACCACATCGGTACCACTTGTCTGCCTGAGGACACACACTGTGCTATTTTACTATGTGTTACCAATCAGTTCCTCTTATAATTTGCCTGTCTCAATCCCCATTCATTCTACAAGCACTTCTTTTCCATCATAAGCCATGTACTAGGTACACAATGACAAAGAAGACCAATCTCTATCCTTCTGAAAGGCTGGCATACAGGTCATTATGACACCCAGGGATGAAGGGGCTATAACACAGGTACAAGCACAGGATGCTATGTGGGGACAAAGAAGTATCAGCCTCACCCAGGAGTTAGGTAATAGCTTCGGCAAGAAGTGACTGTCACTCCTAAAGAAAGACAGGGGAGAAAAAGCCTTTCAAGCAGAGGAAGCTGTACGAGCAAAGGTCGCAAAATGAGACAGCCTGATGAGTTCAGGATGTGACAGATTGCTGGCATGTCTAGAAATGGAGTGTGAGGAGAAAGGGGCAAGAGGTGAGCATGCGGAGGGCAGCCGGCAAGGGTGGGCCCTCGACCTCCACGGTCACACATTCGTGGGCCCTGCTGTGGTAGGAAGCACCTGCGGGAAGCAAGCCCTGTGGTCCAGGGCCCAGGATCTCTGCCTCAGTAAGAAAGGAGGCAACAGGCAGGGATCCAGCATTTGAGGAGAGGTCCGGGGAAGTCACCTTGCTGTTTTGATAACCAGAAATTACAGATTAGCTGGAATTTCTGTCTCCCTTCACTGGCATTCAGCACGGTGGGGGACGAGAAAAAGAGCAAAGTACCTGGTGGAACTGGGAAACCATAGGGCCAAAATAAGGCCAGGGAGGCAGCAGCAGGTGTTACAAGGTAACTCAAGGTCACAGCAAGAACTCCATAGGGGCCTGAGATGATCTGCTCACAAATGCTCTGTCTGATACACTGGCTGTCTGCTTTGCTCCAAGGGCTCGCCCCAGCACTGGCCTCCCTCAGAGTCCCCTCCCTACCACCCTATTCTCCTCCAACCCTACCCCAGCAGCAGCCTTACTTTGTAGGTGAGCTGCTCGGAGCCCACCGAGGGAGCTCCCACGGCCAGGTCAGGCACGCCGTCCATGTTAAAGTCCAACACAGCCAAGGCCGAGCCAAACCGACCTGAGGGCTGAAGAGGCACAAGTTTACTTCCCCTGGGCTAAACCACAGCCTTGGAAAGAACACTCCTGACTCCCAGGGAGTAGAGAGGCCTGGGGACCCCCCCAACCCTGCCACCCAAAAGCTGAAGGTGCAGCAGCAAGCTGTAACACATCTGCAACACATTAGTCAGGGAGCTCTGCACTAAGTACATTTTCAGCATGTCTGTCTGCCTTGAGAGGAAGCAGAGATGCCAGAAAGTAAAAGGTCGGTTCTTATGAGTTCTAGGTTTGTAGAAAATAGCCTCATGTATGTTCTGACCCACATTAAGCACAAAACTTATCTTCGAAAGTACCTAAAATAGGCCGGGTGTGGTGGCTCACGCCTGTAATCCCAGCAATTTGGGAGGCCAAAGCAGGTGGATCGCCTGAGGTCAGGAGTTCGAGACCAGCCTGGCCAACACAGTGAAAACCCATTTGTACTAAAAGTACAAAAATTAGCCAGGCGTGGTGGCACATGCCTGTAATCCCAGCTACTCTGGAGGCCCAGGCAGGAGAATCACTTGAACCCAGGAGGCGGAGGTTGCAGTGAGCCAAGACTGTGCCACTGCACTCCAGCCTAGGCAACAGAGCGAGACTCCACCTCAAACAAAAAAAGAAAGTATATAAAATAATAATCATATAACATCAGCAACAGTAGCTAACAATTGTTGAATACTCAGGATGTTCTAGACCCATGCTGACCAAGGTGGTAGCCCCTAGCCAAATAGGGCTGTTACCTTTAAATTTAAAGTAATTAACATTAAATAGAATTAAAAATTCAGTTTCTGCCCTGGTGCAGCGGCTTAAGCCTGTAATCCCAGCACTTTGGGAGGCCGAGGCGAGCGGATCACCTGAGGAGTTTGAGATCAGCCTGGTCAACATGGTGAAACCCCATGTCCACTAAAAATATAAAAATTAGCCAGGCGTGGTGGCGGGCACCTGTAATCCCAGCTATTCGGGAGGCTGAGGCAGGAGAATCGCCTGAACCTGGGAAGCGGAGGTTGCAGTAAGCCGAGATCATGCCACTGCACTCCAGCCTGGACGACAAAAGCAAAACTCCATCTCAAAACAAACAAAATAAATAAATAAATAATAAAAATTCAGTTTCTCAGTTGCAATAGCCACATTTCAAATGTTCAAAGCCTGTGTTTTATGTCTCCCGCACTGGACAGCACAGCTACAGAACATTCCTATCAGTGCAGAAAGTCCTGCAGGACGGTGCTGCTGTAGACATTGTTCCAAGCACTTTAAATGCATTGAGGTAGGAACTGTTAGCATCCTCACTTTAACAGTTTACAGATGGAAAACTCCATCTCTTCAGAGACACTTTTCTTCCAAAGTGGACTTTCTGTATCTTTCTTATCCTACTGTCTGGAATCAGCATAGACCTGAAAGTAATTCACTGGGTTCTCCAATTCTTTCTCTTTCTTTCTCTCTCTCTCTCTGTGTGTTTTTGAGATGGAGTTTCGCTCTTGTTGCCAGGCTAGAGTGCAATGGCGTGATCTCGGCTCACTGCAACCTCCGCCTCCTGAGTTCAAGCTATTCTCTTGCCTCAGCCTCCCAAGTAGCTGGCATTACAGGCATGTGCCACCACGCCTGGCTAATTTTGTATTTTTAGTAGAGACGGGGTTTCACCACGTTAGTCAGGCTGGTCTCGATCTCTTGAGCTCATGATCTTCCCGCGTGGGCCTCCCAAAGTGCTGGGATTATAGGCATGAGCAACAGCGCCGTGCCAGGTTCTCCAGTTCTTTCACAACTTACGTAACAATAAATGGCCTTTCACACAGTGGTGCTTGCCACATAACACACATGTTGCAGGACCCACATCCATTATTTATTGGGTAATCTCTCCACAGCCGTGTGCAGTGGCATCTACAAGCACTGCCCCTTTCTATAAGGCAGAAACTTGACAAACAAGAAAAGGTTGCTTGGGGACACAAAACACGCTAGGGCAGGGTGGGAACCAATAACTCAGGGCTCTGCCCACTGAGGACTGGTTCATTTCATCACCATCAGCTGCACCGTTCAGCCCTCCTATGGGCCAGCCAATCATTCCTAGAGAAGCACAGAATTTTAAAGCAGGCCACGCCTTGAAATATCTATCATAAACCTTCATTATATCAATGAGGACAGGGAGATGCTCATTGCAGTCAGGGCCTGAGGGCAGGATTCCCATCCCTCGTCCATGCCTATATCTTGCCATCTTTGAAATTATCAAAGGTCACTGGGGGAGGAGGGCATGGAGCCACTTCCTTTCTCACCCAAGTGGTATTTGAGAGTTTAGCAGCCACAGGAAGCAGTTTCGTCTCTTATTCCCTGTCTATATGCACCCAAAGGTTTATACTTTACACAACAGTCTGACGGGGAAAGGCTTTGTAGAGAAGTAAGAAGCAACAAGATTAGATAAGACATCTTCTGGAAATCTTTCATGTGGTGTCAGAAGGCTCTGAAAAATGCTGTCCCTCTGGGACTGTGACCTTATACACTAGCCAGTCACCTTATTTGTACATGTTGGATTCAGAGCTCCTTTCATCAGAGCCTAAACTAGATCATAAACCATTGTACTTCTTATTTTTGAAAGCGTGTTCATGGCTGGGTACAGTGGCTCACACCTATAATCCCAGAACTTTGGGAGGCTGAGGTGGACGGATCACCTGAGGTCAAGAGTTCGAGACCAGCCTTACCAATACGGTGAAACCCTGTCTCTACTAAAAATACAAAAATTAGCCAGGCATGGCGGTGCATGCCTGTAGTCCTAGCTACTTGGGATGCTGAGACGGGAGAATAACTTAAACCCAGAAGGCAGAGGCTGCAGTGAGCCAAGATCATGCCACTGCACTCCAATCTGGACAACAGAGTGAGACTCTATCTCAAAAAAAAAAAAAAAAAAAAGCATGTTCAGGTGTGCCACCTTATTTTCTCTTCACAGGATTAACTTCACAGCAAAAGGGTAAGTGGCTTGCCCAGAACAAGAACCGCGACGATCCGACTGGAAGTCTAGGGTTCCTTCCCCCTCTGGCGCTTGACACTCAGAGAATGCAGTGCCAGGACAGTGTCACCAAAAGCCCCACACTCGTCGATGACTAGTAGCAGGGCTCTGTCTACCCCGTCCCCCTGCCCCCCCCTCCACTTATTGCTGTTACAAAAACTAAAGCCTCTGATGTTAGAAAAACTTTCCAGGACCCTAGCGCTCTATGGAGGAATTAATGCTTGGACTCCATGACGAATGTCTGTAGTCACTGCAGGTGTTTTCAGGTGATGAATAGCCACTTAGGACAAAAGAATGAAATCTAAAGAAAGTCTGGCATTTAGTTAGTAGTGATGTACCAATGTTGTTTTTATTCTTAATTTTTGACAAGTATACCATGATTTTGTAAGATGTTAACATAGGGGAAAATGAGTAAACAGTATATGGGAACTCTCTGTACTGTCTTTATACCTTTTCTGTGAATCTAAAATTCTGGCCAGGCACGGTGGCTCACGCCTGTAATCCCAACACTTTGGGAGGCCTAGGCGGGTGCATTACCTGAGGTCAGGAGTTCGAGACCAGCCTGGCCAACATGGAGAAACTGCATCTGTACTAAAAATAAAAATATTAGCCAGGCATGGTGGTGTGCACCTGTAGTTCCAGCTACACAGGAGGCTGAGGCAGGAAAGTTGCTTGAACTCAGGAGGCGGAGGTTGCAGTGAGCAGAAATTACGCCTCTGCACTCCAGCCTGGGTGACAGAGCGAGAGACTCCATCTCAAATAAATAAACAAACTAATTAATTAAAATATTTACAAAGTTTTATAAATACATACATTTCGTGTGTGTGTGTGTGTGTGTGTGTGTATAAAGAGGTTTTATATTATCAATTATATTATCAAGAAATCACATCCCAACTGGCCACTCAAAGCAGTTCTCAATAGCATGTGTGTTTTTGGAAGGTATTAGACTAATGATAGAATAAAATAAATGATGTAAACATGGTTTTAAAAATAAAAAGTGCTTCACAAATGTACACCATCAGCTGTTTGTTACTGTAATTATTCTTGTTATCAGTTACTCATCCTGGAGAATCTGCCACAAAATGTAAGCAGTGGCTATTGACCACTAGAAGAGAAAGAATGAGATGGTGTCTCACCTGGAAACCTTCAAGGATCCTGTGGGCCTCCTTGTCCAGGTCCAGGTCAACGGGCGGCACACCCAGTTTATTGCCGTAGATGAGGTACACGCGCCCAATGTGGATGCGGCCAGGGCGGCTGTAGCCTGGTGCGCCCACCACGAGGTCGCCGTACCCATCCTGGTTGAGGTCAGCTGAGGTCATTGCCCTTAGGGAAGTGAAGGAATCCACCATGGTATGCACTGAGCACTAGGGGTAAAGCTGTCGCCTGCTTCTTTCCTTTCTAGAGCCCAGTCCGTTCACTTTCTCTCACTGACTTTTCTACCCTGCATGACTGTTGTGAATATTCACTTCTGACATTGTATTGTTTGAGAAATTCAGTCTCATTCTTCAAGGGGAAAAATAAAATAAAAATGGACAAATCAAGGCCTCTAAGCATTTTTGGACCACATAACCTGAGAGGATGAAGAGTATCCTCATGAAGCTTCCTGTCTTATACACAAAACCAGGGCTTGCCTGAGAGTAAAGAGGAAATTCGTGTCCAGCCAAGTCCCTCCAGCCAATGGCTCAGGCCACTTTCTGATCTGCTCAACTCATTTCAATGTGTTACTTGACCAAAGACAAGCTTGTGTGAAACAGACTATGTTTCTACCATAGCCACACAGGCACCTGGTAGTGGGCCAAATCAAGAAATCAAGTGTTCAACATATTTAGTAGTTTAGATGAGATTCCACAAGCCACCAGCTATAGAGCTGGATAAACCGAGTCAAAGGTTCAAGTGTCACTACTGCGGCTGGAAAGACCAAAAGTCATTTGTTTATTCTAGTTCTTACTGCCACATAAAGAATAAATGGCAGGCTGGGCATGGTGGCTCATGCCTGTAATCCCGGCACTTTGGGAGGCCGAGGTGGTGGATCATCTGAGGTCAGGAGTTCGAGACCAGCCTGGCCAAGATGGTGAAACCCCGTCTCTACTAAATATACAAAAATTAGCTGGGTATGGGGGCAGGCGCCTGTAATCGCAGCTACTCTGGAGGCTGAGGCAGAAGAATCGCTTGAACCCAGTAGGCGGAGGTTCCAGTAAGCCGAAATCAGAACAAATGGCAGAACAAAGGAAAAAGGCAAGAGCAGTTGTTTAAGGCTATGATACCTGGTGGGAGGGGCAGACACTCCAGTGGATCCACTGCTGTTCTCTGCACTTTGGAGGCTCAATGCTGGCCAGTAATGGCCCTAGGGATGCCCCTGTGGCTGGCTGTGCTTGTGTAGCTGCCAGCCCAGCAGGAGGCCTTTTGGATCTTTCAGGGAGGTGGCCAAGAAGAGCCATTACACACAAGTGAACGAACAGTAAAGACAGCATTCACCTCCCAGTCTCCTGCACTAGAGCTAAATGCACAGAGGCCCCGAAAGGAAGGACAGTCAGGAAATTGTGCCAAGGAAATGCGATGCCCTTTGGAATTAAGGAGTGTGATTTTTTTAAAAAAGCCTTCATCCAAACTTCCAGAAAATGGTCACTGTTATATACTTGGGCTTAGTTTTGTATGTTCCTGTTGTTTTGTTTTTATTTATTTATTCTGCGGGGCTTAGTTTTGGTTGAATTTTAAAATCAGAGGAATTCCTAACTTTCTCTTTATAAAACTGTCATGATATACCAGCTTTTACCATATGAAGTTACAATATTTAAATCACTATAACAGCTATCTGCTTACAACCTTCTAATATTATTAGATTACAAAAGAAATCTGTAAGAATATATCTCCAAGAACATCAGAGCTTTACAAAAATTCCATGAAATAATCCTTTATTGTTGTGATTATTTAGGAAACCAAAAGTTCCTTGTATTTAAACATATTTGACCAAGTGTAAGGAGATCATTTCATTGTTACAATAACTTAACCATTAAACTAATGCTTTTGTCAGGTGCAGTGACTCATGCTTGTAATCCCAGCACTTTGGGAGGCTGAGGCAGGTGGATCGCTTGAGCCCAGGAGTTTGAGACCAGCCTAGGCAACATAGCAAGACCCCATCTCTAGTACAGAAAAAAAAATTTTTTAATCAAATAAATTAATGCTTTTGTTGATGATGAATTGATTGACAAACAAGGTGCTAACAAGCGCCATTTAAAACAGTTGCAGAGGGCTGGGCACAGTGGCGCATGCCTGTAATCCCAGGACTTTGGGAGGCTGAGGCGGGAGAATCACTTAGGTCCGGAGTTCAAGATCAGCCTGGCCAACATCGTGATACCTTGTCTCCACTAAAAATATAAAAATTAGCCAGGTATGGTGGCACGCACCTGTAAATCCCAGCTACTGGGAAGCTGAGGCAGAGAATCACTTGAACCTGGGAGACAGAGGTTGCAGTGAGCCAAGATCAAGCCACTGCACTCCAGTCTGGGTGACAAAGTGAGACTCTGTTTCAAAAATAAAATAAAATAAAAAACAGTTGCAGAATGACTGAATAAAATTAATACTGCAGAAAACATTCACAGGTCAGATAAACTTATACGTACCAGCCAAGCCTCGCATAAGGAAATGACAAGAAGTAAGATGCTAAAGGGCTGGAGATGTGCTTCTGTGACAACTGAGAGCCACCTATGAACATTGTCCTTACGTTCCTTTCCAAAGCCTTGTAGATAAAGGACATGGAACCCTGAAATAAAAGAATCATTACACAAAATAAGGACACTTAGCATAATCAACAAAGCTACTGTTTCCTGTCCAAAATACTGAACTTGTGTAAAGGAAATTAGTTTTTAGAAGTGCTAAACAATAGAACATTAGTTCCTTTCAGCAAGTAAGATCACTTAGGACAGGCAATTAGGATAGTGAAATCATACCCCCAACTTATGCTGAGGGACAGTAGAGTTATAGCCCGAGAGGCTGGGACCAGCATGGGTAGAAAGAGTTATCGTTCTGTCGCCACGCTGGAGTGCAGTGGCACGATCTCAACTCACTGCAACCTCTGCCTCCTGGGTTCAAGCAATTCTCCTGCCTCAGCCTCCCTAGAAGCTGGGATTACAGGTGCTCACCACCACACCCAGCTAATTTTTGTATTTTAGTAGAGATGGGGTCTCACCATGCTGGCCAGGCTGGTCTCAAATTCCTGACCTTAAGCGATTCACCCACCTTGGCTCCCCCAAAAGTGCTGGGATTACAGACATGAGCCACCATGCCCAGTGGACTAAAATTTTTTAAGACAAATCTGTCCAGGTGCAGTGGCTCACACCTATAATCCTAGCGCTTTAGGGGGCTGAGACAGCAGGGGCGCTTGAGCCCAGGAGTTTGAGACCAGCCTGGGCAACATGGAGAAACCCCATCTCAACAAAAAATACAAATCATTAGCCAAGGGTGGTGGAGCGTGCCTGTAATCCCTGCTACTTGGGAGGCTGTGCTGGGAGGATCACCTGCACCCAGGAGGTTGACGTTACAGTGAGCTGAGACCTCACCACTGCACTCCAGTCTGAGCAACAGAATGAGACCCTGTCTCAACAACAACAACAAAAAGCACAAGTCCTTTCAATCCAGAACTTTAATTGTATTTGTATATATGTATGTATTTTTAACAAACAAATAAACTGGAACACCACCAGGATGCCAAAGATACCCTCCAGACCAGCCAGGCATGGTGGCTCACACCTATAATCCTAGCACTTTGGGAGGTCGAGGTGGGCGGATCACAAGGTCAGGAGTTCAAGACCAGCCTGGCCAATATAGTGAAATCCCGTCTCTACTAAAAATATATAAATTAGCTGGGCATGGTGGTGGGCGCCTGTAGTCCCAGTCACTCGGGAGGCTGAGGCAGGAAAATCACTTGAACCCGGGAGATGGAGGTTGCAGTAAGCCGAGATTGTGCTGCTGCATGCTAGCCTGGGTGACAGAGCAAGACTCCGTCTCAAAAAACAAAACAAAAAAAAACAAGATATCCTCCAAACCACACCCAAGTTGAGATGCGACTGTATTTGCTGCCAGGCAGGCGTGAGAGGTCACATGCAGAGTGCTAAGAGCCATATGCCAGAGAATTTGGGGGACAAGCCACTCAGCTTGAGATGTTGAATGGTTCTTAATGCGGTTACTGCAGAGACAAAAGCACAAACTAGAATGGCCCTGAACAAGCTGACCAGATACTAGATCCATCCAAGTTAAGGGGACACAACTCTAAATCTGCCCAAGGGTGACATGAGACCAAACAAGACTTCCTAGGTCTGCTCCAAAGCAGAGCTCAATTGGCTCAGAGCATTAAGGCAGCCCAGATGGCTCAGGCTCTGGGAAAGTACAGGGTCTGAGGATCTTTCAGGCACGACTATACCTTCTGCTTTGCCCATTCTAATCTCACTGGCAGGCCATGCATAGATTGCTTCATCCTAAAGCCCAGCTCTGACTTGCTCATTCATCTAGGAAGCAATTAATCAGCTCCTACTGTATGCCAGGCACCATGACAGACACTGGGAACATAAAGTCCCTCCTCAGACAATTCATTTTTTTGAAAGGAGAAAATCCAAATATGGCAAGACAAAATGACACGTGCTTTGAGAGAGGTCCCCCTCCCTGATCCAGGACCAGCTACATAATTTAAGGAGATCAGGGCAAAATTAAAACATGCAGCCTTTTGTTAAAAAATTGTTAAAGCCAGGGGCAGTGGCTCATGCCTGTAATCCCAGCACTTTGGGAGGCCCAGGTGGGTGGATTACCTAAGGTAAGGAGTTCAAGACCAGCCTGGCCAACATGGCGAAACCCCGTCTCTACTAAAAATACAAAAAGTAGCCAGGCATGGTGGCGGGTGGCCTGTAATCCCAGCTACTCAGGAGGCTGAGGCAGGGAATTGCTTGAACCCAGGAGGCAGAGGTTACAGTGAGCTGAGATGGTGCCACTGAACTCTAGCCCGGGCAACAGAGCAAAACTCTATCTCAAAAAAAAAAAAAAAATTGTTAAGAATTTTAAGGCAGTGACAGCAGGGCATTAAACCTAAACCAGGCCCTTCCCAATTCCCAGAGACCCCATTCACAAAGTTGTCTAAATCCTTCTGACATTAAGAGCCTACTATAGTCCAATGCCTACTTAGCTTCCTAAGCCTCTCACAGTAACTTATATTCCTTGTCCTATGCTCCAGGCAAATACAACTACTCAGATTTCCCAACACCTGAAACTTTCCCAATCCACTAACAGAAATGTACTCTCACTGATGAAATACTATCTACTGTCCAAGGCCTAACTTGAATGTTCCCTCCTCCAGGAAGCCTTCTCTGTCTGATAGCCTCCAAGGTGAAGCTTTTCTCCCTTTCTTTTTTTTTTTTTTTTTTTTTTTTTGAGACAGGGTGTCACTCTAGCACCCAGGCTGGAGTGCAGTGGTGCAACCTCAGCTCACTGCAACCTCTCCCTTCCAGGATCAAGCAATCCTCCCACCTCAGCCTCCGGAATAGCTGGGACTACAAGTGCACACCACCACGCCCAGCTAATTTTTTGTTATTTTTTTTGTAGAGACAGGTTCTCATTATGTTACCCAGGCTGGTCTCAAACTCCGGAGCTCAAGTAATCCACCTGCCTCAGCCACTTAAAGTGCTGGCATTACAAGCGTGAGCTACCACACCCTTTCTTCCTGCTATCTAACGATCCCCTTACCTCACCGTGGTATGTGTTGCAGTCTACTCACATAATGGTTATTTTTGTATTTATCACTCCTTTTAGACTGAACTTTTTTAAGGGTCAGAGTTCATTTGTCTTTCATTTTATATCCCCCAGTAGAGTGTCCCAACAGATAACTTCGTTGATGAATTTCATACACAATGGGGCTCTGCAAAGTGAGCCTTCAACATTGTGAACGCCTTTGGGACTAAGTCCAAAGAAGGACTGGCCTGGGTGCCCAGGATCATCTTGACTTGACAGAGACCACTGAGGTGCAGACTCAGGGCATCTTCAGAACAAACCACATATGGATGCCAAGAGTACTTGCTGGCCTGGCTCATGCTTAGGCCCAGGCTGGAGTGCACTGGCATGATCATAGCTCACTGTAGCCTCGAACTCCTGAGCTCAAGCAATCCTCCTGCCTTAGCCTCCCAAGCAGCTGTGACAACAGGCACAGCCATCACACCCAGCTAGTTTACTTATTTTTGTAGAGACAAGGTCTTGCTATGTTGCCCAGACAGGTCTCAAACTCCCAGCCTCAAGGGATCCTCTCACCTCAGCCTTCCAGCCACCACACCCCACCACAGGTAACTTTCAATGGACAAATAAATACCCAGGGACTCAGCAAAACAAGATATCTCAAGAAGCAGCATTCCTCTTCCCCAACTTAGAGCAGAAAATTCTTACCGGGGTCCAGGAATTTACACTAAAGAACACTCCTCTTTCAGTATAGTTTATATTCCTGTTAATGTTTTCAGTTAGGGATATAGTCAAATTTCTGTGAAAATCATTTTTCTGCATTTTCGAGCTGTTGAAGACAAAGAGGAATAAACTGGTTACAACTGAGAAAACAATTAATCACCTGAAAAACTGAGTTAAAGAATATAGTCATGTTAATCACAGGTTAAAAGACTACAAAATTTTAACATCAGAAGGCTGAAGGAGCAACACAGAAAACAAAATTTTACAAAAACCTTCATTTCATGAAATCTTTTAGTAAACACATTTCTAAGGCTTAAAAGCCTATCCTTAGAAAAAAATAGTTCCTATAATATCAGAGCTCTATGGTAGGAGTAAAAGGCTTCAATTCTTTCTAGATTATGAAAAAAGTAGATATTTCAACATTTCACATAAAAGGGAAAGAAACAGGTGTCAGCTGGTGGGGAAACTGGTATGTAGGCATACTGATTTACTCACTTACTTACTTATTTATTTATTTATTTATTTATTTATTTATTTATTTTTTTTTTTGAGGTGGAGTCTCGCTCTGTCACCCAGGCTGGAGTGCAGTGGCGCGATCTCAGCTCACTGCAACCTCTGCCTCCTGAGTTCAAGCAATTCTCCTGTCTCAGCCTCCTGAGTAGCCTGGAACTACAGGCATGCACCACCACACCCGGCTAATTTTTTTGTATTTTTAATAGAGATGGGGTTTCACTATGTTGGCCAGGCTGGGCTCGAACTCCTGAGCTCAGGTGATCCACCTGCCTTGGCCTCCCAAAGTGCTGGAATTACAGGCGTGAGCCATTGCGCCCGGCCAGCATACTGATTTATCTTCAAAGACATGTTAGAATTAATTATACAATAAAAATACATTTTCACATTCAGATATGTCAACCAGCCATAAAGCAGATGACTCAGGAAGCCAGAGAGGCTTCGGAAATGACTGAAGTAGGGAGTGGACAACAGCCGTAAGTGACAGGGCCCTGGGCACGACACCAACTAGTGTCAGGGTTCTGACAACCCGAAGAAAGATTGCAAGCCTAATCGAAAGGTGTCCAACGTGATTAAAAAACAACAAACGTATGTTGAAGGAGATGCTAGGTTTGCTAGGAGAAAAAAAAAACAAAAACAACAAACCTTATCCAATTCAAATAGAACAAACAATGAGGGCTTCACTGAGCCCTTTCTGTGTAATTTTCATTCTTCCAAAGTGCTAAGATCATTCCTCTCAGCACCGTTCATTGCAATACTCTATTTTTTAGTATCTCACTCTTGACTATCCTTAAATATCTTGGTTAAGCCATCACTTCTTCAAGGAGAGCTCTCCTGTGCCCACGCCAGGACGCTCTGTGGCAAATCCCCAGAGCACCTTGCATTTTTTCTTCCTAACACTTAACAATGTCCACAATTAACTTGTTTAGTACTTTCCAGGCCATATACCTGAGAGCAGGAACTGCTTCTGTCTTGTTCACAATGGTATCTCTAGTGCCTGAACCAGTTCCTGGCACCTCCTGATTAATAAATGATAATTTATTGTTTGTATTATTTTATTGTTATATTTTATTAATAATAAATACACACGTATTTATAATATTAATAACTTATTAAATGAATGCATAAATGACTGGTGGTTGGCACCTGACTCCAGCAGAAAATATCATTTCTTAAAATACAAATCAGGCCTCTGGCCCTTACCACAGAGGGCTTCTCCCCACACTGTCTATCTGGGTAAAGTTTATGAGTAAGACAATAATATTGATAGTTGTAATAATATTAACTACATTTCTTTTTTCTTTTTTTGAGACAGGGTCTCACTCTGTTGCCTAGACTGGAATGCATTGGCGTGATCTCAGCTCACTGCAGCCTCAACCTCCTAGGCTCAAGCAATCCTCCCACCTCAGCCTCCCAAGTAGCTGGGACTACAGGCACACACCACCATGCCTGGCTAATTTTGTTCATTTTTTTTGTAGATACAGGGGTCTCACTATGTTGCCGAGTCTGGTCCTGAACTCCTGGACTTAAGGGATCCTCCTGCCTCAGCCTCCCACAGTGCTAGGATTACAGGTATGAGCCACTGTGCCCAGCCACTACCTACCATTTAATGAGCAACTCAATATGTGCAAATTGCTTTTCATCCACCACTGCATGTCATCCACACCAATTCTGGAAGTGCTGATGTGTTTTTTCCATTTTGCAAAAGGAGGAAGCTATAGCTCCAAAAATCAAGCAGCTTCTTTAAAAATCACACAGCTGCAAGTGACAAATCTGGAAGCTGAACCTACAGCTGTCTCTCAACAAATCCCATGTTCTCAACCTCCACAGGGGATCCCCTTCAGGTGAGATGTCCTTCTTCTATGAACAATTTTGGAATCCACTTACCCCTGGCTGTGGTTTTGCTGGCCACCACATGCAATGAACAGAGGGTTCTCAGGTAGGTTGCAGTCACTGGGGAAACAGTCAAATGAGTTAGGCATTTGTCTACCTCACAAGCATGAATTTTACCGAGAATCGGTAGTGCGCTTCAATCAGCTCCCAAAGGCTTAAAGTATTCATTATCTAGCCAAACAGGACCAAGTAAGAGCCCATGTTCTCCCAGAAAGGGTGGATAGGCTGATGGCTGTCACTACCATGGTAATCCAGGCAGCCCCACACTGCCAGTCACCCCAGACTCAGCCTTTCTCTTCCCTCCCGGCTCCACCTGCTGAGCTGTTCCACGCTAACACGAAACGTCTCAGAATTTTAGACTGTGATCAAAACTGGTTCCCAATTATGTCACCTTCTGCCTAATTATACACATTTATGCCTAAATGTGTCAGAATTTCTCCATTTCATTTCTTTAAAAAAATCCATAATTTCAATAATTAAATAGCTAATGAAGGATTCCCTTTTACAAGTGAAAAAGCTTGTGAGAATGTAAGAGATAAACTCTGACATTGGGGGAGGCTTTCCCCCAACACTGAACACAAGCATTGAGGAAGTAGGTATTAACATAAGAAGAGTATTCTGGAATGAAGACTATCTTAAAACGATTTGCACGGAGGTCACTGAGGGAGGCTGGCATAATACAGAAGTAATGTGGAGTGTAGGGATGAGGAAAATTAGCTGCTGAAAAAGGAATTCCAAAAGGAGGTGGGAAAAAGCTGAAGGCAAACTCTTCCTACCAAAACATTTCTCTAGCCAGGTTTGAGCTGAGGAAAAGGTTCTCTCTTTGAACCTTTTCTTCTCCACCACAGGATGCAGAAGGCAGCCTTACGGCGTTAGCACTGTACTTTCAAATAGAGTTTGAGGTGAGTAGAGTTCTGGCTGGGAATGTAACTACCACTATTTCATTGCTTTTTTGGGAAAATATACCGTAAGTTCCAAATAACATAAGTGAGTTTTGGAAGATAACCTGTCATTAGTAAGCTGGGAAATGCCTGTTAATATGAGCATATATGTGTTTTCCTTTCTGTTATGAATTTTTGTGTGTTGTCTCTTTTTGGAGACTTCTCTGAATTTCCCATAAATTTTCATAAATTCTGATGAATCTTTCTTTGTATATGTATGCAAAGAAGCAATCAACTCATGGAATTTTATACCTTGGTAAATTAGAACAGGGATCAAGAGACAAGAAATATGTTCTCAATTATCTTTTCCTGATGAAAGAATAAGGTCCAGCTATACATCTTTCCTTAGCTATTTGGAGAACCAAATCAAAAATGAACACCAAAAAATGTTTTCCAGTCTGGATTATAAAAAACAAGTAAGTGCAGGTCAACCCACTCAGCAATGAGTCCTTCCAATATAAGCTTTTCTTCCTTCTAAAATAATAATAGTAATCAACACTTAGTAAGTGCTTACTCTATGCTAAACCCTTTACATGACTGATCTAATTTACTCCTCACAAAAATCCTATGATGAAATTAGTATTGCTGTCCCAATTTTACAGGTGAGGAAATAAGATTTTGGAAGGTTTAGCAACTTGTTCCAGATAACTCAGTAGTGAGTGGCAGATCTCTTAAATTCTGTACAACCACGGCAGTATGCACCTAAAAACCCACATCCACAGGACAGCTTGGGGATTTTAGTTGAGGTTTATTTCACTATTAAAAGTGGCATTCATATGAGATTGCTATCCCTGCCAAATTGTTACTCACTGAGTGTTAAAAACAAGTTTATTATGTACCAAGCTAAGGTCAAATTTGTCATCAAAGGGAATTTTGTTTCAAATCAACACAACACGTAATTATGGTTAACATTGTTTGGTAACTAGCAAATGTTCATAAGGGTAAAGGATCATCACCCAGTATAATATTCTAGACCTACATTCTGTAGGCCATTCCAACTTACAGACAGCCAACTCTGCTATGATCCTGACCTGGAACAGTCTCCCAGGCACAGGTCCTGCCCAGAGAACCCTCTTTCCCACTGCTGGTGGCACAGCCTAAGCTTCCCACTCTGCCCTTTCCCTGATTCAGGGGCTGCCCCGTGCTTCCTAACGACACCCACATCCCAACCTGGTTTAGGTCAGCAGTAGGGAGAGGCTCCAAGTCCAACAGTATGGTCAGAAATGGGTTCTCTGGGCCAGGTGTAGTGGCTCACGCCTGTAATCTCAGCACTTTGGGAGGCAGAGGTGGGTGGATCACTTAAAGTCAGGAGATCGAGACCAGACTGGCCAACAAACATGGCAAAACTCCGTCTCTACTAAAAATACAAAAATTAGCTGGATGTGGTGGTGCGTGCCTGTAGTCACAACTACTCGGGAGGCTGAGGCAGGAAAATCACTTGAACCTGGGAGGTGGAGGTTGCAGTCAGCCGAGATCATGCACTGCACTCCAGCCTGGGCGACAGAGAGAGACTCTGTATCCAAAAAAAAAAAAAAAAAAAAAAAAAAATGAAGAAGAAGAAAGAAGACAAAAAAGAAATGGGTTCTCCAGTCAGGCGTGGTGGCTCATGCCTGTAATCCCAGCACTTTGGGAGTCCCAGGTGGGTGGATCACTTGGATCTCAGGAAGTGGAGACCAGCCTGGGCAACATGGGAAAACCCCGTCTCCACCAAAACTACAATTAGCCCGGTGCGATGGTGTGAGCCTGTGGTCCCAGGTACTCAAGGATGAGGCACAAGAATCACTTGAGCCCAGGAAGTGGAGGTTGTAGTGAGCTGAGATCATGCCACTGTACTCCAGCCTGGGTGACAGAACAAGACCCCGTCTCAAAAATAAAAAACAAAAACACATGTGCTCTTAAAAAAAAAGAAAAGAAAAAGAAATAAATGGGTTATCAGAAGAACCTTGGCTCCCTCTGATCTAGGTGTGGTGTTAAGACTCTCTGAGAATCTAATGATCTACTACAGCTAGAAGTGGGTACAATCACAGTGTACCTGACCTATATTTGGGCTGAGTTTATGATTAACACTTGTCCTGAGCATGCTTAGGAGAAGAAAAGGAACTGGAGGTTCAGCAGCTATCCCATCTGGGCTAGATGTCAAATTTCAACAGAATGTTTTACAAATGCATTTATTTTTCATTTCGTGTTGGAGTGTGTGGCGGGGGTATGTAGCTATCGCTCTGTTTGCTTCTGTTTTTTTTTTTTTAGTATTAGGTGAGGTATCCTTTGACACCCTCAAACCCTGAGAGTGTAGTCAGAGTGGAGGGGTATGTCATCACATCACTGCTGCTCGCTACAGCAAGAACACAGCCACTCTGGGACCTGCAGGTACAGTGGCTCACACCTGTAATCCCAGCACTTTGGGAGGCCAAGGCAGGTGGATCACTTGAGGCCAGGAGTTTGAGACCAGCCTGGCCAATATGTTGAAACCCTATCTGTACTAAAAATACAAAAAACTTAGCCAGGGATGGTGGTGCACACCTCCAGTCCCAGCTGATTAGGAGGCTGAGGCACGAGACGCCCTTGAATCTGGGAGGCAGAGGCTGCAGTGAGCCAAGATCGTGCCACTGTACTCCAACCTGAGCAACAGAGCACGACTGTCTCAAAATAAAAAGAAAGAAACAAATGGAGCACACCTATGGAGACTGATTCCTGCCTGGCTGAGCCATTTCTCACAGACCCCAAATTTTGCAATAACTGTCTCTCTATTTCAAAAACACAAGTGGCATCAACCAAGCCAACTGGATGGGAACCAGCTGGGTTTATAAGATTACTGAGTTTCCATTCTTTACCTCTTTGAATAGGTTAAGAAAGCACTTCATGAGATTATTTTGTTTGTTTTTATGTGATCACTTGAAAAACCTGAGAGTTATGTTGGGGGATGGGGTAAAAAGGCAGGGACTGATTGGTAATAGAAATGGAATATGAATTCACCTGGTCCCATTCTCCAACATGAAGCTTGTTAGATGGTAAATATTAGTGGACCAAAACGCCATATCATCCAGTCCTCCAAGAAAATACTCTTGGAATTGTTCCACCAAAAACGGGGACTTTGTAGAGTAAGTGGGATATAACTATGGCAGAGAGAAAGAAAAAATAAAATACATATGGTACTATTCCTGGTATCTTTATAATCCTTTAAGATTGGGAAGAATGAAGACTTTACCTTGGAAACAGCTAGCATCTCACCATACCTGCAACATAAACAATAATTTTTGCTGTGAGTTGCAGTTTCTAACAGAGAAATGAAGCAAATAACGAAGAAAAAGTTCCATCCGTCCTCATCCACTGTCCTGCAACTGCCTTTGAATAAGCAGAATACATAAATCCGAAATCCAGTCTCAGGAAACAAAAACATAAAAACTGTGCTAAGGAAGTCACAACAAAATCAGCTGCAAATTGTCCTCTGAGTTACACTTACATTTCTAAGAACTGGATATGTGAACAATCAACAATTACATTTTCAGTGATGACTTCTCGACCATAGAGTTTCTCATAAATTCCCAGTAGATCTTTGACTGGCACATACCTGAAAAATGCAGAATAACGTATGAGTTGTTTTGATTCTGAAGCTGAAAATAGTAACAGCAGCAGCAGCAGCTACCAGTTATTCCATGATTATCTTGTGCCAGGCACCATTTAAAAGTCTTTACATGCACTAGCTATTTAATCCTAGCAATGACATCAGGTGGTTAGTACTATCATATTCCCATTTTACATAAGAAGAAATGATTAAGGCACAGAAAAGCTAAATAATTGGCCCAGTGATGCAGAGCAAACAACTGGTAACCTAATCAAACGTTTATGTAGGTATACTCAGATTGGAAACTATAACATACAAAAGGAGTGGTTAATTTTGTGAATTCAGAGTTCTTTCTAGAAGTAATTTAAAGTATTTTCATTGTTTCAAGTTGAATTGAAAAGAAAAATTATTTTAAAAATACTATTATAAAAATGCCTCCTCACTCTGACATCTTAATTTCAGAGTATACAAAGTATACAAAAAAGTATAACAAAGTATAAAAGTATTGTGAAAGGAAAATAAATCTCAGAACCCCAGAATCACTAAACTAAAGGGAAAAGTCAAGCTGGGAACCACATAGGGCAAACCTGCCTCCCAATCTATTCCTGTGTGTGTGGTTTTTGTTGGTTTTTTTTTTTTTTTTTTTTTTTTTTTGGAGATGGAGTTTCACTCTTGTTGCCGAGGCTGGAGTAATGGTGCAATCTCCATTCACCACAACCTCCGCCTCCCGGGTTCAAGCAATTCCCCTGCCTCAGCCTCCCGAGTAGCTGGGATTACAGCCATGTGCCACCACGCCCAGCTAATTTTATATTTTTACTAGACATGGGGGTTCTCCATGTTGGTCAGGCTGGTCTCGAACTCCCAACCTCAGGTGATCCACCCGCCTCAGCCTCCCAAAGTGCTGGGATTACAGGCGTGAGCCACCGCACTGGGCCCTCCCAATCTATTTCTAAGTGAGATTAAAAAGCTACATACCTCCCTCACAATTTGCCTACAAGGAATTAAAAGATTAAAAAACTACATACCTCCCTCATAATTTGCCTACAAGGAAATTCCTGTGGGCAAAGGACAGACAGAACTCAAAAATCATCCCTCTGCTCACCTGAGACAAATGTATATCTGATTGCTTCCTTTGCCTAATTGTTTCACTAAACCAGACTACAGCATAAGTAACACTATTCCTGTAAATTGTATATTCAGTGAAAGGCTAATTGGAAACCCGGAAGAATGTCTTGTATCTACTATGACCTGGAAGCCTCCTACCCTGCTTTGAGTTGTCCCGTCTTTCTGGACTGAACCAATGGACATTTTAGCTATTTAATTTTTTTTTTTTTTTTTTTTTTTTTTTTTGAGATGGAGTCTCACTCTGTCACCCAGCCTGGAGTGCAGTGGTGCAATCTCAGTTCACTGCAACCTCCACCCTTTAAGTTCAAGCAATTCTCCTGCCTCAGCCTCCCAAGTAGCTGAGACTACAGGCATGCACCACCGTGCCTGGCCAAAACAATTAGCCTGTAAGGGGACTGAACCCGCAACCCTGGTGTCATTAGTACCACACTCTAATCAACTGAGCTAGCTGGCCAACAGCCATTTCACATATATTGATTGATGTCCCATGTCTCCCTAAAATGTATAGATAACCAAGATGTGCTCCAACCGCCTTGGGCACATGTTGTCATCAGGATCTCCTGAGGCTGTGTCATGGGTGTGTCCTTAATCTTGGCAAAACAAACCCCCTAAATTGATTGAGACTTGTCTCAGATACTTCTTGGTTTACAGTATAAAGCAATGAAGAAAATTCTAAATCAGGCTTTTGGTTCACAAATATTAGTTATTTCAGTTGGAAAGAGCAGCATTTAAAAATCAGATTTAAACTGAATCATCTTTTAATTTAAAAATTCTCAGAATAAGCAAGATAAAAATCACAACCAACAAAATCTAATTTTAGTAGGTTTTTTTTAGTAGGTAAAAGAAAGACACAATTGAGAGACTCATTTTTTATTTTATAAGAGCGCTGGAATGGCATTCCCAATAAAAATAGCTTAAAAGGTCAGACAAAATAACAAAAAATACTTTTTTTAAATGAATCACCAAGCTAGCAGGACAGCAGAAATTTTTCAAAGACCAAAAACAACTAGAAACAAAAAAACCCTGGGAGGTAAGCAAATGGGACAACCAGCTTTTGCCCTGAGAACATGTGCCATACCCTACACTTTAGGTTTGGAACCTGGATGGTTTTGTTTGTTTGTTTGTCTGAGACGGAGTTGGAGTCTCACCCTGTCATCCAGGCTGGAGTGCAGTGGCACGATCTCGGCGGCTCTTAACTTGAGCCTACTTATTCTAGCACCATGGAATATCACCAAACATGACCAGTATAACTCCAGTCATATCTGATAAAGGAGACTCTAATGCAGCAACTATTACTAGAGATAAAGAGGGTTATTGCCTCACAATAAAAAGCTCAGTTCACTGGCCGGGTGCGGTGGCTCAAGCCTGTAATCCCAGCACTTTGGGAGGCTGAGGCAGGTGGATCACGAGGTCAGGAGATCAAGACCATCCTGGCTAACATGGTGAAACCCCGTCTCTACTAAAAATACAAAAAACTAGCCGGGCGAGGTGGCGGGCGCCTGTAGTCCCAGCTACTCGGAGGCTGAGGCTGGAGAATGGCGTGAACCCGGGAGGCGGAGCTTGCAGTGAGCCAAGATCGCGCCACTGCACTCCAACCTGGATTTAACTCCAGTTAAATCAAATACATACAGCTAAGAAATACAACTATAAAAGCTTTAGAAGTCTACGTAAAAGAACAAACATTTGCCCTCAAGGTAGAAAGATTTTCTTTCTATGTATGTATGTATGTATGTATGTATGTATGTATGTATGTATTTATTTATTTTTGAGACAGAATCTCACTCTGTTGCCCAGGCTGGAGCGCAGTGCTGCAATCTCGGCTCACTGCAAGCTCCGCCTCCTGGATTCACACCATTCTCCTGCCTCAGCCTCCCGAGTAGCTGGGACTACAGGTGCCTGTCACCGTGCCCGGCTAATTTTTTTGTATTTTTAGTAGAGACGGGGTTTCACCATGTTAGCCAGGATGGTCTCAAGCTCCTTACCTCGTGATCTGCCTGCCTTGGCCTCCCAAAGTGTCTTTTTTTTTTTTTTTTTAAGAGACAGGGTCTCACTCTGTTGCCCAGACTGGAGTGCAGTGGTGCAGTCATAGCTCACTGAAGCCTCAAACTCCTGTGCTCAAGTGATCCTCCCACTTCAGCCTCCTGAGTAGCTGGGACTACAGGTGCTGTGCCACTACACCCAGCTAAGAATGGATTTCTTAAATAAGACATCAGAAGTACGGATTACAAAGGAAAAACTGGTATATTCAACCACATGAATATTAACAAATTCTGTTTGTCACGATACACCATAAAGTAAGTGAAAAGACACACCACAAACTGTGAAAGACATTTGTAACAATTAAATGACAAACTGACAAGAGAGTAGAAGCCAGAATATATAATACTTACAAATAAATAAAAAGGATAAGCAACCCAACAGAAAAATAGACTGAAAACTGGAAAAAGTTTTCACTTAAAATTAAACACAATGATCCATAAAATCGAAGAAAAGTTTGACCTCATTAGTAATCTGGGAAATTCAAATTGCAGCCTTAATGAGATACCATTACATACAAACAGGCTGGAAAATTTTAACAGCTGGACAATACTAAGTATTGGAGAATGCAGAAGAAGCAGAACGATTACACAAAGCTGATGGGAGCATAAGGTGAGATAATGATTTTGAAAATGTAAAATTAAACTATGACTCAGCAACTCCATTCAAAATTGGGTGGAATTCAATTTTTCAAAGAATCTACTTAGACTATGCTAACATGAAGTTTTGCTTTTCAAAATTTACCAGTGCAGAAGACTTCTAATTATATTGTAAGTTATATTTTCTAAGAAAAAGAGTCGGTTCTAAATGCCATTTAGATATCACATATTTAAATGTACATTGCTCTTACCAGCGTCGTGCAAGGTAATTAAAATTAAACTCAAACTGGCTCAACACATCTCCTCCTAGGGTATGAAAAAAATATTGACATTTGGTGGATTAGTGACAAACATAGCATGCATCTTTCAACATAAGGTCTGACAAGTTAGATTATTAGTTTTTCACATTATTACATGTTTTTGTTCATTGTTTTAGGTAAAGGCATGCTTTTTTTTTAAGAAAAATTATCTTTTAAAAATCTTAGTGAAACATATACATTAAGAAAGAATTAGACATATAACCAAAGGTGATTTTTGTTTTACTTTAAGGAAATATCTACCATAAGGGTTTCCTTTAATAAACACCACTCACCACCTACTTTAAATATTTAAAAGTAATTTACTACTAGAGACAAAAGGTGGAATTTAATAAAGCTAAAGTATTAGGAGAGTGGGAGACACTAGCTAATGAATTTTAACCCAATGTATAAGTAAAGTTTTTCTAAAGTTAAGACATGTCAACAACAAAATGTAGAGTTTTTTAACAAAAAAAACATATAGACACAAGTTCTTAGAAATACATCTCTATGTTAAATGAGGTACATCTCTCCTATATATGAACTGCAACATTAAATAGAAAATACATGCAACAGGCAAAATATTAAAGACACACATATTTAAAGCACAGTGGTGATGTCATTATAAGTGAACTATACCACAGGAGAAAATTAAGCAAATGTAAATAAATGGTACCAAAATCACCAGCCGAATGAGCCTCAGAATAGGAGCCGTGAAAATCAATCTGAGAAAGAAAGAGAACCATCTGGTGTGTATTACAAATTGTAGCCCCAACTCTTACTCCCACAATCAGGCAAGTGGTGGGAGATGACAGCTAACTCAATGAACTGCTGAGGATGCATTATAGATAGACTCAATTTTCACACTAACATTTTATTAGTTAAAAAAAAAAAAAAAAAAAAAAAAGGAAGGGTGCGGTGGCTCACGTCAGTAATCCCAGAACTTTGGGAGGTTGAGGCAGGTGGACCACCTGAGGTCAGGAGTTTGAGACCAGCCTGGCCAACATGGTGAAACCCCTTCTGTACTAAAAATACAAAAACTTGGCCGGGCATTGTGGTGGGTTCCAGTAATCCCAGTTACTTGGGAGGCTAAGGCAGGAGAATCACTTGCACCCGGGAGGCAGAGGTTGCAGTGAGCCGAGAATGTGCCATTCCACTCCAGCCTGGGCAACAGGAGTGAAACTCCATCTCAAAAGAAAAAAATTTTATGTGTGTGTGTGTATATATATATATATATATATATATACACACACACATATTATACACACACATATGTGTGTATATATATGTATATATATGTGCATATACACATATGCAGCTGAGTTGGATTCATATGTCTGGTAATAAAGCTACTACAGACAATTCTGCCTTATAGGATATATATAAAAATCTCTGAGTTGAAGTTGAAACTTCTAACAGAATGTAATTAACATAAATTAAGGACTAGGGGGCCATCCAGAGGCTAAGTCATCAGGTAAGAACACAATTTTCAGTTTGAGGACATGACATTTTCATATAGAAAGCTAAAAAGAAAGAGAAAAAGTCCAATAAACTAGTATTACTTTTAAATAGAACCAAGTGGCAGGTATTCATATCCTTATTAAGATACATGGCTTGAAGAAAGGATAAGATTTCTTAAATATTTTTGTGACTAAGACAAAACATCACATCTATTACTGTTTTCAGTACACACTAGCCACTCTGCTCTTGTGGATGAATCTACCCAGTTGGCAAGAAGAAAAAAAGGAATGAATTGGGCCGGGCACGGTGGCTCACGCCTGTTATCCCAGCACTTTGGGAGACCAAGGCAGGCAGATCATGAAGGTAAGGAGATCGAGACCATCCTGGCCAACATGGTGAGACCCCGTCTCTACTAAAAATATAAAAATTAGCTGAGCATGGTGGTGCGTGCCTGTAATCCCAGCTACTCAGGAGGATGAGGCAGGAGAATCACTTGAACCAAGGAGTCAGAGGTTGCAGTGAGCTGAGATCGCACCTTCACACCACTGCATTCCAGCCTGGCGACAGAGCGAAACTCCATCTCAAAAAAAAAAAAAAAGGAACAAACTGGAAAAGATGGGACTCTAACCAAACACTACTTTGGGCAGAAGTCTGAATAACCTAACATTTTCCTTTCTTTTTAAATGGTCAGGTTTTGATCTTAGGTATGACAGTATCACTCCCATAAAGTAATTCCCCATAAAGGGTTGTACTCACAGCTCCCATGGTCCTAAGGAATCCTTGTTCAATGCCCAGACTATGCCAGCTGACATCTGCTACCATATGAGAAGTAATTCCAAACAAGAAAGCTACCAGTTTCTCTGTGTCCTGCCAAACAAGCAAATTAGAGTCATGTGTGTTTGTGTGATTTTATAATAACAATCCTATTAAAAGTTTTAATAAATAGAAATTCATTTATGTTATTGAGACTTAACAAAAAATTTCAGGCAAGTACATTGCAGTTTCTAGTTATTAAAAACCATGTAAGAGACCGGGTGCCGTGGCTCACGACTGTAATCCCAGCTGCTCAGGAGGTTGAGACACAAAAATTGCTTGAACCTAGGAGGCGGAGGTTGCAGTGAGCTGAAATTGCGGCACTGCACTCCAGCCTGGGCGACAGAGCAAGACTCTGTCTGAAAAATAAAAAACCACACACAGGCCGGGCACAGTGGCTCACGCCTGTAATCTCAGCACTTTGGGAGGCCAATGCGGGTGGATCACGAGGTCAGGAGATCGAGACCATCCTGGCTAACATGGTGTAACCCCGTCTCTACTGAAAATACAAAAAAAAAAAAATTAGCTGGGCGTGGTGCTGGGCGCCTGTAGTCCCAGCTACTCAGGAGGCTGAGGCAGGAGAATGACATGAACCTGGGAGGTGGGGCTTGCAATGAGCCGAGATTACGCCACTGCTTTCCAGCCTGGGCAACAGAGCGAGACTCTGTCTGAAAAAAACAAAAACAAACAAACAAACCTCCCCCCCCCACACACACACGAAATCATAAGGACTTTTGGAAACATTTTATGATGTGTTGGAAGTGCTTTAAGTTTAATTACTATTGGAGCAAAATGATGAAGTGATATATCGCAAACTGTGTTTATAAGTAATTCAAGTATTATCTAGCCACCTACTATGTCCAAGCAATGTGCATGACACTGAAGGTAGAAGGGTGGGCAGCCCTTACAGAGTGGTATGAATGGGGTCAAGGCAGGTGCAAAAACAGTACATGGCAGGTTTGGTGCTAACTATTTTAAGGATTAGAGGACCATGCCTACCTTCTCCCAGGGAAGGGGATAGTTCTCTCGGATATAATGAACGCTTGCGTTAAGAAACGGAGTCCAGTGAGTGCTCTCAGACACATCATGGAATTTTCCTGACAAAACAAAAGCAGGGCTCTGGATTCTCTCTTAAAAGTTGGAGAGTCCCAATCAAATCTTCCACCACCACCCGCTGCACTGCTGTGTCCCGTCTCCTCTTTCCCTCCATGCCCCTCAGTTTCTTCTGTCGACATTCAAAAGAAGCCTCCAAAACAGAAGAGCCAGCTGAGATTTTGGAACAGGCATGGTACTGTCTGCCTGTTGACTAAAAAGAGCCCTACAGTAAGAGGGACGGAAGCCTGAAATGGCTCACAGTATCGCAAGCCTGGCTACCTGGTTAGAATAGAGGCTAGAAGTGTTTCCATTTCTGTGCCCTAAAGCTAAGGAAAAAGCTGTAGTTTGGTTTTGTTTATTTGTTAGGGTTTTTAAAATATCTTCCTTGTCTCTCACAGTCACCCTCCTTAAGAGTACAGAAATAAAAGCAGGTATTTCATATGCTTTCAAGCATTTGATTTTATAATAATTGTTATAAAATGGCACGAGCCCCAGTGAGCATTTTATGCAAGCATCGTTTGAGTGGGCCAGTGGGTGTCCCATGTAGCTCTTTATTCCCACAAGAGGGGTAGGAAAGACAGAACTGGCCTCTGTGCTAAACCTTCAAGGGCCACGAATGCCTCATGGAGTGCCAAATGTTACGAGGGTAACTAAAAGCAAAACTGCAGAGTTCAGATCTCTCAGTTCAATTTTTCTATGCTGTTCCTAAAGTAAAAATTGCTGGACCAATTTTAAATCATTGTTTTTTTTCAAAATGGTTTTCAAAGAAGTTAGAACCAAGACATTTGATTTGCGCCCACAGTTTTCCTAGAGATAAAGCTTTAAACAATTCTTGTTCTCCAGAATACAGTAAAACTCCAGAATTAAATATAGCAGTAGATCTTTTGAACAAACTTCAACTTAAACGAATTGCCAGATTAATTGAAGCTTTCTGATCCCTCTGTAAATCCTACAGACTGGAAGCAAAAGAAAGTCCCCCAGGGCGTGCTGGATGCTGACAGCTGGCAAGCCACTGCCCAGAGACTTGAACTTACCTGTCTATACCATAGCTCACAAAGGGTCAATCAGACCCACTCTAATCCTGTTTAAACCAGATGTCCTTGTTACTGTAATTATAAAAGCTAATTCAATATTAGGTAAACTAATACAAATGAAGAGTTTTGCAGGGTGCAGTAGTGCACGCCTGTAATTCCAGCACTTTGGGAGGCTGAAGTGGGATGACCCCTTGAGGCCAGGAGTTTGAGACTAGCCTGGGCAACATAGCAAGACCCCATCTCTACAAAGATTAAAAAATAAAATAAAAAATTAACCAGGTATGGTGGTACACACCTTTAGTCTCAGCTATTCAGAAGGCTGAGGCAGGAGGGTCGCTTGAGGCCAGGAGTTTGAGGCTGTAACGAGCTGTGATTGCACCACTGCACCCCAGCCTGGGCAACAGAGCAAGACCCTGTCTCTAAAAAATATTACAATAACTTTAAAAAAAAAGGTGCTTTTTCTTTGGCAATTAAGTATCTAAGAAAGCTAAGTGCTTCTGAAAGATGCAATAAAAGTGAATCATCAAAGAAGAAAAGCAAAACTACAGTTGAATTAGGTATGTATGAGACAAGGTAAGATATGGAAAAATGCATAAAAACCTAAGCGGAATTTCTATACAAATTCCCTGTAACTAGTCATATACCAGCCCCAGTCTTTTCCTCACAGAAGAGTATTTATTGCTGTAGAAAACAATGGAAAATGCTAAATAGTTTACATTCCTTTTCCACTCTCCTCAGAACCTTGGCTAGTGTGGGTTTTGTCTGTCTCTAAAAATGGTGTACAATAAGCAATGTTTCTCAAATTGAATGGACAAAAATATCCTTTCTTCTTTTTCTTTTTTGTAGAAGTTATCAAGGGACAGTAGAGCTCCCATGAATACAGTTTGGGACGTACTGAATTAGAAATAATAGGTTAGAAAGGAGAACTATAATGTGCAGGCAAAATAATAGGATTGAGAAATGATAGTTAACAGACTAAGAGGGAAAACAGAACAAAACTTACAAATATGAGAAACACAAAAGCTTAGCTGTCTGGGATTCTAACTACAGGAGTGAGGAGCCCCAAATAGTTCATTTCAGTCCCAAAGACATCACTGAATTAAAGGAATGGGATAATAGCAGATGACCCCCAAGACCTCAGAAGCAGTTTATACAAGGACCCAGTGTGCTGGAGGCCTCCATTTGTCCTTCCAGACCCACTCCCCATCCTTCTGTACCCTGTAGGGTGACTCTGAGGTCACCTGCTTCAACTGGCTTCGTGGCCCTCTGGCTTTGGTTGGGTTGGGTTTGGCCAATAGAGAGAACTGACAGATCAGAGAAAAAGAAAACACAGAAGTTGGGGTATGTATTCTCCCAGCTCCCCTTCTGTGGGGTCACAGTGGGCTGGCTGTGCCCCGTAGCCGAAGGGCCAGCTCTCATCGAATGGTCCTCTTCATGCAGCTCTCTCTCTCTCCACGGTTCCAGCAATCTCTCCCTCCCCTGAACAATCTTTTGTAATTCCTCGCCTCCTGTCCACATCTTTGAAAATGGTACCCTTACTAAACTCCTCTCCAATTACTCAGTTTGAGTGTGACTTCTGGGTCCTGCTGGGTGTCTGACTGATACAACCCATGAGACTAGTTTACTAATAATGACAGAGCAGGAGCATTGCCATCTTGGACAACAACTGCCATTTTAAGTCCACCTTGACCAAAAATTGCGTAAATCCAAAGGGCATCAGCCTAATGGGTGGAGTCAGCATAACCATAAACCACAAATAACATCTCCAATCAGAAATATTCCAAACCCCTTCCCAGAGACATGCCAGCCCCAAGATAACCTCCCCTTCAGACGAAGAGATGTCAGCCCCAAGATAACCTCCCCTCCAACTAGAGACATTCCAACCCCGCAATAAACTTCTCCCCCACAGAGAAACATTCCAAGGTCTCTCACCAGTAAATACTCTTAGTCTGTAAGAGAAGAGTGCTCCTGACTGAAATCGGCCAGAAGCCCTTCTCAGGTTTATTTCTCCAAAATAAATCTTTGACTGTTAAGCTGCTTTTCATGTTTCTTTCCTCTTTCTTTAACTCTTACAGATAACAGTCCCTGAGATTTGCATAGCACTTGACAAAATATTGTGCATTAATGCCAAGGACAATCCAGTAAAGAGACAGGGCAAGGCATTATCTTCACCAAGACATGAAAATTGAGATTCTGTGCATAAGTGACTTTTTTAAGGTCACATGCTAATATGGAAGAAACACAAACTCAGACCTTTTGATCTCTTGCAAAATGTCTTCTGCCGTGCCACTTAGGTTTTCACCAAAAAATAACGTTTTCAGAATTTCTATGCTTAACCAGGTCAGTTTTAGCTAAATGGAAAATGCAACTATGTAAACTAAGTCATTAACCAACAATATTATTGGGAAACAAATTGTTCTCAACAATAATGGAAAATACACTATACAATGAAAAATATATAGTACACATACACATATCTTTTTAAAGTCATAGCTATTCCTATTAACCAAGTAAAAGTGACTTCATTCAGTCTGTAAACTTTCATCTTACCTCCTTTGCAGATGCTAGGGTAAAAACAATCAGGAAACACGGTTCCAGCCTGATATGCATCCTGGTGTTCTAGTAACAGCTGCAGAGCAGGAAAATACAGAGATTAGGGGGCAGCAGTCAACAGCCTGGGGAGTGCAGGCTCCACCAATTTCCCATGATGAGATGCTAGAACTATGGGGGTATAGATGGAATGAAAGGGAAAAAGGAAGGAAGGAAAGCAGGCATAAAGTAAATAAATGATTAAAATTCACACATAATCCAAGACAACACACAATATATAACTTCAGATTCTTCCCTACCAAACACAGAGAGGCTAATTAAGAAATAGCAGAAATCACTTATTTAAACTTCATTTTCCTTCATTTTCTCTGCCAACCCAGTAAAGCAGGATTTCCCTGAGGCCTTAAGATTGTTTTACTGACCCAGAGCTGTTGTTTTTGTTGCTTTTTTTTTTTTTTGAGATGGAGTTTTGCTCTTGTCACCCAGGCTGGAGTGCAATGGCGCAATCTTGGCTCACTGCAACCTGCCAGGTTCAAGCGATTCTCCTGCCTTAGCCTCCTGAGTAGCTGGGATTATAGGCATGCACCACTACGCCTGGCTAATTTTTGTATTTTTAGCAGAGATGGGGTTTCGCCTTGTTGGTCAGGCTGGTCTCGAACTCCTGACCTCAAGGGATCCACCCATCTCAGCCTCCCAAAGTGCTGGGATTGCAGACATGAGCCACCATGCCTGGCCCAGAGCTGGTTTTTATAAAATTTTCAATGATTCACAGTGAAAAGACAAAAATACACACAGATGCGCACATATGTACATATCAGTTTATAGCTGCTACCTGTGCTTTAGTGTAAGATGACGTCCTTTGTGTTTTGGGAAGACTGAAAAAAAAAAGACTAAAAAAAATGATCTCCTGACCTGGTGATCTGCCCGCCTCGGCCTCCCAAAGTGCTGGGATTACAGGCGTGAGCCACCGCACCTGGCCAAGCATACATATAACTTATTGTCTAATAGATGAACAATGGATGGAGTAGTCAACAAATGGTGATGTCACAACCCTGTAACAATGAGTATACCATCATTGCATGGGCAAATCCATGTTTACCCTACATCAGGGGTCCCCAACCCCCAGGCCATGAACTGGTACCAGTCTGTGACCTGTCAGGAATGGGGCCACACAGCGGGAGGTGAGTGGTGGGCAAGCAAGCATTGCCTCCTGAGCTCCACCACCTGTCACAGCAGCAGTGGCATTAGATTCTCAGAGAAGTGTGAATCATACTGGGAAATGCACATGCTAGGGATCTAGGGTACACACTCCTTAGGATAACCTAATGCCTGATGATCTGAGGTGAAACAGTTTCATTCTGAAATCATCTATCCCCCACCCCCCACCCCATCCATAGAAAGATTGTCTTCCATGAAACCAGTCCCTCGTGTCAAAAAACTTGGGGACCACTGCCCTAGGTGACACTGACTTGAAATTAATATTACCAATGACAAGTCACTGAATCCCTGTCAAGTTTTATACCCAAACAAATACAAGATGAATTATAAGGTTAAATGTTAAAAATGAAGCCTTAAAATTAACAGGATAAAATTTGAGTGAATAATTATATAACCATGAAGTGGGAATAATTTTTCTAAGCATAATTTACAAGTAGAAACCATAACAGAAAAATTGATGCATAAAAAATACAAAAATTAGCGTGGTGTGGTGGTGTGTGTCTGTAGTCCCAGTTACTTGGGAGGCTGAGTTGAGAGGATTGCTTGAACCTGGGAGGTGGAAGTTACAGTGAGTCGAGATCATGCCACTGCACTCTAGCCTGGGTGACGAAGCCAGACCCTGTCTCAAAAAAAAAAAAAAAAAAAAAAAAAAGAATGCCAATTAAACCTAAAACAAAAGCCATTTTCCACCTAGCAAACTGACAAAAATGAAAATGAATAAAGGCCAGGCGCAGTGTCTCTGGCTCACATCTGTAATCCCAGCACTCTGGGAGTCTGTGGCGGGCGAATCACTTGAGCTCAGGAGTTTGAAACAGCCTGGGAAACAAGCTGAAACCTCATTCCTAACAAAAATACAAAAAATTAGCTGGGTGTGGTGGCGTGCACCTGTGGTCCCAGCTACTCAGGAGGCTGAGGTGGGAGGATCGCTTGACCCCAGGAGGTGGAAGTTGCAGTCAGCCGAGTTCATGCCACTGCACTCCAGCCTGGGTAACAGGGCAAGACCACTCTCTGGGCAGGGCATCTCTGAAAAAAAGGCAGCAGTCCCAGCCAGGGACTTATAGATAAAACCTCCATATCCTTGGGGACAGAGCACCTGGGGGAAGGGGTAGCTATGGGCACAGCTTCAGCAGACTTAAACGTCCCTACCTGACTGCTCTGAAGAGAGCAGCAGACCTCCCAGCACAGCGTTCAAGCTCTGCTAAGGGTCAGACTGTCTCCTCTAGTGGGATCCTGATCCCCGTGTATCCTGACTGGAAGACACCTCCCAGTAGGGGCCAACAGAAACCTCATACAGGAGAGCTCTGGCTGACATCTGGCAGGTGCCCCTCTGGGACGAAGTTTCCAGAGGAAAGAACAGGCAGCAATCTTTGCTGTTCTGCAGCCTCCACTGGTGATACCAATGCAAACAGGGTCTGGAGTGGACCTCCAGCAGACCTGCAGCAGAGGGGCCTGCCTGTTAGAGAGAGATACCATCCAAGGTCACCAACATCAAAGACCAAAGGTAGATAAATCCACAAAGATGGGGAGAAACCAGCACAAAAAGCCTGAAAATTCCAAAAACCAGAACGCCTCTTCTCCAAAGGAACACAACTCCTTGCCAGCAAGGGAACAAAACTGGATGGAGAATGAGTTTGATGAACAGACAGAAGTAGGTTTCAGAAGGTGGGTAATAACAAACTCCTCAGAGCTAAAGGAGCATGTTCTAACCCAATGCAAGGAAGCTAAGAACCTTGAAAAAAAGGTTAGAGGAATTGCTAACTAGAATAAGCAATTTAGAGAAGAACATAAATGACCTGATGGAGATGAAAAACAGCATGAGAACTTCGTGAAGCATACACAAATATCAATAGCTGAATCCATCAAGCACAAGAAAGGATATCAGAGATTGAAGATCAACTTAATGAAATAAATCAAGAAGACAAGATTAGAGTAAAAAGAATGAAAAGGAACAAGCAAAGCCTCCAAGTAATATGGGACTATGTGAAAAGACCAAAACCTACGTTTCACTGGTGTACCTGAAAGTGATGGGGAGAATGGATCCAAGTTGGAAAACACTCTGCAGGATATCATCTAGGAGAACTTCCCCAACCGAGCAAGATAGGCCAATATTCAAATTCAGGAAATACAGAGAACACCACAAAGATACTCCTCGAGAAGAGCAACCCCAAGACACATAATCGTCAGATTCACCAAGGTTGAAATGAAGGAAAAAATGTTAAGGGCAGCCAGAGAGAAAGGTCAGGCTACCCACAAAGGGAATCCGATCAAACTAATAGCAGATCTCTCTGCAGAGACCCTACAAGCCAGAAGAGAATGGGGGCCAATATTCAACATTCTTAAAGAATTTTCAACCCAGAATTTCATATCCAGCCAGACTAAGTTTCATAAGTGAAGGAGAAATAAAATCCTTTATACACAAGCAAATGCTGAGAGATTCTGTCACCACCAGGCCTGCCTTACAAGAGCTCCTGAAGGAAGCACTAAACATGGAAAGGAAGAACTGGTACCAGCCACTGCAAAAACACACCGAATTGTAAAGACCATTGACACCACAAAGAAACTGCATCAATGAACTGGCAAAATAACCAGCTAGCATCATAATGACAGGATCAAATTCACACATAACAATATTAACCTTAAATGTAAATGGGCTAAATGCTCCAATTAAAAGACATAGACTGGCAAATTGGATAAAGAATTAAGACCCATCGGTGCGCTGTATTCAGGAGACCCACCTTACGTGCAAAGACACACATAGGCTGAAAATAAAGGGATGGAGGAATATTTACCAAGCAAGTAAAAAGCAAAAAAAAAAGGTGGGAGTTGTAATCCTGGTCTCTGATAAAACAGACTTTAAACCAACAAAGATCAAAAGAGACAAAGAAGGCCATTACATAATGGTAAAGGGATCAATGCGACAAGGAAAGCTAACTATCCTAAATATATATGCACCCAGTACAGAAGCACCCAATTCATAAAGCAAGTTCTTAGAGACCTACAAAGAGACTTAGACTCCCACACAATAATAGTGGGAGACTTTAACACCCCACTGTCAATATTAGACAGATCAAGGAGACAGGAAATTAACAAGTATATCCAGGACTTGAACTCAGCTCTAGACCAAGCGGACCTAATAGACGTCTACAGAACTCTCCACCTCAAATCAACAGAATATACATTCTTCTCAGCACCACATCACACTTATTCTAAAACTGACCACATAATTGGAAGTAAAACACTCCCCAGCAAATGCAAAAGAATGGAAATCATAACAGTCACTCAGACCATAGTGCAATCAAATTAGAACTCAGGATTAAGAAACTCACTCAAAACCACACTACCTAGAAACTGAAAAACCTGCTCCTGAACGACTACTGGGTAAACAGCGAAATATAGGCAGAAATAAAAATGTTCTTTAAAACCAATGAGAACAAAGACACAACGTATCAGAATCTCTGGGACACATTTAAAGCAGTGTGTGGAGGGAAATTTATAGCACTAAGGGCCCACAAGAGAAAGCAGGAAAGATCTAAAATCGACACCCTAACATCACAATGAAAAGAACTAGAGAAGCAAGAGCAAACAAATTCAAAAGCCAGCAGAAGACAAGAAATAACTAAGATCAGAGCAGAACTAAAGGAGATAGAGACACACACACACAAAAAAAACCCTTCAAAAAATCAATGCATTCGGGGCTGTTTTTGTTTTGTTTTGTTTTTGTGTTTTTGTTTTGTTTTGTTTTGTTGTTTTTGAGATGGAGGCTTGCTCTGTCACCTAGGCTGGAGTGCAGTGGTGTTATCTCAGCTCACTTCAGCCTCCACCTTCCAGGTTCAAATGATTCCCTGCCTCAGCCTCCCAAGTAGCTGGGACTAGACTACAGGTGTCTGCCATTATGGCCAGCTAATTTTTATATTTTTAGTGAAGATGGGGTTTCATCATGTTGGCCAGGTTGATCTCAAAGTCCTGACCTCAAGTGATCGACCCGCGTTGGCCTCCCAAAGTGCTGGGATCACAGGTGTAAACCATCATGCCTGGCCTATTTCTGAGGATAACATTAGTATTTGGATTAGAATGCATCCTGGAAGGGAGCGTCTATGTTCATTTAACATGTTTTAAATTAATAATACCTCTACTAGAAATCACTCTGCACACACTCTGGATTGATTGTTCATGTGATGAATTAGGTGGATTCTCATTTCCACTCCTCTTTCCTGCCTACTCGCCATCAAGGTCAGTGAAGATGACTATCAGATATAAATGCTGTTTTTCCTCATTCAGCATGTTAAGTTGGCAAGGGAGGAAGCTGAATCTTATGACTAAAAATATTTTGAGGATACAACAAATTTCAGTTATCTTACCATCCTGTTTCCCAGATGGACTATCAAGACTTAATGTTATCAAATGACCCAATTCTGATGTCAGAAGGGAATGCTAACCACTTATCGAATGTAGGTATGAAAGAATTACATCTTTGTCACAAAGTATTACTTAGCCATAGAACAAATAGTTCATATGATCAGAATGTGTTCATTTGAAGATGGGTAAAGGTGAGTCATCAGCTAGTCCTACCAGGATATAGAATATAGTAGGAGTTAGACGGAGAATCTCAGGGCATATTTCTTAATAAACACTTCCTTCTCCTCCTGGTGATGCAATTTGCACATAACACACAGTAACAAGAAGTGGAAAATAAATGGTCTCTCTCAAGTATGACTTTTTAAAATAAAAACAAAAAAGATGGGCCAGGCATAGTGGCTCGTGCCTATAATCCCAGTGCTTTGGGAGGCCAAGGTGGGAGGATTGCGTGAGCCCAGGATTTCAACACCAGCTTGGGCAACATAGTGAGAGCCCCATCTCTATAATAAAAACAAAAAAGATGTGCTCTTCTCAGCAGCACATATACTAATACTGGAATGATACAGACAAAATTAGTAACTTTTAAAAATGTACTATTTTAAAAATTTCTCAAGTATTTTTTCAAATTATGATTCTTATCATTAAAATCTTTAAATTTTAAGTGTGATATATATAAGATACATATAAAATGTTCAAGTAGCACTTGGAAGAGACATATAGCTTTTAACCATAATATTAATGTCTTATAACATTAATAACATAATATACAACATTATAACATAAAGAAATAAAAAATGAGTCCTTTTTTTTGTTTTGAGATGGAGTTTCGCTCTTCTTGCCCAGGCTGGAGTGCAGTGGAGTGTACCACAACCTCCACCTCCCGGGTTCAAGCGATTCTGCTGCCTCAGCCTCCCGAATAGCTGGGATTGCAGGCATGCACCACCACGCCTGGCTACTTTTGTATTTTTAGTAGAGATGGGGGTTTCTCCATGTTGGTCAGGGTGGTCCCGAACTCCTGACCTCAGGTGATCTGCCTGCCTCGGCTTCCCAAAGTGCTGGGATTACAGGCGTGAGCCACCACGGCCAGCCAAAATAAGTCTTAAAATTACTGTTTAAATATCTGTTAGGAACTTTGTTTGGCACCTATAGAAGAAAACTAATGCACAAAGAAGAAAAGAAAAATCAAGATTTCTACCTCTTTGTAGTTAACATGCCCATTGTGAAGATGAAGAAACTCCAGAGCTCTGTGTCCTGAGAGAAATAAATACATAAATCAATTAATTTCAACTATTACTGAAAACATAACTTAGGCGAGATGATTTTAAAAGAAAAATATACAATTTTATGGTTGTAACTGTCACGGATGCAGGAAATGAAATGAGTTTGCACTCGCTGGCAATTTTCATTAGGTATAGATTTGTGCAATATTTCTATTGTTATAGTACAAAACAAGTTTAGATGGTGATTTAAAGTTTCTGCTTAACTATTAAATGGCTCTATGAGCTTTAGTGCTATTCAACCTCTCTAGACCTCAGTTCCTGCCTATGGAAAATTTTGTTTAAAAAATACCCACCGTATAGGTTGGTTGAAATAATAAATGCTAAGTGACAAGCACGGTGGCTGACACTTGGTAAGGAGCTCAAAAAAAAGAAACTGTCAGGCCAGGCATGGTGGCTGACACCTGTAATCCCAGCACTTTGGGAGGCCGAGGTAGGCAGATCACCTGAGGTCAGGAACTCGAGACCAGCCTGATCAACATGGAGAAACCCCGTTTCTACTAAAAATACAAAAAATTAGCCAGGCCTGGTGGTACGTGCCTGTAATCCCAGCTACTTGGGAGGCTGAGGCAGGGGAATCACTTGAACCCGGGAGGCAGAGGTTGCAGTGAGCCAAGACCACACCACTGCACTCCAGCCTGGGCAACAGAGCGAGACTGTCTCAAAAAAAAAAAAAAAAAAACCTGTCATCATCATACTTTGCTTCAGTACTGAAGTAGACAAACCTAAGTACAAAACACAATATAACACCTAACCCATGGACTGAGCCAATGATCCTCAAAAGTTTCTCATCATTGGACCACAAGGACAAAATAATCTCAGGAAACTACCAGCTCCACCCCACACCCACCCACAACCTGAACCTCCCAAGAACCAATAAGAGGACTAACATTCCCTGTGAAGTGACATTCAAAGGTGATACTTTATTTCTGTTGTGAATCACCTCCAATTACAAAAATTCATATAACAAAAAACTATAGCCACTACTATATTATAAGCATTAATATCATAAAAGTCACAACCCACAAATCCAAATAACCTGTGTATAGGATTCCAGTGATTTATGCTGAATGAAGCCATTTCTAATTAACTCACTCACACAATGCTGACCTTCCACTCAGGCCCTTCATAAGAAACGAAAAAGTGAACCAAAACATTTATAAAAATCATCTAATTTATTAGTAAATAAATGATGGAGTTTTGGTCTTCTTCTGCGTAAAAAAATTCTCAGAATCCGTGCAGATTCTATTTCAGGAGATGCTTTCAATTATGTTCACATAAATATTATTCTTTAAATATCAATTAGGACCTTTGGTACTCATCGAAGAAAGGCAAGCAATTATCTGGTTTTATTAAAATTTCAGATGCAATCTGTCTTGTAAATTTTTAAACTCTAAGGATTAAAAAATTGAATATTTCCATTC
Organism: Rhinopithecus roxellana; assembly: GCF_007565055.1. Classification (NCBI taxonomy): domain Eukaryota; kingdom Metazoa; phylum Chordata; class Mammalia; order Primates; family Cercopithecidae; genus Rhinopithecus; species Rhinopithecus roxellana. The sequence goes on from NC_044552.1 coordinate 63,463,310, forward strand.
ATATTTGTTCCTCATCAGCTCATTCTGTAGTTTTAGCAATTTCAACTTCACAGAACATAGAACTGGAAGACACTTTAGAATTCTTCAAGAAGTTCAACCCCCTCATTTTATAGAATTGAGAGGTAGGTAAAGTGAATTGCTCAGAGTCACACATCTACTTTACTGGATGGCTGGAATTAGAACCTAAGTCTGGTTCTCTTTTCCATTGTTTCCCGACTCCTAGCAATACATTTTTAATGGAAAGAACGCCAGACCAGCTGTCACGACATGTAATTCTAGGCCAGGCCCCTAAAAAGTTAGCTGTAAAACTGTCTAGTATCAGTTTCTTCATCTGTAAAAGAAAAGAACTGGACTTGCTGACTTCTAGTGTCTTTTCAGATAGTCAAATTCTGTGACAACAGTTTCTTGCCCATCATAGCTCAGTATATATGCCTGTTTAGCACTGACAAATTTTCATTTTTTTCCCTATAATCTTATTATTCTTTGAAACATCTGGAGGTGGTGTAACTATAAAATTCTGTTATAATTTTTATCTAAATTAAAGAAAACTCAGGCTAGGCGTGATGGCTCACACCTGTAATCCCAGCACTTTGGTAGGCCAAGGCAGGCGGATCACAAGGTCAGGAGATCGAGACCATCCTGGCTAACATCCTGAAATCTCATCTCTACTAAAACAATACAAAAAAATTTGCCAGGCATGGTGGTGGGCACCTATGGTCCCAGCTACTTGGGAGGCAGAAGAATGGCGTGAACTCAGGAGGATGAGCTTGCAGTGAGCCGAGATCATGCCACTGCAGTCCAGCCTGGGGGACAGAGTGAGACTCTGTCTCAAAAAAAAAAAAAAAAAAAAAAAAAAAAAAGAGAAAACTCAGAACATCAGGTATATCTGAAATCTGAAAATTGCTATAGAATGTTATGATAGCTAATTCTATTACAAATTGACTCACATTTTCCATGTGCTAAAACATATTACAAATACACTTCACACAAGAACCAAATCCTTTTGCTAAGAAAGATCTTAAGTGTTCTCAGTCCATATGCAAAAAACATGGTAGCTATGTAGGGGGCGCATGTGTTAATTAGCTTGATTGTGCTAATCATTTCACAAGGCATACATATATCAACACATCATGCTGTGTATCTTAAATTTATATAATTTTTGTCAATTATACATCAATAAAGCTAGAAAAATAAAAATTTTAAATAACTCTTTGTGGTACCATCTCCCTATATCCAGGATGACTCTGCCCTTGCCCCTAAGGTCGGTGGCACTGGCTTGCTGTCCCCTTCTCCTCTCCAACTCCTGCCATCTTACTGGCACCGTGAATATGGATGACCACACTCCCTTACTTTCTTGACCTTCCTGAAGCCAAACACTTTTATAGCAATTTGACTCAGGGACCCACTCCCATGGCCACACATGGCTCTTTACATATAGTCGGAAATGCCTGTCCTTGCACATGTAAAACAACAAAAGTACATTTCTCATTCCTGCCATATTCCACCCATCTTGTTCCTCTCCCATTCTGTCAGTTCTGCTGCTGCATTGCAACCTCTCGTTTACTGAGCCTCTATTTCCCCACCCAGAGAAACACATGGGGGCCCCATGACCAACGGGGCATCAGCTGACTTTCTTATTTTCCCCTTAACTGAACCCGTGCTGCCAATCCCTATCCCTGGATGATTGCAATCACGGGCTTCTCCTCCCAGCTCTCAGGCCACTCAGCTCAGTGCCCAGGGGAAACTGTATCAATCCACGAGCTGGATTTTCAATCTCTTCCTTAATGTCTTTGAGAGATGTACTGTCCTCTCAATAACATAACGAGACACCAGTACTTACCGATTTCTACGTGCGTTGAAAGGCCACACGATGAACCTCTATGGCAGAGAGAAGCCAGCACGATCATCAGCAGGCCGGGCCACAACCTGAAAGCAGACATGATCTCATTCCCCACCGGCTCCTCTAATGACGTGGGAGTGCTCAGAGCTGCGGCAGCACAGTGACTCCGAAATCCAGGCGCAGACCCACCACTTCTCTCTAAGCAGGTCACTGACCCGAGAAACCAAGCCTCATTTCAAAATAATATCGTTTTCCAATGAAGTCAACTGTTCGACTACTGTTTAGCTTCACCAGAACAGCAAACAAACTCTGTACTCCTGAGGGGTGGGGGTGGGAGGATTAAACTGAAATCTGAAAAGCCTTAGGCCAGAAGCACTGCATCTTCTGACCGAGGTTTTTTCTGGATTTCATTGTAACATGAAATTTGTGTAGAAATGCAAGCAAAGTTGTCTCCAGATGTTTTTTGCTTTCTATAAAAAGGCTCACCTGTGCAGACAGTCAACATATTGGACCACCTCACCTTACAAGGGTGGATCTCTCATGCATCCTTTCTACACATTTATCAGGCTGTCCTGCTTCCTCCGCCTCCCAAGCCACAAGTGCTGGGAAAGCTTTTATGGTGATCAGCTGGAACTGGCTTCTCTTTCAGTATTTGGCAACAGATACTGACACTTGTATGGGATTACACAAGAGCAGCCACTCCTGGTCTCTCTACTTCTCGCTGTTCTAATAGGGCTTATCCAGAGCCTGTTGCAAGGTCAGATTCCTGCAGGGGAGGCAAAGATGTCAATTCCACTTGGGAGGTGGAAGGAAGGGGGCAGATTTAGGGCCAAGAAACAGGGTTTAAAAAATGTTAAGCTTAGGATATATCATTAGGTAGCCAGTTACACTTCATTCGTGGGAAAAATTAAGCTCTTCATGAAACTGATGGTAATCTGAAAGCACAAATTATGCATATTTTACATTAAAAGCAAGAGATGGGCTCCTAAAAGAGTGAGAGGAAATGGTATTCACTCTCCGGTTAGCCAAATGAAAGGATGAAAAGAAAGTGGGATGATTTGGCCGGGCGTGATGGCTCACACCTGTAATCCCAGCACTTTGGGAGGCTGAGGCTGGTGGATCACCTGAGGTCAGGAGTTTGAGACCAGCGTGATCAACATGGTGAGACCCCTTCTCTACTAAAAATACAAAAATTAGCCAGTTGTGGTGGCACACACCAGTAGTCCCAGCTACTGCGGAGGCTGAGGTGGGAGGATCTCTCGAACCTAGGAGGTGGAGATTGTGGTGAGCCGAGATTGCACCACTGAACACTAGCCTGGGTGACAGAGCAAGACCCTGTCTCAAAAAAAAAAAAAAAAAAAGAAAAGAAAAGAAAAAAAGAAAGTGGAATGATTTGAGACAGTTGTCTGCCCCAACAGCTTCCCCTGTAAGCTTAACACAGTCACTTGCACAGCCCCAAGGAAAGGAATCCCGCAGCTCCCCACAAACCTGAGGGCAGTAGGCCCAGCTACTCCTGATTAGTCCAGAGGCCATATGTCTACGTGTTTTGTTTGGCTAACAGGATGTTTTATAAACTTAAATCAAGTTTATAAACTTTTTCTAAATGAGAAAATTAATGTAAAAACCTACATTTCTGGCTCTCTTAAAAACAGAAGAACTAGCATCATGAAATGACACTCCCATGTGACACGCCAACCAGCTGCAGCCAAAAGCCGATAGAGCATGTCCTGCTCCTCCAGTCCCCACCATTCATGCAATGTGTGCAGGTTTCCACACCCCTTCTGGCCACCAGAGGCCTCTGAGTTTGCCTCCCTCTCACTCTGGGCCTTCTACAGCCTGTGCGTGAGGTAGTCGCAATTATTAATTGGGACTTTGGATATTCTCTCTCAGAACATCCAAGAGTAGTCAATCAATGGTTACAGTGAGAGGGTTGCAAAGGGTCACCGGGGAAAAAAAATAATACTGCCTAGAAACAATATCTAACCAGATATAGTAAAACCCATCCAAAAAGCACCAAAGAAATGGGTTCAGACCAGATGTGGTGGCTCATGCCTGTAATCCCAGCACTTTGGGAGGCCAAGGTGGGCAGATGGCTTGAGGCCAGGAGTTCAAAACCAGCCTGTGCAACATGGCAAAATCCCATCTCTACTAAGAAAAAAACAAAAACAAAAAATTAGCCGGGCGTGGTGGCGTGCACTTGCGGTCCCAGCTACTCAGGAGGCTGAGGCGGGAAGATCGCTTGTACCTGGGAAGTGGAGGTTGCAGTGAGCTGAGATCACACCACTGCACTCCAGCCTGGGCAAAACCCCACCTCAGAAAAAAAAAAAAAAAAAAAAGGAATGGGTTCAGTTACCAAACAATACTAATCCCAAATGTCTCAATTTCTCATTATATATTTTTCTGTATTTGAGATTCAGAATGACATAAATTTATGAATATAATAAAGAAGAAATTATTTGCTTAGTGTGATAGTTATGAATATGGTCTTTATGTGACAATATTGCTTGCAGTTTCATTAAGTTTGTATTAACAATAAAATCATCAAAGATATGACTTTAAAGAAAGTTAAAATGTAGCTCACAACATTACTATCTGACAAATAATAAGCATATGGAAATATTTTCTTTCTGCTCCACACCCCCCTTTCCTAATATAGGTGGCATTGTTATAAACAAGACAGCATGATTCTAGCATTTAGAACTCTTCTGGAAATATAGACCCAAGGTGAAAAGTAAACATACAGTTACATTAAGGAGTGAGTAGGGAGAATATAGGCTTGAGAGTCAGAGGGTCTCAAGCTTTATGTGGGCCAGTCTAGAAAACGGGGGAGAGGAGGCTGGGCACGGTGTCTCACACCTGTATTCCCAGTACTTTGGGAGGCCGAGGTGGGCGGATCACCTGAGGTCAGGAGTTCAAGACCAGCCTGGCCAACATGGTGAAACCCCATCTCTACTAAAAACACAAAAATTAGCTGGGCATGGTGGCATGCACCTGTACTCCCAGCTACTCCAGAGGCTGAGGAAGGAGAATCACTTGAACCCAGAAGGCAGACACTGCAGTGAGCTGAGATCGTGCCATCCAGCCTGGGCGACACAGTAAGACCCTGTCTCAAAAAAAAGCAAAAAAGAAAAGAAAAAGAAAATGGGGGAGAGGATGAATAAGGGTGAGAATTGGGGAGTGGAGGTTCCCAGGACAAGGGCAGGCAAAGGAGAAAGGAAGGAAGAGGTCCCTCTCCCCTGATGGTCTCGTCCTTGTAGGCCCTGGTAAGGACACCCAGCCAGGTGCTAGGAGTCATCAGGACAAGCTGGAAGTAAGACAGGAGCCAGGAGGGAATTGTTTACACTATGAATGGGGGCTTGCAGAGGGGCACAAAACCGAGGGAAAAGGGAAAAGCCACATTGTGAACTTTCTAAGCTCCAGGCACTTTTGCCTTTGTGAAGTACTTCCTGTCATAAAAATAAGTAAACAATAAATAGAAATCACATTTTACATCTGCATTGGTGTAAGATTAACATATTAATATGCCACCTAAAAGTTCATTTTCTTCTTCAGGTTTTAGAAGAAATCAAACATTTCTGAGTGCTCCTAAAAGTTTTATGGGCCCTCAGCATGTACCTACTGTGTCTAATGGATAAGTCATCTGGGAAAGGGAGTGGGTACCCTTTGATACAGAACCTTAAAAAAGATAAGTGGACTAGGGTAACTTTTGAGCAAGAGAGGAAGCCACAATTAACTTGGCTTCTCCCGGCCTCAGTTGATGGAGCCCTTAATTGAATGATTTCCCCAGGCCAGTAGAAATGGACTATCCTGTAATCCCAGCACTTTGGGAGGCCAAGGAGAGCGGATCACTTGTGGTCAGGAGTTCAAGACCAGCCTGGTCAACGTGGTGAAAACCTGTCTCTACTAAAAATACAAAAATTAGCTGGGCTTGGTGACACACACCGGTAGCCCCATCTACTCGGGAGGCTGAGGCAGGAGAATCGCTTGAACCCGAGAGGCAGAAGTTGCAGGGAGCTGAAATCACACCACTGCACTCCACCTGGGCGACAGAATGAGTCTGTTGGTCTCACAAGAACAAAACAAACAAAAAACAACAACCACTACCAAAAACAAACAAACAAACACTCCCTCTGCAGGCAGGAGATGTAAACACGCCAGCTCCCAGCCCCAACTGTGATACCTACTGGCCAACATCCCTATTAGGACTCTCTGGGTCTCCCCAGTTCCTGCAATAAAATACAGAACAAAATAGTGTGAAATTGATTAAACTCTGCTGTTACCACTTCTGCCATATGTGACTGGCTCAAAACTCAATGGATCTGACTCAGCAAAACACAAAGTCAAAATTTAAAGTTACTGCCTCAGCATTTTGCAAATGTCCTAGAAAAAGGTGAAAGCTAGCAAGATACTCTCAACTCTGTAGGAGTTGAGAAAGGGAGATATGTTGAGACTAGTAACCTAAAATCAAAGCATAGGGCTGGGCTTCATTTGCACCCACAAATTCCCAGCATACGCCTACTATTTTTAGTTGTATCCTCCTTAGGTTTTAAGCTTCCCTGCTGCTTTCAGAGTCTTAAGCTCAAGTCTAATTTTTGAGCAGATGAAGAATGTTGTTTAAAGCTGCTCAAATACCTTGGTCGGATAGTATGCTCAATACTTATACCTTGGTTGATTCGATTTGGACAAATGCTTCCATTTACTAGTTGGTGGCCCAACTTTAATCTTACTAGTGGTTTGACTAGGGTAGCTAGTATGACTTTGAACACTATTGAATTTAATGTAGCAACTGTAATGAGCATTTTACGTTATCTCACAACAAACCTATGGGGTAGATACGGTTCTATTTTATAAGTGACTGGACTAAGGTTAACCTGTCGGTCACGCAGCTTGTCGGCAACAGACTGAGTTTGGATCCTACTCTGTTTATTTCCAAGGCGCTGTTATTTATCGGGTGCGCCCGCAGGAGAATGCCTAGACACACACCCAGAAAAGCAGGCAGGCAGCAGAACGCGGGGTCACACTTCGACCCCTCTGAGAACCATCGCTCCCAATCAATCCTAAGTGCTCAGGAGCTACAACGATGAAGAAGCGTGATCATGGCCTTGGCATTTAGGGCAGGCACCAGCGCATCCATAGACCGCGCACAAATTCCGGGGATGCCGAATTTGGGGGATGCTAAGGGGAGACAGTGGGTCTCTAGCAGCGGTTGGGGGCTCAGGAGCAGTTAGTGAAAAATGAGCACCCGAAAAGTGAAAAGGTGACAGCAGTCCGCAGGTGCATCTACCAGAGAGCCTTCTCCATCCCCCAACCCAAACCTTCCCCAGGAGGGAAGCCGTGCGGCGCTCAGGGCAAGGTGCAGAGGGCGGCGCGGCGGTGCAGCGAGAAAGGCGCGGAGAGAGGGCGCTGCTCTGTGGCTCTGCAACCTTCCGCCAGCTCTCCGGCTTTCCCCGCGCGTCTCTGGCGCCTCCTCGCTCCTTTTGCTTCCCCGCGACCCCTGCGTTCCCGTGCGCGCGCGTCCGTTTGCCTGTTTCGTGTCGCCGTCGCTGCCCGGGCCATGGCGACCTGCTTTTGGTTGCGGAGCTGCGGGGCCCGGCGCCTCGGGTCGACGTTTCCAGGCTGCCGCCTCCACCCCCGCGCCGGCGGCCTGGTGCCTGCCCCCGGGCCTGCGCCCGGCCCGGCCCAGCTCCGCGGCTACGCTGGGGGCCTGGCGGGCCTCTCTGCGGCGCTGCTGCGCACCGACAGCTTCGTGGGCGGCCGTTGGCTCCCGGCCGCCGCCACCTTCCCCGTGCAAGACCCGGCCAGCGGCGCTGCCCTGGGCATGGTAGCCGATTGCGGGGTGTCAGAGGCCCGCGCCGCCGTGCGCGCTGCCTACGAGGCTTTCTGCAGCTGGAGGGAGGTCTCGGCCAAGGTGAGAGCGCCTGGGTGCAGCGGGCCAGAGATGGCCGGGGAACACGGCAGGGAGCAGAGGGGGCTTTGCCCCAACGCGAAACCAACCGCGTCGCCTCCCTCCTGTGCTCAGTTCCCCGGCGTATACAAGGCGGAAAGTCAGAGCAACAAGAAGGGAGACGACCAATAAATAAGTTTGGAGCTTCCATTTTGTGCCGGGCGCTAGGGACACGGCCCCTGCCCTCAAGCCTCTTGAAGTGTATGCACTGCCCGGTAGGGGAGGCATAACGCGCGCGCCTAATGCAAGCGAGCTGCTGCGTTTTATGATCAACAAGCCTAACCGTGGAGGGGCGGGGAGAAAGGGGAGGGGTGTTAGGGAAGTGAGAGCACGTGTGGCCCTTCAGAGTATCTGAAATACCTCCGCAGCTGCAGGAAGCCCACGCGGGAGGCTGCTACAGCGGCCCATAAGAAGGCTGGTAGTGAGGGCCCTGGGCCAGAATCATGGAATCGGGAACGGAGACAGCTTTAGAAAGATCTGGGTTTTGTGCAGGGGAAGGGAGAAGTCCAGGACCGTTCTCCAGGTTTTCAGCCTAAATGGATAAATGCTGCTATTGGCCATTGCATAGAGAACACTGGAGAATTGGGAGTAAGGGGTGGAGGGCCATTAAATGGGGCAGAATCGAGTAAGGATAAAACTAAGAAAGTTTCTTCTTCCTTCAAGTATTATATTATTAAACCTGGAGTCAACGCAGTGAATTTTTTTACCCTGTCCTTCAAAGCTCTCCCTCTGAAGGAATGCATCCAGTGATCCCTACGCATACAAGAGATAGTGTTAGCACTTATCATCCATCAGCTGTTTACTGAGCACCTGCTCTATGCCCTGCACTGTTGGAGGTGTTTGGGATACATCAGTAAACGAAAGAAAGATTGTGCCTTTATGGAGCTTACATGGGGTGGAAGGGGAGCAGAAGAGAGATCAGAACTCTAAACAACAAACATAATATCTAAGGAAATAAGTATGTGAGAGGTGCTGAGTGCAATATGGGAAAAGAGGTAGAAGCAGAAGAGGATCCGGGCCAGAGGGAAGGGGCAAGATGCAGCATCAATAGTGTGGCCAGGTGTATTCCTTTGCTAGGGCTCCCATAGCAAAGTACCACAGACTGGGTGGCCTGAACAACAGACATTTCTCATTTTACAGCTCTGGAGGGTAGAAACCCCAGATCAAGGTGTTGTCAGGGTTGGTTTCTTCTAAGGCCTCTCTCCTTGGCTTGCAGAGAGCTCAGTTTTGTCTTTGTAACTCGTCAGAGCTCGGTTTTAGGTTCATTGAGTCTGAGTTGTCTGTTCACATCCAAGTGAGGATTTAAAGTAAGCAGTTGGATATATGAATGAATCTTCTCTGTATGTCTCCACATGGTCTTTCCTCTGTGTGTGTGTGTGTGTCGTAATTTTTTCTTTTAAAAACAAGAGTCAGATTGGATTGGGGCCTACCAGAATGACCTCATCATAACTTAATTCCCTTTTTAAAGACTCTATCTCCAAATACACTCACATTCTGAGATACTGGGGGGTTAGTACTTCAACATGTCAATTTTGTGGGGAGCACTGTTCAGCCCATGACATCAGGGTAGATCTCATTGAGGACATGAGATACAAAGGCCAAAGGAAGTAAGTGTGTCCAGAGTTGGTTCCTGCCGGTGCGTTTGTGACCTCACTGACTTCAAGAATGGAGCCGCGGACCTTTGCGATGAGTGTTATAGCTCTTAAAGATGGCATGGACCCAAAGAGTGAGCGGTAGCAAGATTTGTGAAGAGTGAAAGAAGAAAGCTTCCACAGCGTGGATGGGGACCCAAGCAGGTTGTTGCTGCTGGGGGTGGGGGTGGCCAACTTTTATTGCCTTATTTATCCCCTCCCATGTTCCGTTTATGTCCTATCAGAATACCCTTTTTTCAATCCTCCCTGCAATTGGCTACTTTTAGGATCCTGCTGATTGGTGCGTTTTACAGAGTGCTGATTGGTGCATTTTACAGAGCGCTCATTGGTGTATTTTACAATCCTCTTGCTAGCTACAGAGCGCTGATTGGTGTGTTTTTACAGAGCGCTGATTGGTGCATTTTACAATCCCTTTGCTAGCTCCAGAGCGCTGATTGGTGCATTTTATAATTCTCTTGCTAGCTACAGGGTGCTGATTGGTGCGTTTTACAGAGTGCTGATTGGTGCATTTTACAATCCTCTTGTCAGACAGAAAAGTTTTCCAAGTCCCCATTGGACCCAGTCCAGATGGCTTCACCTCTCATAAGGACGTTCAGCCACAGCCAAAGTCAGAAGCATGGCTGACACATTTGCAGAACAGTGAGGAGGCCCGTGTGGACTGAGCAAAGGGAAAGAGTTGTATCAGAGGAGGTCATACAGAGAAGGGGAGGAGAGGGTGGAGCATATAGGACCTGTGAGTTATTCTAAGGACTTGGTTTTTGCTTTGAGTAAAGGGGGAACCGTGTCAGGGTTTTAAGCAGAGATATGATCTGATTTACATTTTGAAAGTCCACTTTAACCACAGTACTGAGAATTGATAAAGAGTTGCGGAAGCAGAGAGACAGGTTAGGAGGTTGTTACATGGATTTAGGTGGGAGGCCATGGTGACTTGAACCAGGGTGGTAGCAGTGGACAAAGTGAAGAGTTATCCCATAAAGGATGTATTTTGAAGGTAGAGCCCACTGGATTTTCTGATGGATCATTATATGGGAAGTAGGTGAAGAGAGAAGTTAGTGATGACTCCGAGGCTTTTGGCCTGAGCAGTTGGAAGGATGAGGATAGCTGAATGGAACAGCATTAGGGTGAGACATCAGAGTTCAGTTTTAGACGTATTGAGTCTGAGATGTCGGTTCACACGCAAGTGAGGATATAAAGTAGGCAGTTGGATATATGAGTCTGAGGTTTGAGAGCGAGCCCTGGGCCAGAAATGTAAATGTGAAATTCATACCTGTGTGTACTGCATATATACTTAAAGCGATGGGATTGGTGAGATCACAGGAAAGGAGTGGACCAGGGCCTGAGCTCTGGTTCCCCTAGCATCATTCTGGAGTCCCACAAGGCCCCACGAAGATCAAGGCTACCATACAATGGTGTTACACTGCAGGGGTCTGGAAAACCTTCTACTCAGTCAGTGATTGTTTGGCAGCTGCAGGGCTGGTGTTGGGACCTCTTGCTGATACTAGCAGCATCATCCTGTGTTCAGATCACACCGCCCATCCTAATGTCTGTGCCCCTTGAACATTACAGTGATGTCAGCTTCCATCTTACAAGGGCTTGGATCTTCTCAGGGAAACTTCCTTTTTGAAAGGAGGGGTTCAGGCTGGGCATGGTGGTTCACACCTATAATCCCAGCACTTTGGGAGGCCAAGGCTGGTGGATCACCTGAGGTCAGGAGTTCAAGACCAGCCTGTCCAACGTGGTGAAACACTGTATCTACTAAAAATACAAAAATTGGCCAGGCGTAGTGGCTCACACTTGTAATCCCAGCACTTTGGGAGGCCAAGGCAGGTGGATCACTTGAGGTCAGGAGTTCAAGTCCAGCCTGACCAAAATGGCAAACCCCATCTCTACTAAAAAATACAAAAATTAGCTGGGTGTGGTGGCGGGCACCTGTGATCCCAGCTACTCAGGAGGCTGAGCCAGGGAAAATTGCTTGAACCCGGGAGGCAGAGTTTGCAGTGAACCGAAATCATGCCAACTGCACTCTAGCCTGGGGGACAGAGCAAGACTCTGTCTCAAAAAAAAAAAAAAAAAAAAGGAAGGAAGGAAGGAAATAAATAAATTAGCCAGGCATTGTGGCATGCACCTGTATGTAATCCCAGCTACTCAAGAGGCTGAGGCATGAAAATTGCTTGAGCCCAGGAGGTGGAGGTTGGTTGCAGTGAGCCGAGATGGCACCACTGCACTCCAGCCTGGGTGACAGAGTAAGACTCTGTCTCAAAAAACAAAAAGCGAAAGTTCTTCTTGGCTTTGGATACACCTGTGCAGATGTGGGAAGCTAGAGCCTGGGCAGCTCTGTCTTTAGAGTGCCTTAATGGCAACCCAGGTCGCTTAGATTCTCTAGGCCTTCCTCGTTTTCTTTTTTAAAGTGATTTTATGTGAATGAATTAATTTTTTTTTTTTGAAATGATTTCTTCCTTTTTTCTTTTTCTTTTTTTTTTTTTTTTTTTTTTTTGACAGGGTCTTGCTCCGTTGCCCAGGCTGGAATGCAGTGATGCTATCATGGCTCACTGCAGCCTTGAACCCACAGGCCCAAGCAATTCTCCCACCCCAGCCTTCTGAGTAGCTGGGACCACAGGCATGCACCACCACACCCAGATAATTTGTGTGTATGTGTAGAGACGGATCTCACCACATTGCCCAAACTAGTGTCAAACTCCTGGCCACAAGCAACCCTCCCTCCTTGGCCTTCCAAAGTGTTGTGATTATGGGCATGAGCCGCCACACCTGGTCCCATAATATTGTTAATAATCCAGTGTATCCCTTTATCTGTTTTTTGTTCATTGGAATTTTTTAAATTATGTCAGGATATGCGTAACATAACATTTACCATTGTAACCTTTTTTTTTTTTTTTTTTTTTTTGAGACGGAGTCTTGCTTTGTTGCCCAGGCTGGAGTGTACTGGCGCCAACTCAGCTCAATGCAAGCTCCGTGTCCCGGGTTCACGCCATTCTCCTACCTCAGCCTCCTGAGTAGTTGACACTACAGGCGCCCGCCACCATGCCCGGCTAATTTTTTTTTTTTTTGTATTTTTTAGTAGGTATGGAGTTTCACCATGTTAGCCAGGATGGTCTCGATCTCCTGACCTCATGATCTGCCCACCTCAGCCTCCCAAAGTGCTGGGATTACAGGCATGAGAGCCACCGCGCCCGGCCCATTTTAACCATTTTTAAGTGTACATTTCAGTGGTATTAAGTGCATTCGTGTTGTTGTGCCTGGGCCCTCTTCTTAAGTGTGTAAAACCCTTTCTTATGCCTCATGCATGCCCCTGTCTATATGTCAGTCTCTGGGACAAATCCAGGTTGCCAGTGAGCCATTATAATAGGGAACAATACTTGAAGACATTATGCTGAGTAAAATGAGCCAGTCACAAAAGGGCAAATGCTGTATGATTCTACTTATATGCGGTACCTAGAGTTGTCAAATTCATAGAGACAGAAAGTAGAACGGGCCAGGCATGGTGGCTCACAATGATCATCTCTGCACTTTGGGAGGCCAAGACAGGAGGATCACTTAAAGCCAGGAGTGTGAGGTTGCAGTGAGCTATGATTGCGCCACCGCACTCCAACCTGGGCGTCAGATCAAGACCCTATCTAAAATAATAATAATAAAGTAAGGAACTCTACCTTTGTATGGTAAAATTAAAGTTGTTCTTATGTACCATAAGCAATAATAGCTGTTTCCACAAAACTTATTTTCTCTTTTATAATTTGTGACCCAGTATACCTCTTTAGATGCAACTTGAAATTGGATCTCTATTACTCATCAAAGAAGGGTCATTTAGCATGAGCAATATAGTGAGACCTTGTCTGTACAAAAGAAAATTCTTTTTAATTAGCTGAGCATGATCATCCTGTAGCTCCTGTTAGCATGAAAAGTCTGTATGGCATGACAACAACTACTTTAAGAGGAAGATAAGATTTCTTTCTACTTCTAAGTGATGCTGTGATACCTTAGGCACTAAAGCAGAGCTAGTAATGCTTTTTTAGTTTCACACTGGCTTATTTTAACAGATCAAGGTAATCATTATAAGATGTATATAACATGATGTTAACTTTGTGGTCTAAGTGTTTAGCCATCAAGCTGGATTCCTTAGTAGACCAAATCTTGCTATCGAAGTGTTCTTGAGCTATACCTTGATGTTTAGAAAAAAAGTATTTGTTACATCTTGTAGGATCTACTGTTTGAACTTTTTATCCCCTGTAGTTGCCAATTCTGCATGTACTAGTCCTCTAGAAATAGGTTAAACTGAAGCAACTTGATGGAAGGAACTCTCCACAGGGATTATTTTCCAAAGAAAAGTATTGTTTGAGAAGCAAAGCTACAAGCCTACCTAAGCGTATCATAAAGCTGTCCAAAAATAACTCAGAGCCAGTATTGTGGATGGAAATGTAGTGCCCGAGTTACATTCTGCTTAAAGTTGTAACAGATACAGATGAATTCAAAGAAAAAAAATAGCTGGGCATGGTGGTGTGTGCCTGTGGTCCCAGCTACTCAGTAGGCTGAGCTGGGAGGATCACTAGAACCAAGGAAGCAGAGGTTGCAGTGAGGTATGATGATACCACTGCACTTCAGCCTGAGTTACAGAGCAAAACCCTATCTCTTTTTTAAAATTTTTTTAAATTTTTAATTTTTTTTTAGTTTGTGTGCTTCTCATTGTCCAAGCCCAGACCCTGTCTCCAAAACAAACAAAAAAACAGAAGGTCAATGTATGTTTCCCCAAGCATCTTACTCAGGGTTGTCCAAAAAATAGAACCAGTGTTCTGTAAGAACCGATGTTATAGATATGTATATGGAATCATAGATATATAGGAAGAGACTTCTTATAAAGGACTGGCTCAGGTGATTGTGGATGCTAAGAAGTCCCATCCTCTGCTATCTGCAAGCTGGAGACCCAAGAAAGCTGATATGTCCAATCTGAGTTCTAGTCTGGGTCCAAAACCCTGAGTACCAGGAATGCCAATGTCTGGTGTCTGGCAACAGGAGGAAATGGATGTCCTAGCTCATGCAGAGAGTGAATTTGCTCTTCCTCTGCCACTTTGTTCTTTTCAGGTCCTCAGCAGATTGGATGATACCCACGTGAATTTATGAAGTCAAATCTTCTTTATTCAGTCTCCTGATTCAAATGCTAATCTCTTCCGAAAACGTTTACAGACATACCCAGAATTAATGTTTTACCAGCTATCTGGGGCTCCTTGAACCCAGTCAAATTTACACATAAAATTAACCATCACAGTCAAGGAGAATGAGACCATACAGCTAATAGTTGAGGATATTGAATTTTATTTAGCATTCTGTGTTACACTTGGCATTTTATTACTTTTCTGCCTTCTTATTTCTTTTGCAGGAGAGGAGTTCATTACTTCGAAAGTGGTACAATTTAATGATACAAAATAAGGATGACCTTGCCAGAATAATCACAGCTGAAAGTGTAAGTTCAGGGATCTGACTTGGTGCACTGAGAAATTCTCCAGGAATTCTTACTAAACTTGGGGAAGCCCCTGACTTCCCATCACTGCTGGCTGTAGCTAAAGAATATGTGGTTCCTTCTCTACTGATCAAATACCAAATCATTATTGTGCCAGGGTACTTAGATTTGCTAAAATAAAATTTGTATGTTCTAGTTTATTCTTTAATAGTATCCAAAAATAGATTTTATTTGCAACTATATGCATAACTGCTATTTCACCATTCTGATGTTTTTTTCCATGGTACTGTTTTGGTTGTTTTTTAATATTGTTTTTGTACATTTTTAAATATACCAATACTTCTTCCATAGATATAATAAATTATTTCATATCATGGTTACAACACTTAGAAGATATTGAAGGGAGGAAAATTTTCCTAATTTGTAAACGTAGTGAGAATGCAAATGACTCTTGTGGTTTAGGGTGATACAGTCATCATTGTAATTCTGCTTTTTAAAACTCAAAGTCAGAAATTTTCCCCACTCTATGGCTATCGTTGTAGGAGACTTTTCTACTCTTCTTGCACCTTGAAGAATTTAGGAACACAGAGCCATGCTTTTATTATCAGAAGGTAATATGTGGGTTCTTTTCTGATTTAATTTAGGGAAAGCCACTGAAGGAGGCACATGGAGAAATTTTCTATTCCGCCTTTTTCCTAGAGTGGTTCTCTGAGGAAGCCCGCCGTGTTTATGGAGACATTATCTACACCCCAGCAAAGGACAAGCGGGCCCTGGTCCTCAAGCAGCCCGTAGGCGTGGCTGCAGTCATCACCCCGGTAGGTGACAGTGAGATCAGCAAGATCCTAGGGTGGGAGATTGGATAGGGAGTTGGGAAAGAATTCATTCTTCCGCCTGAGCAGGTGTGCTTATCCTGTTAGTTTTGTCACCTGTTCCTGGTTTCCTGATGCTTTTGCTGGATGTGGAAGTGTGTTTCCTGGTCCTCTGATGATGTTAGGTGTGGTGGCAATGAGTGGAAGGATGCATTTCTAATGCCTGCAAAAGTGGGATGCGCCGCAGGAGGACCCAGGGGCTCTTCTGACTTGGCCTGGAGGCTTCTTCCTGTCATTGCCTAGCACCTCTGAAAAGATCTTCCGGTATTTATCATTTTTAAAAAGACTTAAGATATGACACATTTTTAAACTTGCCATAGTTTGGAAAAAAGTGTTATGCTTCCTTGATGGTTATCATCAATAGCAAAGCATGTGTGGACCCACCAGCAGGCATTGGGCCAGGTTCTAGAGATAAAAAGGCTAAGAAATAAGGTATCACATCTGCCTGGATGGGGCTGCAGTATATTTGTGGAACACCCAGCTTTCCCTCTGGGTCCTGCCTTCTACTAGGTCCCGTGTTAACTTCTCTCCTGTATCTGTCAGCTGGTCTCGAGACGTCTGTGCTTTTCCTGCTCGGCATAGTTACTGACAGAATCCCCCTGATCGCCTAGATGGACTAGGTTTGACTTGAAGGTCACTATTTACTAACTGTGCAACCATGGCCAAATTACTTAACTGCACTGTCTCCGTTTTCTCGAACTTGCAAATGAGGTTAATATCAACCTCATTGGGTTGTGATAAGGATTTAATTAATTTTAATTTTGAAGTACTTAGAAAAATACCTGATCCAGAGTAAGTACTATATAATAGAGTTTTTCAAAATAAAATACCGTTATTATAGGTATGTCTATAGGCATCTATAAATATGTATGTGGAAGGAAGTAATAAATCATCTGCCATTTTCAAAACCATTGCTAATATTTACTCCCATGGGCCTCAAGCCAAATCCAGCCCACTACCTATGTTTGTAAATAAAGTTTTATTGGGACACAGTCACACCCATTCATACACCTACTATCTGTGGTGGTTTTCACAATACAGCTGCAGAGTTGAGTAATTGCCATAGAAACTATACATTCTACAAAGCCTAAAAGATTTACGATTTGGCCCTTCACAGAAAAAGTTGGCAGGCCCCTGGTCTAACTCATTTTTTACTGTGTTAAATTTCAAAAATATTTCCTATCTTCATGAGCCTTTATCTCAGAGTCCCTCAAGTTGGCAGGGGGTCAGGTGTTCTGAGAGCTCACCTGTGCAGCCAAACGGGTTTGTCAATCAGTTGTGCAATGGAATTTGTTCACTGACTTCCCAACCTACCTTCCTTTGCACTAATGAGGCGGTCCTTCCTCTCATATACTTCCTCTGCTCTTCTAACCCCAGTGGAATTTCCCCAGTGCCATGATCACCCGGAAGGTGGGGGCCGCCGTGGCAGCCGGCTGTACCGTGGTGGTGAAGCCTGCCGAAGACACGCCCTTCTCCGCCCTGGCCCTGGCTGAGGTGAGCCACTCTCCCTGTGTTTGTACAAAGCAGACAAAGTCCAAAAATTAATGTTTATCTTGGACAGAAAGAAACAATTTTGGAGGCTACTTCTTTGCTTATGTCTCCTGATGCATGGTGTTGTGTTTTAATCTACTGGCAATTATTTTAAGTCAGCTGTAGCTCTTTTGGGGAAAAAAAATGGATGAGGGATTTTCTGACATCTGCAGGCCATGTATTTTCAGCCTACTGTAAAAATGGTATCTATCCATCATCTTCATGAAATAGACACTTAAACATGGATGTTTCTCACATTTAGGAAACTTCTTATTTACCATTCCCATTTCCAGTTCAACCTGCATTCCATTAGATCTTATTTTTTTGTTTGAAAACCTCAAGTGGCCTCTTGTGTCACTCAGAGTCCAGATTCCTTAGTGGCTTTCAAGGTCCTATAAGATGTCACTTCCCACCCCCCAGTATGCCTCTGACCTTGTCCATCACACTGGAGCTCCTCACTCTTCATTCATCTGCTTGGACCACTCTGGCGCCTGCCGCTTTCCAGACCCCACCAGCCTTGCCCTCCACTCAAACTTTGTACTTTCCCTCTGTCTGGAGCACTCTCCCCCAGATACCCCTATGACTTGCTTCTTCACGTCTTCACTCAAATGCCACCCTCCCAGGGAGGCCTTCCATGGCCACCCTGTCTAAAAATCACAACTTGGCTGGGTGTGGTGGCTCACGCCTATAATCCCAGAACTTTGGGAGGCTGAGGCGGGCAGATCACTTGAGGTCAGGAGTTCGAGACCAGCCTGGCCAACATGCTGAAACCCTGTCTCTACTAAAAATACAAAAGTAGCTGGGCGCGGTGGCACGTGCCTGTAATCCCAGCGACTCAGGAGGCTGAGGCGGGAGAATCGCTTGAACCCTGGGGGCAGAGATTGCAGTGAGCTGAGATCGTGTCACTGCACTACAGCCTGGGCGACAGAGTGAGACTGTCTCAAAAATAAATCACAACCTCACACTCTGATGCTCCTGATCCCCTTCTCTGCTTTGCTTTTTCCCCCATAACACCTAAAACCACCTACCCTATCACTGTTTGTAGGCCTTTCCAGTGGGCAGGGCTAGGAGATATACATATATGTGTACACACATGTATATACGCAATAAAATGCTACAGAAATTCCTACAGAAACTTCCAATTCAAATTCAGTCCTGTAGGCTTTTTACTTAACTTCTTTTATATTATATCTGCATCTCTTTCTTTCCTGGTTTCTTTTTTTTTTTTTTTTGAGACAGAGTCTTGCTCTGTCACCCAGGCTGGAGTGCAGTGCGCTCTCTCGGCTCACGGCAACCTCTGCCTCCTAGGTTCAAGCAATTCTCTGCCTCAGCTTCCCGAGTAGCTGGGATTACAGATGCCCACCACCACACCCAGCTAATTTTTGTATTTTTAGTAGAGACGGGGGTTTCCCCATTTGGCCAGACTGGTCTTGAACTCCTGACCTCATGATCCACCCACCTTAGCCTCCCAAAGTGCTGGGATTACAGGCATGAGCCATCGCACCTGGCCTCTTTCCTGGTTTCTAAAGACTCAGGAAATGACTAAATTAATATTCCATATGTACTTATTACACAGAACAACAGCTTCTGAATATTAATTTTATTTTTTAAAAATATTAATTTTAATATCACCAATGTGCCTATTGAAAATAGTTTACTTTTTTGGTATTTTCTCTTTCCATTCTCATTTTTAGTAATAAACTTTTATTTTAGAATAGTTTTACATTTACAGAAAAAATCGCAGAGATGGGGTATTTTCCCACATATCCTACACTCAATTTCTCCTATTACTAGCAGCTTACATTAGTATAGTATATTTGTTACAATTAATGAATGAATAGTGATACTCTGTTATTAACTAAAGCCCATACTTTAAAATCCATTCTCAGATTTTATTAGTCTATACCTAGACTCCTTTTTTCTGTTTCAGGATCTGGTCCAGGATATCACATTACATTTAGTTGTCTTGTCTCCTTAATCCACCTTGGCTATAAACATTTCTCTTTAGTTTAATTAAGTCCCAGCTATTTATCTTTGAATTTTAGTTGCATTTGCTTTTGGGTTCTTGGTCATGAAATCCTTGCCTAGGCCAGTGTCTGGAAGGGTTTTTCCAATGCTATCTTCTAGAATTTTTATAGTTTCAGGTCTTAGATTTAAGTCCTTGATTCATCTTGAGTTTATTTTTGTATAAGGTGAGAGATGAGGATCCAGTTTTATTCTCCTACATGTGGCTTGCCAATTATCTCAGCACAATTTGTTGAATAGGGTGTCCTTTCTTCACTTTATGTTTTGTTTACTTTGTCAAAGATCAGTTGGCTGTTAAGTATTTGGCTTTATTTCTGGGTTCTCTTTATTTCTGGTTCCATTGGTCTATGTGCCTATTTTTATACCAATACCATGCTGTTTGGGTGATTATGGTCTTATAGTTGAAATCAGGTAATGTGATGCCTCCAGATTTGTTCCTTTTGCTTAGTCTTGCTTTGGCTATGCAGGCTCTTTTTTGGTTGCATTTAGATTTTAGGATTGTTTTTTCTAGTTCTGTGAAGAATAACCGAGGTATTTTGATGGGAATTGCATTGAATTTGTAGATTGCTTTTGGCAGTATGGTCATTTTCACAATATTTATTCTACCCATCCATGAGCATGGGATGTGTTTCCATTTGTTTGTGTTGTCTATGATTTCTTCCAGCAGTGTTTTGTAGTTTTCCTTGTAGAGGTCTTTCATCTCGTTGGTTAGATATATTCCTAAGTATTTTATACATATTTCTTTTTGCAGCTGTTATAAAAGGGGTTGAATTCTTGATTTGATTCTCAGCTTGGTTGCTGTTGGTGTATAGAATAGCTACTGATTTGTATACGTTAACTTTGTCTCTGGAAACTTTGCTGAATTCTTTTATCAGTTCTAGGAGCTTCCTGGAGGAGTCTTTAGGATTTTCTAGGTGAACAATCATATCGTCAACAAACAGCAACAGTTTGACTTTGTTGATTTGGATGCCCTTTATTTCTTTCTCTTGTCTGATTGCTCTGGCTAGGACTTCCAGTACTATGTTGAAGAGAAGTGGTGAGAGTGGGCATCCTTGTCTTCTTGTTCCAGTTCTCAAAGGGAATGCTTTCAACTTTTCCCCATTCAGTATTATGTTGGCTGTGGGTTTGTCATAGATTACTTTTATTACATTGAGGTATGTCCCTTGTATACCCATTTTGCTGAGAGTTTTAATCATAAAGGGATGCTGTATTTGTTGAAAGCTTTTTCTGCATCTATTGAGATGATCATGTGATTTCTGTTTTTAATTCTGTTTATGTGGTATATCACATTTATTGACTTGCATATGTTAAACCATCCCTGCATTCCTGGTATGAAACCCACTTGATCATGGTGGATTATCTTTTTGATGTGTTGTTGGATTTGGTTAGCTAGTATTTTGTTAAGGATTTTTGCATCTATGTCCAACAGAGGTATTGGTCTGTAGTTTTCTTTTTGGGTTATGTCCTTTCCTTGGTTATGTCCTTCCTATGAAGCCAGGGCAATACTGGCTTCATAGAATGATTTAGGGAGGATTCCCTCTTTCTCTATCTTGTGGAATAGTGTCAACAGGATTGGTACCAATTCTTCTTTGAATGCCTGGTAGAATTCTGCTGTGAATCTGTCTGGTCCTGAACTTTTTTTGGTTGGTAATTGTTTTATTACCATTTCAGTCTTGCTGCTTGTTATTGGTCTGTTTGGGGTATCTTGTTCTTCCTGATTTAAGCTAGGAGGCTTGTATATTTCCAGGAATTTATCCATCTCCTCTAGGTTTTCTAGTTTATGCCAGTAAAGGTATTCATAGTAGCCTTGAATGATTTATTTCTCTTTTCTTTTCTTTTTTTTCAGTTTAGTAAATTGTTGCCACATGTTTGCTGTTTCTGTTTATAGCTTGCAAGCCAGGCTGGAATTCCTCCAGGTGTATACAATGTTATTCCCTGTTCTCGAAAGAATGCCAAGGAAGTAGGGGAGGCAATTTGTACTGATCCCCTGGTGTCCAAAATTTCCTTTACTGGTTCAACAACTACAGGAAAGGTATGTGACTCAAGTTTCAAAGAAAACAAATATCTTTCTAATATTTTATCTTGATAGGTTATAAAAATACTATTTCATCCTGATCACCAATTTTGGAAAGATTTCCAGCACAGTGTTAAAAGCTCTGTCACAGGCCAAGCACAGTGGCTCATGCCTGTAATTCCAGCACTTTGGGAGGCTGAGGTGGGCAGATCACTTGAGGCCAGGAGTTCAAGACCAGCCTGGCCAACATGGTGAAACCCTGTCTCTACAGAAGGTACAACAGTTAACCAGGGGTGGTGGTGCACGCCTGTAATCCCAGGTACTCAGGTGACTGAGGCATGAGAATCACTTGAACCCGGGAGGTGGAGGTTGCAGTGAGCCGAGATTGTGCCACTGCACTCCAGACTGGGTGACAGAGCAAGACTCTGTTTCAAAAAAAAAAGGTCTGTTGGTTGAATAAAGTAATATCTGACCACCCTCTGGAGGTATTTTGGACAGTTCTTTATGGCATGACATAGGTTCCTGCTTGACAAAACCAAAGAAATTGGGGTAGTGAGGGTCCCATTATTTTTACAATACTTGTTGTATGTGAAGTGGGTGAAAGTTCTCCCTTGTATTTTTTTCAATTCTGGAATGCATGTTTCTTTCAATAATGTGGAATTAGAGATTCCAGAAACACACAATTAATGTTGAAATGGATGTTTTTGAATTGAACAAAAATTGTGTTTAGTCTAAAAGTACTTAGATAATTGACAAGGTCTTTTTCTCTGAGTTTTTTTTCCCTAAAATGATGAAATGTTCTTTGCTGAAAACTTAATGTGTGTGCCTGTAAGTAGATGTTTATTTATCCTTTTACATGTCCAAAAGAGGGCCAGGTGTGGTGGCTCATGCCTGTAATCCCAACACTTTGGGAGGCTGAGGTGGGCGGAACACAAGGTCAGGAGATCAAGACCATCCTGGCTAACACGGTGAAACCTCGTCTGTACTAAAAATACAAAACATTAGCTGGCGTGGTGGTGGGTGCCTATAGTCCCAGCTACTTGGGAGGCTGAGGCGGGAGAATGGCGTGAACCCGGGAGGCAGAGCTTGCAGTGAGGTGAGCTGAGATCGCGCCACTGCACTACAGCCTGGGTGACAGAGCGAGGCTCCGTCTCAAAAAAAAAAAAAATTAAGAAATTAAAAAATAATAAATAATTTTAAAAATGTCCAAAAGAGAAAAAATCAAGGTATAACAAAAGTTTTTGTTTATGGTGTTTCTCTTCAGATGGTGTGCTTTTTTTCTACTAGTTTACATATACATATACACATATATGTATCTGTACTCATAGTATTCATGTCCATAAACACATAACAGATAAAAAATAATATAAATCTGCCCGCCCAGGTGTGCTGGCTGACACCTGTAATCCTCACACTTTGAGAGGCCAAGGCAGGAGGATTGCTTGAGCCCAAGGAGTTCAAGACTAACCTAGACAACATGGTGAAACCCTGTCTCTACAAAAAAAATAAAATTAGCTAGGCTTAGTGGCACACACCTGTAGTCCCAGCTACTTGGGAGGCTGAGGTGAGAGGATCACCTGAGCCTGGGAGGTCGAGGCTGTGGTGAGTTGTGATCATGTCACTGTACTCCAGCCTAGGCAATAGGAGTGAGACCCTGCCTCAAAAAATAATAAAAATTAAAAAGTCTAATTTCAAAAATTTTGTGCATCCGTGGTCATTTTAGAAACCATGAGAAGCAAGAGGGAATAATTTAATTTTTTTTTTTTTTTTTTTTTTTTTGAGACAGTTGCCCTGTCACCCAGGCTGGAGTGCAGTGGCGTGCTCTCGGCTCACTGTAACCTCCACTTCCTGGGTTCAAAGTGATTCTCATGCCTCAGACTCTTGAGTAGCTACGATTACAGGCATGTGCCACTACACCTGGCTAATTTTTGTATTTTCTGTAGAGATGGGGTTTTGCCATGTTGGCCAGGCTGATCTGGAACTCCTGGCCTCAAGTGATCCTCCCTCCTTAGGGGCCACCCAAAGTGCTGGGATTATAGGTGTGAGCCAGTGTGCCTGGCTGGAATAATGTAATTTTAATGCCTCCCAATCATAATCACTTTTGTCATGCTATAAACTCATACTCCGGGAGTAGTGCTTTGGAATCCTACCATTCATTCATAATAGGAATGGGAATTTTTAGATCCATAAACTGCTATGCCCTGATCAGTGGGTCTTACAATGCAAACTTACCTGCAGAAGGATTCAAATGTTACTACGAAGTAGTTAGAAAAAAGGGAAGCCTGGGAGAAAGGGTTATAAATCCTTCGTCATTCAAGCCAGAGAAATTCCCAGGATACTGGGCGAAGGGCAGCAACTCAGTTTTCTCAGCAAACTATCCTCATCTAACAGGGCTCCAGGAAAATATCAGCCATGACCCTGCCAAGTCCAGCTTTGCTCCTCTTTACCTAGGACAGTGATGGACCTCAAGTGACTGAATGGGAAATGTGACAAATATAGCTAAAAGGATAATTAATGCATATAGCAAGCACCTCTGCTGAGCTGGTCTTCAGAGATTAGTGGCTCAGCTGCTGGTCCTGGGGTGGAGAACCTTTTCTTGTAACTGAGGCATACACAGCGAGCCTGTTCTAGGGATGCCTGTCCTGCCCTTGCTTCTTTCTAGGGGGGCCACCCCTCCCAGGACCCCACTGAGAAGACAGCAGCCAGGTTTTAAAGCACATGATACCTTGTCTCTTCCTCTCTTCAGAGAACTGAACCATGAGTGGTCATTAACTTGAGCGAAATGTAAATTGTGGGCTGGCCAGTGATCTAGGACAAGTAGCCTGGCATAGAAGGGTGGGCTGGGTCAGGACCTTTTCCTCTCGGAAGTCCCCTCTCCTTCACTAGAGGAGACAGAGAGCTGTTTTCCTTTCTGTTTCTTTCTCTCTCTTATGCCTATTAAACTTCCGCTCCTAAACTCAAAAAAAAAAGATAAAGAAAGAAAGGTAGGCCGGGCCAATCACATGTTGTCTTTGGAAGCTGAGGCCCTGAGGTCAGCCCATGGGAACTGGAGCCGAAAAGATTCATTAAGACATCACAGGAGTTTATACCATACCCAGTGGCCAGGGCAAGCCGCCTTCCTGGAAAAGCAGAGACTGAGTGGGGAGAGGACACTGTCAGAGGACACAGAGCCAGCGCAGGTGGAGGGACAGACACCAGAGACAGGACCTATGCTCAAGGCCAGGTGGAGACAAAATGGAGTGACGCAACAGTGAGAATCATTTTGCACTGAAGCAAATCCAGGAACAGTCAATGACATTTCTTAAAAATTTTACAATAAAAACATAAAAAAAAATTTTAAATGGTTATGTTGCATCCAGTAAAGAATTATGTGTAGTCTTAAAACTTGAACTACTTTGTTGAACAGTAATGTTTCAGAGAAGATTGTTACTACCATTTGATAGCTGGACTATTAACATACGGACACATACACAGGACCCATACAGGCCCAGCTTTCCAGCCATTCTGTGTTTTTACCAAGAACCCTGTCACAAAACTCATGACCTCAGAATGTGCAACACTTGGGGGGCAACGCTGGAGCCACCTTGAGCTTGTGAACACGGTCTGTTTCACTCGAACCGTCTCAAGTGTGGTCCCATCTTCCCTGCAGCCATGACTAGACAAAGACCTACTCTCCTTAATTAGTCATTTAAACATCCCTGAGCAGCTTCTTAGGCTATGAAATCTCTTACTGGATATTTAAACTAGAATAACTATATGTACCAAAAGCCTTACAATTATACATTGAGCTAGCAATTCTACATGTTCATCCTGACAGAATAATCACAGCATTTTGTTTTGTTTTGTTTGTTTTTCTGAGATAGAGTCTTGCTCTGTTGCCCAGGCTGGAGTGCAGTGGTGCAATTCACAGCATTTTTTTAACAGCAAGGATGGAAACAACCTAAATGTCCAACAGATGGGGCCTGAATAAATAAATTACAGAATAGCTATGCAGTAGAATACGATGTACGCATCTAAAGGAATGTTCTAGGCCGGGCACAGTGGCTCACACATATAATCCCAGCACTTTGAGAGGCTGAGGCAGACAGATCACTTGAGGTCAGGAGTTTAAGACCAGCCTGGCCAACATGGCAAAACCCCATCTCTACTAAAAATACAAAAATTAGCCAAGTGTGGTGGCACATGTCTGTAATCCCAGCACTCAAGAGGCTGAGGCAGAAGAATCGCTGGAACCCAGAAGATGGAGGTTGCAGTAACTGGAGATTGCACAACTGCACTACAGCCTGGGCAACAGAGCAAGACTCCATCTCGATGATAATAATAATAATAAATAGACAAAGTTCCAGAAACATATGTGCTGACATAAGAGGATCTTCACATTATAGTGTTACATTAAAGGAGCAAGGTATAAAATGTTATGAAAACTTTAAGATAGACGTCCCAAATATGTGATTCATTGGGAAGATAAAGCAGGTTACAAAACTGTTTAATTATATAATTATACCATCCTGTGTTTTTTTTTTTTTTAGATGTACATGTACATGAACCTGCATGGCTAAATTCTAAATGGATGTACTTTAAAATGTTATCAGTGTAAGCTATGGATTGTGGGATTCTAGGTGATTTTATTACCTTATCTCTATGATTTTTAAGCCCATCATATAATTGTTTTGGATAGATAATATACTTACTTATATGGTTCAAAAATTAAGACAGTATTAATGTTTACCATGACAAGTCTCACCCTCACCCCAACCCTGACTCCCTCCCTCTTTCTATAAGTAATGACTTTTTGTGTCTTGTCGTCTCAATGTTTATTTTACTAATTTATTTATTTATTTATTTAATTTTTGAAATGGAGTCTCACTATGTTGCCCAGGCTGGTCTGGAACCCCTGGCCTCAAGTAATCCTCCCACTTCAGCCTCTTAAAGTGCTGGGATTACAGGTGCACACTACCACACCCAGCCTCTTCCCAATGTTTCTTTATCAAATACAAGTAAATCTAAATACATTTTGTCATTTCTCCCTTTACTTATGCAAAGAGTTATCCCATGTACACCACTGTGCACCTTGCTTTTTTCACTGCTTGGTAATTTTTTTAAACAAAGGCTTAACAATCCTGGTAGTGGATTTCTGTGCTCACAGCATTCTCTCCTCTGCTCACAGATCCTGTTGCACCATGCAGCAAACTCTGTGAAAAGGGTCTCCATGGAGCTGGGAGGCCTTGCTCCATTTATAGTATTTGACAGTGCCAATGTGGACCAGGCTGTAGCAGGGGCCCTGGCATCTAAATTTAGGAACACCGGACAGGTGAGTGCTGAAGAGTATTTCAGGTTGTGTGTGTGTGTGTGCATGTGAATGTGTGTGTGTGTGTGTTACAAAGATCCCACCACCTCTACTGCCTTAAATCCCAGAAGGAAACTACTTTTGGGTTCCTTCCACTATTCATTCTTTATTCATTGACTCCTTCAGCAAATATTTAGTATATGCCTTACTTTTTTTTTTTTTTTAACCAGGGACTATACTAGGCTCAGAGGGGTCCCCCCCAAAATAAGTTGCAGTCCCTGGCTTCAAACAATTTTCTGAACAGCAGATGTCCTTTGGTCAAATCGTTCTCTGTTTTCTTCTTTCCCCTACCCTTTTAATCTGGTTATTTTTATAGTTTTCTTTCATTGATCTCTTTTCTACTGAACGAATATAATCATCTCCTCAGACACAGAACGGCCTTGAACAATTGGGGTCTCTGAGGCCAAGGGAAAGAAAGTAAGAAAATGTTGAGGAGGGTGGTGGCTGGAAAAACTCAAAACCCTGCTGCCTGCTATGACCCAGTGGGGCCTCGCTGTCCCGAGATGGAGGGAGCATCAGAGGTGCCCTCTACAGGGCACAGGCCCACACCAGCAGTGTTTTGGAGGAGTAACTGGGCTGTCCTGGGAGACCAGAGGCCTGAGCTCATGTCTTCCTAGGAAGTACTGGAATATTTGATCTGTCAGGGACCTTCACAGTTATCAGCTCTACAAACGTTGCATTTTACAGATAAGGAAATGAAACTCTAGAAAGAAAAAGTGACTTGAGATCAGACATATTCGGGCCACAGTGTCAGATCTGCTGAGGAGCTGGGACTCTGAGTCAAGGATCCTGTCTTCCAGTTCTATCCAAGCTACTGCCAGGATCCTGCCTTCTTAAATATTCTTAAGCATTTCATCTTAAAAGTACCATCAATATGTAATTTTAAATGCATTCTAGAAACAGAGTAAATATCCCCAAAAGGTTATATTGTAAAAAAACTATGAAATGTTGTGTGATATTCTCTATCAAATAATTTTCATCCTTGCTTTGGCCTTTGGTAATTAAGATTTTCCCTTCCACATAACCTAAATAAGCTTGGTTTTGTCAGAAATAGGTATATTTTCCTTCATAAACACAAAATGTCAATATATGTTACCATCAGTAACACTATAAGGCTACAACTTGGGGACAGGTATGGTGGCTCACAACTGTAATCCCAGCATTTTGGGAGGCCAAGGCAGGAGGATCACTTGAGCCCAGGAGTTGGAGACCAGCCTGGGCAACAGAGTGAGACTGTCTCTACGTTTTTATTTTTTATTTTATTTATTTATTTATTTATTTATTTATTTATTTATTTATTGCAAATAAATAAATAAAAAAAAAACAGAGTCTCACTCTGTTGCCCAGGCTGGAGTGCAGTGGTGTGATGTCAGCTCACTGCAACCTCCACCTCCCGGGTTCAAGAGATTCTCCTGCCTCAGCTTCCTGAGTAGCTGGGACTACAGCTAATTTTTGTATTTTTAGTAGAGACGGGTTTCACTATGTTGGCCAGGCTAGTCTCGAACTCCTGACCTTAGGTGATCCACCCGCCTCGGCCTCCCAAAGTGCTGGGGTTACAGGCATGAGCCACTGCGCCCAGCCAAAAAAATTTTTTAAATTAGCTCGGGCCGGGCGCAGTGGTTCAAGCCTGTAATCCCAGCACTTTGGGAGGCTGAGACGGGCAAATCACGAGGTCAGGAGATCAAGACCATCCTGGCTAACACAGTGAAACCCCCGTCTCTACTAGAAAAATACAAAAAAACTAGTTGGGCGAAGTGGCGGGCGCCTGTAGTCCCAGCTACTGGGGAGGCTGAGGCAGGAGAAGGGCGTAAACCTGGGAGGCGGAGCTTGCAGTGAGCCAAGATTCGGCCTCTGCACTCCAGCCTGGGCAACAGAGCGAGACTGTCTCAAAAAAAAAAAAAAAAAATTAGCTGGGCGTGGTGGCGAGTGCTTATAGTCCCACCTACTTGGGAGGCTGAGGTAGAAGAATCACTTGAGCCCTGGAGGTCAAGGCTGCAGTGAACTCACCACTACTGCACTCCAGCCTGGGCGACAGAGCGAGACGAGACCCTGTCTCCGAAAAAGAAAAGACTATAAGTTGGTGTTGGTCCACATTGCTCTTAGCCTCTGCTGAGGCTGCAGCATCACAGTCTCCCAGGAGAACTGCAGATTCTTTTCCCACCCCCTGGGGAAACAAAATAAACAAAAGCCATTTGAAAAAAACATGGATTGGGTGGCTTTTTTTTTTTTTTCTATACAGGTACTTATTGGCAACTAATCACTGATGCATAGCAGCTGTGTAGCATAGCAGCTGTGGAGGGAATTGGAGGGGAACATGCACTGACTCAGTGCTTTTATCTTTGGGGCCAAGCCCACGTGAGGAGGAAAATGGCAGGTTGAACACGTGACAGCCACTGAGGGAAGTGTTTTCACAGAGAGGCGGTAGCAGCCACACATTCACTGGTCAGGTCTGCAGTTTCTGACAGACTATATGGGTTTGTTTTTGTCTCCTGTCCAGACTTGTGTTTGCTCAAACCGATTCTTGGTGCAAAGGGGCATCCACGATGCCTTTGTGAAAGCATTTGCTGAGGCCATGAAGAAGAACCTGCACGTAGGTAATGGATTTGAGGAAGGAACTACTCAGGGCCCATTGATTAATGAAAAAGCAGTAGAAAAGGTAAGTATATTATATTACTTGTGAAAGTAAATTTCATGGTTTCAATATCAAAAGCTTAATCAGCAAAAAACACTTCGGCTGGGAGGTGGGGATAGAAAGGGATTGGTTGACAGAATGTTACAGCTAGACAGAAGGAATAAGCTCTGGTGTTCTATAGCACTGTAGGGTGACTGTAATTAGCAACAACGCCTTGTATATTTTCAAATAGCTATTATTCGAAGAGTGGATCTTGAACGTTCCCAGTACAAAGAAATGATTGATGTTTGAGGTGACAGATGTGCTAACTACCCTGATTAGAGTATAGAGTATGAGAGATCTACATCTATACATGGAATAGAATGGAATTTTCAACTATGTTTTCACACAAAAGCCACAAAGATTAAAATAAAGAATTAATAATAGCTAAAAAAAAAATTATGTTAAAAGGCAAAAAAAAAAAAAAAAAAAGAAAACAAAAAAGTCATTTTGGTAAAGTGCCCGGCAAGCCTATTTTGTAAACAATGAGAAACCTGAGAAAAGTGAATTCTGCCTACCAGTTACATGAAGCCGGGGGCGTCGTCTGGTCATGAGCTGCTCTAGCCCTGCCATTGCACCAAGTCCCCATGCGGTCTGTTGCTGTAGGTCTTTACTGCCCTCCCTAAATTTTGTTATAGTGATGATAATTCTGCCCCTCACTGCCTCAGCAATTAGGATCTCGAGACAAAGTTCATTCCTCTGTTGGAACACCTATGGAATGGAAGACTGGCTTTGTTTGCAGAGGGTTTACATTTCAGCTGTAATCCTGACGTTGTCCTGTTCTTTCTTCTCTTGATGACAAAATCCCTGTCGAGAACAGTCCTTGATGAAAGCATCCCAGCCAGGGGTGCAGAATCACAGATACCATGTTCAGGATTTAGAGATAGTGAAGGGAAACTGCTTTTAGGAAAGATTTGTTTGTTTAAAAAAATGTTATAATCCACACTACTAGCTATATGAAACTTCTCTCCTTATTCTGCTGTTTAAAAAAATTCATTTTGGAGTCACAGGGAAGTTTCTTACAATATCAAACATCCAATATATATATATTTTTTTGAGATGGAGTCTCGCTCTGTTGTCCAGGCTAGAGTACAGTGGTGCAGTCTTGACTCACTGCACCTCTGCCCCACTAGGTTCTCCTGCCCCAGCCTCCCAAGTAACTGGGATTACAGGCACCCGCCACCACATGTGGCTAATTTTTGTATTTTTAGTAGAGCCAGGGTTTCACCACGTTGGCCAGGCTGCTCTCAAACTCCTGACCTCAGGTGATCCACCTGCCTCGGCCTCCCAAAGTGCTGGGATTACAGGCGTGAGCCACCACACCTGCCCAGAAATGGTTTTAATGGAATCTTTTAAATCAGGAAGACAGTAGAAGCTGAAGATTGTGTGTGGGAAAGAAGGGAGGAGAGGTGGCCAGAGGGAGACACACAGTGGAGGCACAGCCAGCCCCTGGGTGCAACTGAAGAACCAGAAGCAAGTGAGAGCCAAGTCAGTACTCATCATGGGAAGCACAGCCCGACCACTGTTCCTCAACCTCCTCAGAGCCTGAGAGCCAAGCCCTGACTCCATGGCTGCCCCCACCCCATGGGCAGTCAACTCAGCTGAACCCACCTCCATTGCCTTGGGAAACCCAGGGAAGCATCGAGGTTTGACAGAGCTCTGATAAATTTCTAGTTACTGTCTTGGGATTACTCTAGCTAAAGAAAATACGTTAAAATTTACATTGGAACCACCTGCATTTTAGAGGTGACTTTGGACCTTGGGGACAAACCAGGGGTATTCACTTGTCAAGTGAAGGCAGTTTGGGTCTAGGCCAGCTGTGGTTCAAGTCCTAGAGTGGTAGTCCTTAACTCACACCGTGCCTTTATCAACTACAGTTGCCTGGGGCCCATCCAAGAAGACTGAGTGTTAATTTATGTGTAGTAGGCCTAGACATTGGCATTTTCTAAGTGCCCCGGGATGATGCTAGTTTGCAGCCAGGTTGGGAAACCACTCTGTCTTAGAGACTTTTTCCCCAAAGGGAAGACACACGTTGTCCTCTAGATGGTGCTATATGCCAGGACTTCAAACAAACAAACAAACCGCAAAATTTCTTTTGTGCTGGAGAGAAATTTGGTGGAAACCACCTTGTTTAAAAACAATTCAGTGTTGGCTTTAGTGTACATACCGTCATAGAGTGGGTTCCAGGAAAAAAACACTGCACCTCACATTAATATGACAAGAAAAGGGCAGAGCAGATTATATTTGGGGATCAAGGGGGTAGGCCCCTGTTAAGTAGAATTATTTTTAAAATATAAAATTCATAGAAAGTAAGTCATCCTAGCCAATGGGGATTAGTTGCAGGTGATGCACTATGAGAACATTCTGGATTTTCGAAGACAGAATGCATTCACACCTATGTTTACCTTCCTGAAATGCTATAGAAAATTCAGCTGAGGGCCAGGTGTGGTGGCTCACGCCTATAATCCCAGCATTTGGGAAGCTGAGGTGGTGGGTCACTTGAAGTCAGGAGTTCGAGACCAGCCTAACCGTCTCCACAAAAACAAAATTAGCCAGGCATGGTAGCAAGCACCTGTCGTCCCAGCTACTCAGGAGGCTGAGGCAAGAGAATCTCTTGAACGCAGGAGGCGGAGGTTACAGTGAGCTGAGACGCACCAGTGCCCCCCAGCCTGAGCAACAAAGCGAGACTCTGTCTCAGAAACAAAAGCAAAATAGAAAATTCAGGTGAAAAATGGAAGGGAAAACAACGCTCGTAAACCAAAGATTGTAATGAACTTCTGGAACTCAGAAGGGATTATGTTAACAGAAGTCATAATAGATGGATCTACCCAGGGGAACCCTGCAGAGGAAATTGGTGCCATTTAAACGACAGAGGCTTTCTAGAGTTGGTGGCTGTAGAAAGTAGGAATAGGAAGAGGGGAGGAGATGAAGCTGGTTGATTCTACTTTTCCACAATTTTCTGGGTCATTCCCACTGTCCCTCCCCACCACGACCACCACCAAGACACACAAGACGGCAGAGGCATTTGTTCTGAGCAGAACAGTTTTTCTGAAGAAATATAGTAGGTTTCTAGGCAGACTACAGCTTCAAGAACGAGGCTAGGTACATCAGGGTAGGACTCTCCTCACTTCGCCTTTTGGGGAAGGGAGCTGCCCTTATGTGACGCCTGCATGTTAGAATAAACCCAAGCTTAAAACAACAAACAGCACTCGTGCCACACATCCCCAAATTGATCAACCCAGTCCTTGTGCGTGTGTGTCCCCCAAACACACTGCTGGAGCTGAGAAGGAGCCAACCAGGTTAGTTTCGACAACTCAGTCCTTCGTTCAGAAAGATGAACGACCAAGGATCATGATGGGGAAACCATCAGCACATAAGAGGAAAGGTCAGGAAAAACAAACAGAACAGTCCCTGAAGGCAGCAGATAAATTAGGGAACTACAAGGAAATTTTCTAAGAATCTCATAGTGTCCTGCAAGAGTTTTGAGAAGATAGTGCATCTGTAAACTGCTAATAAGAAATATGTTCTAGGAAATGAAGCAATGAAAACAAGAATCTGTAGAAATTAGATACATGACTGTCACAAGCTTCAATAGCTGAAGGTAGACGATGAAATTTAGGATATCTTATGGAGTTTAAAGCAAACAATAGAGAGGCAAAAAATATAATAGAAATGCCAAAAAAAAAAAAATCAGAACTAATCTGAACTCCTACAAATACCTACCCAGTAGTAGGAGTTCTAGAATGAAATAATTGGGAAGTTGGAGGAAGTGACATTACCAAGTAAATAATAGATGGAAACTTCTCAGAGTTAGGGGAAAATAATTATTCTGCAGATTGAAAGATTTCACTGATTACCAAGTAGGATGAATGAAAAATACATATATATATATAAAATTTTAGAATATCAGAGCATAGAAAATCCTAGGAAATTTCAGAGAGGAAAAAGCTATCAAGAGGAAAAAGGGTGAAAACCATTTTTGGCTCAAACTTCCTCAACAACACTAGAAGTGGAGAAGTGCACTCAAAGTTCTGAAGGAAAGTTATTTTGTATCAGAATTCTGTACTCAAGCAAATTATCAATCAGGTGGAGTACAAAACACCAGAAACGTGGTGTATGAAAATTCAGAAACTAGACTACATCCAGGGCATCTGTTTTAAAACAACTACTTGGCCAGGCCTGGTGGCTCACTCCTGTGATCCCAGCACTTTCGGAGGACAAGGTGGGTGGATCACGAGGTCAGGAGTTTGAGACCAGCCTGGCCAAGATGGTGAAACCCTGTCTCTTCTAAAAATACAAAAATTAGCTGGGCAAAAGTTTCCTTCCAGTTCCCTAATTTATCTGCGGTGGCAGGTGCCTATAATCCTAGCTACTCGGGAGGCTGAGGCAGGAGAATCGCTCGAACCTGGGAGGCGGAGGTTGCAGTGAGCTGAGATCACGCCACTGCACTCCAGCCTGGGTAACAGAGTGAGACTCCATCTCAATAAATAAATAAATAAATAAATAAATAAATAAATAAATAAATAACTACCTACTTGAGGAGAGTGTGTATATCAGAAAGCAACAAAAACTCAGTTCAGGAAAGAGGACAACATGGGATCCAAGAAGCTGGAAATAACCGCAGAACGCGATGAAAGCAAATGCCAGCAAAGAGCTGAGCCGCAGGCCTAGAAAGAAGTGAATATATATTAGACCATTCAACAAATAGGAAGATCAAACAGTTAGAAGATAGCAAAGAGCAAGGATGAAGGTGGCACTCTTGCTTCTGAATCTGTGCAAATGTGGTTCCTTCAACAAAAGGAAACCAGCATGCTTTGTTAACCTACATTTTTAAAAAAGAAAAAAGATAGAAGTAGTTATAGTTTTCTGCAGTTTAAACATTCTAAAAGATTGTATCATGTAGAAAACTTTTTTTCTTCCTCATCACGCAGGTGGAGAAACATGTGAATGATGCCGTTTCTAAAGGTGCCACCATTGTGACAGGTGGAAAACGACACCATCTTGGAAAAAATTTCTTTGAGCCCACCCTGCTGAGCAATGTCACCCAGGACATGCTGTGCACTCATGAAGAGACTTTTGGTCCTCTGGCACCAGTTATCAAGTAAGGTTCTCCAGCCAGCAGGGAGATGGGAGGAAGAATAGAAGAGAATGGGAAACCCTGAAAGAGATTCCCGGGCTGCTTTGAGGGCTGGCCAGGAGGCAGACAGTTGTATTGAGTCCATTGAAGAGCAGAGTGCAATTTATGGGTTTCTAAAAAAACTCATAACTTATTTGGACCACAAAATTTATTAAATTCTGTTTTTTTTTTTTTTTTTTTTTTTTTTTTTTGAGATGGAGTTTCGCTCTGTTGCCCAGGCTGCAGTGCAATGGTGTGATCTTGGCTCACTGCAACCTCTGCTTCCTTGGTTCAAGCAATTCTCCTGCTTCAGCCTCTAGAGTAGCTAGGACTATAGGCACCCACCACCATACCAGGCTAATTTTTTGTATTTTTAGTAGAGACGGGATTTCACCATGTTGGGCTAGGCTGGTCTTGAAAATCTGAAAATCCCAACCTCAAGTAATCCTCCTACCTCTGCCTCCCAAAGTGCTGGGATTACAGGTGTGAGCCACTGCACCTGGCCTCAAATTCTTTAATTTTCTTTTTCTTTCTGCTGAACTCATTTTTCTTCTTCTTTTTTTTTTTTGAGATGGAGTCTTGCTCTGTCACCCAGGCTGGAGTGCAGTGGCATGATCTCAGCAATTCTCATGCTTCAGCCTCCCAAATAGCTGGGACTCCAGGCACACACCACCACGCCGGGCTAATTTTTTGTAATGTAGTGGAGATGGCGTTTCACCATGTTGGCCAGGCTGGTCTTGAATCCTGACCTCAAATGATCCACCTGCCTCGGCCTATGAAAGTGTGGGATTACAGGCATGAACCACTGTGCCCAGACCTGAAATCATTTTTCTTCTTAATGTATTACACCTCAAAGGATTATTTCATTGGCGTCCATAGGAAATGAACTTTCTGTGCCCTTTCATGGTCTTTTATCTCCCATTCACAAGTAGATAATGATTTACCTGTATAAAATTCTAGGTTCAACCCATTGGAGATATTAATCCTTTATCTACTTTTTTTTTTTTTTTTTTTTTTGAGATGGAGTCTAACTCTGTCATCTAGGCTGGAGTGCAGTGGCACAATATTGGCTCACTGCACCCTCCACCTCCTGGGTTCAAGCAATTCTCTTGCCTCAGCCTCCTGAGTAGCTGGGACTACAGGCATGTGCCACCACACCCGGCTAATTTTTATATTTTTAGTAGAGAAAGGGTTTCACCATGTTGGCCAGGCTGGCCTCGAACTCCTGGCCTCAAATGATCCAACTGCCTCAGCCTCCCAAAGTGCTGGGATTGCAGGTGTGAGTCACCATGCCTGGCCTCTATCTACTTTTATCCAGGGTTGTTGCCAAGAAATCTGATTCTTGCTTCTTTGAAAGGGATCTATTTTTTCTCTTTAGAAACGTTTAGAATTTCTCTTGATCTTTGATGTTCTTAAATTTTACTATCTGGTATGGCACACAGTGAGGTTTTTCAGTTGAGGTCCGAATATCTTTACTATGTTTTTTTTTGTTTTGTTTTGGTTTTTTTGTTTGTTTTTAGATGGAGTCTCGCTCTCTCACCCAAGCTGGAGTGCAGTGGTGCAATCCCAGCTCAGTGTAACCTCTGCTTCCTGGGTTCAAGCGATTCTCCTGCCTCAGCCTCCTGAGTAGCTGGGATTACGGGCGCCCACCACCAGGCCCTGCTAATTTTCGTGTTTTTAGTAGAGATGGGGTTTCACCATGTTGGCCAGGATGGTCTCAAACTCCTGACCTCAGGTGATCCACCTGCCTCAGCATCCCAAAGGGCTGGGATTACAGGTGTGAACCACCGTGCCTGGCTCATAAATATCTAACAGGTTTGTTTAGTCCTGGGAAATTTTTGGTCATTATTTCTCCAGATATTATTCTCCCTTTCATGTATCCTTTTCTAGCTTTCCAAGGAGTCTATTATTGTGATACTTCTACTTCTGTGCCCTATTTATCTTATCTCTTCATTCCATCTCTTCATTCCTAGTGCCTTCTGCGAGTCCCTCCCCTCATCTGCCAGCATATTAATGCATTCTTCAGATATACTCATTCTGGCTTCCACCCCACCCACCAAGATCTTTATCTCAACAATTGTTTTTTCCATCCTTGATATCTCCAGTGGGTTCCTCCCCATAACTGATTCTTCCTGCTTCATTAATCTCCCCTACTTTGCTGTGGCTATTTATCCTTTTTAAAAAAAATTTTTTATTCTCTTCCACCATAGGTTGTGCTGTTTTATCTTCTTAGTCTTGGAGCTCCTCAGATGTCTTGTAATTTTCCCTGTGATCTTTAACTCCTTGCACCATTGGCAGCATTGGCTTATAATATCTCCCGTGGGTTGTGGTAAAAAGCTTAGGTTTGTGCTCCTTCTCATACATTTGGAGGGCAAAGGGTTGAGCCTTGCGGAGGGCACCTCTAGTGTTGAAATCCAGTCTCGGTGCCACTTCCCCACCCCAAGTATCCTTTCCCCTGGGGTATTTTGCAGTTCCCTCTATTGGAATAGGTTGGGGAGAAGAGGATGCTGGTGTTGCCGCTGCCTACACTTGTTTCCCATGGCCGGTGTACCTGCTGGGCACGAGCACTGGCTCATTGCCTCAAGCCAGCCCTGCTGCTTTTCTACCTGTAGCAATGTCCCATTGATCCAGGGACCCAGGTTTGTAGGCAGGATCACCTGGAACTCACAGGTGTGGGGGGAGATGCACAGCCCTACCTTTGCCCCGCCCACCCCTGCATGGGTGGTCTCGAGCTCACTCTCACTTGAGGCCATCATTCTCCCCCAGGATCCAACCAATTTATTGGTCTCCAGAAATGTCTCGCATTTTTTGATGCTAGTTGCAGATTGAGATTTTGTTGTTATTGTTGTTGGTTTTGACTATGATTCACTTTCTCTCTCCTCTGGTATGTCCAGCATTGGGTTCACAGAGATAGCTGGCAGCTGGTACTGTCTGTACCATCTTATCCAGGACCAGAAATCTTTCTTATTATGTACTCACTGGCCTTGTTACATCTTGCTTATGAAGTTTATTTTTATTCCACTATTGGGGAAATGGACCACTTGAAGAACATTCATCTTCTTTGTTTTAATAAAAACCTTTTACATGAAATGTGAACTGGACATTTTCACAGGAAATCAAAGGGAGGCATTGGTTGGGAATGCAGTTTGGAGTTGACTATGGTGTAGGTCTACACTTTGCTACTTCATACCTGTGTACCCTTGGACAAGTTGACTTTTCTGAGCTGGCTCTGCCCAGTCCCCCTTTACAAGCCCTGCAGAAAGACAGCTGGTTCCAACCGCTGGTGGATCTCTGAATTTAGAAATTGGGGTGCTTAGAACTTTTTGCCCCAGTTAAAATTCTGGAACAACAGAAAAATACCACTGACATCTTATTCCTGAAATAAAATTTTAAAGAGATGGCCTGGGCTTTGGTGCATTCCTTCATTTCAGAGAGGAGGAGACTCCAAGCATCATGCCATTGTTAAGCAGTGGTGGAGAATACATTAGAACCTGGCCCCAACCCCTTCTGAACGTTTCTTTCTGCTACATCGGCTGGCTTCTAAAGTAGTTGTTATTATAGTTATATATTCTCAGTGGGTACCAAGAACAGTAATCCTTTTTTTTAAGGGATTTTGTTTGATGTTCTGGATATGCCACAGTTCCCTACATGTTGGTCTGCTTTTTTCGTGTTCTCTTAGAAAAGATGAAGCCAGTATTGATTTGAGCATGCTAGCCTTGATTTTTGAGTTATCTCGGGGAATGGTGCTGATTTCTTCTGCAATCTGTTCTTGGATCACTTTGCAAAACTCTGATTTACTCCTTGTGATTATTTGGGAAACAAATCAGAAGAAAAGAAAACTGGTTTCCTTTCCTCTCCCCCTTACATATTTTATGACCTACCTTACCTTTGGCAGGTTCGATACAGAGGAGGAGGCTATAGCAATCGCTAATGCCACTGACGTTGGGTTAGCAGGTAGGTGTTTCTCCTCGTTCAATACCAGTCATAATCATTTTTCTCCAGCTCATGCCAGATTTACCTTTTAAACATCACCCTGGGTTATGAGACAGAAACTTCAATGAGGTATGTGTTTTGTTTCTTTCCAAGTGGCGGAATGGATTTGGATTTGTGCAAGGACATGTCCTTTCGCCTTGTCCCCATGATACACATTTGGGAGCTCTCTAATTACAGCTGTGGGGCAGGGAGAGCTGCAGGCAGAAGATAAGGTGCACATTATTCTGCTTTTCTAGGTGGAGAACTGCACGCATCTCAAAGTCCCACGTTCTCAGAGGCTTAATCCCCAGAAATTCCAAGTGATTTTTTTCTTCCCTTTTGCCTGGCTCCTGTAAACCTGAACAGAAGAGGAAGGGCATCAGCAAGGAGCGTCAGGGACAATGAAAAGAGTGAAGATGGTGTGTGCAGAGGTGCCTCACTGATGGCTACCATTCCTTTAGTTTGGAGATGGTCCAGGTGACCACCGTATATACTCTATAACCCTGAGAAAATTACGTAATAGCATCCACAGCAAATAAAGTACTGCAGAAGATACAAAGACATATAAGATACCACTATAACTGTATAGAAGCTTCCCCTCTAGCTGTAAGAGAACTATTTATATGAAGAGGAATGATAAGCATGCTATGGGGTCCCTTAGAGTTATCATAAAGCTGGAGTAAGATGTGTGCATGAGGACTTTTATAACACTGAGTTCACCATTTGTCTCTTCCTTCTCGATGGGGTGATGGTGGAGGAAGACGTACCCTGAACTAGATCATAAATGATGGACAGAATTCTGGTTGTGCAGAAATTGGAGGAGAGAGATGCTGGGCAGAGGGTACCAAGGGAGTTCAGAAACAAAGTAAGAAAGGGTGAGGAGAATTTGACTGATAGGTTTGGAGAAGATGGTTGGTGATTGGAGTAATGGAAGGTGAAGCCAGAAGTGTTGATTGAAACTACTTGGGGGGAAGAGGGTGTTGAATACCCACTAAGGAATTTAACCTTATTTTATAATCAGGAGTAATCGAAAGGCTTGGGCAAAAGTGTCATGTGGAAATCTAACAGGTGTGCAGGGTGGGTTGAATAGCAGAAAACAGGAAGAGGGTCTCGATAGGAGATAGTGAGAGTAGACTTGAAGCAAGAGGTGACTTTCAAAGGTTTTGAGATGAAAAAGTGGACAAGACCAACCTGGGACTTTATCTGGGAGCAGGGAAGACTCTAGGCCCAAGTGACTGGACAAAAAGTCATCAGTGGTGCCCTCATCTTTAGACATGATGTCTTTAATGACTATTCTAAATGTCTTTTATCCCTATGACAGGATATTTTTACTCTCAAGACCCAGCCCAGATCTGGAGAGTGGCAGAGCAGCTGGAAGTGGGCATGGTTGGCGTCAATGAAGGATTGATTTCCTCCGTGGAATGCCCTTTTGGTGGAGTGAAGCAGTCTGGCCTTGGGCGAGAGGGGTCCAAGTATGGCATTGATGAGTATCTGGAACTCAAGTATGTGTGCTATGGGGGCTTGTAGGATTCTTTGGTTCTTTAAAAAAAGTTAAAAGGAGACTTTCCTACATATATAGGTACATGCCATCCATTATTTTAAATGAACTAATAGGTTTTCAGAATTGTGAATTTTTCAAAACTCATCCAGTCCTCGTAATCTTAAACAGATGCAAATCCTACCCCTGCCCTTAACCTAACTAGGGACCAATATATGCCACGTGCCTGTGACTGCAGACTCCCGGAGAACCAGCACTGGGTTTACAGAATGAGGCCCTGGCTCCCCACCACAGCTCCGCCTGCCTCAGAGCAGGCACAGCATGAGGCAGGCCCAGCCCCTTGGGCTGTCACAAAGGCTTGATCACTGCCTGGGCAGTGACACAACCATCCCCAACGTTGCTACAGAACAGGGGCCCAGAGCACCTTGAAGGAGACCCTTGACTGTGACTTGTAGGCAGGTGAGGGGCACAGCACCCCTCCCCAGCATCTGCCAGCTCAGCACTGAAGGCACCGAATGTGCATCTAGAGATGTTGCGGCAGAGGTTTGAGTGAACCCTCTTTCAAAGACAATAAATAGCACAGAATTGTCCGTGCTTCTGTGAGGATGAAGAAGCACCTCTCCCTATTCCGGAACCATTTTTTAATTGACATCTTTATTGTCCTAAATTTACCGCTTAAAGAATTCTATTTTCATTTCTGTCCTGTTCACCACTTCATTTCGTTTCCTTGAGGAAATGAGCTGAAGTGTAAAGCAAAGAATAGCAGAAGGAGCTTGGTAGGATGGAAGGCACGCAGTGGCGTGGCCCGGCTCCTTCCCCAAGTGGCCTTGTTGCCTTGTTGCCCTGGGTGTGTGTTGAGCACCTCCCAGCCCATGCATACAGTGGAGATGCCATACAGGCCTTACTTAGCTCCCTGCGATATTGTGAGCCAGAGAGAAAGTAAAAGCACTTTACAAGAAAATGAAAATTCTAAGGACATACAAGAGCCCTTGTTATGAGCAGCACCACCCAGCCCTTCCTTGCCTACTGTCAGTAGCTTTGCCAAGATGGGAGGAGGCCAATGCAACTTGCCCACCCACCTGAGCCTGAGTAAGTGGCTGTCACCTGCAGCCTCTTCTTTCTGTCCTGGTGTGGTGCTGCTTCCTTACCTCCAAAAGAGCAAAAGCACTTTTACCACAGTCAGCCCAAAAGGGAAAGAATTTCTGTAATTGCCAGTCCACTTTCTAGAAAAAGCATGAGCCCTTGAATTTCAGGCACCTTTTATCTAATGAGAGTCTTTATAGCTCATCATTCAAATAACACACACACACACACACACACAAAAAGCCCCTATGACCGGCGTTGCCTCTCACTTTGAAAGAAAGACTCCATAATCTTAAACAGATGCAAATCCAATTAGGCGACCAAGTAGGTGGAGATGAAGCGACTTCCTTTCCCCATCTCTCTCTCTGTAGATTCCACTTACATCTTGTGGTTATTCTGGGTTGTGGAAGGAAAATGTGAATGAAAGTCATGCTAGATTCAATTACTCCTGAACCCCACCTAGGATTTAACATCCCTCATTGAGCCATTGGGAAGCTATGGTTGAGTAACTAAAGGTCTGGCAAGTCCCTGTGCACACAGGAAACTGCCTAGCATCTGGCCTGGGGTGTACTAGCCACATCCCCAAGGTCTCAAGGAGAAAGAAGAGCTGAAATTCTTCCTAGTGACACTGCCCTGGCCCTGTCAAGAATCACATACTCAGCATTTTGACAGTTAATGTCTGCTCTTTATTTGTATAGTTTGTAGGTGGTTTTATATAACATTTTAATGACTTATGATTTAGATATATCCATTGTTTTTCTATTAAGATTACAAATGCTCCAACATTATTTTTTATAACTCTGGATTACCAATGCTGAGAAGTGTGCAGGAATACTTCCAAATACATTTTTAACATTGTAAGCCAGTAGATTCTTTGGCTGGGTGGCACGTTTTGAGTCTTCTTGCATATTTGGCTCATGGGTTCATAAATTGAGGCCAGAAACTCATTGTATATCCTTGATCGATTTTCTAATTTAAAGGAAATAGCTTATTGTTTAGTAAAATGGTCCTTGGTTGTGGGAAGAAAGAGAAGGGTTTTTAACTGAACATTTTTGTGGTTTTTTTAAATAAAGTAGCCATATGTAATGGGATTTTTAAAATATGTACATTTTACAACATGGACTAGAAAAGGATCAGGGGTTGGCAAACTATGGCCCACGAACCAAACCTGGCCTGCCACCTGTTTTTATACAACCTGTGAGCTAAGAATGGTTTATATGTTTTCAAATGATTGGGCAGAAAATCAAAAGAAGAACAATATTTCATGGCACCTGAAAATTCTATGAAATTCAGATTTCAGTGTCCATAAATAAAATGTTATTAGAGCATAGCCACACCCATTCATTGATGATATGGTCTGGGACTGCTTTCTTGGCAGAGTTGAAGAGTTGGGACGAGGACAGTATAGTCTGCAAAGCCTAAAGTATTTACTACTTGTCTCCTTAAAGAAAAAGTTTGCCAGCTCCTGATCTAGACCAAGAGGGAGATATTGACCTTACTTGCATTTATCAGGCATTATTGCATTATACTGAACACCTCCTGTGAAGAAAGTACTTTTCCAGCATTGCTACCATGAGTTCTCAGCAGGCACTTCCCAGCGATGATAATGTAGATGAAATTAGGCATATAACAAGATTCTATTGGCCTTGAAAAAACAGTTCTCCTTGAACTTCCTCCAGCTATGCAGGAATTCTCATTAAAGAGCTGATCTGCACCTGTTTATGCATTTTAGTAGCTTTTAAATACGATTTTATGTGAAGTGCCATTTCTTCATTCTACTAAAGAGACACAGCAGAAATAAAGATCAGAAGCAAATGTAAGCAAATCTGTTTTATTGTTAACTTCAATTAGGAACTTGAAATTGTGCCACATGTCTTTTTCCTCTAAAAACTGGATCCTAGTGTTTTAATTACCTGTGTGTAGCTATTTTAAATAGCATTTTACTTGAATATTTATGTTGTCATTGTTTCATGCTATACTTTGTGGGATAAAACTTGGGAATGAGTGTGCTAAGGAATTTATAAAGTTTTGCTTTTTAAACATGTGGACATAACTCATTTTTCTAGTTTTTGACAATTGTGTGTTTTAGTGTCTAGTCTGCAGACAGCGCTGTGTGTGCAGCGCTGTGTAAATGTTGAATTAACAAAATTTTCTCTCCCTGTGTTAAGGTGTCTGGTTGTGCTTTTTTTCCCCTGCTTGGTGATCTTTTGAGTTTTTATTGGATGATATTAGACCAGTTCGCATTTGTGTAAACAGCACTCCCTCCCCAGAGACCCGTAATCAGTGAGTGCCTTGGGGAAGGAGCCAGCATGTGAAATGAGGTACCCTAGAACCCAGAGAAGGGCTTGTCCATGGTGTGTGCTCATAGAATGTTTGCTAAGCTGAACTGAGATTTTACCTGGTTTGCAGGGGTGGCGGTCACAGAAAGGGGTATAGGCCAGGCATCACAGATTGGCCTATCTCTCTCTCCTACACGCCCCACTGTTACAATTTCCTGGGCTCAAACAAGCTGCTCACCTCTGCCTCCCAAGTACCTGGGACCACAGGCGCGTGCCACCACACCCAGTTAATTTTTCTTCCATTTTTTTGGAAGAAACAGTTAGGGTCTCACTGTATTGCCCAGACTGGTTGCAAACTCCTGGGTTCAAGCCACCCTCCCTCCTCAGCCTCCCAAAGTGCTGGGATTATGGGAGTGCACCATTGTAGCCAGCCCTACCATAATTTAGAACACAGACAACACCCCTGCCCGGTGGTTTAGTGGACATGAATGTTTTTGCAAATGTCGTCTCACATTATACAATCACGTATTGCTCCACAACAGAGATACATTCTGAGAAAAGCGTCATTAGGCGATTTCATCCTTGTACGAACATCATGGAGTACTTACACAAACCTGGATGATACAGCCTCCTACACAGCTAGGCTATAGGATCTAGCCTGTTGCTCCTAGGGCTACAGACCTGCACAGCATGTTACTGTACTGAATATTGTAGGCAGTTGTAAGACAATGGCAAGTATTTATGTATATAAACATAAAAAAGGTACAGTAAAAATCGAGTATAAGAGATTTAAAAACTACACTTGTATAAGGCACTTACCATGAATGCAGCTTGCAGAACTGGAAGCTGAATCAGTGAGTGGGTGGTGAGTGAATGTGAAGGCCTAGGACATACCCTGCACACTACTGTAGACTTGACAAACACTCTACACTTAGGCTACACTCAATTTATTAAATAATATTTTTCTTCAATAATAAATTACCCTTAGCTTACTGTAACTTTTTACTTTATAAATTTAAAAATTTTTTTTAACTTTTTGACTCTTTTGTGATCATACTTAGCTTAAAGCACAAACTAACTGCACAACTGTATAAAAATATATTTTCTTTATATCCTTGTTCCACAAACTTCTTTGTGTTTTAAAATTTTTTTAAACTTTTTTGTTAAAAACTAAGACACAATT
The DNA here is from genome assembly GCF_007565055.1 of Rhinopithecus roxellana. Taxonomy (NCBI): domain Eukaryota; kingdom Metazoa; phylum Chordata; class Mammalia; order Primates; family Cercopithecidae; genus Rhinopithecus; species Rhinopithecus roxellana. The sequence goes on from NC_044552.1 coordinate 63,507,800, forward strand.
ACACACATTAGCCTAGGCCTACAAAGGGTCAGATTCATGGATATTTCTGTCTCCCACCTCCTCATCTTGCCCTGCTGGAAGGTCTTCAGGGGCAATAACACGCAGGGACAGCTGGGCCCAGTGGCTCACGCCTGTAATCCCAGCACTTCAGGAGTCTGGGGCAGGCAGATCACTTGAGCCCAGGAATTTAAGACCAGCCTGGGCAACATGGTGAAACCCTGTCTCTACCAAAAATACAAACAGCCAGGTTTGGTGGCACATACCTGTCGTCTCAGCTACTCAGGAGGCTGAGGCGGGAGGATCACTTGAGCCTGGGAAGTCAAGGCTGCAGTGAGCCGTGACTGCACCACTGCACTCCAGCCTGGGTGACAAGGTGAGACCCTGACTCAAAAAAAAAAAAAAAAAAAAAAAAAAAATGCATGGAGCTAGGATAACAAGGAGCTTCTGGAGTACTTCCTGAAGGACCTACCTGAGGTTCTTCTGAGTTGTCATGCATCAGAAATATGTCCATGGTAGTCGGCTTGCTTTCCTTTTTCATCATAGATTTGCTTGTAAGCAGAAAATGCACAAAGAACATTCCTCTCTGTTAATGAAACCCTTTTGGTGTTGAGGGGCCCATGTTTTCAAAATTTTTAAGGCACTTACTGAGATCTGCAAAAGCTTCTCAACTCTTCACTGTGAATTTTCACGGCGATTCTTTTTCTTCTCCTGCAGTTTTTTCTTCCTTGCCTCTTCTTCAGGTATGTGTTCCTGTTTCAGTTCCAACAACTCCTCATTAGTCGGTTCCTCAGGAACCACCTGTAGGAGCTCCTCAATATCTTCCTCTTCCACCCTCAGGTTACAATTGTTTGCCGTCTCAACCACAGCCTTGTTGTTTTTTGCAACCTCCTTGTCCTTGGCAAATCCTTTGAAGTCACGAATGAGCCTCTTGAGTGTCTTCTTCCAGATGTCATTTATACATTCCTTGGTAACATCACCCCAAGCCCAAGCAGGGGTCCTGATGGAGTCATAGATGTAATCCTTTCAGAATTGTATCAGCGTCTTCTCTGTGTCTTCCTTTGTTGCAGTAATAACCTGAGCAAAGCTTCTCCTCCTCAGGCAGTGGGCCTCAAAAGCTGCTATAACTCCTTGATCTATTGGTTGGTAGTCCTTAATCTCGTTTCAAGATGAGTCACTTGATGTGACTGGCCTCTTACTGGCAACAATAGCCATGGACTTTGTATGCTCGGGGACCGTGATGAACAAAGCAACACGAGATTAATTGAAGCACAAGAGAAAATAATGCAATCAAGAGGCACAGTAAACAAGACACATTTATACTGCTGGTATGACCCAGTATTTCGTTTGTTTGGTTTTGTTTTTGAGACAGGGTCTCACTCTGTCATCTAGGCTGGAGCCATCAGGGCTTACTGCAGCCTTGACCTCCTGCACTCAAGAGATCCTCCTACCCCAGCCTCTTGAGTAGCTGAGACTACAGGCATTCGCCACCACACCCAGCTAACTTTTAAACATGTTTTTTATAGAGATGGGGTCTTACCATGTTGTCTAGGCTGGTCTCAAACTCCTGGTCTCAGGCAATCCTCCAGCTTCAGCCTCCCAAAGTGCTGGGATTATAGGAGTGGGCTACTGCACCCAGCCACATATTGTTTTACAATAAACTGTTCTTAAGTAGAAGGAGTACACTGTAAAGTAACAATGAAAAGTACAATATAATAAATACATAAACCAGTAGCATAGTCACTTATTAAGTATTATATACTATATGTAATTGTATGTGCTATACTGTTATACAACTGAGAATCCAGGTTTGTTTACACCAGCATCACCACAAACGTGAGTAATGCATTGAGCTGCATTGGACTTTTTGATGGCTACGACATCACTAGGTGACAGGAACTTTTCAGCTCCATTATCTCATGGGTCCATAAATCATATATGCAGTTCATCATTGACAGAAACATCACTATGCCAGGCATGACCATATAAGCCTATGTGCTCTCTTCCTGCTGCAATAAAGTCTCAGTCCTGTAACTCTGGGTTCATCTTTAGGAGAACAGAGGTGATAATACTCTCCATGTAGGCTTCAAATAAAGGAAGCTTTGCTGCTCGCTAATCTCAACTCAGAAAGAGAGGCTCTAGGGACCAATTAGTTGGAAAAATGGTGACTTTGTTTCTTTTTTTTTTTTCCTTTCTTAACTTTGTTCCTGATTTTAATGGAAATGCTTATTTCACTGTTGCTCATGTGGATCTGGCATTCCTTCTGAACATCTTTTAACTTTTAATTTTGAAATAATTATAAATTCATAAGAAGTTGCAAAGATAATGCAGAGTCCCATGTACCCTTCACCCAGTGGTTCGCTTATTACCTGTGTAATATAATATCAAAACCAGGAAACTGATACCAGTGCAAAACTTAATCCAGGCCTTATTCCAATTTCACTCGTTTTTATGTGCACTCATTTGTATGTGAGTGTTTGTATTGCTCTACCTAATTTGATCACATCAGTAGTTAGATTTGTGTAGGCACCACCTGAATCAAGATACAGAACTGTTTCATCTCTACCTAGGAAATCCCTGGCAGTACCTCTTCATAACTGACCTTGAAGGTAACTTGGCAAGATTGGTAGCTTTTTTAAACTATCATTTCACTATAATATACATGCAAAAAAAAAAAAAGATACATAATTGAATAAGTGAATCGCTCAGTGAATTCTCAGAAACAACACACTATGTAACCAGCACCCAGAGCAATGAAATACCAGCCCCTGCTTGTGGCCCCTTCTGGAATGACTGTTTTTCAGTGAAGTCACTGAGGCTATAGGTCTCTCTTGAGGATTTAATGTTGGGAAACATCTCATCTTTCCTCTAGGATCAACAGGATAATACTTCACTTTGGGAACCTTTAAAATAAGAGTTTTATGCTAAATCTTAGGCTGATTAAGTTACCTCTGTATACTAGTTTGCTAGTGTTGCTATAACAGAATACCAGACTGGGTGGCTTAAGCAACAGAAATGTATTTTCTCAGCGTTCTGGATGCTAGAAGACTGAAATCAAGGTGTCAGCAGGTTTGTTTTCTCCTGATGCCTCTCATCTTGGCTTGTAGATGGCCGCCTTCTTGCCATGTCCTCCCATGATCTTTCCTCTGTGCCTGTGTGCCCCAGATGTCTCTCTGCAGGTCCTAATCTCTTCTAATAAGAAAACCAGTCAATTGGATTAAGACCCACCTTAATGACCTCATTTTACTCATTTTAACTTAATCACCCCTTTAAAGGCTCTATCCCCAAATACATCTGAGGTACTGGGGGTTAGAGCTTCAACCTATGAATTTTGAAGTAATACAATTAATTTAGTCGGCCGGGTGCAGTGGCTCACGCCTGGAATCCCAGCACTTTGGGAGGCCAAGGCGGGCAAATCATTTGAGGTCAGGAGTTCAAGACAAGCCTGGCCAACATGGTGAAACTCTGTCTCTACTAAAAATACAAAAATTAGCCGGGCGTGGTGGTGGACGTCTGTAATCCCAGCTACCTGGGAAGCTGAGGCAGGAGAATCGCTTGAACTGGGGAGCAGAAAGTTGTAGTGAGCTGAGATCACGCCTCTGAATTCCAGCCTGGGCAACAGAGTAAGGCTCCATCTCAAAACAAAACAAAGCAAGAAATAAAATAATTTAGCTCACAACACTGAAAAAATATTTTTTTTAAAATCCTTTATTTTCTAGCCAGTCATTGGTGGCTCATGCCTGTAGTCCCAACACTTTGGGAGGCTGAGGCGGGTGGGTCCTTTGAAGCCAGGAGTTCGAGACTAGCCTTGCCAACATGGCGAAACCCTGTCGCCACTAAAAATATAAAAAGTAGCCGAATGTGGTGACACACATCTGTAATCCCAGCTACTCAGGAAGCTAAGGCACAAGAATCACTTGAACCCAGGAGGCGGAGGTTGCAGTAAATAAGATTGCACCACTGCACTCCAGCCTGGGCAACAGAGCAAGACCGTCCCTAAATAAATAAATAAATAAATATTCCTTTAGTTTCAGTAATGGAAAGTCATCATTATTGAAATACAAAGATTTTGTTCCTTAGCCTCATATTTGCTCTTTCAGTAAACTAATACAGAACTCTTACAGGATTGAAGATGATCCAGGAGCCACTTAATTAGTTTAACTACAATACCACTATTTCCATTCTTGTACCTCAACAAGCATTTCTCTCAGTAAAATTATGTGAACAAATATGAACTTGAAAGAGCCAATCCCTTAAGATAAATCCCCAGTGGTTAACTGGGCCTAAATTTAAAATAGACCTAAGTGGGACCGGGCACTGTAGCTCACACCAGTAATCCCAGCACTTTGGGAGGCAGAGGCAGGTGGATCACTTGAGCCCAGGAGTTTGAGACCAGCCTGAATGTGGATATGTTCCAATAAAACTTTATTTATGAACACAAATCTGAATTTCATATAGTTCACATGTTTCAATTTTTTTTTAATTTTTAACCATTTGAAAACATAAGACCCACTTTTCAGCTCATGGGGCATGCACAAACAGGCTGCAGGCCACAGTTTGCTGACCCATACTCAAGAGAAATCCCTCTACACCCAAACATAAAGAAAACAAATTTCCCCCTAAAAATAAGCATTACAGAAAATACAGACACCTTTATTTAGATTAGGGCATATATTTAATAGTGTGATATTAGAAATACCTTGTCAACACATAGGGAAAAATAATACACTTTAAGCAACAAAACCAAGATTCAAACAGTCCGTGATAGCTTTGTCACACAAAAACAATGGTAGTCACTCTCCTCCGCGCGCACAAAGGGTGGCATCACTGGCTTGTTGAGTGGTACATTTTCTTACCTTGCTGCATGTTTTTCAGATAGTTCTTTAGTCATACAAATGCTTAGCCGTGTGATGCCATGGGTATGAAGCCTCCTTCATTGAATGTAAACCAGCAACTCAAGTGCCTGTTAGCCTGTGAGCCCTACAAACACCCACTCCCATATTCTAGGGCCTGTTTTTCTCTGTCCAACGCTCTTAGGGGGCTTTATCTCCCAAAGACCCTCAATGATAAGCAGTCCACCATGAAGAACACTGGCTGGTCATTCCATCTCATGCTTTGTTCTGATGAGAAATGGGGTAACAAGACAGGACCCACTTTCCGATCACTACTGTGCTGTTTGATTTCTCAGAGATTCAAGATCCTTCTGTGATGGAAGGATCAGAGAGGCCAGGCTGAGATGGCCAAGGACAGAAAAGGAGGAGGGGCAGGAGAAGTCCATTGCAAACTTAGAGGGAGGGTGTGATCCACAGGAGACTATACAGGCCATCTCTCTCTCTGTCCTTGGCTCTCTGGACCCATTAAAAGGAATTTCTCTTAGTCCTGGGAACAGAACTTTCAGGTGACCCAAAAGTTCCACCAGAATTTGCCCTCCATCTATCAAGGCAGGAGTTCTTTGTGTAGTGGAAAGCAGAACACCACAGTTTTAAAAATTTGCTTTCAGTGCTTAGATCCACTACATCTTGGCTGTGACCTCTGGCAAGCTACTTAACCTCTCTGGGCCTTCAGAGGGCTATCTGCAATATAAGAATAATAATATCTCCTCTTCAAGGTTGATTTTAAGGATCAACTGAGTATGTAAAATGCATATGTTATGTACATAAAGCGGTAAATGTTCACTCCCTTCTTCCTCGTTATGCCCAATGACTTCACATTTGGGCTGCTGTCCCCTATGCCAGACATTCACATTTGCATGCAAAAAACCATAACCCTGGTCACTTGATAAGGCAGATTCTAGGCTTATGAAGCTCAATACTGGTTAAAAAAAAAATACATCACATTTTCCTTCTAACACTATAGACAGTATTGAATTGGCTAGTTATACAGAAAGTGTAGGCATAAGCAATTATTTTAAAAATAAAATGACACACTTTTTAGTTCTGCCTTTCCCCTGTAAATTACAATAAGTAAAAATAAGATGGTCCCATGAGGATGAATACTCCAGGAGATGACAAAAGCACCTAAAAGCTGAATTTTTTTTAGGAGCCCATGGGGAAGATTTTCTCTGGCACTCCTGCCCTGGTGGTTGAAATACCTTGCTTCTTAATCAGCAGTGCAATCCTAGTTTTCCCATGTGTCACAAAAGCGTTGTGCAACAGGATATTGTTTAGGTGTGGTTACACTTGGTACCACAACACTGGTTCTATCTCTCATTCTAATCTTACCACAAAGAATGCCAAGGGTGCCACCAAGGCCACCAGCCTCAGGACCAAGGGCGGATGGGGAACTACCCTGAACCAGTCAACGTAGCAGGCTACAATTAACTCCAGTTAATTGCTCTGGAGTACTGCTTTGTGGGTGGGAATGTTTTAATTGTCTTTCACTGTTTGAAGTAAGATTTATTCGGTAGAAAAACTTAAATGTATTTTTAAACGTAGGAAGTGAATACATCTATGTCAAGTTGTTTTGGAAAGTACCTGTCGGGGACCAGAGTATCATAACCATGCCATCCAAGTTAAGACTGACTGTATTTCAGAGTTTTAGAATATATACACAATTGTCCTATCTATGGCAGTCCAAATGCACAGCCTACAGAACATAATAAACGTTTAATGAATTAATCACTTCTATTGCATTTAGTATAAACTGGGGCTCAGTTTACATTAGAGAACAAGACTGCTAAACAACACCCAGAGGAGTCAGTGTCGTTTTTCTTAAAGATAATGTTACAATGCTACCTTCAACCTACACGGCATTAAGCTCCTCCTCCCCTTTCTATTGCCTCAGTCCTTAGAATATGATTCTTCCTTAGCTCTTGAATGGCCAACAGCTGCTCTCTTGAGAGAGCTGAAAACTGCCGTTGACATAGCACAGAATTGAAAACCAGGAGGGCTTTGCACTGTGTGTTGCCGTCAGCACAGAAAACTTGCTACACGCAAGACTCTCCGTACCTCCACAGAAGATGACCTGTGCCTCTTAGATAAGCTGTTTTAACATACACAGCCATCTGACTGCAGATGCTACAAGATAAACCATGTTTAGAATGCTGTTCCTTAGAGGCAATCACAGTGGCTAAGAGAGAAACCATCCCTCTTTAAATCCTTATTTAATTCACCTTCTCTAAGGTTCTACAGATAGAAATAGTTTTTCATCTTTAACATGAGATTGTGCCAGCTACAAAAACGCAAAACTCTTTTAAGTATATACCTTAGAGTTTCACCCAGCCTTTATCTCTATTAACAAGCATCTCAGTTAAAAGAGCAACGTTTTTGTTTTGTTTTGTGCCTTCACAAACCAGTCTTTTAGTACGTGGCGATACACATCTAGCCCACTGGGGAAGGAGGTCAATGAACTATTCTAAAAGAGTGGGTTTTGTGCTGTAACTCCCACTGACTGGTCCTGGATTCAAGGATTCCTATGGGGTCCTTCCACATTACAATGGACTGCGCCATTATCTGTCCTTTGAGCAATAACTGAAGGAAGCTCCATTTCTGATGGAACCATTCATGGAAACCTTTGGATTCCCTCTCTCCATCTTTTCTCGGCTGAAGATTGTGTCCTGGTCGCTGTCAAACTCAGATTCGGATACCATCAGGCTGGAGTTGTGCTCTGTGCTTCGGTGCTTGATACCTAGAGAGAAGCAGAGAAGCATCTGAGGAGAAATGCCATGATTCGCTTCCAGCTGTCAGTCGTTCTGGTTGCAGGTCCTGTGATGAGCACGGAGTGGTGCTCTCTGCACCTTGAAAGCAATCACTCAAAACAGCAGGCGGTTTGGGTTTCCTAGCAAGTAATTGCAGGGGCTTTGATGCCTCACCTGAGCTCCTGCCCCAGCTTTGACATTCACCAGCTGCTTGACCCTGGGGAAGATACCTAACCTCTCTGAGCTTTGTCTCCTCCTCTATTCAATTGGAAGATAACAAAGCATCTACCCCATGAGTTTATGGTGAGGATTAAGTGAAATAGTGCATGTAACGCTCTCTTGGCCCAGCCATTAGTACATTGTAAGCATCCAACAAATGAAAGCTTCTGTGATTTTACCATTTGGTTAATATAAGTTTGGTAGAATATTTGATTTCAGGGGGTCAACCTAAGAGACAGAACAGGTATAAGATTCAGTTCCTACTCTCAAAGGATTTATGGTGTCTAGCTAGGTGTTTAAGACATAGACTTGGCTGGGCCTGGTGGCTCATGCCTATAATCCCAGCCCTTTGGGAGGCTGAGGTGGGAGGATCACTTGAGGCCAGGAGTTCAAGGGTATGGTGAACAATGATAGTGTTTCTATGTAGCCTGGGTGACACGGCAAGACCCTGTCTCAGGAAAAAAAAAAAAAAAAAAAGACAGAAAAGGCATAGACTCATGAAAAGATGGCTCATAACAGGTAAGATATTTTTTAAAGTGTATATGAATTAGGAAAGAAGCACATGTACTTATGGCTGGGGTTGCTTCAGTGATGTTTCCCATAGGGTGATGTTGCAGAACTTTCTCCTTAGTTCAGATAAAACCAGGCTCTTGTCACACTAGCAGGAAAGATTAGGCTCGCAAACACATAGAAGGGTGAGAAAAATGGACTTTATTGGGTAAAAAGGAAACAAAAACTCTCAGCAAATAGAGAGGGCGTCTTGCCAACAACCTCCTGCCTCACAGACTGAATCCCAGGTTACCACACAGGAACTGAAGAGGCCAGGCTCCTCCCCACTGCAAAGATGTGAACCTCCTGTGGCTCCACCCCCTTTCCCCAGTGTGCAGGTGGACTTTTTTTTTTTTTTTTTTTTTTTTTTTTGAGACGAAGTCTTGCTCTGTCGCCCGGGCTGGAGTGCAGTGGCCGGATCTCAGCTCACTGCAAGCTCCGCCTCCCAGGTTCACGCCATTCTCCTGCCTCAGCCTCCGGAGTAGCTGGGACTACAGGCGCCCGCCACCTCGCCCGGCTAGTTTTTTTTTTTTTTTTTTTTTTTTTTTTTTTTTTTTTTTTTTGTATTTTTAGTAGAGACGCGGGTTTCCCCGGGTTAGCTAGGATGGTCTTGATTTCCTGACCTCGTGATCCGCCCGTCTCGGCCTCCCAAAGTGCTGGGATTACAGGCTTGAGCCACCGCGCCCGGCCAGGTGGACATTATTTAGAGAGAATCAGCTGGGAAAGGGTAGGGCCTTCATCAGGGACCAGCAGTCCGGTTTTTCAGCCTTCAAGCTGTTTTAGGCTTGGAGGTGCGGTTTCACCAGGGACCCTTGGCTGTCTCCTGTCTCTATCAGTGAGATCTAAAGAAGAGAATTTAGACAGGAGGACAGCGGAAGGGCATGGAGTATGCAGAAGCATCCAGGGATAGTTTAGAAAAAAACTAGTTTGTTTGGAGCAAATGATTCATGTAGGAAATAATGAAGGAGAGGCTGGAGAGAGAGAGGCAGGAACCTCACAGAAAAGCACATGAATACAAAGTAAACCATGAAGTTTGGATTTTATCCTGTAAGCAGAGAAATGACACTATTAAAATGTTGTTCTGAGATATTAATAAAAGCACAGCATGCAGGATGGAAGATAGACAGTAGACATAGAGGCTGCTGTGGTCTGAATGTTTGCACCCCCACAAATTCATGTGTTGAAATCTAACGCCTAAATGGTGGTACCAAGAGGTGAGGCCTTTGGGTGGTGATCGAATGGGATTAGTGCTCACATAAAAGAGGCACCAGAGGCCAGGCACGGTGGACCACACCTGTAATCTCAGCACTTTGGGAAGCCAAGGCGGGTGGATCACTTGAGGTCAGGAGTTTGAGACCAGCCTGGCCGACATGGAGAAACCCTGTATCTACTAAAAATACAAAAAAGATTAGCTGGGCATGGTGGCAGGTGCCTGTAATCCCAGCTACTTGGGAGGCTGAGGCATGAGAATTGCTTGAACCTGGGAGGCAGAGGTTGCAGTGAGCTGAGATTGTGCCACTGCATTCCAGTCTGGGGGATAAAGCGAGACTGTGTCTCCAAAAAAAAGAGGCACCAGAGGCTGCCTTGCCCTTTGCACCATGTGAGGATGCAGTGAGGAGGCACCAACTATGAGGAAGTGGCCCTGCCCAGATGCTGAATTCGCCTTCCCAGCCTCCAGAACTGTGGGTAATAAATATCTGTTGTTCATAAACCTCCTTGTCTGCAGCATTTTGTTAGAGCAGCCCAAACGGACCAAGGCAGAGGCAGTGCAATGTAGAGGAAGAGCCCGGCCTCCACCCCACCTTCAGCACTCACCAGCTGTGTAACTTGGGCAAGTTGCTAAACTTTCCTTTGCCTCAGTTTCCTCTTGTGTAAAATGGGGATAATCATTGCACATACCTCATACCGCTACGGGTAGGATTAGAATTCAATGGGTAAAGTACTTCAGATGTGTTTAGTATATATTTGACATTAAATATCTGTTAATTATTATTATTACTATTAGTTCACAGGTGAAACTGTAAGGACCTGAACTGGGGTGGTGATAGTAATGATGAGGAAAGAGGGCAAGAGTCTAGCAAGGTGCAGGTGTCTGGAATGGGGGGGCAGTGTGTGTGGCGCACCAGCGACTGAGGTTTCACACTGGGGCAATGAGAATGCGGGTTCTATGAATAGAAACGGGAATGTCAGAAGGATGAGTGTATTTTAAGACAAAGGTGGGTGAGATAATGCAACCTAAAGCACATTGTGCTCTTAGGTAAAAGTCACTATAATACTTCTGATATGCAATGCAGATGGTGAGCACTCAATGTATGCTACTATTTGTTCTTCCTGTGAGGCTCTTCCTGCCAAAGCCCTGTTAGCTACACTGTCTGTATACGATCAGTCATTCTGACCTGAGTGTTCGACCCGGTGTCATCCATGCATTAGAACTCCTTGCGCTCCAGTATAATTATCCTCCCGCAGGCTGCGAGCTCCTAGTAAAGGCAGGCTGTGTGCTTCCTCCTCTCCCAGTCTCCAGGCCCTAACCTGGTGCCTGTGCACAGGATAGGCATTCAACACTCCACTGTGAACAATGTTTTGCACCTCACAACTCTGAAAAAGATTATATCTTCCATAAAAAGTAACTTAGTCATAAGCCCAGAATTATGGAAAATCTATAGAATCGGTGTTTAGCAGCCTCAGAGGGCCAGAGAAGTTTCACTAAGTATGCAAGAGTTAATAAACAAGAATGAAGAAGTTAACCGAGGTGGGCAAGTGGTGCTCCTGAGCATAGGGATCAATACACTTTGTGAAGGAAGTCAATTTTCTGTAAAGCCTTTGTGTCCATCTATATCAATGGCTAGTTAGATAATGCAGCTGCTGAAAAATGTTAGGCTTTAAAGTCCAAATGTCCTCGTGCTGCATTTCTGCCCCAGCAGACCTAAAGGGAATAGCATTCAGAGCTGAGCTGAGGGAGTGTCTTCAACTGCCCCCACCCTCCAACCAGGAGTAGGAAAAAAAGCAGATGCTGGGGACACCTCTGTTTAAAAAGCAGTCTTGCCCTGTGGTCATTGGTAGGTGCCTAGCTGATAACATTTCATATCCCTCATCCATTAATGCCTCCAAGTATTATGCCAAAATTTCATTAAATTTATAATGAACCTACTGCCTCCTGCCCCCACGCCCACATTAGCACATCCTCAGGATTGATGAAGGTTATTTTTCTTTTTCTTTCTTGAGACAGAGTCTCAGTCTGTAGCCCAAGCTGGAGTGCAGAGGTGCGATCTCAGCTCACTGCAACCTCCACCTCCTGGGCTCAAGCTATTCTTCTGCCTCAGCCTCCTGAATAGCTGGGACTACAGGTGCACACCACCACGCCCGGCTTTTTTTTTTTTTTTTTTTTTTTTTGTATTTTTTTAGTAGAGATGGTTTCACCATGTTGCCCAGGATGGTCTCGAACTACTGAGCTCAGGCGATCCATCTGCCTCGGCCTCTCAAAGTGCTGGGATTACAGGCGTGAGCCACCGTGCCCGGCCTGAAGGTTGTTTTTCATCACAGAATCCCAGCCTCACTCTTCCTTCCCAATTAAAGTGCTGACTCCAGCTGATCGTTCTCCCTTGATCCAAGTTAGCCCTCAGGCATACCTAGGGTAAATCGTGGAAAGGTGCCAGGCAGTCATTCTGGAGACTGTCTTACCATATTTGGGCCTCAGTTCCATTCTTTCCTGTTCATCCATGTTATCCAGGATGGTGTACTTTGTTTTCTTCCTGATTTTAGTCCTTTTTTGTCTGAAAGGAACAATGAAAACTCAACTCAGATCTTTAGAAAGGTAACTGAGATCTAGGATTTAACGCACAGTAAAGACACTAAAGGAAACATTTTGCCTTTATGATGTGATAGTTGGCATCTTTTATTAAAGAAACATACGCAAGGCCAGGTCAGAGCTCAGAAGGGCATTATGCATCTTGGAGAAACCCATTTCGGGGTATAAACAGCCACATCACTCTTGCCCACCTATCGACAGGTCTCAGCTAAGCCTCAGGCTGCAGTGCCAGGGACCTTCAGTGCAATTCTCAACACCTGTGTGTTGGCCCAGGGAGCTCTTCTTCATGAGTAATTCCTTATTCATAAGAGCCTAGATGAGCAAATGTTCCCCTAAACCTATACCACCCTGCAATGTCCAATGCTGCAGTAATGAAAAGGTGTTAAGAACTAGCAATCAGAAAAAAATAGCAAAAATTATAATAAATTCCCACAATTAATTAGCAACAGCTGCTCCCCATCTTTTTCATTTTTTTCCCCCTCAACACATGAAAACTAGGCTGGTCCCATGTGCCCCATCCTGTGTACAGAGATTATTTGGAAATATACATCCAAACCATGCGAAGGCATGTAGAGAACAAAATAGTAATTTCACAGCATAAAAGCAATTTTCTGAGAGCATGATGATCAGAAGCATGGGTCTCAATTTAGCACTTACTAGCTGGTGATTTAGAGAAAATTATTTGAGACTTTTGTGCCTCCATGTCCTCACCTATAAAATGGGAGTAAGAATAGTCCCTGTCTCACATGGTTGATGAGAGGACTGAATAAGATAATACATACAAAGCACTTAGCCATTAATCACAATGGCAAAATACTTCATACATGCTCACAGTTATCACTACTAGCATCATCATCTTCTACTTGATAGACATGTCACAAAGCTCAAGATGTTTACGGCCATGCACAGTAGGGTCACATATGGCTCTGGGAAAACTTAATGGGATTTAGGCCTCTAAGTGCCTGCACCTGGCCCCCTTTCACCAGTCTTAATTTTGGGAACTTAATCACAAAACTAAAATAATCTATAAGTGATTTCTGAAAAATAAATATTAAAATATACTTTTTTTTTTGAGACAGAGTTTTGCTTTTGTCACCCAGGCTGGAGTGCAACGGTGCGATCTAGCTCACTGCAACCTCTGCCTTTCAGGTTCAATCGATTCTCCTGTCTCAGGTCCCGAGTAGCTGGGATTACAGGCATGCGCCACCACGCCTGGCTAATTTTGTATTCTTAGTAGAGACAAGGTTTCTCCATGTTGGCCAGGTTAGTCTCAAACTCCTGACCTCAAGTGATCCACCCACCTTGGCCTCCCAAAGTGCTGAGGTTACAGGCGTGAGCCACCTCGCCCAGATTAAAATATACGTTTTTAAAAAATCACACCTTTTGAGAGCAGTTACAGTGTTTCACATGAAAGAGTGGGCCTGACGCTCTCTTCTAGGACAGAGGGTTGAGCATGGGGTTCTGGAAGATTTGGCCAATGAGGTTGCTTGAGGCTTCTCAGAGGTCAGCTCCATGGAAAAAGGAAACACCTAAAGCAAAAGTTCTCTTTGGCGGTGTTATTGCCTCACTTACAGTTTCAAATTTATTTAAAACAATTCAGGTGGATTAGATTATTGCTTTACATAATGAAAATAATCAAAATCTACCATTTGTAACAGTATACTTCCAGAACTCCTTCCTCTACTGAGACCTGTAAGGCCACTTAGGTACTTGTGATATATATATATATAGATATATCTGTATGCATGTTTTCATCACGGTTCCTGGCTAATAACTCCCACGGCCCTTGTTACAATGCTGGGGCACTTTAGGCCTCAGAAAACAGAATGTCCCTCTCTCTGACCTTCTCCTGCCTTCCTTTCACCTGCTCTTTATTCTCCCCAAAGCAAGAACCTTCCCCTGCCTTTCTGTCTCGGAGCCGGCTGTAAAGGCATTCTCTGACCTACTTTGTCTGATTATAGGTCATAAAACGCTCATTTCAGAAAGAGTTCTGCCTCCTACCCAGGAGGATGGAGTGCTTTACAGAGAGGCTGAGAAGAATCTGGACAGCCCTTGCTGGGCTTCCCCACAGCCTGTTAGTATCACATCATACCCTTTTTGTCCAACTACTTTTCTATAAATATCCAATGAAGTCTTCATAAAAGGCCCAAGACGACAGGGTTCAGAGAGCCTCTGGACAGCCAAACACATGGAGGTTCCCAGACAGTGGCATGCCCAGAGAGCGCATTGAAGCTCTAGGCCCCTTCCCCATACCTCACCCTATGCATCTCTTCATGAGTATCCCTTGTAATATCCTTTGTAATAAATAACCAATGTGTTTCCTTGAGTTCTTTGAGCCACCCTAGCAAAATAACTGAACCCAAAGAGGGAACTGAGGGATCCAATTTATAGTCAGTCAGAAGCCCAGGTAAAACAACCTGGGGTAAGTAACTGGCATCTGAATGGGGTGGGAGGCAGTCTTGGGGACTGAGTCCTTAATTAACCTGTGGGATGTGACGCTATCTCCAGGTAGACAGCATCAAAACTGAATTGGATGACACCCAGCTGGTGTCCACTGCAAAACTGTTGCTTGATTGGTGTGTGCAGAGAAACTCCCAAACACTGGTCACAGAAGTCTTCTGTGTTGGTTGTGGTTGAGTGAGAAAACAGTACCGCTCTAGTGAATATAACGTAAGACCGATAGAGAATAACATTAGATATGATATAGAGTCGTTGACCCTCCTAGAAAACACAAGAGCTTCAGTGAGAAAAGGCTGCCTCTAATATTCCATTGATTTAGGCACTTACGCTTTGTGGCAGAAAGTGCATTATTATAATAAACAGCTTAGCAGTTTACCAAGACCAAGTAAACAATTCCTAAGCTGTCAAAACACACCTAGTGTAGGGTCTCTCTTTCACATGAATAAGCACTCTAGGTACCTTTTGCAGCAGCAGATGCAAAGCCAAGTGAAACCTCCTGTTAGCACAGTAAGAGTAAAACCCAACACTGTCACATAGAATATACTCCACTCTGAAACACAAGAAAACCAAAGTGGACACAGTTATAGACTATTTGTAGAACAGTTTTATTTTGATGACTCATAACAAATATTTCTGAATCCCTACAAGTAAAGGCCACCTGTGGAGTTGATAACATCTCATCAGGCTGGTAGCAGAGCAGAGCAAGGTAAAATACAGATAAATCAAGAACAACCTAAAACTGCCCTGTTTTTATCTACTGGGTCTCAGGGCTTCACGGAGCACATATTTCATGCTAACTTGGGAACAGAATAATCAGAAATAACTAAAATTAGTCAATTATGTAGTAATGCCTCTTATATAAACACACATGTATACCACATCAAAATATTCATTCCAAAATGCCAAAAATCACGACCCTCACCCCTGAAAGTTCTGGCTTGGTTTTAATAAACATCTGTATGGCTGTTTATGGCATGAAGACATTTTTCACAGCCAGAGAGCAATTCGGAAACTACTTGACCCTCATTCCATCCACATCCTTACAGAAATCTAATGTGAAAAGCTTTCAACAGGTAATTCAGGGACAGAGAAGCCCAGTTTAAGCCTACTAGGGAGCAAAGTTTAACTCTATTAGGCTGGGTGCAGTGGCTCACGCCTGTAATCCCAACACTTTGGGAGGCTGAGGCGGGCAGATGACTTGAGGTCAGGAGTTTGAGACCAGCCTGACCAACATGGCAAAACCCTGTGTCTACCAAAAATACAAAAATTAGCTGGACCTGATGGCACACACCTGTAATACCAGCTACTTGGGAGGCTGAGGCAGGAGAATTGCTTGAACCCAGGAGGTAGAGGTTGCAGTGAGCTGAGTTTGTGCTACTGTACTCCAGCCTAGGTGACAGAGCAAGACTCCATCTCAAAAAAAAAAAAAAGTTTAACTTTATTAAATGTTATATAATTTCATTGGAATAATGATCCAAGGGCTGGCTATTTTCTGATTTTTATATAGTATTAAATGGGAATATACTTTGGCAGTCAGCTCTTACTATCTTCGGTGCCAATTATGTCCATCTGGTTCCCCAAACAACAAATTTACTTAGTAGACTGCCATTAAAATACAGTTTTCTCCCCAGAAGGGACCTCAGGGGCGCCAGCTTGCCCTGCTGTGGCTCCAGTTTTTGGTGCCTGCCTGTGTGAACAGCTGGAAGAGTGGGCCAAATTCTCTTCTTTACCTGATTCTAGAAGATCCACACCAGGGGCCACTTCACCAGAAAATCACACTGAGCCAAAGCCAAGGCAGGTGTAACCTGGAACTGCAGCCCATGGCCCAAGCAATTCTTTCTTAGAAATGTCAGCAATAGTGAGCCAATTCTGCTCTGCCAAAGGGGATTTTCTCATCAGGAAGTTTTATGTAAAAGCCTAAACACACCCCAAAAAATAGATTGTAAGAAGGGTATCAACTCACTACCAAGTGAGCTGGTTCACTTGGCTTCAGGTGAGAAAAGCACTGCATGTTTATAACTGCAAAGCTAGGCAGATAATTCTTTTTTCTCTCTTTTCTTTTCTTTCCCTCCCTCCCCTTCCCTCCCCTCCCCTCCCCTCCCCTCCCTTCCCCTCCCTTCCCCTCCCTTCCCCTCCCCTCCCTTCCCCTCCTCTCCCCTCCTTTCCCCTCCTCTCCCCTCCCTTCCCCTCCTCTCCCCGACCTTCTTCCTTTCTTCCATTTTTTTTTGAGACAGGGTCTCATTCTGTCCACTCACTGCAGGCTCGACTTCCTGGGCTCAAGCAATTTTCCCACCTCATCCTCCTGAGTGGCTGGGACTACAGGCACATGCAACCACACCCAGTTAATTTGTTAAGACACGGTCATACTATATTGTCCAAGCTGGTTTGGATCTCCTCTCAAGCAATCCTCCCACCTCAGCCTCCTGAGTAGCAGAGACTACAGGTGTGTATCACCATGCCTGGCTTATTTTGTTATTTTTTGTAAAGGTGAAGTCTCACCATGTTGCCCAGGTTGGTCTCGAATATTGGGCAGATATTTCTGATAATTGAGAATGAGCTGCCTTAAAGCTCCTCACCCAAAGCCTCCTGTATGCCAGAACTCACCACAGTTGCTCTCTCCATCCCAGATATAACGCTGTATAAGGTTCTCCATCCATAACTGAGAGCAAATGCAGCGTTTTGTGAGGGGGTCACAGTGGCCATGGCCAGAACATTTCAGAAGGCAACCTGCAAAGAGGTGTGTAGGGCCGAGGTCAGCACGTGGAAAAGGGAATCCCTGGATCCAGCTTATTTTGTATCTTCAGTAGCATAGGTCCCAAATAAATGCATCTTGTTGAATTAAGAGCCTCTTACAGTATGAACAGGGGTTCTGGAGATAGTCTCTCATCACTGACAATCTCATCAGAAAGCAAATGGCAGAAAAAGCCAGTCCACACCACACAGCAAAAGCCTTAAAAATATTGGGAGGCCAAGGTGGGCAGGTCACAAGGTCAGGAGATTGAGACCATCCTGGCCAACATGGTGAAACCCTGTCTCTACTAAAAATACAAAAATTAGCTGGGCATGGTGGCACGTGCCTGTAGTCCCAGCTACTCAGGAGGCTAAGGCAGGAGAATCACTTGAACCAGGGAGTCAGAGGTTGCAGTGAGCCAAGATCGCATCACTGCACTCTGCCTGGTGACAGAGCAAGACTTCGTCTCAAAAAAAAAAAAAAAAAAAAGGCCGGGCAGGGTGGCTCACGCCTGTAATCCCAACACTTTGGGAGGCCGAGACGGGCGGATCACGAGGTCAGGAGATCGAGACCATCCTGACTAAATATGGTGAAACCCCGTCTCTACTAAAAAATACAAAAAATGAGCCGGGTGTGGTGGCGGGCGCCTGTAGTCCCAGCTACTCGGGAGGCTGAGGCAGGAGAATGGCATGAACCGGGGAGGTGGAGTTTGCAGTGAGCTGAGATCGCGCCACTGCACTCCAGCCTGGGTGACAGAGCGAGACTCCGTCTCAAAAAAAAGAAAAAGAAAAAGATTACTGGCTGGGTGTGGTGGCTCACACCTGCAATCCCAGCACTTTGGGAAGCCAAGGCGAGTGGATCACTTGAGGCCAGGAGTTTGAGAACAGCCTGGCCAACATAGCGAAACCCCATCTCTACTAAAAATACAACAGATTAGCATAAATTAGCTGGGTGTGATGGTGTACACCCGTAATGCCAGCTACTTGGGAGGCTGAGGCATAAGAATCACTTGAACCCAGGAGGCAGAGGTTGCAGTGAACCAAGATCACACCACTGCACTACAGCCTGGGCGACAGAGCGAGACTCAAAAAAGTAGCAAAAACATAACACTGTCTGGCCTAAGAAAATAATTATAAGTATTTATCTGGAGTGCAGTGGCAATCATTGAGGACATGCCCAAAGATTTATCTACATTGTAGCATTATTTTTAAAACCAACCCTAAAATCCATGAATAAGAAACTGGTTACATAATTATGGTGCATATCCAGGGAAGAATACTATGTGGCCATAAAAATTTTATTGAAGAGAAATTTTAAAGGATTGGGGAACATAATCATAATATTTTTTTTTAAGAGACAAGGTCTTGTTGCTGTGTTGCCGAGGCTGGTCTCAAACTCTTAGCCTCAAGACATCCTCCCTCCTCAGCATCTGGAGTAGCTGGGATTACAGGAATGTGCTACTGTTCTTGGCTCATAATATGATTTGAAGTGGAAAATCAGATTAAAAATATATATCATGTCATCCTGATTGTAGAGATAGGGGAACTGGAAAAACATATATCAGAGTATTAACAAAAATTATCTTTGGATGGTGAGAATTTTGGACCAGAATTTAGAGAATTATTTTATTCTTTGTGCCTCTCTGGATATTCTAAATTTTGTACAATAAATAAATATTATTTTTGTAACTAGAAAAAAAAGGAGTTATTGGCTGGGCATGGTGGCTCATGCCTGTAATTCCAGCACTTTGGGAAGCTGAGGTGGGCGGATCACTTGAGGCCAGGAGTTTGAGACCAGCCTGGCCAACATGGCGAGACCCCATCTCTACTAAAAATACCAAAAAAAGAAAAAAGAAAAAAGGAGTTATTAAAAATTAAGTTACTCCATATTATAATTGAGAAAGTCAATTGTAGGCAGACATATATATATATATATATCTGAAACAAATTAAATTTGACTGCCCAAACATTATCATGTCCCTTGTAACTCTCATTTCCCTGGAGTCTACTGAAATAACTCCTTCAGCATAACAAGAGATTCATGTTACTCATGAAATGAAGACAGAAGCAATGGGACTATGAATCATTTAGGTGCCCTGGAAGGGGAAGCGAGTAAGGAGTTAAGAAAAGAGGTACACCTGGAGAAGGCATTTGTGAGCTGTCTTAAATTTTCAAGGAGCTACAGAACATTATCATCACAACCTAAGGCATGATGTCTTTCCACGCTGTCCAAGTGAAATAAACTATATAAACAGCTTTTGCAGCCAGTAACACTTATTTGCTTTTAACATTGTTCTTTCTGCCAATGGCCACTATCTTGTGAGCATAACCTTGACCCATAATTATTATTGCTCTCCATTTTTCTTCCAAGACCAAGAGTAGTTGGCAAATGTATGTTGCAGGAAACCCTACTGGAGAAATAAATGCAAAACAAATACCTGGATACTGAAGTGAAAATGTTCACATGTCACTCCTCTTCTGTGTTTGTCAAACTTATCCATGATTGGCAAGTCTGATTGTTTTAGAATATTCCATAGGGGACCTACCTGCTGTATCAACCCTCAAGACCTTGAAAAGCAAGAAGTCAGCCTTCTCCTTTGAGAGTCGCGTGTGCAGATTTCGGGCCACTTCAGCAGCTTTGAGAACCTTGAAAGGCGGCCCGCTCTGTACATAAAACACAATCACGGTGCTGCAGAGGAGACAATGAGAGAGGACAGCCACATGGTCAGACGGTGACTGACATGACACTGCCCACCACAGCATCTGACCTGTGCAACTGGGGAGGTAGATGGCCACAGTTCTGTGGCTTGCCAAGGACGGGGCATATCTGTGAGCCAAAGAATTGATCTGTTTCTATTCATAAAGCCTCTTCAGTCTCAACGTACAGCTGATCAAAGACAGACAGATCTTCAGATAAAAGGAGGAACGTGTAAATTATGTATCAGTTTTTGAAAATCCTAACCAAGTGGATCTGGAGAGCTATCAGGTTAGTGAACAAGAATGCATCTATGTGCTGGGATGTATGAAGTGTTACATCCCAAACTCCATGGGGATGGAAGCTCCTGTATGCAGGCCCCTTCTAGATTTTGCCCTATATACCTTTTCATCTGGCTGTTCATTTGTATCCTTTAATATATTCTTTGCAATAAATCCATAATAGTAAGTTAAAAAAAAGGGAGCAATATATATATATATATGTGCACAAAAAGACAAATATACACAAAATAACTTGCAGACATGTCTTTCTTTCCGCCTTTTTTGATTGAGATATAATTTACATATCATAAAATTCATCCTTCTAAAGTGTAAATTGAATGGCTTTTAGTATATTCACAAAGTTGCACAACCATCACCACTATCTAATTTCAAAACATCTTCATCACCCCAGAAAGACAATCCACACTCATTAGCACCTCCTCCCCACAGTCCCTGGCAACCACTAATCTGCTTTTGGTCTCTATGGATTTGCCTCTTCTGAACACTTCAGGTAGATGGAATCATACAATATGTGACCTTCTGTGTCTGGTTTCTTTCACTTAGCATCATGTTTTCAAAGTTCATCCACGTTGTAGCACACAGTCAATACTTCATTCCTTTTTATTGCCAAATGATATTCTGTTGTATGAATATATCATATTTTGTATCTACCCATCAGTTGGTGGACATTTGAGTTGCTTCCACATTTTGGCTATTATGAATTCATGCTATGAACATTCATATACAAGTTTCCATGTAGACACAAGTTTTTCATTTTTATTGAGTATACACCTAGGAGTGGAATTAATGGGTTATATGGTAGCTATATGCTTAGCATATTGAGGAACTGCCAAACTGTATTCCACTGTGGCTGTACCATTTTATATCCCCACCAGCAATGTATAAGCATTCCAGTTTCTCCACAGGCTCATCAACACTCGCTATGGTCTGTCTTGGATTCTAACCATCCTAGCAGGTATGAAGTGATATCTCAACGTGGTTTTGGCTAGCATTTCCCTGGTGGCTAATGGTGAGCACCTTATCATGTGCTTATTGTCCATCTGTACATCTTCTTTGGAGAAATAGCTACTCCAATCTGTATTCATCTCCTAGGGTTGCTGTAAAACATGTCCCACAAAGCGACTTAAAGCAACAGAAACCTCTTCTCACAGTTCTGGAGGCTAGAAGTCCAAAATCAAAGTGTTCTGTTAGCTCTGGTGCTGCCGGCAATCCTTGGTATTCCTTGGCTTGTGGAGGAATCACTCCAGTCCCTGCCTCAGTCATTACATGGTGTTCTTCCTGTGTGCCTCTCTCTGTGTCTCTTGTTCTTTTCTTAGAAGAACACCGGTCATATTGGTTTAAGAGCCCACCCTACTCCAGTATAACTTCTTAACTAATTATATTTGTAATGACCCTATTTCTAAGTAAGGTCACATTCATAGGTACCAGAGGTTACGGCTTGACTATATTTTGGTGGGGAGTAGGGGGTGGATATAATTCAACCCACAGCAAATATTTTATCATGAAAGGGTGTTGGATTTTGTCAAATGCTTTTTTTGTGCCTATTGAGATGATTCTGCAGTTTTGTCCTTTATCCTATTAATGTGGTTTATTATACATTTATTGATTTTTATATGTTGAACCACACTTGCATTCCTGGGATAAATCCCACTTGGTTATGGTCTATAAATCTTGTAATAAGTTGCTGGATTCAGTTTGATAGTATTTTGTTGTAGATTTTGGCTTCTATATTCACAAGAGATATTGGTCTGTAGTTCTCATTTCTTGTGATGTCTTTGTCTGATTTTAGTGTCAAGGTAAAACTGGTCTCACTGAATGAGTTGGGAAATGTTCACTCCTCTTCTATTTTTTGGAAGTTTGTGAAGGACTGTTAATTTTTTAAATATTTTGCAGAATTAACCAGTGAAGCCATCTGGTCTTGAGTTTTGTGGAAAGTTTTAACATTACTAATTCAATCTCTTTGTCATAGGTCTATTTAGATTTTTAAGTTCTTCTCAAGTGAGTTTTTATAATTTATGCCTGTTTAGGAATTTGTCCATTTCATCTAGGTTATCTAATTTGTTGACATACAATGATCCATAGTATTCTTTTATAATCCTTCCTCACCCACCTTTTTTCTTTTTGAGATGGAGTCTTGCTCTGTCACCTGGGCTGGAGTGCAATGGAGCGATCTCAGTTCACTGCAACCTATGCCTCCCAGGTTCAAGCAATTCTCCTGCCTCAGCCTCCTGAGTAGCTGGAATTACAGGCACCTGCCACCATGCCTGGCTATTTTTGTATTTTCAGTAGAGACAGCATTTCGCCATGTTGGCCAGGCTGGTCTTGAACTCCTGACCTCAAGTAATCTGCCCACCTCGGCCTCCCAAAGTGCTGTAGTGCTGGGATTACAGGTGTGAGCCATCGCGCCTGGCCGCCTAGCTAGTTTTTTGTGGAGATAGGGTTTTGCCATTGCCCAGATTGGTCTCGAACTCCTGGGTTCAAGCGATCTGCCTGCCTCGGCTTCCCAAAGTGTTGGGATTACAGGCGTGAGCCACTGCACCCAGCCGTTTTTATTTCTATAAAGTCCATAGTAATGTGCCTTATTTCATTCCTAATTTTAGTAATATGAGTCTTCTCTGTTTTTTCTTAGTCAATCTAGCTAAAGATTTATCAATTTTGCTGATCTGTCCAAGAAACAACTTTTGGTTTTGTTGATTTTCAGACATGTCTTTGAGTCAGTATTTGATATTTTCCAAGGGAAATATATGATCCATTTTAGGAAGAGTTCCTTAGAAAATAATTAGAACATGTTTTAATTTGGTATTTTTCTATTCTTCAGTTCTCTGAAAACTAACCAAAGTGGAGGAGCTGACAATAGCTAGGCAAATGCAGTTACTGTGAATGGTGGGTTTTCATTCCCATATTCTTTCTGTCCCTCCTCCTACCACACCCTGGGTTAGATAAGACTTAAAAATAAAACTCAGGCTTACATCTGTAATCCCAGCACTTAGGGAGGCCTAGACGGGCAAATCACTTGAGGCCAGGAGTTTGAGACCAGCCTGGCCAACATGCCAAAACCCTGCCTCTACTAAAAATACATAAATTAGCCAGGTGTTGTGCTGGGCACCTGTAGTCCCAGCTACTCAGGTGGCTGAAGCAGGAGAATCACTTGAATCTGAAAGGCGGAGGTTACAGTAAGCTGAAATTGTGCCACTGCTCTCCAGCCTGGGCAACAGAATGAGACCCTATCTCAAAAAATTAAAATTAAATTAAATAATACATAAATTAAATAAATAAAATTCAATTAAATACAAAAATTTCATAAAAAATAAAGGCCAGAGTTTCAGCCTCATATAGTCCCAGGAGATGGCAAATGGTAATCAGTGATCCTTTCACACTGAGAGAAGCCTCAGTTCCCATGAGCGTGGGGCAGGATGCAGCCCAGCTGTGACACATCCTCTTCACATGCCCCAGACCCCTTGCCCAGCTCTGAAGACACCAGAGCTAGCAACCATCTCCCTCGCTGTTCCCCAGCTCCTCCTTCACCCAGAACATTCCCAGTCAGCAAACATTTACTGAGAATTTTAGGAAGGACCTACCACGATGTTGGCCATACTACTGCCCTTTGAGAAAAAACGTATATGAATGGGATAAAAATGTGTGCAAAACTACAGAAGAAGCAGAGGAACTGCACAGTTTTCTACTGGACTGGGATGAGGTAAGAACTGGAATTTTGTAGGGCCAAGGCCCCGCCTTGTGTGTGCAGCTCCTACCTGAGATCCGAATGGGCCCGAATCTTCTGGACCTTAATGTCCGAGTCCAGCACGTTCAGCAACACAGCCAGCTGCCTCACAAGGGTGTCCTTCCGCTGCTCTGTCAGCTGCCCAACACCAACCTGCAGGGTCAGCTCCACCAGGCCACTCTTCCTAGGGTCTGGGGAAAGAGAAGATACAGGATTTGTACTTGGAGATTTGCACAGGCTTTAGAGTATAAGGAGCGAGGTTTCTACAAGAGCTCAGAATTACTCCTATGCCATTTCTACATTTGAGTTGTAGGACTCAGGGAAATTCTTCTAAACACCGTGGAGGCCACTATCTGGGAGTACTTTCCCTTGTTTTATCCCAGTTTGCTGTTTATAACTTTTTTTTCCAGATGATAATTGAGTGTACCTAATTAGCCTCTGGGCTACCTGAAAATTTCAGCCTCTTCCACACTTCCCCAGGACCAGAAAGAGAATTTTGCTTCCAAGTGCCACAGGCACTGCCCAGTTCAGTTTATGCTGGACTCATTACAGCCGTTTCACTGGAGCTGCCTCCCTCTGTGCCCTGGTATTGAGGCCCTTGTGTCTGCTTCACATTAGGTCTTTGTCTTCTGGCAGGAAAACAAAAGTGAAAAGAAAATCTAGTTGCCAGATAACATTCTCTTTTAAAGAGTGATGAGGCTGGATCTATTTGGGGATACACAACAAGGTATAAGAGACATCCTCAAAGTGAGTCCAGCCAAGAGCTGGAGCCAGCCACAGGAGGCCTCCCACACTAGTCACATCTGTCAGCCTAAAGACCCCAAAGGCTGACCAGCCAGAGCATGCATGGCCAGCTCCAGAGCCCAGGAACTCACCTGGCTGCACTTCCACAGTGGCAGTGTCCATGTCCGAGGCCCCCTGACTGTCGGTGACTCGCAAGTGGAAAGTGTACACCCCCTCCACCAGATTCGTAAGCTGCAGGGCCGCACTGTGGTCAGAGCCATCAATGACATCCTACGAAAGAAGACGGATCACAGGGCAGCTGTCAATCCTCAGGTCCCAATTTCTGGGCTTGTGTTGATCCTAAACCTCAGTGTCCCATCTTTTCAACACAGGCGTGACTTTAAGAGAGAAGCTGCAGGGGAATGAGGCTGGTGGGATAGCTAAAGACAGGAGAAATCCTCAGCATCTCTTCCCCAAAAAGTGCCAGGGGGCACATCCTCAAACAGTATTTCCTGGGCTGAGTTTACCAAGCACTTTCCAGGAATTACCAAATAATTAATTGTATCCAACAAAGGGAAAGACCATTTGAATTAGGGCAAGGACCCTGAGAACAAAGCACAGATTTTCTGGGTCTTATTTTCAAACATAGCTTTACAAAACTCTCATCTTGAATTCCCTCATAATGTATCACGTTCACCTCAAATAACCCAAGACCCTGTGTAGCATCCTCTGTTCTGTGTGCTTCTAAGCGCCAAAGAATTAGAGAAGAACCTCCCAGACTCCTGCTAATAGAAGGGGTGATAATGAATACGTGCTCTGAACAGAGACTCACTGTTACTACATTTAGAGGCGAACCCCCATCTAGTTGAATAGTGTTAATTCTAGAAGTGCTTAGAAAGTATAAAGCATTTTCAGTTCCTTCCCTGTGACCACTCCTTAGTACATCTCCAAGAGTAAATCTGCATCTCTCCAGTCCTTAGAAATGGCAGGAATGAAGATGTACATACATTTATGTCCTAAGAGGCAGAGTGATCTAATGGGGGTAAAATGCCTGCCAGGAGCTAAAAACCTAGATGTGGTTTGCAGACAGCTGCCCTCTTACCCTAGGTAAGAGGACGTCCACCTTATCCTCGGACACACACACCTTATCCTCATGGGGACACAAAGGGGCTAGTGCTTGGTGCTAAGGGGATGGGGCAAGACCAGGCAGTCAGGGCTTCCCAGAGAAGGGAGAGAGGAAAATAGATTGGGAGCCGCATGAGCAGGTGAGCAGAGGGCAGGAGGCAAACTGGAGCTGGGGTTGGGAGCAGGTAGGACGCTGAGTGATAAGACAGAAGAGGCCAGTAGGCATCATATAACACAGGGCCTCCCATGCCAGGCTAAGGGTTTGAGGCTTTCTCCACATATAATGGAAAGCCATGACTGAAATGCACGAGGGTCCGAGGATAAGGTAAAACCTAAAAACCTAGGTGTGTCTAGTTTGATTAGAAATGGATTAGTTAAGGCTGGGCGCGGTGGCTCACACCTGTAATTCCAGTACTTTGGGAGGCCGAGGCGGGCGGATCATGAGGTCAAGAGATCAAGACCATCCTGGCCAACATGGTGAAACCCCATCTCTACTAAAAATACAAAAATTAGCTGGATGGACATAGTGGCATGTGCCTGTAGTCCCAGCTACTCGGGAGGCTGAGGCAGGAGAATCGCCTGAACTTGGGTAGTGGAGGTTGCAGTAAGCTGAGATCGCACCACTGCACTACAGCCTGGCCGATAGAGTGAGACCCGGTCTCAAAAAAAAAAAAAAAAAAAGAAAAAAGAAACAAAAGAAA
The DNA here is from genome assembly GCF_007565055.1 of Rhinopithecus roxellana. Lineage (NCBI taxonomy): Eukaryota > Metazoa > Chordata > Mammalia > Primates > Cercopithecidae > Rhinopithecus > Rhinopithecus roxellana. Next base: position 63,534,463 of record NC_044552.1, read on the forward strand.
GAAAGAAAAATAAGTGGATTAGTTAACCTTGGCCAAGTCACTTCTTATCTCTGCATTTTGCCTTCTGCATCTATACCACATAAACAGCAATACCTGACTTATTGACTCATCTGGCAGAATATGAGGAACAGAAAAGAATCCACTTGGACCAAAATAGGAAGGATGGCAAAGCATCCTGCTTCCAGCAGGATGATTCCTGCTAGAAGACTTGACCTCAAAGTCCTTCCAAGCTATGGTTTCCTGCCCATCCAAAGTCTGTTCAGGAAAAAGTCGGAAAGGATTTCAGCTTTTGGTTAAATCTCAAAGCAACCTACTGCCTCCAGCCTTCAGAACATTCAAATGTAGAAGCATAAGCACCTTACAGGGAACACGGAAAGAGAGATGAGGTCATTATAGAGACACTGCCGTGGACTGAACTGTTTCCTTCCCAAATTCCTGTGTTGAAGCCCTAACCCCATATGACTGTATCTAGAAATAGGACCTATAAGGAAGTAGTTAAGGTTAATTGAGGTCATAAGGGTAGGCCCCTGATCCAATAGGATTAGTGTCCTTACAAGAAGAGACACAGAGTGCTCTCTATTCCCCTGCTATGGGAGGACAGGGTAAGAGGGCAGCTGTCTGCAAACCAGGAAGAAAGACCTTACTGGGAACTGAATTAGCCAGCAACTTGAACTTGTCTTCCCAGCCTCCTTAACAGAGACAAAATGAAGTTCTGTTGTTTAAGCCTCCTTATACTTATATCCCTAGAATATACTGTGGTATACTGTTTGCAGCCCAAGCTGACTAATGCAGATGTAATGATAAGTGGTCTAGAAGCAATTCTCTCTCAGTACTCACTCCAGCTGCTGGACTCTGGCCATCCCGGATCCACAGATAGGACACAATTCCTTGGTCGTCAGTAGACCTTGAACCATCCAAAGTAATGGAATTATTGGGAAGCACAAGAACATGTCTGCCACCAGCCCTGGGCTCTGGGAGGGCTATTATTTTCTAAGTCAAATATAGCAAAAATGAAAGCAAAGAGATTGATTTAAAACACTGGTGATAGAAAAAGTGTGTCATAAAACATCCACAACTCTTCCACCTTGCAGATACAGTATGTAGAATTAAAATATCCAAAAAGGCATTTTTTTTTCCCAAATGCATATAAGATACAGACTTCCTTAAAACTCCATTTGTACTCAGCTAGCTATAATTTGGGATGAAAAAGGTAAAGCAGGTGGCAAGCTATACATTGGGAATTTTTCTAATATTGTTATAATTTTTCTGCCCTTGAAAAAAAGGAACAATGATTTTACCAACATTGAGGGTGCTGAAAGTGGCAATATTTTGGTTTAAAATATATTCTGGGTCATTTTGTACTGGTCCACACTATCTGGCCAGAAATATTTCCACTTCAAGTACTACTGCCAAATCTTGACTCCCTAAAATTAAAAAAAAAAAAAAAAAAAAAAAAATAAAAAGACTTGAGTAAAAAGTAGGCTGGGTGCAGTGGCTCACACCTGTAATCCCAGCACTTTAGGAGGCCAGAGCAGGAGAATCGTTTGAGACCAGCCTGGGCAACATAACAAGTCTCCATCTCCATGAAACATTAAAATAATAACAACGATAATTAGGCCCTCACTTCTCTGACTAGGTGTTAAATATAAATGAGGTAATGGCCAGGCATGGTGGCTCATAACTGTAATCCCAACACTTGGAGAGGCTAAGGCAGGATGCGTGCTTGAAGCCAGAAGTTCAAGACCAGCCTGGGTAGCAAGACCTGTCTCCACACACAAAAAAATTAAAAATCAGCTGGGCATGGTGACGCACACCTATAGTTCCAGCTACTCAGGAAGCTGAGGTGAGAGAATCACTTGAGGTCAGGAGTTTGAGGCTGCAATGAGCTTTGATCACAGCACTGCACTCCAGTCTGAGCAACAGAGTGGGACCCTGTGTCTATTTTAAAAATTAAAAAATGAGGCAATGTAAAAGCCATTTCTGATGTAATAGCTTCAGAAAAGAGGGGCCAGGGAGCCTTAACAAGACTACAGTACAGTGGGGAGATCATAATAAGACACAACCTCAATTTGGAGATGAGGCTGCTGTGAGGCAAATCCTGCTTGTCCAGATGGGGCTCTGGGACCCAGCCTGATCCCTCCCAATTTTCCCTTAGAAACAAGTCAAGATGCCTGTTCAGATTATTCTCTCTACTTTAATGCATGGTTGAAAATCTCAACAATAAAATCTTTTTAAAAATGCAAATCTATATGACTTTGCTGTTAAAGTTGCTTCAGCCTCTCCCAGCTGCCCAGAGAATAAAGTCCAAACCCCTAGGCATAGCCCAGGTACATACAACCCTCCATGGCAGAGCCTGTGCCTCAGGCTGCAGCCACTGTCCCAGCGTCCCACACTCTTGCCATTCTACAATGCGTGAACCTTTCCATCCAGCCAGGCTCTTATACTCCTCTGCACTTCAACAAGTGGTAATCATCCCTTCACTAATTCATTCAATACCTCTGATTTGCCATGAGTCTAGCACTCTGCTATACTGAGGATACAGAGATGTCTGAAGCAAAGGCACTCAGGCAGTTCACAGTCAAATGGGAAGACAGACAAGGAGACAAGTACCTAAAATGGTATTGCACTAATCTAGACCACAGATTTCACATTAAGAAACGATATGGAGTTTGAATCTCTTTTCTTGAATTTCCAAGCAATAAAGAAAAAAAAAAGCATAATGGTGTCATTTGGACATGGGTCTTTCATTACTAGCAGTCACAGAAGAGTGAAGTCATTAGAAGATACGCTCCACAAACAAAAGGAAATGTCTCCTTGCAGAGGGCGACTGGGAAACAGCTAACATGAATAGAAGAAAGTTGGCTTTTTTTCCGCCAGGCAGGGTTTGACATCTGCTGTGAACAAATAAGCAAATACCAACATCTCTGAGCAGTCACGGCCTGGCTGAGCGTCCTGCAGACTCGAAAGCAGAGCAGGCCCAGCCCTGTCCACCTCAGACCCACTCACCCTTCTTCACAGCCACAGTGAGGGTGGACGTGCTGCTCAGTCCCTGCTGGTCTTTCACGGTCAAACGGAAGCAGGTAGGTCCCCACCTGAAGACCAGTCACAGTGGCTATTGCTTTGTCAATATTTTCCATCTCCACTGCACTGGGGCCTCTATAAAACATGGAAGCGGTTGACATAAGGGTGGGGCATGGGATTCTGAATATGACAGGTATGCGATTTGTGCTCTTATAAATGTTTTGTTCCAGCTATAATATATACCATTTAGAGAATTCTAAGAAAACTCCATTCATCTGTACTCTCTAGTTCAGTGTAAGAGTCATAAGCGAAAATCTATTTCAGGCAGAGTCTGCTGGAATACTGGGAAGAGAATATTTGTTCTCGACTTCTTTAAGTCAAGCTGCCAGTGAAATGATCTATCCTTGGAAAATGAGCCCTAGAAACGACTCCCATTTCTTCTTTGAATAAAATTAGGTGAAATCCTCATCTATCTTTAGGGAGAGCATGGAGGAAGAGGGAATGAGCCAGATAAGCCCTCTCCTAAGAGATAAATCACACTATAGTCATTAAGATCAGGGGCTTGTCAAAAATACCTCAGTTTGGGTCCAAGCTCTTTCTCTTACTATCTGGGCAACCTTAGTCTGTGTGGTCTCATTAGTGTCTACAAGCCTCAGTTTCTTCAACTTTAAATAAGAATAATATTCTTATTTATCTTGTATAAACTGATACAGGGTTCTATGAGACAGAGCATGTAAAGCTCAGAAAATCTCAGATGATATGGATTGCCTCTTACACTCTGCACTTCTGGTGTCTACAGTCACTGCAGGATGGGTTGAGTGTAGACAGGATCACACACAGGTTTCCCTGAACCTCTTCTGTCATGAACTCGCCTCACACCAAGACAGCCCTGTTCACTTGCCCTGAGCTCTACCTCCCTCTACTGTCAATGATATCCATCCACACTTGACATACTCTTCAATCAATAACACCCAGCCACTTCTAGAAACGTGCTTAAATCCCAACTCCTCAAAATGCACAAGCTGACTGTTTACTACAGATCCTCCAGAGAAGAGATAATATTAGCATTCAGCATGGGCATGAACCTAGCTCAGTGGTGAGACAGACTACCTGACGTGCTCCCAGTGGTAGAAGACAATGCCGTGGTCATCACTGCTGCTGCTCCCATCCAGGGTAGCACTTTCCACTGGGAAGATCAGCTCTTTATCAGGGCCGGCCACAGCCACTGGAGGTCTGTTATTTTCTGGAATTACAGAAACAGTGTGAAAAAGTATCATCTCTTTGCATTAAGTCTGCAATCCTGTGATTTCTTGATTTAAGTACATTACTCATCTTCAGACCAGGCAGCCAGTAGAGTATGCAGCATCCTTTGGAATCCTGGAGTGAAGCACTGCAGGCTCCTAGCTGATCCAGGAGTTGAACAGTCCAAGTTCAAGACTGCCATTACAGGCAGCCAAGAAACACTCTCTCTAACAGACACATCTTTGGTTTCTTTGGTTTAAAAGATCTTCAGTTGGCTGGGCGCAGTGGCTTACGCCTATAATCCTAGCACTTTGGGAGGCCGAGGCAGGCAGATCACAAGGTCAGGAGATCAAGACCATCCTGGCTAACACGGTGAAACTCCATCTCTACTAAAAATACAAAAAATTAGCTGGGCGTGGTGGTGGGCGCCTGTAGTCCCAGCTACTCGGGACGTTGAGACAGGAGAATGGTGTGAACCCGGGAGGTGGAGCTTGCAGTGAGCCAAGATCGCGCCACTGCACTCCAGCCTGGGTGACAGAGCAAGACTCCGTATCAAAAAAAAAAAAAATCTTCAGTCATAGGGTGAAAGAGAAGGAAAGGAAAGAAGGGTAGAAGGAGAGAGGGAAGAAGGGTGGGGGGAGGAAGGAAAGAGAGAGGAAGGAAAGAAGAAAGGGATGGAAGGGAGGGAGGAAGAGAGACGGGGGGAGGGGACATGACAGAGAGGGAGGGAGGGGACATCCATGTGAAGAGACCTGTTTTATCAGGTAGGGCTTACTTCCTTTTGTCTCTATAGCCTCATTGCTAACACAGTGCCTGGTAAACAGTAAATGTTCAAAATATTTTAAATTAAATGTTGAAAGAAAGTAAAACATATAAAGTATTGCTGATATTGGCCAGGCGTAGTAGCTCACATCTGTAATCCCAGCACTTTGGGAGGCCAACGCAGGTGGATCACTTGAGGCCAGGAGTTCGAGACCAGCCTGGCCAACATGGCGAAACTCTGTTTCCACTAAAAATCCAAAAATTAGCCAGGCATGGTGGCACACATCTGTAATCCCAGCTATTCAGGAGGCTGAGGCACTAGAATCATTTGAACCTGGGAGGCAGAGATTGCAGTGAGTCAAGATCATGCCACTGCACTCCAGCCTGGATGACAGCGTGAGACTCTGTCTCATGTAAAAAATAAATAAATAAATAAAATAAAATAAAATAAATAAAAAAAAGTATTGCTAATATTGATATAAATAGATAAAATATCTGTTAACAAAAAAAAAAAGGCCAGGTGTAGTGGCTCACACCTGTAATCTCAGCACTTTGGGAGGCCAAGGCTGAGAGGATTGCTTGAGCCCAGGAGTTTGAGACCAGCCTGGGCAACAGAGTGAGACCCAGTCTCACAAAAAAAAAAAAAAAAAAAGTCATATAGTCAAAAGCTGTAGCGGCCATTACCCAGTGTTTACACCACACCACAGCCCCCATGATCCTACTCACTACATAACAGGGGTTTCCCTTTGCCGTAGGATAGAGTACTTGGGTGACCATACATTTACAAAGCCCTTTAGGATGGAGTCCTGGGCTCTCTTGGGGTCATCTACTGTCATTCCAATCCCTGCCCACCCTCCCCACCACCTCCCATTCCCACATCCCTACCTCTTGTTCTCTCTCTCCAATCACAGCAATTCCTTTTAAATCTTTGAATGTACCAGACTCTCTTCCTTGGCCCTCATGCATACTGTTCCCTCTACCTAAGAACTCTTCCTCTTCCCCTTTGCTGCCCACCCCTCCCCTTCTTCACCGACTAACTGTGACTTGTGCTTCAATCCTGAGCTCACATACGAGCTCTTTGCAGATGCATCACACCCAGGTCAGTGCTCTTTCTTTTGAGTCCTGTAGCACCCTGTAGTTATTTTAGTAAAGCACCAATCACAGAGTTTTATGTGAACTTCTCCATAAGCCCTACAAGGGCAGAGATCAAGTCTATCTTGTTTAATTCCACATCCCAGAGTCTAACAATTAGCACTTTTTATGTATTAGTGGCATAAATAAATAAGTTGTCTATAGGTTGAGTATAATCTTATTGCCAGGAACTGGATAGAGGTTCTGGGACTAACAAGCCTCTTCTAGAAAAGTTCTAAGGCAAAGGCCATTATCAAACAATGGTATAACAACCTTTAAGGTTATTTAACTCAGGAGGTAGGCAGAGCCCTGGGTTTTCATGAAACTATTAATGAACAGTGACACTGAACTGGAACATGTTCCCCAATCTCTGGCTACATCTGAGTGTCAAGTCACACATAAGAACCAGCCCCTTCAAGATCATCTGGAGTTCTCTAGAGCAAATCGGAACCCACAAGCAGTGCTATGAATGGCTCCCATTTCATCCTTCATGCCATAGTTTACAGACAGCCAAGGCAAGATTTAGAACAGCAAAATGAAATTAGTTTTATATGGAGCTTTGGCACCCACAAGCCGATACCACCAATGTGGCATCTCCAAACCCCAGAAGCCCAGCTATCATTTCTGCTTTACTCTCGGAGGCCAAATCTCTTTCTCCTCCACCTACCAGGCTGGACGATCACAGTCACCACAGCAGTGGACTGTTGCTGTGAAGAATCTGTCACCTTCAGCTGAAATGTATAATCTCCTTCCTGCATTGCAGATAAATGAAGGTATGGTGTCTGCACGCCCTAAGTAATAGCAAATACAAAAATAAAAACAAAACAAAAAGAAAGTAAAGAAGCACAAGTAAATAGTATGACAGAATGAAAAACTAACAATTTTACTTAATACAGAGATCTTGCTCAAAAAGAAATGTGTTTGGTCAGGCACGGTGGTTCACATCTGTAATCCCAGCACTTTAGAAGGCCAAGGCAGGCGGATCAACTGAGGTCAAGAGTTCGAGGCCAGCCTGGTCAACATGGTGGAACCCTGTCTCTACTAAAAATATGTTTTAAAAATCAGCCGGGCATGATGGCGGGCACCTGTAATCCCAGCTACTTAAGAGGCTGAGGCACGAGAATCGCTTGGAACCTGGGAGAGGGAAGTTGCAGTGGGCTAAGATTACACCACTGCACTGCAGCCTGGGTGACAGAAAAAAGAAAAAAAATATGTTGGTCCCCAGGAAAGTGTGACCTAAACTCTACTGTGCATCCCCATACACTATTGAAGGAGTGTAAACTAGTATAGCCTTTTTGGAAGCCAATCTGAAAACAGCTTTTAAAATATTAAATAAGCACATACTACAACCCAGTAATTCGACTTATTAGTATCTACACCAGAGAAATGCACAAGGAGACTTGTCCATGGATGTTGACTGAAGCACAGTCTATCACAGCAAAACATGGAAACAATCTACACATCCATCAACAGGAGGATGGTCAAACACACTACGATATACTATGGAATACTAGTTTAAAAGAAAGAAGTTTAAAATCATGAGGCAGGTTTATAAATACTAAAACGGAAAATGTCAAAGATATATTAAGCAAAAAAAAAAGAAAAAAAGAAAGTTGGGTCGCATTCAAAAGCAAACAGTAAAAAATTGTTTATAGAAATCCACACAGTAAAGAAACTTGTGGAACAATGCATACAATGTGAAAGGTATTGCTACGTGTACATACATACACACACTTATACAGACACATGGAAAAGATTCTGGAAGTATACACATTAAACTGATAAAAATAATTATTTCCAGTAAGGACACTTGGATGGCAGTGGTGATCAATTTATTTGAACTTATTTTAGTAGAATTTATTTGAGCTTTTTTTTTTTTTTCCACAAGAGGCAATTCATGTATTACTTTTGTAATCAAAAATAATTTTTTGGCCGGGTGCAGTGGCTCATGCCTGTAATCCCAGCACTTTGGGAGGCTGTGGCGGGTGGATCATGAAGTCAGGAGTTCAAGACAAGCCTGGCCAAAATGGTGAAACCCCAGTCTCTACTAAAAATACAAAAATTAGCTGGGCATGGTGGCAGGCACCTGTAATCCCAGCTACTCAGGAGGCTGAGGCAGAGGAATCACTTGAGCTTGGGGGGCGGAGGTTGCAGTGAGCCAAGATCGCGCCACTGCACTCCAGCCTGGACCACAGAGTGAGACTCCATCTCAAAAAAGAAAAAAATAAGTAATAATAATAATAATTTTTTGCTGGGTGTGGTGGCTCATGCCTGTGATCCTAGCACTTAGGGAGGCCAAGGCGAAAGGATTGCTTAAGCCCAGGAGTTCAAGATCAGCCTGGGTAACAGGGTAAAACCCCATTTTCACAAAAAAATACAAAAATTAGCCAGGTGTGGTGGTGTGTGCCTGTGGTCCTAGCTACTCGGGGAAGATTAAGGCTATGGTGGGCTATAGTCACATCACTGCACTCCAGCCTGGGGGACAGAGTGAGATCCTGTTTCAAAATAAATAAATAATATAATTTTGTAAAACTCTAAGTCAACCCAAGTTTTTACAAGTCATTTTTTCAACTGAGTATGCAATAGCTATACTTAGTGACCCCAGGTTAATACCCTTTCTTTTTTGTTGTTGGTAATAGTTTCAATTATTGCTTATGTTTGAAGTGCATGGCATCATGAAAAGGATTTTTTTTTTTTTTTTTTTTTTTTTTTTTTTTTTTTTTTTGAGATGGAGTCTTGCTCTGTCGCCCAGGCTGGAGTGCAGTGGCCGGATCTCAGCTCACTGCAAGCTCCGCCTCCCGGGTTCCCGCCATTCTCCTGCCTCAGCCTCCCGAGTAGCTGGGACTACAGGCGCCACCACCTCGCCCGGCTAGTTTTTTGTATTTTTTAGTAGAGACGGGGTTTCACCGTGTTAGCCAGGATGGTCTCGATCTCCTGACCTCATGATCCGCCCGTCTCGGCCTCCCAAAGTGCTGGGATTACAGGCTTGAGCCACCGCGCCTGGCCGAAAAGGATTTTTAAGTCTTATTACAATTTATTTACTTTTATAGATCCCAAGATTGTCTAAAGATAAATGTATCTGTGTGCATTTTTTAAGGTTTAAATGGAAAATTTGAAAAGAAAGTTGATACAAGATCAATTGGGTTACCAGGGGAACTTCTGAAATTTGAAATGCATACTTCTAAGAACTTTTGAAAAAAAAAAATACTTTTCCCTACTTTGACTAAATAAGGCAAAGCACCTTTCTCTGAAAAGTTCAACAGGGAAAATATAATTTCCCAGGAGTTGCCTCTAAATTGATCAGGTACGTGAATGCTTCTGCACACAACGTAAGGGAATGTTGTGGTAAATGGGAACTGAGCAGACTACTGTGTGTCACCGATGCTCCCAAGGCAGCCACATGTTTCAGGCAATTGCAAAGGTTTCACTTCCTTCACCAGTAAGAACACAGCCTCAGCAGGCTGCTTGGTACAATTTTCAGACAAATATAAAAGGGTCTGATTCACAGACCTCATCTTTGTGATTGCTCCAGTTAATACTCCTTTGGACATCTTAATCAATCAAGCATAAGGCAATAAGGTTGCCACGATGGATATCATTTGGGGAAAGAAGAGAGAGAGTGTCTGGCAACTGGGCTGGTGTGTAGGGGCAAGGCTCACAGTGTGGCCCAGCCCTCAGAAACTTTGGATACATGTCCAGTATGCATGGAAGAATTTTGGAGTATTAGTTTTGGATGCATAATTCCTAATAATTAAGTAAAAGAAAATTAGGAAGATTTTTTTAACGGTGAAAATACAAAATATCCCACCCTCATGTTTTGTATGCAACCCACCTCTGAATCAGAATTCTTAACCCAACAGAACATAGCACTTACTACAACCCCTAGGTAGAGATGGACACCACCAAGAGGGTTCTCCAAGGATATCCAGACAACTCATGGCTCTTTCAAGTTCCATAAATCTACCCAGTCACTTTTAACTCCTCATAATTGCAAAGCATGTCCCAGGAACACCGGAAAGTAAAGCAGGTAAGTTTCCATGGAATGTCTGATTTTATCTTAAATACTAATTAGAAATGTATCTTGGACTGGTGAGGCAAAATTTGAAGGAGAAAAGGAAGATGGAAATATAAGGTCCTATCTTTCTTTTTTTTCATGAAACTTTCAAAAAAATAACATAACTTCAAAAACACTAAGCTGGTTAGCAACAAAAACAAAGAGCTTTGCCAATCACAAAAAGAAGAATAAGCAAACACGTCTCTACTAAAAATATTTTTAAAAAATCAGCCAGGCATGATGGTGAAGTTTCCATGGAAACTACACACACAAAAGAAGTTTCAAGATTATTATGTTGTTAGACAAACATACTTAAAAGATTTGAACAAATCAAAAGGTAGATACAGACAAGACCCTAAAAAGCGACCAGTGGATGTAGACAAGATAACATGGAGTTTCTATAAACAGGAGAAACAGAATAACAAAACAAATTCTGATAATGAGGTTTAGATTAGATTATTTCTAAGTTTTCTCCCAAATGAAAAAACTTCTCTAACAGATGTGAGACTTTTCCCAAACTGATCTCAAGATCTAATTTTCAACACAGAGCCAATTGGTTGCTGTCCTGTGCTTATCTAAGTGGGAGAGGGGAAGGCATGTAAACTTGGAAGATTTGTGAGCTTAGGTCCTTTTCCAATAGTTGTAATATATCAGGTAACTTTACAAAATAAATTATCTAAATTGAACTGCCTACCCCAACCAATAGCAGATAGATAGGTAGGTAGGTAGGTAGGTAGATAGACAGACAGACAGACAGACAGACAGACAAAAGTCTGAAGGCAGGACGGAGAACTTGCCTCCATGGCCACATGTTTGCCCTCACTCCCAGGACCCAGGGACCACTCATAGAGGACAATCTGGTGATCGTCACTGCTCTGGTTTCCATTCAAAGTTATGGAGTTTTGGGGCAAAGTTATGGTGTGATTTGGTCCAGCATTAGCAACTGGTGGGTAGTCCACAGCATTGTTGACTATTAGGGCTGCAGTTGTAGAGTTAGTGGCTCCGTCCGAGTCTCTAACAGTCAACCTACAAAAAGGAGAAGAAACCATAGTTGGAAGAATATGCCAGGCTGGGCGCAGTGGCTCACGCCGGTAATCCCAACACTGTGGGAAGCTGAGGTGGGAGGATTGTTTACGCCCAGGAGTTCTGAGACCAGCTGGGCCATAGAGTGAGACTCGGTCTCTATTTAACAACAACAACAACAAAATTAGCGGGTATGTGCATGCATACCTGTAGTTCTAGCTACTTCGGAGGCTGAGGTGGGAGGATCACTTGAGCCCGGGAGGTCAAGGCTGCAGTGAGCCGATATTGCTCCACTGCGCTGCAGCTCAGGCAGCACAGCAACAGACCGTCTCAAAAAACAACCAAAAAAAAAAGCAGACAAAAAAATAATATGCCAAATCTCAAGGTAAACTTAGGTTAATTTAGTCTGCTCATGGAACAGTTCTCAGAAGAACTCAGAACAGTTAAAAATAGAAATTTAAGAATGAAGCAAAGATAAACACAGACTTGATATTTTTGTTTGATTTTGTTACTGTTGATTATTTTGGTTTTAGTTCATAACATATTGATGTCAGAGTTTCACCTTCATGGATTTCTGATTAGCTTTTGAGATGCTGGGTGAAGAAACCATCCTCACCCAACATAGATGCCACTCTCTAATAACGGAGACTAAAAATGGATCAGGTTTAAGTTCTGCCTTCAGGTTCAGCATGCAGAGACAGCAAATCACTCCTGAATTTTCAGCTACAAAGCTTTTTAATTTTTAATCCTTTTCTAGAGGACTTATAATTATGTTTTCAGGTTACTCCTTGCAAAGCGGTGTTAGGATTAAGCACTTTCAAATGTGAACCAGTGCTCAACCTCTGTAAACAAAAAAGAGAAGTGCATTAACCTTCCTGCACTAAACTGATTCCTAATGTGGTCCTGAGGACAGTGAATTCACAAATGGGTCACTTCATCCTTCTACGTTAAAGATGGTGGTGGGAGCAGTGATGAGTGCTAAATAATATCATATGACAATGAAGCTGTGGCAAGAACACAGGCCTTCCTTGCAGGGAAAGCACATGTAGGTGGCACCTGTGCATTCTGAGCTTCCTTCCACACTATCCCTCATACTCCACACAACCAAGAGCCAACTTCCACTTCTGGCTCAGACAGCAAACCAAACACCTAAAGTCCTTCCTTCTCAACCAGGCTGAGTCAGGACCCTTTCTGGGCCCGTTAGGAAATTTCTTCCTGGGTTAGCAGCAGTAACCTGTTCCAATCAGATGGTAAAGCGCAATTAAATACAAATGAATTAAATGAGTCTCATAAAGTACCTTTCACTATATATAAATTTCACTCCAATGAATAAATAAAGTTCATATTAATTGATGAGGATATGAGTCTCCAGTGGCATCAAACCAAAACCCCCATGAAAGCCAAATCTCTTTTGATCAAAATAAGAAGTGCAGTGTTTTGTGTGCATTAATTTAAAGAAACAGTAAAAATGTAAGTAGCAGGCAGCACAATAAAGGCAGGGACCCACTTGCCTGAAACTATAGTTACCAGGATCAAGGTTAGACAAGCGTAAGATGGGAGAGTCAACTGAAGTCTTCTCTTCTATGAAGGGCCCGTTAATTTCTTCCCAGTGATAACTCACTATTTCAGTATCATCTGTACTTTCTAAAAGATTAAGAAATAGAGACAAGAATGAAATACAAGAAGAGGAAGACATAAGTTTTATACTTTAATTACTGCATATTTAAATTCATTTTTATATGAAATTATGTACTTGCCTAGATCTCAACGGATATATATTGTATTAGAAGGAGGTTCTTTCCTACTCCTGAAATTATATCACTATTTTTCTCCTGGATTTCCACCAGATTTGACTGAGGCTGTTCCCACTCAGTTGAATATTTAAGAAGCACAGTGACAGAGACTTTTGCTTTTATAAAACAGGAGTCAACAAAATGCAGCACATGGAAATGCTACTTCTGCTCACCTCAGCTACAGCACCTGAGCTCCTACTGATCATTTTAAACAGGCACCTGAGCTGACAGGTTCAAAGAGACTTGAGATGCTTTTCTATAACTTACAAAACATCTTTTACTACCTTAATTATTAAGGGGTAAATCCAGAGAAAGGTCACATCCTTACATGAACATTTTCCATTTCTACTTTAAAAGAGAACAAAATGTGCCATGCAGATTTACAGAAATTCAGACCTGGAAAGGGGCTAGTTTCATCTAATTCATTTAAGGAAAGAACAAGTTCATGTGACAGATTAATAATCACAAACAGTTGCCTGTAAATAAGCCACACTGAATTAGAGGAATCAAAATGTGACCTATTTGCTCATGTAAATATTTCCATTTAAAATATGCTTTATTTTCATGTTGCTAAGATGGAAATGTGGACTATTTTTGAATAGACGCAAATGGTCATGTCAATGTGATCTCTGTAAATTTGCAGGCTTGCAAGATAGAGCAGCTTTAATGGCTAACAAGTATTCTTCTCCTAACAACCAAGGCAACCGTTCTTCACTCTCTAAAGGATTTGGTATTAGCTTTGTGATTAAATGTACATAAAATGCAATTACCTGGTACACTGATAAGGTTGAACCTAGTCAAACACTGGGATGTTTTCAACCAATTCTTATTTACATGGACAACTGTAGTTACACAGGGGTCCCTTCCACATATACTCCAATAGAAGAAATGATCTCTGAACAAATTTACAAAACCATCACGCTCCCTCACTGAAGATACCCCTTCTAAGAGTTCTTAAAAGCGATTTTCCCATCTGGTGGGGGGCACCTCCCCTCCCGAGTCAGGTCACGGGAGCTCCTCTCTGGCATCTAATTAATTCTTTTAAAATAATCTTCTAAAATAAGTTATATATATAAAGATATATACATATATGAAGTGATTTTCCAACTACCCTCCATACATACCACACCAGAAGGAGATTCTTCAATAATTGCTATAATTTCCTATCAAACAGCCAGGCTCTAAAGAACTTTCTAATAGAACAGACAAAAGGTGAAGGGAAAATAAGCACAGGATAGAGGAGCTAAAGGAACTAAAGAAGACATAAAACTAAAGAAGGAGGTGATTGTTTATCAAAGTAACAGCCCATAAGTCCTCCCAGCTTTGATGCAGAGCACCCATTACATTTCGTAGCATGTAGAGAAAAAAGAAATCCCTAAACTATCACAGGATACACACGGCTGCCATCAATGAGGGCTGATGTCAAAGGTAAAGTGAGCTCTTGCAGTTGGGGAGAAACAACGGCTACAGGTGGCAGGTTGGCTCTTCTGGCTGTAACAGAGAAAAAAGGACAGTGACTGAGCCCGTGTTGGGTATGCATATGTCATTACCCACATAAAATCATCTACTTTAAAAAATTGACTATTAAATGTCCTGTCAAGAAGGTGTTTATCCGACAGGCCTCAGCTATAGAAATCACTTTTTAAAGTCTGGAGTCTCTCTGAATTTCAGGAGCTTGTCTGTACATTTACACTTTTGCATGTAAGCCCAGGGTCAGTGAAGATGTACAATAATAACCAAGGGGCTCATCACAGAGTGTGAGCAGTAATTACAGAGCAGGAGCAAGGGATTACAGTTCCAGGTCCTGCGATTGACTGGATCTTATATCTCTGACTGAAGGCAACTCGACCCCAACCATGCTTTAGCTGTAATAATAACCAGGCAGAATATGCAAAAGATAGAGCCATCAGGCCCTCAGGGTGGGCTGAAGTTGGTGCAGGGGAGGTTCACCTTGATTGGGTAGGTTGTGCCCTCAGCACAGGTGAGGGGGTGGTGGGGACTGAAAGCCAGCCCATGTTCTACGCAACAAGCCAGGGCTGTGCCCACCCAGCCCAAGAACCACCTGTTTCTAATTGACACGAATACACTGATCAATGGGCACACATTTTCCCCTGACCTCTTGGTTGCTCAGTTGAGTGTATTTAATATGCCCCTGCTCCGAAGGTGCTGAATCATGGAGAGTGGAGGTAGAAGTTAGAGAGGATGGCGTAAATGTCAGATAGAGAGGGCTAAGGTAGATTCGCCACCATTCAAGAGCAGCCAGCAATAACCTTGTCAAGCAAGTACTAAGTGATATACGAAAGGTAGAAAAAAAACAAAACAAAACATAATCTTTGCATATTTTCTCTACAATGGAGCCTAATTCAAAATAGGTTTTCTCTCTCTAGATAGACAGGTAGATAAATATAGATATAGTCATCCAGGCACCAAAAATTGAGATAAATGTGCACAACAGGAGGACATTCTCTTACAGACTTACCAGGCTTAACAGTGACATTGACAAATCCTTCTCCAAAGGCATTTTCACTAGAAACAGTGACTTTGAAGACATAAAGTCCGATGGACAACTGTAACATAAAGAAAAGTTATACAATTCAACATGCAAGATATGATGGGCCCACTACCTAGAAAAAGCTAAAATGTCCCAGAAGCCACACTCGTAAAGTCAGCATAGAGAAGAGGCTCAGGAGAGAGTCTCATTTGGATCTGCCAAGAGGCTGCCACATGTTTGAAGCCTGAATTCTGGAACACTAAGGATCACCTACACAGGCCTTCAGCTTCGCTACAGAGGGCTTCACAGAGGCCTAGGTGAGATGGACCAGCGGAGGGCAGCAGTTCTCAAACGTGTGTATGGAATCTTGCATTTTTACCACCTAGCTCTAGTGCGTTGGTTGCCGGTGGTCTGGATGCCACACTTTGAGAAACCGAGCTCCATGACATGAGGGTGATGCAAGTCTGTGTTGTACCATTAGCTGTGTGGTGTCAGGAGATGAAGTCAACATAATCATCTGGTAGGAAACTAGACCTCTAGTTGCTAAGTCGGTTTATATATCCTCCTAGGCCAGAAAGAGGGCATGTTTCTTGTGAGTGCTTGTATCATAGAGCAATATGTGATAGGGCAATTTGTGACCTGGAATGGAATTATTTGCAACTCTAGAGATGTGCTGGATTGAGAACCAGAGATAAGTAAAAATGTCCTTAACACTGCAAGGAGAGCAAGAGTTAGATCCGGTTTTTTACCTCAATGCAATGCTTGTGGGACAACCAGGCTCTTTTCCCCAAACTGAGATATACCAAGTAGCCCAAATAAAGAAAAGCCATCCAAAGCCTCTTAACCATCTGCCTGCCTACTTGCATGGCTGAAACTTCATTCGTTCATATCCTTCTTTTGATCTTACCATAAGAAAGATGTTTGCAGCTAGGCGTGGTGGCTCACGCCTGTAATCCCAACACTTTGGGAGGCCAAGGAGAGCAGATCACTTGAGGTCAGGAATTCAAAACCAGCCTGGCCAACATGGTGAAACCCCACCTCTACTAAAAATACAAACAAATTAGCCAGGCATGGTGACACACACCTGTAATCCCAGCTACTCGGGAGGCTGAGGCAGGAGAATCACTTGAACCCAGGAGGCAGAGGTTGCAGTGAGTTGTAATTGTGCTACTGCACTCCAGCCTGGGCAACAGAGCAAGACTCTGTCTCCAAAAAAAAAGAAAGATGTTTGGGTTCAGTAGCTAAGAAGGTATTAACTGAGTTCTATGCCATTATGCTGTGCTGTCAGACACAGCCAGTCTCCAGTTACTTACTTGAGAGAGATTAAGAGTTTGCATGTGTCCTTGTTTTATTTCACCTTGGTAGTCTATGGGGTGGTTTATTAAACTCCATTCATAGTTGTAGGTTGTTTCTGAGAGCAAAAAATAAATATGAGTTGTTATAAATTCTGAGAGGTCACTAGATAACCTGGGCAGAGGGAAGATGACAGTCTTTAAACCACCAGTGCAGATTACCTTAGATACACTCAACTCAGCTTTCTTTTTTTTTTAATTTATATATATATATTTGAGTTTATTTGTTTTTATCCCCTCGCTCTTGCTATCATCTTATGAACTTGACTTTCAACTAACAGCCAAGTAAAGAATAACACGTATCTTCTTAATGTAACATTTCTTTTTTGTTGTAAAAACACACAACTTACAAGAAATTTTTAAAATGTATAAAGTTAAAAAAACAAAACCTCCCTAATTTAACCGTTAGTATTTGATGAGTTTTTTTCTAGGGGGCTGCATCTGACTATCCACATCAGTTTTAACATAGTATAATCCACTGTGCTTTTCTCTTTTTAACAAAAGGCAAGGACATTTCAATTCATTTGATCTGTTGTAGGAGTTTATTTAAGGACACAAAAACAGAGTATAAACATGTCTATGTTAAGATGAAACTGTCTCCCAGCTTCAGATATTAGTAGTTAAAATATAAGATACCTCATCTCAAAGGATTAAAATGCAAATGCCAAATATTATCATCTCTGTGTATAAAATTTTGACCAATACGTGATGGAGAAAAAAATGAATTAAAGAACTAAGCCGAAGCCGAATGAGAAATAGTCAAACACCTTAAGAACAATGCATTTGACAGGCCACAGGTCCCAGGTCAAATGCTTACTGAATGGTAGAGCACTGGACAAGTAGAAGAAACAGCATTTTGAATACAATTTTTTGAGCAGCTAGTGTGAGGCATCCTGAGAACCTCAGAACCATGATTGTCAACGCCACAGTATCTGCAAACAAACCTACAGGTGCACGCCACTTCCCTCTCATCCCGGTGGAATCTTCCCAGGTTCTATGGGTTATCACAGGTCAAGAACTGGTACGTGGCAACCTCTCCTGATCTGCTTTGTATCATCAGAAATGTATGACTTTCCATCCTGATCAATTAAATGATACATACTGTACTTAAGTTCCTAGATTCTTACTCCATTTTAAACTATTTCAACAAATTTTGATGCTTAAGGATAATCAAAGCCTTGTCTTCCACCTTTGTTTGTGACGTCGTGCAATGCTTGTGAAAAAGAATCGGCATTGTAAATAGTCTGTAAGGACCTGCTAGGGAGGAACATTCCAGTTCCTAGTGGTCAGGAAGGAAGGTTAAACTCTCACCTGCAGGTGGCGCTGGCACAACAAAGGCCTTCAGTTCAACTTCATTGTCCGGTAAAGTTATAATTAGGTTATCTCCAGCCGATACCATAAGTTCTTTCACTAAAAGTTAATTAGAAATAATACATGCAATTATATAATATAATGTGTTATATTACTGCTCTACACTAGATCTGTTTTCAGTATCCGTAAATTAAAATAGCATATGTTTTTGTAATAGTTCTACGTAAGATTTTAGCTAAGGCACGTTTTTCCTCTGGTTAGAAATTGAACTGTACACTGTATTATAGTGCAGGGTTTTACACCACAAATATGAGTTGGCACTGTGACAAAAATAACGATTCAAATTGACTGAGCAATGTATTGGGTGACAAGAGTTGCGTGAAACAGCTTTCACGCAGTTGTGGATTGGGTCCATTTTCTCCCTTACTACCAGCTTTTCTTGACTCCCTGGTGTGAACTATTTTTAGTTATAAAAAGATTGAATGTAATCCTAAGTGTTTCTGTCTCATTAGTCACACTCCACTCAGTTCTGATAGTAGCCTCATGAATTACTGCTAATGACCTTGTATTTGGAACCTTTCCAAGACAAAATCCAGTCACCCTCAATATAAAAAGCCTATTTTAACTTAAGCAGCAGGAACATTAAGTCTTATCAAAAGTGCTTAGCCACCAAGTAAGCATTCAGAACAATACTTGTTTACTTTCTCTATAACCAGAATACATTGATATATTCATAAATTCTATCAGTTTGACTCCACTGGACATTAGTTTCACTTGTAAAATATATTGTGATATGTCCAGGTACTACACAGAGAAAAGCAGATTTTAAAAAAAAGCTAGGTGCTCTCCAGAGGGATCAGCTGTGAGGAGATGTCAGACAGGTTGTTCATTTAATCCACTCCCCTTCTCTCAGTCCTCAGTCCCTCGAGTGCCTCCTAGATCAGCTGCAGGGGCTCTCAGTGGCTTTGCTGGCTCCCCTCTTGTCATTTTCACTAACTCTTGATCCTGAAAGTCAGCAACTGTAGACCTAGAAAGGACCCAAACCTATCATGTTGTAGACGGGGAAATTAAATCCTAGAAAAGCAAAGTTGTCCAAAGCTGTATGGTAATTAGCAATAGGTCCACCAATATTTAATTAATTTAAATGTATGTATTTCAACAAACACTTATATATCAGATTTAAGTGTGCTAGGCATTGCCCCAAGGGCTTTAAAATGATCAGTTCATTTAATCCTCATTACAACTGTATGCAGTAGGTTCTATTAAAATGCAAAGATCCTGGGCCAAACTCCCAGGCCAGTTTCTTTATCCATATACTACACATCTTCTCTTCCACTATTATCTTTCTCTCCATGGAAGCTCACGATCAAAGTAAATACAAAAGTTAGAGAGAGTAATCTCCAAAACACACTGCCCACAGAAAAGCTCAGGAAACACGACCCTTAGGTCTTGCATATTCTAATAGCTTCCTTATTGGAAAATCTAATGGAAGCTTTGCAATCCTCACCATGACCTCTGCAACACATGGATTTTTGATACGTCTTCCTTTTTGGAACTACAGGAGACCACGACATGCCACCCCAAAATATGATTTGTAAAAGGGAAATAAATCTCAGGACCCCCAAATCACTAAGCCAAAGGGAAAAGTCAAGCTGGGAACTGTGTCAGGCAAACCTGCACCCCTCATTGTATTCCTAAACAAATACCTACAAAGATTTAAAAAAAAAAAAAAAAAAAAAAGCTACATGCCTCCCTTATAATTTGCCCACAAAGAAATTCCTTGTGGGCCTCAAGATCTTTGCCCTAAAACAGTTTTGTTGAATTTCACCCTGGCAGTATAAATCAATAGCTTATCTTTACAGGTACAGGGGGTGGGGAAAAGGACAGAGCTCAGTCATCCCTCTGCTCACCTGAGACAAATGCATATCTAATTGCTTCCTCTGCCCTATTGTTTACGGAAAAATACAGATTCACTGAGCCAGACAAGGCATAAGTGACTATTCCTCTACCCCCTCTCACAAGTAAATTGTGTATTCAGTGAAAGACTGATCAAAGACTCAATGCAATATTTGTCTCTTATCTACCTGTGACCTGAAAGACCCTCTTCCAGTTGTCATGCCTTTCTGGACCGAACCAATGTACATCTCACACACACTGATTGATGTCTTATGTCTCCCTAAAATGTATAAAACCAAGGTGGCCAGACACAGTGGCTCACACCTGTAATCCCAGTACTTTGGGAGGCTAACGCAGGTGGATCACTTGAAGTCAGAAGTTCGAGACCAGGCTGGCCACCACAGAGAAACCCCGTCTCTACTAAAAATATAAAAATTAGCCGGGCATGGTAGTGGGTGCCTGTAATCCCAGCTACTTAGGAAGCTGAGGCAGGCAAATCGCTTGAACCTCAGAGGCAGAGGTTGCAGTGAGCCAACGTCACGCCACCGTACTCCAGCCTGGCCACGAAGCAAGACACCCTCTGAAAACAAACAAAAAAAAACAAGCTGTACTCTGACCACCTTGGGTACATGTCGTCAGGACCTCCTGAGGCTGTGTCACTGGTGAGTCCTTAACCTTGGCAAAATAAACTTTCTAAATTGGTTGAGACCTCTCAGATACTTTTGGTTCACAGACTACAAGAAACTAGAATATGCCATTGCAACTATAACTCTATTATATAAGGATTATTTTGAGCTCTGTGTTTTTTTGTTTGTTTTTGTTTTTGTTTTTGTTTTTTTAAAGAAACACCAGACCAAGAGGAGCTCTGAAAACAGAGTACAAGTTACTCCTTTGTAAGGGAAATTTATATCTATAAAGGAAATCTCCATTTGTAAGGGTATCTCTCCTTCTATACTAGGAAGAGAAGGGTGACTAAATTCCAAGAGATCCACATCAATAGAGAAGGTCCTGACAAATCCGCATGATTAACCTCACTCTTGCTTACTTTACTTATTCTGGGCACCTTTGGCCACTTGCCTTCCCCACAATCTTCTTTCCTTATTTTAGTTCAAGATGCTATATAAGCCAGAGTTCCAGGCTTATATAATATAAGCTTATACAATGTAATAAACTTCTTTGAGATTTCCTCATTTCCCTGGGTATCTCCCACATGTAGGTAAGATGTAGTTATAAACTTGTTTTTGTTTTTGTTTTTTCTCTTGTGAATCTATCTTTTGTTATAGGGGCACTAGCCTAGAACTTAGAAGGGTAGATGGAAAAGTATTCCCTCCTCGATAGAACTCTCTCCCTCTAGCTTTCCTCTTTATCTCCCACCTCTCTGGCACAACTACCCAATCAGTTTTGCAGACTCCTTCTGCACTTTCAGTTCCTTATATAATGATGTCCCCAAAGTTCCAGTCCTCAGGCCTCTCCTCAGCTCACCCTCCTCTCTCCCTGGATGATCTCCTATGTTCCCCATATCTCCAACTATCACCTCCACACTGATGACTCGCAATCCTTTATCTTCAGCCCAACTGCTCATCTAATTTTAATTCTGTATTTTCATATGTCTTAGCGTCCTCTTCCTTCACATCCTTACATTCATTCAATCACTCATCAAATCCTTGTGAATCTGTTCCCTTCCTGTCTCTTAAATCTGGTTCCTTCCCTCCATCTCTGCAATCACTCACCGTAGCCTTTTCATGGATCTCGTTGCCTCTAGTCAACTCCACACTATTTTCTTTTTTTTCCTTATTTTTTTTTTCTTGGGATGGAGTCTTGCTCTGTCACCCAGGCTGGAGTGCAGTGGCGCGATCTCGGCTCACTGCAAGCTCCACCTCCTGGGTTTGCGCCATTCTCCTGCCTCAGCCTCCTGAGTAGCTGGGACTACAGGTGCCCACCACCACGTCTGGCTAATTTTTTGTATTTTTAGTAGAGATGGGGTTTCACTGTGTTAGCCGGGATGGTCTCGATCTCCTGACCTCAGGATCCTCCCACCTCAGCCTCCCAAAGTGCTGGGATTATAGGCATGAGCCACTGCACCCAGCCCTTTTTTATTCGTTTTTTATTTTTTTCAAGACAGTCTTGCTCTGTTGCCCAGGCTGGAGTGCAGTGGAGCGATCTCAGCTAACTGCAATATCTGCCTCCCAGGTTCAAGCAATTCTCCTGCCTCAACCTCCCAAGTAGCTGGGATTACAGGTGTGTGCCACCATGCCCAGCTAATTGTTTTGTATATTTAGTACAGATGGGGTTTCACCATGTTGGCCAGGCTGGTCTCGAACTCCTGACCTCATGATCTACTTACCTGGGCTTCCCAAAGGGCTGGGATTACAGGTGTGAGCCACTGTGCTCATCCCACACTATTTCTTAATACAAATCTGATCATTTTGCTTTCCTGCTTAAAACCATTCAGGGATTCTCTATACCTATCCAGTAAAGTGCAGAATCTTTAGCACAAAATACATGATCTTTCCAGTTCTTGTCCTGCTTACCAATCCAGTTCCAGCCATACTGAATCCCTTACACTTCTTCTGAAATGTCCCATCAGCTCTTGTACTTCTGTTTTCTTGCACAGGCAATGAATGAGAGATGATGGTTGGGAAGCACTGAGCATATTGCCTGGCACTCTGTAAGTGCTCAGTAGATACAATGATCACTATTGTTACTACACATGTTGCTCCCTCCACCTGAACAACAGACCAATGCCATCTTTGCTGGCTCACTCTATCCTAGCATCGTCTCCTCTGGAAAGGCATCCCTGGACCCTCCTAGTGGATCAGGGTGCCCCTCTGTTCTGACAGCAGCCTCTCACAGCACTTACCACATTGTATCAGAACCACCTCTTTACCTGTCAGTCTCCTCTCTTGGACTATGGAGTCCCTGAGAGAAAAGACAATGTCTTATTCATCTTTTTATTCCCAGTATGCAGAATGTTTCTGGCACATGATAGATGCTCAAAAATGTGCCTGGAGGAAATGAGTAAACTTTAAAAGTTGTCACTACCAAATTCTACAGCCTATCTTCAGTACATTTCTTGAAATTGTATTTTTTAAAAGTTACCTGTCCGGGGAGCAGTGGTAGGAGATATGGGTAGCTCAGATGGGGTGGACTCAGAGGGGGCTGTGCTAGTGGGAGGTGTTGGGATGCTGTGCTCTGTACTCCCCAGGGTGACTGTGAGCACTGGGCTTTTCTCCACGGTGGCTGAGCTGAGCTCCAGGCTTGCTGGAGGAAGACTATGGGAAGGCATTAGAACCTATGAGATCAATTACAAGGATAAATTGTTATGAAAAAAAGAAAAAAAAAAACTGTTCAACTCTTCAAGCAACTCAGTGTTACCAACCTTTTTCATAAATTAGCTTCAGTAATGTTTGAAAAACCATGAATAATATTGCAAAACTCTGGAACTCTAGACCATCTCTCTCAAGCACTCTCTTTGCTGTCTATTAGAAATATAAGGCAACTGTGGGTTGGACAATTAGTATAGGTGAACACACACAAACACTCAAAGAATGAGAAAGTAATTATAGTAGCCCCTAAACTGATGAGTTCAATGGAGTGAATGTTTCTGCCCCACACCTCCTTCCACCCCCCAAAAATTCATCTGTTGAAATCCTAACCCTCAATGTGATAGTATTTGGAGGTAGGGCCTTTGGGAAGTAATTAGATTATGAGGGTAAAGCCTTCATAAATAGGATTGGTGCCCTTACACGTAGAGGAGAGAGAGCTAGCTAGTTCTCTTTCCTCTTTGTAAGGACACAGCAAAAAGATGACTACCTATAAATCAAGAAACCCTCACCAAGAACCCAACCCTGCTGGCATCCTGATCTCAGACCTCCAGACTGTAGTACTGTGAGATATAAATGTCTGTTGTTTAAGCCACCCAGTTCATGGTTGATATGGCTAGGCTTTGTGCCCCTACCCAAATCTCATCTTGAATTATAATCCCCACGTGTCAAGGGAGAGACCAGATGGAGGTAACTGGATCATGGGAAGAGTTTCCCCCATGCTGTTCTTGTGATAGTGAGTTCTCACAAGATCTGGTGGTTTTATAAGCATCTGGCATTTCCCCTGCTTGCTCTCTTATCTGCTGCCATGACTGTAAGTTCCCTGAGGTCTCCCCAGCCATGCCGAACTGTGAGTTAATTAAACCTCTTTCCTTTATTAATTAACCAGTCTTGGGTATATCTTTATAGCAGTGTAAGAATGGACTACTACAATGGTATTTTGTTACAGCAGCACAAGCTAAGCCAATCACTAAAGCAACAATTGAAGACAATCAAATAATTCAATAGTAAACAGGCTTCCAGAGTAAGTCATCTTTATTCATTTTATTCATTATGTATAACCGATAACTTAAAGTTACAGAGTTAGCCAAGTTAAAGTTTTTGAACTAAACAGTTTGTGCCGAAGTCTCATATTATGATAATAAAATATCTTCTGAGACTTTTAGTCAATAACTGTGTGAGGCCAGGAAAGTAAAACTCTTAGACTAAGAATATAGAAGACCCACAGGGGCCATGCGCAGTGAGAAACCCATAGAAAGAAAAGCTATAATTCAAATGTAAATCAGAGAGGGGGCCATTGGTACTAACTGAAAAAACAACTACTCTTTTCTACAGTTGAGAAAAGTCAGTAAGGATATGGCATACATTTTGTGCTTGGAAGTGTGATCATTTATATCACTACTAATAGTAGCCGAGCCCCCACTGGCTTCCAGATATTTACTAGGCAACTGGTGAAACCTTCTGCAACTAAATTTCCAGAACCAAGGCAAAAAAAAAAAAAAGACGAAATGATGAAATTAAGCTGTATTGATCAAACTAAGGGAAACCAATTAACCAACATTTAAAAAATCAGGTAGTGGGTCTACTATATAATTTTAAGATGTTTAATTTAATTGAATTTTCAGGTATCCGGATTTGTGAAGTGAGTGCTACGGATTAAGCTGTTCATTGAATCTGTGCTCTCTAAGAATAGCATGAAATTCAGAATTACTGCAAACCAGGGCTGCAGTAATGTTACGTGTCCATAATATTTTATACTGGGGCCTTTGCAAATCCCATAGGATGAATTGAATTGAATTTTTTTTTTTTTTTTTTTTTTTTAGTTTTATCAAGTCCTGAAAAATTATTGCCAAGTTGAAATAAAGAATTAAGGTAGACAGTGGTCAAAGAAATTAAGGCACTTTGGGCCAAGGTCACTTATCCAGAAATGGCTGAAGGGGAAGAAAACCCTCATCCTGCTCTTCTCTAAAACATTCACTTTTCCACCATGCTTCCTCTCCAGGTTGGAATCACATGCCAATTCTTCCCTTCACTATTCAGAAATCCACCCACAACCTCCACCACAGAACTCCTCACTAAGTCATCAGGACACAAGGTCCTCTCTGACAAACCCCTCCAAAGAAAAATGAATCCTCTATGGGAAGCCATGAGCACAGCATCACCCATTTCAGCCTTCAAGTTAACCTGGGCCTTGTCAGCAAAAGTTTCAAATCGCTCTTGTTTCTATGTTCTCCACTCATTTATTTTAAAACAACTTGTTTTAGGTGATTTCTCTAGTCTTATCCACTGGAAAACACAGTTGCAAAAAAATGTCCTTTATCCTCTACAAATCTGATCCTGATTTATTTTTCCTAGATGTCCTATTTGACAGCACTATTTTATGCATAGTACTGTTATGAATATTCATGTACAAGTTTCTATATGGACATGTTTTCTTTCTCTTGTGTAAATACCCAAAAGTGGAATTCCTGGGTCATATGGTAACTCTGCATTTAACATTTTGAGGAAATGCAAGACTGTCTTCCAAAGCAGCTACACTGGGGCCAACCATAATTGTTCACGCCTATAATCCCAGCATTTTAGGAGGCCAAAGCGGGAGGATTCTTTAAGCCCAGGAGTTTGAGACCAGGCTGGGCAACAGGGTGAGACTCTATCTCTACAAAAATAAAAATAAAAAAATTAGCTGGGCATTGTGGTCCCAGCTACTCCGGAGGCTGAGGTGACAGAATCACTGGAGCCCAGGAGTTTAAGGCTGCAGTAAGCCATGCTGCACCGCGGCATTTTGACCTGGATGCGGAACAAGACCCTGTCTCTCAAAAAACAAAAAACAAAAACAAACCAAAGTGGCTGCAACATCTCACATTCCCACCAGCAGTGTATGAGAGTTCCAATTTCTCTGCATCCTTACTAACACTTATTATCTGTTCTAAGTTTTTATTCTAGCCATCTAGTAGATGTGAAGTGGTATCTCATTGTGGTTTTGACTTGCATTGCCCTAAAGATTAATGGTGCTGAGCATCTTTTCATGTGCTTCTTGGCCATTCTTCTACGATCTTTGGAGAAATTGTATTCAGATCCTTTGCCCATGTTTGAGTTGGGTTGTCTTTTTATTAGTAA
The DNA here is from genome assembly GCF_007565055.1 of Rhinopithecus roxellana. Taxonomy (NCBI): domain Eukaryota; kingdom Metazoa; phylum Chordata; class Mammalia; order Primates; family Cercopithecidae; genus Rhinopithecus; species Rhinopithecus roxellana. The sequence goes on from NC_044552.1 coordinate 63,560,979, forward strand.
GTTGTAAGAGTTATTTATATATTCAGTATACAATATTTATGGTATATTTATCCCATTTTATGCTATATTTATTCCCTCAAGAAAGCTTTACTTTTTTGATGTTGTCATCTGAAATACAAAAGTTTCTACTTTTGATTACTTCAAATTTACCATTTTTCTATTTTATTGCTATGCTTTTGATGTACTAAGAAATAATTGCCTAGCCCAAGTTTACAAAGATTTATGCGGAGTTTTCTTCCATGTCTTTTATAGTTTTAACTCATATATTGAGATCGTTGGTCCATTTTGAGTTAATTTTTTAAAAATAAGGTATGAGACAGGGGTCTAAATTCGTTCTTTTGCATGTAAATATCCAGTTGTCCTAACACCATTTGTTGAAAATACTATTCTTTCCCCACTGAATTTTCTACATACCTTTACCTAATTGAACTATTTTACATATTTTTTGGTGAGAGAAGAGATCTTAGTTTCTGTCATCAATTCCAAACTTTGCAGTCCATCAGAATGAAATAATGTTTCTTTACTTTCTTTTTGTTTTAAGAGATGGGTTCTCACTGTGTTGCCCAGGCTGGTCTCTAACTTGTAGGCTCAAGCAATTCTCCTACCTCCACCTCCCAAGTAATTGGGATAACAGTTGTGCACAGTGTATTGGGCTTAAGTAAATGATTTCTTATTATGCTATGCATCTAATTTTTATGAACAGTGATTCAGAGATTGTCTACAAATCTAATGTACTTTAGAGGAAAATTTGTATTTCAGTGGAAAGCAGTATGTTATCAGTGGGGCAAGGTGGCTCACATATGTAATCCTAGCATTTTGGAAGGCCAAGGCAGGCAGATCGCTTGAGCTCAGGAGTTTGAAACCAACCTGGGCAACATGGCGAAATCCCGTCTCTACCAAAAATATAAAAATCAGCCGGGTATGGCAGCACATGCCTGTAGTCCCAGCTACCTTGTAGGGCTGAGTTGGGAGGACTGCTTGAGCCCAGGAGGTCGAAGCTGCAGTGAGCTGAGATGACGCCGCTCCACTCCAGCCTGGGTGACAAAGTGAGACCCTGTCTCAAAAAATTAAAAGAAGATAAAAATAAATAAAAAACATTATCTACTGGATACCCCTCCAGGTTATCTGACTCTAGTCATTCTTGTATTTGAGCTATTTTTACAACTCTATAAGTTATAGGTCATAAAAATGATAAAAATGTAAAATAATTCTTGTCTATAGACATGTAAATTCTCCTGTCTGCTACAGCTTCAACTGAACTCCCTCCTTTCCTCACTGGAAACCCAGTTTTGCCTCTATTTGCACACTCATTTCAATATATTTTTTAACCTATGAATGTGCCTCTTCTTCAGGTTTTCTTGTAGGATAATTATAATCTAGTTCTTTCAGTGATTAATGAGTAGAATAAAATCTCTAACACATGTTCATTTTATATCTAAACAATTCACAATTTCACCTATTTGAATAGTTATCTTTTAACAAAACCAGCCTCAAAGAACTAATGAGCCAAAAGATTTTTAATAGAGCTTGATTTCAGAGAGTTCCATCTGTATAAACCAGGAAGTAAATGACTTGGCAATATAAAAGAGGGTAAATTATGTTAATATTTACTGATATGAATAAAGAACATGGCTAATCTCTAATACTTTCAGATTACTTTTAATTATTTTAATTAAAATTGAAATTGAAAGTTTTTTCAGGACAGACACAGTGGCTCACGCCTGTAATCCCAGCACTTTGGGAGGCAGAGGCGGGTGGATCATAAGGTCAGGAATTCAAAACCAGCCTGACCAATATGGTGAAACCCCATCTCTACTAAAAATACAAAAATTAGTCGGGCGTGGTGGCAGGTGCCTGTAATCTCAGCTACTCAGGAGGCTGAGGCAGGAGAATCACTTGAACCTGGGCAGCAGATGTTGCAGTAAGCCGAGACCAGCCACTGCACTCCAGCCTGGGTGACAGAGTGAGACTCTGTCTCAAAAAAAAAAAAAAAAAAAAGGAAGTTTTTTCTTTTTAATCCAATTATAAGTACAGAAAAATATAGACACTTCAAAATTCAGAAAAATATAAGCAGAAAAAAACCTTCTGATTAAATCTTGGCTGGGCACGGTGGCTCACGCCTGTAATCCCAACACTTTGGGAGGCCGAGGCGGGTGTATCATTTGAGGTCAGGAGTTCGAGGCCATCTTGGCCAACATAGTGAAAATCCGGCCGGGCGCGGTGGCTCAAGCCTGTAATCCCAGCACTTTGGGAGGCCGAGACGGGCGGATCACGAGGTCAGGAGATCGAGACCATCCTGGCTAACATGGTGAAACCCCGTCTCTACTAAAAAAAATACAAAAAAAAACTAGCCGGGTGAGGTGGCGGGCACCTGTAGTCCCAGCTACTCGGGAGGCTGAGGCAGGAGAATGGCGTAAACCTGGGAGGCGGAGCTTGCAGTGAGCTGAGATCCAGCCACTGCACTCCAGCCTGTGCGACAGAGCGAGACTCCGTCTCAAAAAAAAAAAAAAAAAAAACATAGTGAAAATCCATCTCTACTAAAAAATACAAAAATTAGCCTGGGCATGGTGTTGCACACCTGTAGTCCCAGCTACCTGGAAGGCTGAGGCAGGAGAATCGCTTGAACCTGGGAGGTGGAGGTTGCAGTGAGCCGAGATCGTGCCACTGCACTCCAGCCTGGGTGACAGAGCAAGACTCTGTCTCAAAAAAAAAAAAAAAAAAAAAAAAAACACTTAAAAATGACTTCTAGACCTTTTTAAACAATTTTTCATGGTTGAGATTATAATGTATAGTCAATTCAATCCAGCATTCCTAAGTTATTCTAACATAAGCACTGGAATTTAAAAAAGGAAACCTTCTCCTTTAAAAAATTCTTAAAGTACTCCCAGATTTTTGTTTTTTTTTTTTACTTTATTTCCACCTATACTCAGCTTCTCTGATCAACATGCTCATCACATTCTCAAGTCCTGACCAGTTCCCAAACAAGCAGCCTCCGAGCTCTCCAACTACCCTCTCCTCACCACACAGTTCTCATTGTCTGTCTCCTGGACCTCCTGCCATTAACACTCAGCTTTCCACTTGCTTTTGAAATCGCTCCACTGCAGTGACCCTCATTCTTTTTTCACCTGAGCTTTTTCATGGAACATTTTATGATGCTTAAGTTCTCTCCTTCATATCTCTCTCATCCTATCCAACTGTTCATAATGCCACGTGGAGTTTCTAGCAGCCAAAGTACCTGTTCAGTCTTGAAGAAACCTACTAGGGTGGATTTTCAAAGCCCCTGGGTATATGTGCTGGCTCCAGGGACTTCTATACCATCTCCCTTTGCCTTAAATATTGCTAGTCTCCGGGTGTGGTATCTCACACCTGTAATCCCAGCACTTTGGGAGGCCAAGGCGGGTGGATCATGAGGTCAGGAGATCTAGACCATCCTGGCTAACATGGTGAAACCCCGTCTCTACTAAAAATACAAAAATATTAGCTGGGCATGGTGGCAGGTGAATGTAGTCCCAGCTACTTGGGAAGCTGAGGCAGAAGAATGGTGTGAACCCGGAAGGTGGAGGTTGCAGTGAGCTGAGATCACACCATTGCACTCCAGCCTGGGCTACAGAGCGAGACTCTGTCTCAAAAAAAAAAAAAAAAAAAAAAATCACTAGAGGCATTTCTAGGGAGAAGGGCCTAAGTCTTCATGAGCTGGCTGACTCGTGAAGGCAGAACTATTTGTTCTTTTTAACAGCCTGGCCATGGAGGCATAGCAAAGGAATGAGATGTTCTGCTTCCTAGAAATCTCTGAGAGACAGTCATCTTTCCCGCCACCACCTGAGACAGGTGCCCTTAGGAGGAACCTCCTTAAGCTCACACAGCCTGAATGAGTGCCTGGCTCCTGAAATTCAGCCCCTCCTGCGTTCTGCCTCACTCAGCCGGTCCCACCCCCAAGCACATCCCGAACACACCTACCTCTTTTCCAGAGCTGTTGCTGGATTGTTCCTGGAGCTGAGAAGCCTTTTCTTTCCCCAACAGCTCTCCTGAAGATGGGGTAGTCGGCAAGGGAAGTAACACACTTCTCTCAGGGAGTTTTGGGGCAGGGGTTGAAGCTGACTCATTCAGGTAATGGAGCTCAGGGTCCTGCTGTGTCTCCGCTGGCACGTCAGGGCTGTCTCCAGCAGAGGAGTTGAAGCCCCCCTCGCTGCCTGGCAGTAGGCCCCAGTCCGTGTACTCGGCACTCCCTCTGGGCTCCTGCTTGCCACTGGGTTGCAAGAGGTCCTTCTCCAGCTCCCGGTAGTCATCTGAGTACTCAGACATCTCCCCTAGGCCCCAATCTTTGCCTAGAAAGGGTAAGTCCTTTCTGATATCCTCAGGTGAGTCCCCCCAGATCCCTGAGGGGGAGCCCCTGTTCAGCATCATGTCCCCATAGTCCAGCAGCTGTGCAGGCCTCTGAACAGGCCTGAGCACAAAAGTGAGATAAGACCTGATGGGGCCCATCTTCTTGGGCTCACAGTTCTCTTTGCGGGGGCAGCTCACCAGGTAGCAGTGGCCCTCGAACCACCAGGCTAGGTCACAGCTGGACAGGTCACAGCAAGCGGCTGTGCAGTCTACGACAGGGAAGGTGTGAGACACCCGCATGATTCTGGTGGTTTCCAAGTTAGGTGAAATGACTGCATTGGAATACGTCCTCCCCTCGCTGCACTGCTTACAGGCACAACCTGTAAACAAAGTAGTTTCTAATGAGGGAGAGAGGCACATACAGGGAAGCACCTCCAGCTTAAGAAACCAGGAAAAGGGAGTCTTCTCAATCCCTGGACAGTCTGGCAAGCAAATAAACAATGGACATTTCCCACAGAAAGATCACAGCCATCCATCAAACCATCCATCCACTCATTCTCCTACCTTCCCACCCACTCATTCATCTTCCATCCACTCATCCTTCCATTCATCCACCCAGCCATCTTTCCTATCTTTCCGCCTTTCTACCCATCCATCGATCCATCCTTTCACCCACATACCCATCCATCTACCCTTCTACTTTTCCATCCATCTATCCATGCATCCGTCCTCCCATCCATCCATCCATCTTTCCATTCTTCTACCTTTCCACTCATCCATCCATCACTCCATCCCTCCACCCATCCACCCACTCATCCATCCAGATTCTTACATCTATCCATGCACCCTTCCATCCATTTGTTCTTTTTTCATATAGTTTCACTCCACTTACTTAACAGAAACAGTCTTCTACATTATATTTATATTATTTATAATACTTTGCTCCTGATATAAAATTCAGTTATACATGTTTACTTTACAAAATAGCATCATGTCTTTGTTTTATTGTTAATTGATTTTAAGTCTCGCAGGCTATCTTGATGCTGGATAAATGGACAGGGAAGCAAACTGTCACAGCGAGGCAAGGAGACCTTTGTAAGGCGGAAGCCTTCAACTCAAAGCTTAGGGCAGTTTTCAGTGTGGCTGGAGGTGGTGGATTCCTTGGCACACCTCTGGGGCGCGCCGTTCCTTTGTTCTGCAAAAAATCACCTGAATGGGGGCTGTTTCGATATACATATGTTAAAAGCAAAGATCTTAATGCCGAATAAAGAAGTTTGAGAAGGCGAGGCTCCCAACAACTAAATCATTCTTCATTTGGTCCAAGTTGCCAGAATTACTTCAGAATCTATTAGACACGCTCTAGAAAGCTCTTCAAGAATGATCAGACTGGAGACCAGGGAACCTGTCACCCATGTTTGTGTGCTCTATAAATCCTAGCCCAATCTGTGGGTATACTAGTTACTTGATGATTGCTGACAAATTAATAAAATCACTGTTGAGGCTTTACAAAGGTAAAAAAGATAGAGAAGTCTGAGTGTGATGGTTCACACCTGTAATCCCAGCACTTTGGGAGGCCAGTGTGGGAGGATTGCTTAAGCCCAGGAGGTTGAGGCTGTAGTGAGCCATGATGGCACCACTGCACTCCAGCCCGAGTGACAGAGCAAGACCCTATCTCAAAAAAAAAAAAAAAAAAAAAAGCACATAGAAGCATCTGCACCTTCTTGAATCTCCACCTGGTTCAGTCCTCCTGCCTCCACCATGTCCATCAAGGTGGCCCATAAGTCCTACAAGGTGTCTACCTCTGGCCCCTGGGCCTTCAGCAGCCACTCCTACATAAGCTGGTCTGGTGCCAGCATCAGCTCCTTGAGCTTCTCTTGAGTAGGCAGCAGCAGCAGCTTCCAAGGTGGCTTGGGCACCAGTATGGGTCCGGGTGGAGGCTATGGTGGGACGAGTGGTATGGAGGGCATCACGGCCATCACAGTCAACTAGAGCCTGCTGAGGCCCCTTAAGCTGGAAGTGGACCCCAACATCCAGGCCATGTGCACCCAGGAGAAGAAGCAGATCAAGACCATCAACAAGTTTGCCTCCTTTACAACAAGGTATGTTTCCTGGAGCAGCAGAACAAGGTGCTGGAGACCAACTGGAGCCTCCTGTAGCAGCAGAAGACAGTTCAGATGAATGTGGACCACATGTTTGACTGCTACATCAACCTTCAGCAGCAGCTGGACACGCTGGGCCAGGAAAAGCTGAAGCTGGAGGCCGAGTTTGGCAACACCCCAGGGCTAGTAGAGGACTTCAAGAACAAGTACAAGGACAAGATTAATAATTTTACAGAAGGCTGGGCACAGTGGCTCACATCTGTAATCCGAACAGTTTGGGAGGCTGAGGTGGGTGGATCAACTGAGGACAGGAGTTTGAGACCAGCCTGACCAACATGGTGAAACCCTGTCTCTACTAAAAATACAAAAATTAGCTGGGCATAGTGGCAGGTGCCTATAATTCCAGCTACTCAGGAAGCTGAGGCAGGAGAATTGCTTGAACCCAGGAGGCAGAGGTTGCAGTGAGCCGAGATCTTGCCATAGCACTCCAGCCTGGGTGAGAGTGAGACTCCATCTCAAAAAAATAAATAAATCAATCAACAAATAATTTTAGCGACAGAGAATGAATTTGTCCTCATCAAGAAGCATGTGGATGAAGCTTACATGAACAAGGTAGAGCTGGAGGAGTCTCGCCTGGAAGGGCAGAACAACGAGATCAACCTCCTCAGGCAGCTGTATGAAGAAGAGATCCGGGAGCTGCAGTCCCAGATCTCGGACACATCTGTGGTGCTGTCCATGGACAACAGCTGGTCCTTGGACATAGACAGCATTACTGCTGAGGTCAAGGCCCAGTATAAGGAGATCACCAACCACAGCCAGGCTGGGGCTGAGAGCCTGCACCAGGTCAAGTATGAGGAGCTGCAGGCTCTGGCTGGGAAGCACAGGGATGACCTACATCATACAAAGACGGAGATCTCTGAGATGAATCAGAACATTGGCTGGCTCCAGACTGAGACTGAGGGCCTCAAAGGCCAGAGGGCTACTCTAGAGGCCACCATTGTGGATGCTGAGCAGCATGGGGAGCTGGCCATTAAGGATGCCAATGCCAAGCTGTCCGAGTTGGAGGCCACCCTGCAGTGGGCCATGCAGGACATGGCGCAGCAGCTGCATGAATATGAGGAACTGATGATCATCAAGCCAGCCCTGGACATTGAGATTGTCACCCACAGGAAGGTGCTGGAGGGCGAGGAGAACCGGCTGGAGTCTGGGATGCAGAACATGAGTATCCATATGAAGACCACCAGTGGCTACTCAGGTGAGCTGAGCTCAGCCTATGGGGGCCTCACAAACCCTGGTCTCAGCTACAGCCTGGGCTCCAGCTTTGGCTCTGGTGGGTGCTCCAGCTCCTTCAGTGGCACCAACTCCTTCGGGGCCATGGTTGTGAAGAAGATCGAGATTCATGATAGGAATCTGAATGATAGCTGGTGTCTGAATCCTCTGATGTTCTGTCCAAGTGAATGGCCACAGCAGCCCCTCCCAGCCTACCCCTTCCTGTGACTGCCCCAGAGCCTGTTGGGGAGGCTGCTGTGCAGGGGAGCATAGGGAACAGGACACCCACCTGAGGCTCAGCCCTCACCCTCAGCCTACCCGCGGGGGAGTTCACTGCCTGAGGTATCCCCTGTTCCCCTTGCCCATGCCTCCAGCTACAAAACAATTCAATGGTTTTTTTCCAAAATAAACCCTCAGCTAGTTCTGCCAACTGCCAAAAAAAAAAAAAAAAAGGAAGACAAGGAAATTGCAAATAACATTTATTGGGATGCAATAACTCAGGAATTCATATTTTGAATTAGGAGAGAACACCTCATAAGAAAAGGGCAAAAAGGAATGAAAAAGTAGAGATTTGCAAGGAAAAACTATGGGTCTCTAAACATTAATGACATCATCTAAAACATTAATGAAGATATTTTCTAGAATATCTTAAAGATGAAATAAGGGGACATTTTGTCTTACACACTCAGCAGCAATGAGTTTGATAAGATGGATGGATGGAGGGGAGTAAGTGATCTACAAGTCATGACAGGGCTTTTCCAATGGCCATCCTTTCTGGAGTGGCCCTCACATCATATCCAATGGTGCTGCCCAAAACTTGGGTGCTTCTGAATCATCTCCAGGTGCTGCTGAAAACCCAGATCCCAGAGCCACATCTCTAGGAGTTCTGATTCAGTAGGCCTGGAGAGGTATGAGAAATCGCATTTTAACAAGGGTCTTGCCAAGGTTATCTTCATTACGGCTTTGTTACATTTTGATAAACTGTACATAACAGTTTTTCTAGCCATATCACCACCCTCAATCCTTGGTATACTCAAATGGGCTCAGCCAGCCCAGCCTAGTCATGGGTCTTCTTAAATGATGCTCACCAATGATTTTTTGCCATGGGTGTATCCACCAAAAGCAAACTGAGTATAATGAAGATAAAGATTTCTGATCAAAGAAAGTCTGGCCTTTCCATCCAGATCTAGTATGCAATTCTTTTCAGTATACAAACATAAAGTTTTCCTAGTATATGTGAAATGTGATTTTATTTTCCCATGGAATAGTCATGATAATAATAAAATTCCTGTTTACAGAAAACCATTCATGCATGAGGTCTGCCTTTCATGCTTTTACATGTAAAATAATTCTATTGAAAAGCAAACTAACAGCACCTTCACCTCAGGTTGATCTGAGTTGCTTACACTAGACAAGAAACTCAAGCCCAACACGGGTATCTCCAGGGTAGTAGTTCCCTACCTGCAACTGTCACCAGCAGCAGCAATGAAGAGAGCACACCTGTGGGGGGCGCCATTCTGCACCACACAGTGGGTGATGGCAGGCTTCTGAGGCGGCCCTGCAGAGCGTTTGGTGCAAGCTTCCTTTGATGTTTTTTAGGAGCCAGATTTGGCCTCAAGAACTTCAAAGGAAAAACATAAAAGAGGAAGGAAGAAAAGAATAGGTAAATGTAGAAACATCCAAAATTATTTCTATCATTTATTCATGTCAGTGGGAAGCCTGTCCTAGTCACATCACAGAGCCACATTCCAGGCAAACATCCACCTAGAGCATTTGTTCAAATAGCCAGTATAGTTCCTGAGAAGAGCCAAAGAATTTCAGGCTTACTCTCCTTACAAGCTGTGGAAATAAACGAGGACCAACAAAATGAGAAAAGCAAAGGCTATTTATTCAGAGCTTGCTATAGAAAGGCAATCAGCCACCATCACTTGTCTTTGGCAGAGACTCAAAGACAGGCAGAGGAGTGGGAAAACTTTATAGTGGAAAAAGGGAAAGTCTCAGGTGTGCTTTAATTGGAGGCTGTTGGAAGGGGACGCTGCAGGCGGCTCACTAGAAGTGGAGCATCCTACGTGATTGGTTAGGGGGCATGTTTGGCGTTCTCTGACTGGTCCAAAGTTGGAAGAAGGGATAAAAATTAAGGAAGCCATTAGTTATTAATCAAGTCCTGGTCATTCGGGGCTGACTGTTACAGAAGTTACTGTTTAGCTTCCAGGATTGTTTTTAGAGATAGCAACCTGGCTTCCTACAAGTCTGACTTATAGCAGGCTGGCTTCCTAGGCTGCTTATTGTAGATAAGGGACTGGTTTCCCGGGCTGTGGATTGTCGGTCAAAGTTCTATTTTATATTTGTTCTGGCCATTGTCTGCTTTTATATGCAGGCTCTCAAAGCTAAAACTATGAAATAATGATGGAATAAATCATACTACTGTATTTCATATATATATGTGTGTGTATATATATATATTTGAGACAGAGTCTTGCACTGTCATCCAGGCTAGAGTGCAGTGGCACAATCTTGGCTCACTGCAATCTCTGCCTCCTGGGTTCAAGTGATTCTTGTGCCTCAGCCTCCAAGTAGGTGGGACTACAGGCACACACTACCACACCCGGCTAATTTTTGTATTTTTAGTAGAAACAGGGTTTTGCCATGTTGGCCAGGCTGGTCTCGAACTCCTGGCCTCAAGTGATCTGCCCATCTCGGCCTCTCAATGATTACAGGCGTGAGCCATCGTGCCCAGCCTATATTTCATGAATTCTAACACGTAAATATTTTCACATTTTACCATTTCTGATATCAGGATGTCCTACAATTGCAGATGGCCACGTGCCAGGCAGGAAGTGGATGGTATTGTTTATGCATGCACATCAGCTGTGCAGAACTGGAGTCAAACAGAGGCTTGGAAGAACATCCCAAAGACAACATGAGGCACTCGCTTAAGATAATGCTGCATCCCAGCTGGGCGTGGTGGCTCACACCTGTAATCCCAGCACTTTGGGAGGCCAAGGCAGGTGGGTCACGAGGTCAGGAGATCAAGACCATCCTGGCTAACACGGTGAGGCCCCGTCTCTACTAAAAATACAAACAATTAGCCAGGCATGGTGGCGGGCGCCTGTAGTCCCAGCTACTCTGCAGGCTGAGGCAGGAGAACGGTGCGAACCCACGAGGCGGAGCTTGCAGTGAGCCAAGATTGTACCACTGCACTCCAGCCTGGGTGACAGAGTGAGACACTGTCTCAAAAAAAATAAAAAAGGAGAAATGCTACATTCCCCCAAAGCTCATGACGGCACACAGGCAATATGTGGAAAAGCCACAGGTATCAATAACTGCACTGACAAGTTATTGGGCAGGAAGAAAATTTAAGAATACCTTAATGTGTCAGTTACGTGTTCCTTTTAACATATGCACAAGAATGATTTATGATAAAAATCTGTCTAAATAAGCACCCCCCTCAATTTCTTTCAATTTGTTTAAACATTCTAAGTGAGAAGAAAATGATAAATCTTGGCTTAATTGACAGCATTCTTTTTCTTAGTGGTATTTAAAATAATCATGCATCTTATTAAATACAATCATTAGCATCTTACATTTAATTGAATTTGGTGAATATAAGCACTTCATTTTTGCCTGGTACTTTCTCGGTGTGATCTTCACAACAACCCAGACATATTGTTATCTCTGCATTAGATGATACAATTGAGGTTCAAAAAAGTGAACTGGTTTGCCCAAGGTAGAAGAACCAGTACAAGGCAGTCTGGACTTGGAGCTGCACTCCAAGTGCTTATTATTTCAAATACATAACAAAGACTCCCAGGAGGAAACACACAAGCTAATGTTCAAAAAACCTACATAAGGTTTCCTAATGTGGTGTCAGAATCCTGCTGTGAGTTGCAAGATGGTATGCTGTGATAAACTAGATTTTAGTTCCAATTCACACCAGTCTCTCCCACCCACCCCTTCATTCCTCCTCCCTCCACACAGAGGATGTGTGGATAAAACCTTATAGAAGGATAAGACTCTTCCTCACCCATTTCCAGAAACACTGCAGTACTTTTAGAAATTTATAAGTGTCATAGGGATAAAAAAGAGAGGGAAACACCCCTACAGATGTCTCCAGTCAGTTATTTAAGAACTCTGTGGCAGCCTAGTGGGGGCAGGAAATAACCGGAAAGGACAAGGAGCCTGCAAACAAAATCAAACACATAACATTCTCTTAAGATGGTGTCTGAAGTTCTAGGCCTTGTTTTTGAGTTTAACCGAGGAACAATTCAAATCACAAGAGTGCCGCCCGTTGAACTGCACATAGGGGCCTGCCATCGACCACACAGAGCACAGGTGCTGCCTAGCCTAACACCATCGCTGGCCATGCTCTGGGTAGGTGAAAAGGGCCTTTAAGGTCCAGAGGTGGGCTGAGTTAGACCAAGGGACAGGAAGGAACCAGAGTAAAGGTGAGCTAAGGTAAGGTCAGGAGGTGGGTGTAACACCTCTGTGTCAGTACAATGGACCCGAGGCCATCAGAACACCTGCTTTGATAAGGTAAAATGGAGAAAGAAAACAGTAAGCATTTCATAACATTCATGCCTAAAACCCTAGAGGAAGAATACCTGGTTCTGCAAAGTTTGCCACCAATAACTCCCTTTGCTTCCAGTGAGGAAAGTATTTTAGAGATGGGAGGTGGAAGGGAAGACTGGGCCATCTTCCATCTGCAGCCATTGACTACTCCCTAACCAAAGGGCAAGAGAAGAGCAACTGGCCTCCCAGAAATGACATTTATTCAGCTGCCCAAGGTGCTGGGGCCCAGAATAGCAACACCGCTATCAGCCAGGAATCATTGGTCAAGAATCCCATGGATAAAGATTGGGCCTCCACCGTACCATATGGTACCTTCAGGCAAATTAAGAAAAGGCAGCTCTAAGAGAAGATACTGCTCTGAAGGAACACAGTTTGGCAAATGGACTGTAAACCAAATTCCCAATCCCATGCTCCTTTGATGAATGCCTTTGGTTGTGCAAGGTACAACTTTCACAACCATATTGCACCTGGAAAGCAATTCATTGTCATTATCTCAGTGCAAATTTTACAGGTGCTCAGCATAAAAAGCGTTTCCTCTTCTCAATACCATATTTAAGGTTCTTTTTTGGGGGTACATTAATGTAAGAAGACAATGCGTCTCCATTTCCTCAACATTAAAAGACATATGGACTAGGTGTTATCAAAAATTCCTTCAGCTCTAATAGCTTATAAGTGTTGCTTTTTTATTTTTGTTTTTATTTGTTATTTTGGGACAGAGTTTTGCTCTTGTCACCCAGGTTGGAGTGCAATGGTATGATCGTGGCTCACAGCAACCTCTTCCTCCCGGGTTCAAGTGATTCTCCTGCTTCAGTCTCCTGAGTAGCTAGGATTACAGGTGCCAACCACCATGCCCAGCTAATTTTTGTATTTTTAGTAGAGATGGGGTTTCACCATGTTGGCCAGGCTGGTGTCAAACTCCTGACCTCAGGTGATTCACTCACCTTCGCCTCCCAAAGTGCTGGGATTACAGGCATGAGCCACTGCACCTGGCCAAGTGTTGCTTTTTAAATACATAGTTAGTTAGTACTTTATGGGTTAAATAATGCTTCACATATATTATCTTATTTGATCTACTTGTAGGAACTGTTTCTGAGTTAGTTCTCATTCCCATTTTACAGGAAAGGACGCTGAGTTTCAGAGTCAGTCTTTAGATTCAAGACCTCAAGCTTTCACTGTGGCACCCCCACCCTCTTTGATGGTTCTGTGAAGTTCGTCCATTCCACTCTGGATTACTTAAGACTTTCCTTACTTATTATTCAGTCTCCGAATGACCCAGTTCTCTTGACGGACTCATGCTCTCTCCTGCTGCTTGCCTTCTGCCCACCTCACTGTAGTTTTCTGTCTTTATTAAAAGGGAAGAAAATATTTAAAGAATTTACATAGAAAGCCTGTCAAGCTCTTTAACAATTTTGATCAAAGGTAAAGTTGAGTCAAGTGACAAAATAAAACTTTTAAAATAAGGCTTCACAAGTTCAAAATTTTATAAATAGTACAAGCCCATATATCCTTCCATAAACTCTGCATGGATCAATTGTATACATGTAAAGATCTGAAAGGAAACATCCTCCCATGGTGAAAACCGGTGACAATAATAAATGCTTTTTTTCTTTTCCTTTTTTGCTTCTTTTCTGATCCGTATTTTCTATTTTTTCTAAACTGAACACGTCTTACCTTTGTATTAATAAAATACACATGTAGTTTTCATTTTTATAGAAGACAGATATTTTAATATGGTCATTCTGACACAGGTTTTTAAACAAAATTACCGAGAGATGTTGGAATGAATATTTCTTTATTTTTATTTTTATTTTTATTTTTGAGACACAGTCTCACTCTGTCACCTAGGCTGGAGTACAGTGGTGCGATCTCAGCTCACGCAACATCCACCTCCCAGGTTCAAACGATTCTCCTACCTCAGCCTCCCAAGTAGCTGGGACTGCAGGTGCGTACCACCATACCCGGCTCATTTTTGTATTTTTAGTAGAGACAGGGTTTCGCCATGTTGGCCAGGCTGGCCTCGAACTCTTGACCTCAAATGATCTGCCCGCTTCAGCCTCCCAAAGTTTTGGGATTATAGGTGTGAGCCACTGCCCCTGGCTGGAATGGGTATTTCTGACTCCTGATATTTCTGGCCGTATTCTGTTCCTCAATCTCATTCCTTCTCTAAGCTTCCGGTCATGCGTGACCCCTAGGCCATCTGAGAAGCCTCACCCCAGCTGAATTATTTCCCTTCTTTGGGTGATGGTGATGACATCACTGATTCAGAGATGGTGTAAGGCTCAGGACTGGTGTCAGAGAATGAATGAGATGTGGGAATGGGGTGAGCCCAGAGATAGGGCCAGAAATGGGCAAAGCACAGAAAGGTATTCAACAAGTACTGATGGAGCACTTCCTGTGCCAGGACACGGATAAGGGAGGGATGAAGGTCAAAGATGCAAAGAATGAGGCTCAAGGATAAGATGAAGGTGACTGTGGCAAAGACTGCCTGTTCAGTGAACACTCTCCATTTATTCCTTAGTAATAAAACTCACATAATTATCTGGGGCCCCAGAATACCCAACTAACAGACCCCTCACCTTTTGCAGCTTAGTGTGGTCATGTGATTATACACTGGTCAAGGAGACAGAAAAGGAACTATTGAATAAAACTTCTGAGGAAAGCTCTTTTTGTCCTTCTCATCTTTTCTTCTTTCTGCTGCCTAGAACAGAATACAAGGTCTGCTGCCACAGCAGCCATCTAGGACTACACGGAGGCCTTGAGAAAGCAAGCCAGTGCTGGGAAGATGGAAGGAGCTGGGTCCTTGAAGACGTGGGACTGCCTACCAGCCCTGGACAGCCAACCTTTGATTTCTTGAGGAAAAAATAAACTTTTCTCTCATTTAAACCACTGCTTATCTTGAACATCTGTTTCTAAGAAGCCAGGCTGGGTGCAGTGGCTCATGCCTGTAATCCCAACACTTTGGGAGGCTGAGGCGGGTGGATCACCTGAGGTCAGGAGTTTGAGACCAGCCTGACCAACATGGTGAAACCCTGTCTCTACTAAAAATACAAAAATTAGCCGGGCGTGGTGGCACACGCCTGTAATCCCAGCTACTTGAGAGGCTGAGGTGGGAGAATCACTTGAACCCAGGAGGTGGAGGTTGCAGTGAGCCGAGATTGTGCCATTGCACTCCAGCCTGTGCAACAAAAGCCAGACTCCATCTCAAAAAAAGAAAAGAAAAAGAAAAGAAAGAAAGCCAGACCTAATTTTATCTGGTAAGTGACACTATTTGACCTTTTTTTTTTTCCTGTTTATGGGTTATAAAAAAATTCGGTTCAGGTAAGATCAAAGCAGACACCTACAGTGAGTAATGGCTGCTTTATGGAGAATGCAAATACTATAATGCCAAATGACAATCTAATAATTTTTAAAGTGGCAGATATACCCCTGTATTCTGAAATCACTTATATGGTAGCTAACATTTGCTTCCTTATAGGAGCAATTAATTTTTTAGGTGTATGTATATTTTCTCTTCAACTAAATTGTAAACTTCCTGAGGAAAGGGACGAATTTAAAACATAAGCTGACACATTCATACTTCTAGGTTTTACTTATTTCTCATCTACTAATATTAACAATTTTAGTTAAAAAAAGAAGGCTTGAGTATGCATTTTAAATACAAATATGTTCCTTTCATTAAATACATTTTTTAAAATGACATGATTTCAAAATTGCTGCTCTCCATGCCAAATAACTTTGCAATCCCCAACTGTGAACGAAGTAATTGGCAGCATAGTAGAAAGAAGATGCTTAAATGCCCATTTTTAAGTCTCAAGGAGAAAGCAATTTAAAAAATAAACAGAAGATTAAATTATATCCATATCTCTTCAAATTCTAACAATTAACAACCACTAGGTAGAAGATGTAACAGAAAACTATAGCAATAAAAATTACAGAAACCATAATAGAGGACTACAGCAGCAGCAACAGACAAAAAATAGAAGACCTAAGGCTGACTTTAACAAGGTATTTGCATATCTATTTTAAGACAACCTTAAAATGCTACTAAGGAAAAAATAAATAAATAAAATGCTACTGAGGAACACAACAAAACCTTAAATAGATGGAGAAAAATGTTAAATAAATGGGGAAAAACATGCATAAATGTTCTTGGACAAATAGACTCAGTATCATAAATATATCAGTGTTTCCTAAATTAACCCATAAAGTTCTTCATGTCCAATAAAATGATGCTGGCAGAATTTTTATTTGGGTGAATGAAAAACTAGAAAAAATGAATTTTAAAGTGCACATGGGAAAATTAACAAGAAAAAAGGCCAAAATGTTTTGAAAAATAAGATAATTGAGGGAAAACTGGTCTTACCATATAATGAAATATATTATTTTAAAAATCATTAAAAGAGGATGGCTGGCCGGCGCGGTGGCTCAAGCCTGTAATCCCAGCACTTTGGGAGGCCGATACGGGCGGATCACGAGGTCAGGAGATGGAGACCATCCTGGCTAACATGGTGAAACCCCGTCTCTACTAAAAAATACAAAAAACTAGCCGGGCAAGGTGGCGGGTGCCTGTAGTCCTAGCTACTCAGGAGGCTGAGGCAGGAGAATGGCGTAAACCCAGGAGGCGGAGCTTGCAGTGAGCTGAGATCTGGCCACTGCACTCCAGCCTGGGCAACAGAGCGAGACTCCGTCTCAAAAAAAAAAAAAAAAAAAAAAAAAAAAAAAAAGGATGGTACAGGTGCAAAAATGGATCACTGAATGGTGCAGATATTCAATAAATGGATCCAAATACTTCCAAGACCAAAGGACATGATTAAAAATAGCATGTCAAATCAGTGGAGAAGGCCAGGTACAGTGGCTCAGGCCTGTGAGCCAACTGCTCATACTTTGGGAGGCTGAGGCAGGTGGACTGCTTGAGCTCAGGAGTTAGAAACCAACTTGGGCAATATGGTGAAACCCCGTCTCTACTAAAACTACAAAAAATTAGCTGGGTGTGGTGACAGCCACCAGTAATTCCAGCTACTTAGGAGGCTGAGGCACGAGAATCGGTTAAACTTGGGAGGTAGAGGGTGCAGTGAGCTGAGATTATGCCACTGCACTCCAGCCTGGGTGACAGAGCCAGGCCCTGTCTCAAAAAAAAAAAAGGCCAGGCACAGTGGCTCACACTTGTAATCCCAGCACTTTGGGAGCCCAAGGTGGGCAGATCATGAGGTCAGGAGATCGAGACCATCCTGACCAACATGATGAAACCCCATCTGTACTAGAAATACAAAAATTAGCCAGGCATGGTGGCACGCGCCTGTAATACCAGCTACTCGGGAGGCTGAGGCAGAAGAATTGCTTGAACCCGGGAGGCAGAGGTTGCAGTAAGCCAAGATCGTGCCACTGCACTCCAGCCTGGGCAACAAGAGCAAAATTCTGTCTCCAAAAAAAAAAAAAAAAAAAAAAAAAAAAAAATCAGTGGAAAAAAGGTAGGTTGTTAAATAAATTGTATTAGAGAAACAGGTAGTAACTGAAAAAAAATGCTAAGCTGTATCCCTGCACCAAGATAAATTTCTTTTTCTTTCTTTTAGTTTTTACTTTTACAGGTGTTAAAATAAATTTCTAATGAAAAGCACAAGCCCATAAAAGCACTACAAGAAACTATGAGACTGACTTTTGACAAGGGCTCCAGGACAGTTCAATGGGGAAAGAATAGTCTTTTCAACAAATGATGCTGCAACAAACAGATATCAACATGCAAAAGAATAAAATTTGACCCCTACCACACACCATATACTAAAATTGACTCAAAATGGATCAAAGACCCAAATATCAGAACTAAAACTACAAAACTATTAGAAGAAAACATGGGTGTCAATCTTCATGAACTTCGAATACACGATGGTTTCTTAAATATGACACCAAAAGGACAAACAATAAAAGAAAAAATAGATAAAATAGACATCACCAAAATGAAAAACTTTTGTGCTTCTAAGGACACCATCAAGCAAATGAAAAGACAGCCCATGGAATGGGATGAAATTCTTGCAAATCAAAAATCTAATAAGGGACTTGTATCTAAAGTATACAAATAAGCATTATAAGTCAATAATAAAAAGACAAATCATTTTAAATATGAACAAGAACCTGAATAGACAGTTCTCCAAAAAGATACATAAATGGCTAATAAGCTTATGAAAAGATGCTCAATATCATTAGCAATCAGGGAAATGCAAGTCAGAGAGACAATGAGATACCACCTCATACCCACTAGCATGGCTATAGTAAAAAAGATAATTAAAAACGTTGTCAAGCATGTGAGAAATTGGACTCCTCATACACTGTTGGTGAGAATGTAAAATAGTGCATGCAGCCACTTAGAAAATAATTTGGTAGCTCTTCAAACAGTTAAACAGAGTTACTATATAACCCAGCAATTCTACTCCTATGTATATACCCAAGAAAAATGAAAATATGTAGCCACAAAACAATGTGTACATGATACAGGAGTTAGGCCTGGCAGGGTGGCTTGCTCCTATAATCCTAGCACTTTGGGCGGCTGAGCAGGGAGGATCGCTTGAGCCCAGGAGTTTGTGATGAGCCTGGGCAACATAGGCTAAGCCTATGGTTTTTTCGAGCCAACTCTGTCTCAAAAAAAAAAAAAAAAAAAAATTGTACATGAATGTTGATAATAGCCAAAAAGTAGAAACAACCCAAACATTCATCAACTGAAAAATGGATAAAAATAATGTGGTATATCCATGTAAAGGCATAATAGGCAATATAAAGGAATGAAGCACTAATACATGCTAGAGCATGATAAACCTTGAAAATATGCTTAAAAAAAAAAAAAAACCCAAAAACATTATGCTAAGTGAAAAGAAGCCAGTCAGGAGGAACCACATATTATATGATTCAATTTATATGAAATATGCAGGATGGGCAACTCCACATAGACAAAAAGTAGATTAGTAGTTGTTCAGAGTTGGCAGATTGGAAGAAAATGGGGAGTAAACTATAAGATGTACAGAGTTTTTGCTTTTTTTTTTTTTTTTTTTTTAAGTAATGAAAACATTCTAGGCCAGGGTCAGTGGCTCACGCTTGTAATCCCAGCACTTTAGGAGGCTGAGGCGGGCAGATCACCTGAGGTCAGGAGTTCGAGATCAGCCTGGCCAACATGCTAAAATACAAAAATTAGCCAGGCATGGTGGCGGGTGCCTGTAGTCCCAGCTACTCAGGAGGCTGAGGCATGAGAATCGCCTGAATCTGGGAGGTGGAGGTTGCGGTAAGCTGAGATCATGCCACTGCACTCTAGCCCAGGCGACAGAGAAAGACTCTGTCTCAAAGAAAAAAAAAAGAAAAGAAAAATATGGATAAATTTTATCCACTAATAAAATATATGGATTTTTTAAATGTTCATGGAAAATCACCATAAGTGCAGTAAAAGTGTCAACAACAAACTGGGAAAATATTTGCAACTCATATTGCAGACAAAAGATAATTTCCCTAACACATAAGAGCACTTTCAAATTAATAAAAATTCAACGGAAAAAGTCTATCAACAGACAGAACATAGAAAAGAAAATATAAGCACATTTGAAATACATTAAAAGATGTTCAGGCCCAGGGGTGCAGTTGCTCACCCCTGTAATCCCAGCACTTTGGGAGGCTGTGGCAGGTGGATCACTTGAGCCTAGGAGTTCAAGACCAGTGTGGACAACATAGGGAGACCCTATCCCTTAAAAAAATATAATTAGTGTGGCATAGTGATATGCACCTATAGTCCCAGCTACTCAGAAGGCTGAGGCAAGAGGATCACTTGAGCCCAGGAAGCAGAGGTTGCAGAAAGCTGAGATCACATTGCACTCCAGCCTGGGTGATAAAGTGAGACTCTGTCTCAAAAAAAAAAGAAACAAAGAAAAAAGAAAAAAAGGATGCTCAAATTTACTCGTAAAAAGAAAAATGCAAATTAAAACAATGAGATGCCATTTTTTACCTAAGAGATTGTCACATATGGAAAAAGTGTGGGCCAGGCATGGTGGCTCACACCTGTCATCCCAATACTTTCGGAGGCCCAGGCGGGAGGATCACTTGAGTCCAGGAGTTCGAGGCAGGCCTGGGTAACACAGCGAGACCTCATCTCCACAAAACATAAAAGAATTAGCCAAGCATAGTGGCACCACCTGTAATTCCAGCTACTTGGGAGGCTGAGGTAAGAGAATTACTTGAACCTGGGAGGTCAAGGCTGCAGTGTGTCCAGATTGTGCCACTGCACTCCAGCCTGGGTGACAGAGTGAGACCCTGTCTACAAAATAAAGAAAAAGAAAAGATGGAAAAAAGAAAGAAAAACAGGAAACAACCAAATGTTTGTCAGCAGAAAACCAATTAAATAAACTATGGTCTGGTCATAAAATGAAATACCTTGCATTAGTAAAGAAGCTCTTCATGTACTGTTACATACTAAGACCTTTTGTTAAGTGAAAAAAGAAAGTGCAGAATAGTATATACAGTACTCACCTCTTGTGGGAAAGGGAATGGGGTGGGAGAAATGTAAATTTGCTTGAAAATGTATAAAATATCTCTGGAAGAATACACAAAAAATTGTTAAGATCTGTGCTGATGAGCGGAAAGAGGGCTCAGGAAGAATTTTTTTTAAAACAAATAGCCTTTTGTACTTTGTGAATTGTGTGAATGTCTTTAATATTTTAAAAATAAATAAATTTAATATTCCTGCCTTTACTTTTGGTCGCTGAGAGCTTACATCTACTACTTGGCATTAAGAGCTTCAAGTGAGTAACACCAGAGAGCAGTAAGAAAAGACCTGGGTTAAATGCAGGAAGGGAATCTGTGCATAACACAGAGGGGGTGGTGGATGAGCAGGGTGGGCAGACTTAGCAAATGAAAATACAGTGCAGGATTCCCAGGTAAATGTGAATTTCAGGTGAATAACATTTTTTTAATTCTGCAGTATTTGGGACATTATTATAGTGTTTTGTCTGACAACTCTAACTATGAGAAAATGCCCATGTGCCCATTTAGAACTACAGCTCATGTATTTCTCTCCCCAGAAGATCTACAAACACAACACTATGAAGAGAAAGAGCTGACATTTACACTTCACTCCTAGAAGCAACAGCTCAACCCAGATTTTCAGTCCATATCCTCAATCCCCACTGATTTCTGAAATCACTTAACGTAAGCACAAACAACTGGTTAACAAGAGAGAGAACACGAGGAGGAACACTTAGATCATTTGAGGGAAAGAAAGAAACAAAATGAGGGAAAGACCTAGAAAACAAACCACTGAACAAAAGGAATGGATTTTAATTTTAATTTTCAATTTTTTTTTTGCATTGAGTAACCTTTATTTCAAAGAGATGGAATTACCATGCTGCTCTGAGACAAATTGTTTTTCAGAGCTGGCTAACAGCTTTCATCTCAGCTGGGGCTGAGTGTATGAAAAAAAATCCTGTATATGACAGCCAGGATTCAACATAGCCAGAATCTGATATTTACTTCTTAACTGCCTTGGTTTTTGGTAAGGCTTGCCCAGAACTATCCTGTGGATAATAGGAGGAAATACATTATTCATAGATTTCTCTTTCCATTTCACTGCAGTAGAGTTTGCTTTTGATTTTAGAAAAGTAGCTGTGACCAATACACACAGGTCAGCTAAGAACAACCCCAAGACACCCCATGGCAGGTTTCCTAAGACTGTGATGAATTGCGAGCATGTTTCACAGATTGATTCAAATGTTGGAAGGAGCCAGCCTTAGCAATTCCTGACATATGCCAGGACAGATGCCTTGGGAGAGGAAGCAAATGCTCCCAACTGTGTTTCCATCCCCTTCTCTTCTCCTCCTGGTCTTCTTTCTATCACCTCCCAATCGCCCAGTGCTCTCTCCCATACCCTGGAAATATCCAGCTCAGAAGCCAGTTATCTATGCAGCCTTCCTCAGCTTCCCAAACACAGCCTCCAAGCTGAGGTCACTGCATCCTCCTCTAGACAAGTCCCAAGGCTAGATTATCACCACAAGTGCAACTATGTATAAAAATTGTAATTCACATTTGTAAAAACTACCATTCATTCCATAATGTTCCTGGCATTTTACATCCATTAGTTGTAATCCTCTGGGGGAAAAGCAAAACAAAACAATTACATATTATTGTCCCCATTTTATAGATGATGAAACCGAAGCTCAGAAAGGCTAAGGTATCCAAGAATTAGACCCAATCTGGGTGTGTGTGACACCATAGAATATGTTCTTTCTCTATGCTGTGCTGCATATGTGTCTCTCTCCTTCACTAAAAAAAAAAAAAAAAAAAAAATCAATTGGGTTTTCTTCTAATTTATAAAAGCAATAAATATTTATTATAGAGAATCTAAGCAATCAGGTGTAGCACAGTGAATGACATTGTTTTACCAGCCAGTCTCTCGCTGTCATTCTCCTCTCTGCCAAGTGACCTCACTATGTCATCATCACTCAGCATCTCATCGCCTGGTTCCCATACATCCCACTGTAAGCCACAAGGCAGGGGCTCTGTCTGATTGCAACTATATTACCAGGTACTATAGGAGGGATTGGTACATAGTAAGAGCTCAGATTTCTTCAATAAATGTATGAATGAATAAATGAATGATAAATCTCCTGAATAATTAAAAGTGAACTGTAATATATAGTATTTAGAGTTCATTGTAATGAATTTGTAAACAATTCCATTAATTTACATTATACAGCTTTTTTACTTTGGTCTTATTTTTATTGGCATCCATGGGAAATGACAAATGTACATTATACCATTATGAATAATAATAAAAGATTGGAAACAACCTAAATGTCAATTGACAGGAGACTGGTTTAACAAATTATGATATAGCCAGGTAATGAAATTCTATGCAGCTCTATATACACATTGGTATTACTGAAATCTCTAGATACTAAGTAAAAAATGCAAGCAAAGTCAGTGATTATAGTAAGCTACCTTTATGAAGAAGAAAAGAGGATATTTATTTCTATCTATCCTATTTGCCTGTATTTGCAAAAAAAAAAAAATACAGAAGAATATAAAACAAACTAAGAGAAGTGATTATGTGTGGAGGGAAAGGGGAAATTAGGTGAGACACAAGGGTGGGAAAGAGACCTCCCACTGAGTAAGTTTTTATATGTTTTTACTCTAGATAATGTGATATAGCCTATAAATATTTTAATCACCTTTTTTTTTTGAGACGGAGTCTTGCTGTCGCCCAGGCTGGAGTGCAGTGGCGCGATCTGGGCTCACTGCAAGCTCCGCCTCCCGAGTTCACGCCATTCTCCCGCCTCAGCCTCCCAAGTAGCTGGGACTACAGGCGCCCGCCACTGTGCCCGGCTAATTTTTTGCATTTTTAGTAGAGACGGGGTTTCACTGTGTTGGCCAGGACGGTCTCGATCTCCTGACCTCGTGATCCGCCCGCCTCAACCTCCCAAAGTTCCGGTGATTACAGGCATGAGCCACCGCGCCCGGCAAGTTAATCACTTTTAAAGGCAAAAAGTGTTACAAAACAGCAGTTCCATGCCTATTCTCCCCAGTCCCAAGACCTACTCTGAAGATATAACCACCTTCAACACTTTCAGTTCTTCTTTCTGTTACTTTGCCTCCATCTTTTAAAGGATAATTTGTATCACTATTTCTTGAGCTTTCCATTTCAAACATTCTCTTTTGCATCTTACTATGAAAGATGAAGATTTAGTCACCTCCTACCATGCTGCACACAGACACATACACACATCATCCCTTCTCTACTTCTCTCTCACGGTTCTGTTATCGTTTAATTCCATCTATTCCCTCTTAAGAAAAAATATTATCAGAAATATGAGTTTCTCTGGTAAGTAAGATGAACATCCATCTTTTAAGCAAGGCAGTGCTTTCTAGAACTGAAAGACCAAAGACAATTGTCAAAGTGAATTTTTCCACTCTTCTACAGAAGACATTATTTGTAGGTATTAAAGACTCTGTTATATGTTGTTTTAATACTCCTTGGAAATATTGCTTAAATACAAGGCTTTACAAAAATTACTGGTATGAAAATTGAGGATATTTTTAAAACCCAATTAATCATGTAAAACATCCGGTATGATCCTCTTGAGGTATCCTTAAAAATTCATATATTCAAATACCATTCAAGTCTAATTTAACTTGATGTTCTTAAGATGAGTAATTAAGTTTCTTACTGCAGTATGATTTTTAATAAGGTTATTATATATTTTTTTAAGACGGAGTCTCGCTCTGTCGCCAGGTTGGAGTGCAGTGGCGCCATCTCAGCTCACTGAAACCTCCGCCTCCCGGGTTCAGGCTATTCTCCCGCCTCAGCCTCCCGAGTAGCTGGGACTATGCACGCCACCAAGCCCAGCTAATTTTTGTATTTTTAGTAGTGACAGGATTTCACCATGTTGGCCAGGATGGTCTCCATCTCTTGACCTCGTGATCTGCCCGCTTCGGCCTCCCAAAATGCTGGGATTACAGGCGTGAGCCACCGTGCTCGGCCTGGTAATTTTTGACAGCGTATTTTCTAAAAACCCATACGAATGCAGTATAGACTTTAAAAAATAACTTTTATTTTCCACAGGGTTTACGTTATTATAACTATGTGAATATTCTCACTAATGAACCACATATATATATTTCTCTTAAAAACTTTCGTTGGCCGGGCATGGGGGCTCACGCCTGTAATCCCAGCACTTTGGGAGGCCGAGGCCAGCGCATCACGAGGTCAGGAGATCCAGACCATCCTGGCTAACACAGTGAAACCCCGTCTCTACTAAAGAGACAAAAAATTAGCCGGGTGAGGTGGCGGGCACCTGTAGTCCCAGCTACTGGGGAGGCTGAGGCAGGAGAATGGAGTGAACCTGGGAGGTGGAGCTTGCAGTGAGCCGAGATCGCGCCACTGCACTCCAGCCTGGGCTACCTCGGGAGCTAATAAATTTCTCATTTGGTTGCTTTCTTAGTTTTCTATATATCTATCACTATTCTTTTCCAAATATAACAATAAAACTATAAAATGTTTTTCAGTAAGTCAAACTCATCACTCATATAAAGAAATAATGGTGTTTAATTAAATTAATAAAATGCTGAATTCAAAGAGGACTTTAAAAATTGGGGAATGTTAAAGGGATGTCAAGTAAAGATATTTAAGCAAATTTAAAAACTTTATTATCAATATTTCATTTAAAAGTTGATATTTAATATAAAAGTAGGAAGGATATAATCTCATAATAAGGAACGACCATTTACATTTAATAAATGTAGTCGTGATAACTAAAAAAAGTCCTAGTAATAATACAATGGAATCTCAAATGTGAAATATTAGGATATGATTAAATATTATTGAATATCCCTACAATGAATTACAATGAATACATTTAAATAATCTAGTAGCAGAGCACTTAATGGTATGATACAATGTCTATGATACAGTATTACATGAAAAATTGAGCTTATAAACAGAAAACACAGTATTATCCAGGAATGGAAAAAGTCTGAATTTCTATATCTAGTAAAACAGCAATGTCGCAAAATCTTGATATTGCTGGGGAAAATATAATAAATATGTTTTTAAATACCTAGCCGTACTCACAAGAGAATAAAGGATATCCCTAAAGGCCCAAAACAAAGAGGGAGCTAGAAAGCAGAGTGGAAAGCTTATGGCGAAGCTGCAGCTGCCAGACACAGTGCTGATTTGTACAACAGAGAGATGTGAGTTTCATGGATGCACAGAGGACAGAAGTCAGAGCCTTGGGCTCACTCAAGGTGGGGAGTAGGAGCAAAAGTGCCTCATAAAGCCAGGAACCCTAAAGAAGTAGAACCTTGGTGGGGTGTGGTGGCTCATGCCTTTAATCCCAGCACTTTGGGAGGCTGAGGCATGTGGATCACCTGAGGTCAGGAGTTCGAGACCACCCTGGCCAACATGCTGAAACCCTGTCTCTACTAAAAATACAAAAATTAGCCAGATGTGGCGGCACATGCCTATAATCCCAGCTACTTGGGTGGCTAAGGCAGGAGAATCACTTGAACCCGGGAGGCGGAGGTTGCAGTGAGCCAAGATCACACCATTGCACGCCAGCCTTGGTGACAAAGTAAGACTCTGTCTCAAAGGAAAATAAAAATAAAAATAATACAAATAAATAAAAGAAGTAGAACCACATTCGTGAAGGGTAGACCAGAAAAAAAAAAATTGGGTCACTGGGCTCTGTATGAAGATAAACTTCTCCTTCAAGAATTGGCAACTATAGGTTTGCTTCATGTAAGTTTGGGCTTGGCTTTTCATTACTAGTTTGGTTTAATAAACCCCAGGGGAAGAAATTAACTTAAAGTTGTCCTGAGTTGTCAGTGCAACAGGTACTTAGCAGAGATGATTAGAAATTTCTTCTGGAAGAACTTTTCTCAACCCCAGAGAGAACCTAGACAAACCAGAACTTACAATTCAAAATTATAGGCCAAGTGGAATGGCTCAGAGATATAATCCCCACACTTTGGGAGGCCAAGGGAAGAGAACTGCTTGAGCTCAAGAGTTTGAGGCCAGCCTAGGCAACATAGTGAGATGTCATCTCTACTAAAACTTTAAAAAAAAAAAAAAATTAGCCAGGCATCGTGGTGTGCACCTATAGTCCCTGCTACTCAGGAGGCTGAGGTGGGAGAGTTGCCTGAGTTGAGGCTGCAGTGAGCCATGATCACACCACTGCACTCCAGCCTGGGCAACAGAGCAAGACCCTGTCTCAAAAGAACAAAACAACCCCAAACAACAACAACAAAAACACACAGAAAGTACAAAACACAGAAAAGAAAAGCAAGAGCATTAGGTCCCAAAGATTTCAGATAATGGAATTCTGGCATATAAATATAAAACAAGATGTTTAAAATGTTTTTTTTAAAAAAAAAAAAAAGATCCTGGCAGATTTTGAAAAATAACCAAGCACAACTTCAAAAAACAAAAAGATTTTTGCTATTAAAAGCTCAATGGATGGGCTAAATAGCAGATTAGACACTGCTGAAGAGAGAATTTGTGAACTTAGAAGGTCACATTTGAGCAAAGACTTAGAAGAGATGAGGGAGTGAATCATGTGGACAGCTGAGAGGAAAAAGTTCCCAGGCAGAGGGAAAAAGAAACGCAAAGGCTTGAGGGGGGGAATGTGCCCGTGTACTGCAGGAACAGCAAGAAGGTCAGCGACGCTAGAAAAGGGAAAGTACTAGAAGGTCAGCGAGGGGGACAGTGGAAGGCCGTATTATAGGTTAGTATGAAGGACCTTTGGCTTTCACCATGAGACTGGTAATGTTTCAGGATTAGCTCCCTCGAGCTTCTGCGTTGAAAAGAGAGTGTAGCAGTCAAAGGCAGAAATGGAGACAACTTAGCAGCTTCTGCAATAATCTAGGTGAAAGGACAGTGTCTTGCACCAAGATGGTAGCACTGAAGTCCCTGAGGAGTCAGAGCCTTGATTTATTTTAAGGTAGAACATATAGGATTTGCTGATGGATAAGATGTAAGGTGTGACACAAAAACAAGAGTCCTAGATGACAGCAACTGGAAGAATAGGGTTGCCATTCTCCAAGTGCAAGAGACATCTAAGTGGAGCTGCTGAATAGGCCACAGGATAAACAGGTCCAGGATTCATGAGAGAGAGGACTGGAGATATAAACTGGGAGGCATCACTGTGTAGCTGGTATTCAAAGCCACAAGACTGGTTACCACCACCAAGAGAGGGAGTGACAATGGAAAAGGAATGTTCATACTTGAGGGATGAACTTGAGTAGAAAGAGTGAAAATGCACGAGGGGGGAAATGGCCTATTTTCAAAATATTCCGTGAATATGTCTCACCTAGTCACACGCATCTGCAGAGAGGCCTTAATGTGCAAGGGGGAGAAACTTAAAATAAAATAGTGCCTTCTGATCTTGAGAGTGCCATATTTTGCTGCAGCAGGGGTGCGAATCACACTATAGCAATTCCCTGGCTGCTTCAGCCAGAGCAAACCAAATATAGCTCCAGCCTGACTAAAAAGTGCCGACCATCTGAAATGACAATCACATGGATCCCATTCGCTGTTCATTCTAACACTGCTAGATTAATTGGCCTAAAATCCTGTTTTGTGTTTCCTTGGTCATAATATACCACTGAAAATAAGTTAGCAATTTATTTTCAATATATTTTGCCAATATTGGTCGGGAGTAGTGGAGTCGAGCTTCCTGAACTTGATATTCAGACATGAAAAAAGTATGCAAAACTGCTTCACAAATAAAAAAAAAAAAAGAAAATCATTTTTGTCACCTGGACTGTAGCACTCCAGAGCTTGGTTTTAATCTTGGCTAAGAAGATCCCAAACACGAGGCCCCTTCAATTTTTATTTAAAAAAAAAAAAAAAAAGGAAACGCTAACAATTCATAGTTGTGTTTTTGTTTTTTGAGACAGAGTCTCACTCTGTCACCCAGGCTGAAGTACAGTGGCGCGATCTCAGCTCACTGCAACCTCCACCTCCTGGATTCATGCGATTCTCCTGCCTCAGTCAACCAAGTATCTGGGATTACAAGCATATACCACCACGCCTGGCTAATTTTTGTATTTTTAGTAGAGACAGGGTTTTACCATGTTGGCCAGGCTGGTCTCGAACGCCTGACCTCAGGTGATTTGCCTGCCCCGGCCTCCCAAAATGCTGGGATGACAGGTATGAGCCACTGCTCCGGGCCCCATACTTGTGTTTTTGCTTTTTTTCTATCTTCAATCTTTCCCTAAAGACAACTGTATTAGTCTGCTCAAGCTTCTATTAAAAAAAAAAAAAAGTACTATAGAGTGGGTGGCTTAAATAACCGAATTTATTTCCTCAAAGCTCTGGAGGCTGGAAGTCCCAGATCAAGGTCTGACAAGGTCAGTTTCTGGTGAGGGGAGCCACAGAGGGGGAGACTCTGGCATTTCTTCTAAGAAGTACGCTAATTCTATTGGATCAAGGGCCAACCCTTATGACTTCATTTAAATTTAATTAGCTCCAATAAAGGCTTTACCTCCAAATATAGTCACAGGGGTTAGAGCTTCAACATATGAATTTTGGGGGACACAAACATTCATTCTATAATAGCACCTATCCATATGCCTGGGAATGCAGTTGACTTCCTACTGCCAATTCAAAATGAGAAACAAACTATGTGGTATCAGCCATGGTGGGCACAGAAGAAAACTAAGAAGCATATAGTTACACCTACTTCCCTTTTAGGGAGTCCCTGTCACATCCTCCTCATTCTCCCATCATCTCCCTTCCATTATGTTTCCACAAACCCAAGCTTCCAAATGAAGGTATTGGCTGATATTACTTATTTAAGCCTTAAGATCTTATTCTTTCTTAGGACGTTAGCATTTTCATATGGAGATTCCTGAAGACAAAAAGGTATTTCAGGTACCTTTGACAGATGATGGTATGGGAGATATTTGGGAGGTAAGTGACTATCTCATGGTTCTCTACTCATAGTTCCTTAACACACTTTATTGTTGAAGCTTGAGAGAAGCGGGGTGTTGTAGCAACAGACCAAGCCCCCAACTGTTCATTAAAGAGAGAATTGAGCTCTCTAAAGAGGCAGATCATGGAGACAAGAATCACTATTATTCCAGGGTACATCCAGAGACACAGCCCACACAAAAAATATATTCGTATTAATCTATCTGGGAGGAAATTGGCATCATTAAGAAAATCTTGGAAAGCTCAGAATAAAAAAGAAAACCTTCTAGTTCAATATGGCAGACAGATGTACATCCAGCTCTCCTTTTTCCTGTGTATGGTCTCACTGGGGGAGAAAATGGTGAAAGAAGGCAAACAGGACATAAGATGACAAAAGAAAATAAACCATAACAACACTAGCAAATAAGAATGGACATCGTTAATAGACCAATCACTTCAAAGAATTCCTGGAAGATAGAAAGCAGATGGCATGGCACTGACTGGAAAGGAAGAGAGGAAACTCATTTCCTAGAAAAAGGAAGAACGGCACTTTTGGTGACAGCACTGGAGAAACTCCAAGCCCTGAGCCAATGGATACAAAGAAACAGAACCGTCCAAGGCACAATCATTGGGGTGATCACCAAACGAAAAACAGATCTGAAGCTAAAGTCAGAGAACTGCTCTCTCAAGAGACAGAGATCTACCTGCATGGGGCCCTGGTGGCAGCACTGGGCCTCGGAGAAAAGGAGAGTCAAGAGTCTGCAGACGCACAGCTCTGCCCTGGAATGAAATCTACTTTATTCTGAGAGTCAACAGAGTCTGCAAATGCACAATTCTGCCCTGGAATGAAATCTACTTTATTCCGAAGCACCACACCTCTAGGGCAAAGCTCTCCTTCCAGTGGCTGCCTGGGGAGTGCTCACCCATACACACCAGAGGGAAACCTGACCAGACACCACCCACCCATGCACTCAGATGCCACAGCAAGCCTCACATGAATCAATGAGTAGACAGCTACATGAGAAAGCAGCCAAGTATCCTGATCAGTAGAGCCCCTCACAGATCAAAAGGAAAAGGCAACCAAGGACTGCCAGACATTTGAGATATTAAAAATAAAAACAAACAAACAGAACATGAAAGAGAAAAGCTATGATAAACAAATAGAAGATGAAAGGAACAAAGAAAAACTTTAAACCACAATTAATATCAATAACTAAAATAGTAATTAGTATCTTTGGAAAAATTTGAAAGGATATTGCCTCCATAAAACAAAAATAGGCTGCTACAAAAGAGGGGAAAAAAATCAGAGAATAAGAAAAAATATTGGAAATTCAAAATAGGATTGTTAAAATTAAAACGTCAATGAACAAGTGGAATAACCGTTGATAACGCTAGCAGCTATTATATATTAAGTACCTCCTACATGTTAGGCCCAGGCTCTGTTCTTCACATTGTAAACATACTAACATACCTAATCATCAAACTAACCCAGTGAGGCAGGTACTATTATTTTCCCCATTTCACAGGTGAGGAAACAGAGTTACAGAGATTAATGGCTGGGCGTGGTGGTTCACGCCTGTAATTTTAGCACTTTGGGAGGCCGAGGCGAGAGGATCACTTGAGGTCAGGAGCTCGAGACCAGCTTGGCCAACAAAACCCTGTCTCTACTAAAAATACAAAAATTAGCCAGGCATGGTGGCAGGTGCCTGTAATCCCAGCTACTTGGGAGGCTGAGGCAGAAATATTGCTTGAACCCGGGAGGTGGAGGTTGCAGTGAACCAAGATTGTGCCACTGCACTCCAGCCTGGGCAACAGAGTAAGGATCCGTCTCAAAAAAAAAAAAAAGAAAAAGAAAAAAAGAAAAGAAAAAATGAGAGATTAAGTCACTCGCTCAGTCAGCTAAAAATTAGCTGAGTCAGAATTCAAAGTCAAGCTATCTGGCTTCAGAACACCTGTTCTACATGGCTGAAGGCAAGTTACAGATCTGAAAGGCAGAGGTGAGGACATTCCCCTAGTGTGCACATGAACACAAACACACACATACACGCACACACACAAAGACAAAGGAAAAAAAAAATAATGGGGCAATGTTGGAAGGCATAGGGGAGAGTCCAGAATTTTCACCATCTAGCTAAGAGGCATTCTAGGAAGAAAAAACTGAGACAATAGAGGGGAAGAAGTGAAGAAATAAAAGAATAAATTTCCTTGAAATGAAGAAAAGTAGCCTTCAAATTAAAAGGGCCTACATAGTACAAGCAGGATATATGGCCTAGATATCTTGATAAAAGTTAAGAACTCCAAAAGTTCTTAAGGACACATCCTAAAATCTTCCAAAGAGAAAAAAAAAATAGGTTACCTTCAAAAGAACCAGAACCACAGAGCAATATCATATTTCTCATAGGCAATAGTGGCACCATGAGGTCAATGGAGGAATTCAGAATTCTAAGGGGGATGAAGAGGGTTGGTGAATGGGTACAAAATACAGTTAGAAGGGATAAGTTCCGGTGTTTGATAACAAAGTAGGGTGACTATAGTTAACAATAATTTATTGTGTATTTCAAAATAGCTAAAAGATTAGAATGTTCCCAACATAAATAAATATTTGAGGTGATGGATATCCCAGTTATCCAAACTGATGATTACACATTGTATGCTTGTATGAAAACATCACATGTACCCCATAAATATGTACAATGATTATATATCCATAAACATTAAAAATTAAAAACTTTAATATATAAAATATAATACATCTTTAAATTCTAAAGAAAAATAATTTTGATTTTTTTTTTTTAAACAAGGTCCACCTCAGCCTCCTGAGTAACCGGGACAACAGGTGTATGCCATCACACCTAGCTAATTTTTGTTTTTTTTTTTGTAGAGACAGGGTTTCATCATGTTGCCCAGGCTGGTCTAGAACTTCTGGACCCAAATGACCTTCTACCTCGGACTCCCAAAGTTTGGGATTACAGTTGTGAGCCGCCTTGCCAGGCCTTGAATTTCTTTATTGCACAAACTATCAAACATGAAAACAAAATCAACATATTTTTGAACATTTAAAACTCAGAATATTCTCACCTGCATAGAAATAAAAAAATTTGGCCGGGCGCGGTGGCTCGAGCCTGTAATCCCAGCACTTTGGGAGGCCGAGACGGGCGGATCACGAGGTCAGGAGATCGAGACCATCCTGGCTAACACGGTGAAACCCCGTCTCTACTAAAAAATGCAAAAAAACTAGCCGGGCGAGGTGGTGGGCGCCTGTAGTCCCAGCTACTCAGGAGGCTGAGGCAGGAGAATGGCGTAAACCCGGGAGGCAGAGCTTGCAGTGAGCTGAGATCCGGCCACTGCACTCCAGCCTGGGCGACAGAGCGAGACTCTGTCTCAAAAAAAAAAAAAAAAAAAAAAAAAAAAAAAGAAACAATAGCAGCTAAGTGTGATGCAGAAGAAGGAAAACATTGAGGAAAAAATAGAAAATTATCTATTAGAAGATAATTGAAAGAACCTTGTGCTAGGACCTTGACACTCAGAATTTATCTGCACAACTTCATAGAGTCCCTACCCTCATCCCCTCTAGGGCAGGGGATGGAAAGGTGAAAATTACAGTTCTCAATGTCCCTGTAACTAAGGATCTAAATGTTATTTAGGTTCTGCCAATGAAATGCATTCAAGTGAGATCTGGAAGTTGGACATGAAGCCCTGACTCCCATATTTCCTTCTACATGCAATGTAAAGTGGGCTGAACAATGGAACCTGGAGCGGGGTGCCACATGATCCTGTCCTATTCAAAATTTCTGCCCAGCCTTAAGAGTTGCACCATGTGGTTAGGCTCTTCAGCCTGTAATCCCACCTACTCAGGAGGCTGAGGAAGGAGGATTGCTTGAGTCCAGGAGTTCAAGGCTGCAGTGAGCTTTAATTGCACCACTGCATGCCAGCCTGGGCAACAGAATGAGTTCCTCTCTCTAAAAAACATAAATAACAAATAAAATAATTGTACAATACAGTATCCCATAATAACTTGTTTTATTTTTCATTTCTATAAAATTGTCTACCAAACAGAATAAGAATAAAAATGGTTTAGGAAAATTGCTTTTCAGATAAATGACAAAATTAGAATTCCAACTTCATACCATATACAGTATAAATTTACATGAATTAAAGGCCTAAATGTGAAATGCAAAGCTTTAAAACTATTAAAAGTAAATGCAGTAGAAATATCTTTCTAACCACTGATTAGGGATAGATTTATTAACAACACCCAAAAAGCAAACATTACAAAGAATATATTTAAATACATATATATATGTGTATTCATTCTCAAATATTTATTGATACAACTATGATGAACAGGGTCTATGGAAATCCATAGCTAACATCATATATAATGGTGAAAGCCTGAAAGCTTTGCCCCTAAGATCAAGAAGAAGACAAGGATTTTGCTCTCACTACTTCTATCCAACATTGTACTGGAGGTTCTAGCCAGGACAATTAGGAGAGAAAGCAAATAAAAGGATCCAGATTGGAAAGGAATGTGTAAAACTATGTCTATTCACAGATAACATGATCTTGTATATAGAAAAACCTGAGGAGTCCACAAAAATACGACTAGAGTTCAGCAAAGATAATATAAAAACAACATACTAAAGTCAATTGTATTTCTACACACTAGGAATGAATGAGCTGAAAATAAAATTAAGAATTCTGTATACTAACATACTAACAGCATCACAAAGAATAAATACTTAGGAATAAATTTAACAAAAGAGGTATAAGTCTTGTACAGTGGAGACTGTAAAACATTATTGAAAGAAGGAAAGACAACCTAATTTAATGGAAATAACCCAGATGTCCATCAGCTTAAAATGGATAAATATAACATGGTATTATATATCTATCTGGTGGAATATTATTTGGCAATAAAAAAGGAATGGTATATCTACTATATCATGGATAAACCTTGACACCATTATGCTAAGTGAAAGAAACCAGAAACAAGGACCACATTTTGTGCCATTCCATTTACATGAAACGTCCAGAATACACAAATCCATAGAGATAGAATGTAAATCAGTGGCTGCCAGTGGTGGGAAGGAATGGCATGTGACAGACTGTTTAAATGTCTGAGGATTTTTTAGAAGTAGTGAAAATGGGGCCGGGCTTGGTGGCTCGTGCCCATCATCCGAGCACTTTGGGAGGCCAAGATGACAGAATCACTTGACAGCAGGAGTTCAAGACCAGCCTGGTCAACACAGCAAAACCCTGTCTCTACTAAAAATACAAAAATCAGCTGGGCGTGGTGGCACACACCTGTAATCCCAGCTACTCAGGAGGCTGAGGCATGAGAATCACTTGAACCTGGGAGGTGGAGGTTGCAGTGAACAGAGATCATGCTACTGCACTCCAGCCTGGGCAAGAGAGCAAGACTCACTCTCAAAAAAAAGTCCGGGCGTGGTGGCTCATGCCTGTAATCCCAGCACTTTGGGAGGCTGAGGCGGGCAGATCACGAGGTCAGGAGATCGAGACCATCGTGGCTAACATGGTGAAACCCTGTTTCTACTAAAAATACAAAAAAATTAGCTGGGCGTGGTGGTGGGCGTCTGTAGTCACAGCTACTCAGGAGGCTAAGGCAGGAGAATGGTATAAACCCGGGAGGCGGAGCTTGCAGTGAGCTGAGATCTGGCCACTGTACTCCAGCCTGGGCGACAGAGTGAGACTCCGTCTCAAAAAAAAAAAAAAAAGTGGTGAAACTGTTTTGAAATTGATGGTTGGATTACTGTGAATATACTAAAAGCTACTGAATTTTATACTTTAAATGAGTAAATTTTCTGATATGGGAAATATATCTCAATGAAGCTAATATTTTAAAAAGGAAATGTATTGAACACCTACATTTGCAGGGCACTATTCTAGTTTCTGAGGATAAGCAGTGAATAAAGAGGCTCCCTATGAGAGTTTCCATTACAGTGGAAGATCCACATAAATTGTCCCAAGATACCCAAGGAATTTTGAGGTTTTACTGTGCAATTAGTTTTGGTAAACTGTGCAGAATAATGATGAAAAAGAGAATTTCCAGAAGCTAGGAGGCTTCTGGAACAAAAGTTCTAATTTGCAGAAACGTAATAAGGTTATTTATGGAAATGGCAAATTGAGACCTAGGTGCCAAACTCCAGGAACATTCTGGAGTGAGTTATTGAACAGATGATTCATGAGCACTTCACAAAGGCAGTAGCGACCAATTCATAAGTGTGGTCTTACAAAAAGCAGGCCAGCAGAACTCAATTGTTTTTCTTTCTACTTTTCTATATTTTCCAAATTTTCCATAATGATAACATGTAATATATCTTAGTAACAAAAGAGGACTTCACATACTTTTTAGATGGCTATTGTTCCCATGTTGTTAGATCAACAGAATGCTGTAAGAATGACAGGCTGGCAGGGTCTCCCAAGACATCCTTACGTGTACAGTGGAGAAACGTGCTGGGGATGTTTCAATTAGGAATCACTGTTGACACGTGGTAATGTGCTACCTGGTGACCTCCTGGTCAAAATTTCTGCTGAGGACTTAGTGCTCAGTCATAGCCACGGAAAGAATGAATTGGGAGGGAAGGTGGTTAGGTCTTAGTGAGGATTTTCCCTCCCTTCCTTCTTTCCATCTTTTTTTCCTCCCTCGCTCTCTCCTTTCCCCCTTCCCTCTCTCCCTTCCTTCCTTCTTTTCTTCTGAAAGACATGATCATGGTCTGATAAACAGAGGTCAGAATTAGGGAACAAATGATATAGTGAGGAATTCACAGCAAGGGCCTACCTAGGTCATGAGCGGTGGACCTAGCAGAATGAAGAAATGAACAGGATATGTAGCCTGAAAACTGGAATTTACCTCAAGCACCAAAGTAACCTTCCCTATTCCATCAATGGTAAAGGCCAGGACTTCTAGCAATCTACCTGCTGGTTTCAGTTCAGGGACTAACATTGTGGTCTTAAAAGTACAGATAATTATCGAATGAACTGTTAATACACAGAAGACAATCTAGAAGAGGAATATTTGTATGCATCATTTATATTCACTATTCAAAAATTATTAAATTACACAAATAACAGCATGTATGTTCACCAGTAGAATACGGAAAATATGTCCTGAATGCAGGAGCCTCCTTCCAAATACTGCTTATTCTAGAGCAAAATGAACTGAGTAATTGTGCTAATGAAAAGTTAGACATTATTCATCATTGCTTCCAGGTTTTATATTAGTTCAAGCACATGTAGTGCGGGAAAGCATGTCCTAATGATTAGAGAACATAGGCAATAAAAACATCCTATAATGGCATTTAGCTTCCTAAATCACCATATTTTAAAAAATTGAAACTTCCTAAATAAGTAACTTTGTGGACTGTTGCTTTTATAGACCTTGTTTTAGAATAAGTACTGGTTAGAAATGTCAGGTATTATAATTTTCCCACCTTTTAAAAAATTTTTTTGCTTTCAGTTCAATAATTTTTCTAAGTAACCTTATGTTTTCCTCTTTTCTAGCCCATAAGTTCTCTTGAAAGTGTTTTTATTTTAATATGTCACATTTGATTCTATAAGAATTCATGAGACACACTTGTAAGTTTTAAAGTGCAACTGCCCTGTGGGTTTTTAAAAGATCTAACAAGGTCTAGAACACCTGTCCATTTCCATTCCCCCATCAGGTTCTCACTGCATGCTTTTTTCTTTTTCTTTTTCTTTTTTTTTTTTTTTGTTATACAACCCTTGCATTTAACATCTGAACTAGTTTCCTAGGGCTACTGTAACAAAGTACAACAAACTAAGCACCCAAAAACAACAGAAATGTATTGTAGTCTCCCACGGTTCTGGAAGCTGGAAGTTGATCAACACATCAAGTGAGCCATGTCCCTCTGAGAGTCTGATCGGAATCCTTCTTTGTCCCTTCCTAGCTTCTGATGGTGGCCGTCTATCCTTGGCGTTCCTTTGTTTGCAGCTGCATCACTCCAATTTGTCCCTCTGTTGTCACATGGACCTCTCCTTGTGTGCCTCTGGGTCAAAATTTTCCTCTTATAAGGGCACCAGTCGCAGTGGGTAAAGGGCCCTCTCATAACCTCTTCTTGATACCATCTGCAAAAACCTTATTTTTACGTAAGGTCACATTCACAGGTATTGGGTTAGGATGGAACGCATCTTTTTGGGGGACACCACGCAACCCATAACACCATTGTTTGTACTTTTCAAAAGAAAAGCTTCCTGAAATTTGCCTGTCCTGTCCCATTAGTGACTGCATGAAGTACCTAGAGCAGAGAGCATTTTCTAAGTTTAAGGTGAAAAATGCCATCTAACTTATAGTGAGACAAAATAACAACTCAAGCCTTTAGACATTGGGGGTTTTCTTTCATCTCTGCTCAAAGGAGGTCAGCCAATGATGGAATCAATGACAGTCGGGTGCAGTGGCTCACGTCTGTAATCCCAACACTTTGGGAAGCCAAGGCGGGCGGATCACGAGGTCAGGAGATCGAGACCGTCCTGGCTAACACGGTGAAACCCCGTCTCTACTAAAAATACAAAAAATTAGTTGGGCGTGGTGGCGGGCGCCTGTAGTTCCAGCTACTCGAGAGGCTGAGGCAGGAGAATGGCGTAAACCCCGGGAGGCGGAGCTTGCAGTGAGCGGAGATCCGGCCACTGCACTCCAGCCTGGGCGGCAGAGCGAGACTCCGTCTCAAAAAAAAAAAAAAAAAAAAAAAAAAAGATAGGGAGGTTGTCCAAATAAGGTTGTAACCAGTCATATGAGCTGTAAACCAAAAGGTATCTAATACAGGTCTCAATCAATTTAAAAGTTTATTTTGCCAAGGTTAAGGACATGCCTGGAAGAAAAAAAGCACGAAATCATAGAAATAGTCTGTGGTCTGTGCCTTTCTCCGAAGATGATTTTGAGAGCTTCAGTATTTAAAGGTGAAAAGCTGGCTAGCGGAGAAAGAGGGAGGATATGGTAATCCACATGTTCCAGGGGAAAAGAAACATGTAGGGGAACAGTCAATTATGTATGTCTCTCAAGCTCCGCGAACAAAAGGAAAGGCAGTTTCTTTTCTTTCTTTCTTTCTTTTTTTTTTTTGAAATGGAGTTTCGCTATTGTTGCCCAGGCTAGAGTGCAATGGTGTGATCTCGGCTCACTGCAACCTCCACCTCCTGGGTTCAAGCAATTCTCCAGTCTCAGCCTTCTCAGTAGCTGGGATTACAGGTGTGCGCCACCATACCCGACTAATTTTTGTATTTTTAGTAGAGATGGGTTTTACCCATCTCTACTAAACGTTGGCCAGGCTGGTCTTGAGCTCCTGACCTCAGATGATCCGCCCGCTTTGGCCTCCCAAAGTGCTGGGATTACAGACATGAGCCACCACACCCAGCCAGGAAAGGCAGTTTCTTGCAGGACTCAGCTTTTGGCTTAATTTTTTTTTCTTTCAGCATAGTGAATTTCTGTCCTGAGTTTTTGTTTTCCTTTCACGGAACACTTTAAAAGCACAGTGTTTTCTTCATCTGATAACAGAAGGAGAAGTCAAAGAGAAAATATCCAATATGAGAGAAATCTTCCATTCCTGGCTTTTGAAGATGGAGGGGGCCATGTGGAAAGAACCCAAAAGCAGCTTACAGGAGCTGACAGTAACCCCCAGCGGATATTCAGCAAGAAATGGGGACATCAGTCCTACAACCCCAAGGAACTGGATTCTGCCAACAACCAAAATGAGTTTGGACACAGATTCCTCCCCAGAGCCTCCAGGGAAGACTGCATTCAACTGACAACTTGATTTGACTCTAGTGAGACCCAAATAAATGCTAATAAATGGGTTTTTTAAGCAACTAAGTTTATGTAAAGTTGTTCCACAGCAATAGCAAACTAATGCAACAGGCAAATGGGTAGGCATCTTCTGACATTATGAAATATTATGAAAGACTCACAAACACCACTGCAGCCTACAACGACTAATGAATCATGTAAATAAGGGCTAAAAGAAACCAGAGGCATGTCAATGAGAGACTGAAAGAAAGATTGCCAAGATATGCCTCTTTATGGGGACTTTGCTTTAACAACCTGTAGAGTATTAATTTACAGCTTCCATTTCCAGGATAAATGGAACATATATACATGCAACCACAAAACATTTTGAATACATACCTAAGCCCCAAAGAAAGGGAATCTCTAGGTGTCAGAGATCCAAGAAAAGCCAAAACAGATATCAAAAGATGACACTGTGGGTTTCCCAAAGGATTTTAGGATCTGAACATAGGCCCTAGCAGCAAGCACTGGGCTTTCAATGGCCATTTTGGAACAGGATATACAAGGGGTCTTCAAAAAGTTAATGGAAAATGCAAAATATGAAAAAACTATGAACAGATTTCAATTTTTTTGCACCAAAATAAACTTATACTGGCTTGTTATAACTTGTCTGAACAGGATCTAGTTTGAGGCACTGAGAAGAATAAGGCATCAGTTTTAAAACAGCCCCTATTAGAGCAACATGAATTCTGTGAAATTGAAGAAAGAACAAACATCAAATTTATGATGAAGCTTGAGTAGAAGAATAGTAAAATCACCAATACTTTACCAAAAACTTTATGAGGACAATGACCCAAAGAAATCAGCAGTTTACAAATGAATAACTCGTTTTAAAAATGGTTGAGATGATGTTGAAGAAGAGGCCCACAGCAACAGATCATCCACATCAATCTGCAAGGGAAAAGTTCATCGTGTTTATGCTCCTATTTATTGTCCTTTTTAAAAATTTTTTTCCTTTTTTGCCCTCAGAGATTATTGTTCTGATCATGCCTTAGTCGAAGAGAACAGATAATAAACAGCAGAAACAATAGCTGATACCATAGACATTTCAACTGGTTCTAACAGAGGAGACCATCCCTCATACCATCTTATGCCCAATTTCTGCCTCCAAAGAAAGAAGTAAAAACTAAAAGGCAGAAATGAAATCCACAGGCAGACAGCCCAGCACCGCACCCTGGGCCTGGTAGTTAAAGATTGACCCCTGACCCAATTGGTTCTGTTATCTATAGATTACAGACATTGCATACCGGTGCATGCAGCCCCCAGTCACGTACCCCCTGCTTGCTCAATCATGACCCTCTCACATGCACCCCCTTAGAGTTGTGAGCCCTTAAAAGGGACAGGAATTGCCCACTCAGGAAGCTCGGCTCTTGAGACAGAAGTCTTGCCAATGCCCCCGGACGAATAAACCCTTTCCTTCTTTAACTCGGTATCTGAGGAGTTTTGCCTGAGGCTTGTCCTGCTACAGTTCAGCTTACACAATTCTGACAGAAAAATTAAAGTTGAGCAAACTATCTACTCCATGAGTACCAAAACCAGGGTGTCCAGAGAAGCTGCCCACATAAGGTCAGGGGATCGAGACCATCCCGTCTAACATGGTGAAAACCCATCTCTACCAAAAATACAAAAAATTAGCTGGGCGTGGTGGCGCACGCCTATAGTCCCAGCTACTCAGGAGGCTGAGGCAGGAGAATGGCATGAACCCAGGAGGTGGAGCTTGCAGTGAGCCAAGATCACGCCACTGCACTCCAGCTTGGGCGACAGAGCGAGACTCAGTCTCAAAAAAAAAAAAAAAAACCAAAGAATTAGAAAGAGGCAAGACGTGAAGGGATCGGTTGTAAGATGAATACATACTAGGGATCTAACGTACAGCATGGTAATTATAGTTAACAATCCTGTATTGTATACCTGAAATTTGTTAAGAGAGTAGATCTTAAATATTCTTATCAAACACAAACAAAGAAACAGACAATAAATAAAAAATAAATAAATGAGGTGATGGATAGGTTCATTACCTGGCTTGTGGTAGTCATTTCACAAAGTACACAAATATCAAAACATCACATTCTTCCTGGTAAATACAGTCAATTTTTATTTATCAATTATACCTCCATAAAGTTAGAGGGAAAAAAAGATGTAAAGAGATAATGGCAAACAATTTTCTAGAATTGATGAAAGGAAAAAAAATCCTTATATCCAGAGAGTACAAGAAGTTCTGAGTCAGATTATATTCACTGAAATCAAACTGTAGAACACCAAAGACAAAGAGTAGATCCTATAAGGAGCCAGAGACAAAAGACAGATGATCTTAAAAGGAACAATAATCACACTGACAGCAATATTTTCATTGGTAGGAATAGATGCTAGGAAATAATGGAAACAAAATCTAGAAAGTACAGAGGAACAAAAACTGTCAACCTAGAACTTTATACTCACTGTTAGCACTCAAAAGTAGTAATAAAATAAAGGTTCTTTTAAGATAAAGACTGAGTCTACTATCCACATATTCTCACTAAAAGGGTTACTATATGACGTTTGGGGCTGGATGAAACTTTTTTAAAAAGAGTTATTATAAGAAAAGCTGACTGGATGTGGTGGCTCATGCCTGTAATCCTAACACTTTGGGAGGCCAAGCCAGGCAGATCATGAAGTCAGGAGCTTGAAACCAGCCTGGCCAATATAGTGAAACCCCGTTTCTACCAAAAATACAAAAATTAGCCAGGTGTGGTGGCACATGCCTGTAGTCCCAGCTACTCCGGAGGCTGAGACAGGAGAATCGGAGAATCGCTTGAACCCGGGAGGTGGAGTTGCAGTGAGCCGAGACCACGCCATTGCACTCCAGACTGGGTGACAGAGTGAGACTCCATCTTAAAAAAAAAAAAAGAAAAAAAAGGCCGGGTGCGGTGGCTCAAGCCTGTAATCCCAGCACTTTGGGAGGCCGAGACGGGCGGATCATGAGGGCAGGAGATCGAGACCATCCTGGCTAACACGGTGAAACCCCGTCTCTACTAAAAAATACAAAAAGCTAGCCGGGCGAGGTGGCGGGCGCCTGTAGTCCCAGCTACTCGGGAGGCTGAGGCAGGAGAATGGCGTAAACCCGGGAGGCGGAGCTTGCAGTGAGCTGAGATCCGGCCACTGCACTCCAGTCTGGGCGACAGAGCCAGACTCCGCCTCAAAAAAAATAAAAAAGAAATAAAAAAAAAAAGAAAAAAAAAGCTGAACAGCGAGGATGAAAGAAGCATTGGTAAACAAGAAACTGGCTAGCATGTCGGTAAATAATAATAAAATATTATTCAAACTAAAATGTCAAATAATAATAAAGGGATAGATGACAGAGAGGGAAACTGAAGTTAAAGTATAGTAAGGTCTTATGTACTTTTAGAGAACAGGAACATTTATTAACTTTAGATTTTGGTGGGGAGAAAGGCTGCAATTTTTTTATTGATACATAATAGTTGTATATATTTTGAGGATATTTTGGTGCATGCATACAATGTGTAATATTACTAACTTTCGATTTCTAAAAGTAAACGTGTATGTTACAAATAAAACATAGTCCCTCCTCTATAGAAGCTTCTACTATCCAGGAACAGGATAAGTGATGTTATAAGGCATGCCCAGTGAGCAAGAATGCCATCAGGGAAAGAGGGATGAGATGAGGGCATTAGGGAAGCCTTCAAAAACATGATGTTTAAGCTCTATCCGGAGAAATCAGCCGTTCGTTGAAAAAAGAATGCAATCTAGTCTGTGGGGACTGACTGCACATAAAACACACGGACTCTTGGAAGAGTTGGCATATTTTGAGTGGTTCCATATGGATGTAAGGTAGAATAGGTTTGGGTTATGATAAGAAGATGAAAAGGTAGACCAAGAAGAAATGTTAAAGAACTATATAGGTGACATTAAGAGATCTGCACATTATTTAGTAGGTGGTGGGGGCATATCGAAGATATATTTTTTAAATTCTTTCATTGTGGTAAAATATATATTACATAAAATTTACCATTTTAACCATTTCTTTTTTTTTTTTTTTTTTTTTTTTTTTGAAACAGGGTCTTGTTCTGTTGCCCGGGCTGGAGCGCAGTGGTGCAATCATGGTTCAATGCAGCCTCAACCTCCTGGGCTCAAATGATCCTCCCACCTCAGCCTCCCGAATAGCTAGGATGACAGGCATGTACCACCAAGCCCGGCTAATTTTTGTATTTTTTGTAGAGATGAGGTTTCACCATGTTGCCCAGGCTGGTCTCAACCTCTTGGGCTTAAGTCATCGGCCCACCTCAGCCTCCCAAACTGCTGGAATTACAGGCATGAGCCACTGTGCCCAGCCCATTTTAACCATTTTTAAATATACAGTTCAGCAGCAACCATCATCACTATCTATCTCCACAACTTTTTCATCA
Source organism: Rhinopithecus roxellana (assembly GCF_007565055.1). Lineage (NCBI taxonomy): Eukaryota > Metazoa > Chordata > Mammalia > Primates > Cercopithecidae > Rhinopithecus > Rhinopithecus roxellana. Next base: position 63,604,884 of record NC_044552.1, read on the forward strand.
TCTCAAACTGAAACTCTGTATCCATTAAACAATAACACCCCATTCCCACCTACTTCTAGTTCCTGGTAACCCCTATTCTTTTTCTTGTTTCTACGAATTTGACTATACTAAATATTTCATGTAAGTAGGATCGTACAATGTTGTTTGTGTCCAGCTTATTTTACTTAGCATAATGCCTTCAAGGTTCATCCATGTTGCAGCATGTATCAAAATTTCCTTCCTTTTTAAGGCTGAGTGACATTCTATTGTGTATATTTAACATATTTTGTTTATTCACATATCCATCAATGGATATAACAATTAAAATTTATAACCAGGGGAGTAATGTGTTCGTGTAACTGCTTTAGAAAGGTAACCCTAGAAGGAGATTAAAGGATACCACTTGCGAACCAAAAGATGAACCTGTTTCCAGAAAGTGAAAATGGTCAAACAGGTGGAAGAAGTCTAGTAAAATGAAGTCAGAAATGTCTCTAGGTTTGGGAAAAGCAGTTGTAGTATAGCAGGGGATAGGAAACATTGAACACTAGTTAACCTAGTTAGCATGCTCAGAAACACGTATCTGCATGGGAAGACCTTTCCCATGCTACAATAAATTTTGAACATTTGGCACCTATGTTTAAGACAAAGAGGTTGAAGACACCAAATTAACAAAATATTTTAGCCTCTTAAGAAATACAAATATACTGAGAGAGATGGTAAAAATGGTTTTCTTGAAAATGAGACATCTTAGGATTTGTATGGTGGCTCATGACTGTAATCCCAGCACTTTGGGAGGCGGAGGTGAGCAGATCACTTGCGCCCAGGAGTTCAAAACCACTGGGGGTAACATGGTAAGATCTTGTCTCTACAAAAAGTATAAAAATTAGTTGGGCTTGGTAGTATGTGCCTGTAGTCTCAGTTACTCAGGAGGCCGAGGTGGGAGTAAGCAGAGGCGGCAGTGAGCTAAGATTGTGGCACTGTACTTCAGCCTGGGCGACACAGCAAGACTGTGTGAGAAAGAGAAGGGAAGGGGAGCAGAGGAGAGTGGAGGGAAGTGGAGGGAAGGGGAGGGGAGAGGAGGGGAGAGGAGGCAAGGGGAGAGGAGGGGAGAGGAGGCAAGGGGAGGGGAGGGGAGGTAAGGCGAGGGGAGGGGAGGGGAGGAAGGAGAAAGAGGAAGAAAGAAAGAAAAGAGAGAGAAAGAGAGAAAGAAAGAAAGAAAGAAAGAAAGAAAGAAAGAAAGAAAGAAAGAAAGAAAGAAAAAGAAAGAAAGAAAGAAAGAAAAGAAAAGAGAAAGAAAGAAGGAGAGAAAGAAAGGAAAAGAAAAGGAAAAAAGAGAAAGGGAAGGAAGGAAGGAGAGAGAGAGAAAAAAAGAAAAGAAAAAGACAGTTTAAAGGGTTATTTTGAAAAAATTTTGAAGGTAACTCTGTTACATTGATTACCAGTGTACATTACACATCATGTACTTCACTTTAATGATGAAAACAAAAGATGGTAAGGTATGCTGATATAATCACAATCCTAGAATAACAAGACTGTTATCCTGGGAAGGGACAGCCCATACTTCCCTACCATCATATGAATAAACATCCTATCAACTGTAAAGCTTAAAATGTATGGGTGTTATGGGTGGCAACGCTGGAGTTAATTTACCCTCCATGCTTATATTCTGATGCTTAATAGCATGGAATGACTCCAACTTTGAAAATTCATTTTTAGGCCTGAATTATCGTCTTATTCAAGCTACATTGCTTAAATTAAAAAGATGTTACTATAATCCTTTGCTTTTTTTTTTTTTTTTTGAAACAGAGTCTCGCTCTGTGGCCCTGGCTGGAGTGCAGTGGGGCAATCTGGGCTCACCACAACCTCTGCCTCCCGGAGTTCAAGCAATTCTCCTGTCTCAGCTGGGATTACAGGCACCCGCCACCATGCCTGGCTAATTTTTGTATTTTTAGTAGAGATGGGGTTTCACCACGTTGGCCAGGCTGGTCTCTAACTCCTGACCTCAGGTGATCCGCCCATCTCGGTCTCCCAGAGTGCTGGGATTGTAGGCGTGAGTCACCGTGCACCCATCTTCCTTCGCTTTTTTGAACTTAAGGAAAAGAATGATCAGCAAGTTGATGGGCAGTGTAATTCTACACTATTATTTAGAAGGAAAAATAACTAAAACTTGAACACCATTGTCTTTACCTACTTGTGTCATTTAAGAAGCTCTACTTTAAAACTTAAACACCCACTGTTAAAAGACTGCAAAATGATGATGCCAGATGTTATTCTGGCTCAATCATTTTTATTGGTTAATACAAATAAATGAGAAAATATTTTCTCATTATTGAAATTCACATGAATAGTGTCTAAAAGTACAGATTTTTAAAGACAAATAGAAAAATAACCTATACTATTCGGGTAATGGTAACTAAAAGCCCAGCCTTTGACACTACACAATATATCCACATAACAAAACTGCACTTGTACCCTCTAAATATATAAACAATTTAAAAAACAAATAGAAAAATAACCTACCAATTATTCTAGGCCTACTAAAGCAAAGAGCCTTCCTTGTGGGTATTAAATTACCAGAATATTAAATTGACATGATTTTATGATTTTCATTATGATATGCATTATTGTTGCTGTTATAAAGGTGCTGCAAGGAAAAATTTATGCATTTTATAATGATTTGATATCATAAATCAGAACAAGCTTTGGACATGTTAAAATAAATCTATTTTTAGTACCAAATCATTTTGAAGGTATGAAAAATATTTCCTGAAAAAGAACACATTTCAAAAATAACAACTTTTATTGAAGCGTTACTATTAAAACATGCCAGGCAATGAGCAAAGATCTCTCAAATATATTATTGTATTTAATTCTTACAGGAATTTCATTAAGTAGGTCCCGTTATTATCTTTGTTTTACAGGTGAGGAAACAGGTTTAGAGGGTTTAGAGAATTTGCCAAATGTGACACAGACACTAAGTGGCAGAGCCACGCCCAAACCCACACTCTCTGACCTGGCAATCTGCAGCACACTGCTCCAGAAACAGGCATCCCTGGCTCTACACATAGCAGTGCCTCAATAACATAGTTTTATTCAACGTTGGTGACAAAACAAATTCCTGGCCAGGGCCACTGTCTATGTGGAGTCTGCTCATTCTCCCCACGTCTGCGTGGGTTTTCTCTGGGTTTCACTTTCCTCCACATCCCAAAGCTGTGCACATGTCTACAGGGTTCCCGTCTGAGTGAATGGGTGTGTCTGTGAAAGTGCACCCTGTGATGGGATAGCTTCCTGGACAGGGGAGAGGGGTTCCCACTCTGAACTGCACAGAGAAACTCCAGCTACCTGTGACCTTGAACTGCAATAATTGGGTAAATAATTATCTTGTTTTTACTAATCCTTCTTTTTTTTTTTTTTTTTTTTTTTTTTTTTGAGACGGAGTCTCGCTCTGTCGCCCAGGCTGGAGTGCAGTGGCCGGATCTCAGCTCACTGCAAGCTCTGCCTCCCGGGTTTATGCCATTCTCTCGCCTCAGCCTCCCGAGTAGCTGGGACTACAGGCGCCTGCCACCACGCCCGGCTAGTTTTTTGTATTTTTTTAGTAGAGACGGGGTTTCACCATGTTCGCCAGGATGGTCTCCATCTCCTGACCTCGTGATCCGCCCGTCTCGGCCTCCCAAAGTGCTGGGATTACAGGCTTGAGCCACCGCGCCCGGCCTTTACTAATCCTTCTTAACTGTATGTATAGCTTCCGTTTATTTCTATGTTTAATATTAGAAGTGCTGTGGTCCTTATTTAGAAGTTTGGTGATTTTTTTATGACCAGAAATATGCTGTAGGAACTTAACTCTTGTTTGTATCAATTAGCCCATGGTAAAACTGGTTTCCTTATACTTCGTTGTGTTTAAAGGTTCAGTTTCCAAGAACTTATCAAGAATGTTAAGTGAGGACTTACTGTATTTATTTAAAGAGAATGCTTCCTATCTGTTGGTTGGGGGGAAAAAAAAGTCAAGAAAATTTAACAGCAAATCTATTCTTTTATATTAATACATTACCAAAGCTCTCTTTTGGCTATTTTTAATTCATAAAGATTTTGGCTGAATTATTTTCATTATTTTGAAACTAAATTCTTGCCTCGGCATTTTGCATTACAGATGCAAATGCAAAGGCATTACAAATAGTTAATACAAATAAATGAGAGTCCTTAGGTAATATGTTTACATTTCCCTTTTTCAAATTAGAGGAATTTACCTTTCTCTGTGACTCCTACGTCTATATCTGAACTGATATCTCCAGTTTTCCTCATCTGAATTAAAAATAATACTAAAAAAAAGCACAAAATAAAAGTTTACATTTGGCATAACTTTAGTAGTCTCCACGATTGTGGTCTTCTTATAATAAACAAATTGAAGCATTTGGAAAGTGAGCATGTATTTCAGGAATAAAGAAATAAATACCAACATTTACTTCCAAAATTACTGTGTGTGGGGGGGGGGACATTGTCTACAATTTATTTTTTCTGTTACTATCAAAAACATCATTCAACTTTTCAATTCAAGCACTGGAAAAAATACTAACATTTAACAGACAAACAAAAATGTTCTGGTGAACAAACCAGCAATAAAAGTGTACATGAGTACGTATATCATATTTTTCCTCCTTGTATTTAATTAACAAATGACCTTAAGATGATAACTCTCAAAATTTCAGGTTTATCCTCCTCATTAATTTGTGACATTCCTTGGAGGGAAATCAAAGGGAAGAAGAGAAAGGTTTTAAGCTTCAGGTTATGGTAAGGAACAGAGACGAAATGCATTTAGCAAATAATAGGAAAGATCACATAAATAGTTCTGAACGAAGTTTAAAGAAAACGATTCCTTACTTCTAGAAAAATGCAATTCCTGAGGTTGGGAAAAGACGCTCAAATTTCCCCGACTCCACCCTACTAGTAAACAATCAGCGCAGCAATAAAAAAATGCCCTTTCCTGAATGCCCAGAAGAATCTTAAGAAACTCACCTTCTGAAGTCAGGGCGTCTCGATTCTACTTTTATTATTGGCCTGCCTACTGGCTGCCCTCTTTCCTATTTCCCGGCCAGGCGGGCTGGGAAGTAGATACTGTACCTGGGGTCACTGCTGGCGACACTGAGGCTCGCCCCATTCGGTGCTGCTGGCCCTGAGCATCACTCGCCGTCCCACTTGTTCCTCCTCGTCGTTATCACAGGTCGTACACACACACCCACACGTTCACACCCTCGCGCGCGCATCTGCTGTTAGAGGTACAGCCCCACCCCAGCAAAATCCTCGCTTCCTCTTCCCCGGGACGTAGCCCCAGAGGAGCGAATCTGGACCAAGCCCAAGACAGGCTGAAGCTACTGCTGCGCTCTCACCTCCGACAGTGAAAGCGATCGGGGCCGCGGCTCTGCGCGAGGCCAGTCAGGCCGGCCGAGGGCAGCACAGGTGGAGCAAGGTTGCACCCCCAGGGGATCCCCGCCCACCGCCCGCGGCTGCTTCTGCAGGCTCGAGGAAAGCGAGCGCCAGTGATTCAGCGCCTTTCCGCCGCCGCGGTTACCACGGCGACGCGCGCGCACGCGCGCACACGCCCTCAGGGATGTGGGGCGCGGCAGCCGCCCCTGCCCAGCTTCCCGGTTGCTCTCTAAGGACCCGCACCGGGGCGAGACACTCCCACGCATGGACCAAGCCAAAGGCTTTCGGGAACCTGAGCGGCCTTCATACCCTACCTCCTTTCCTTCACCAAGCCCTTCCCTGTCACTGTGGCCCTAGACAGTCTGGGGGATGAACACTACTTCCAAATAAACACCCGGGCCAGGGTGGCTCAAGGGAATCGTGGGCGCACTGCCTGGGTCAAAGACCCTTCGCGAATGTGTCCCCCAGCTTGTCCCCAGCTTGTGTCACCCCAGCTACACAAGTTCGACTCTTCCAGTGGGAGTCTCTTTGGCCCCTACTCTGTAATTATCTTTCTATTTTGAGCAGGTGCTTTCTGATTGAGACTGGAAACCTGTGCTGGGAGGGGCTCACATCACCTCCAGGCCTTGCAAGTTAACTGGGTGCCCAGTATAGTTTGACATTTACATCTTGAGGAACGTGATAATCTAAAAAACAGAAAACTCGTGTGGAAGACTCTTGCATTTTTACTGTTTTAATAAAGATGCAAAAGCATCTAGGGATAATGACACGAGCAGAAAAGGCAGGGCATTCCTTGCACATCTCATTACTAGGACATATAGTGCAGTGCTTAGAGCTGAGTCACACACACTTGATGAATAAGCTTCTTGGTTACTCGGTATTTACCGAAGAGCCTTAGACAAGTTACATAATCTTGATAAACCTGTTTCCTCAATTATAAAATAATAGCATTCATATAGGATGATTCTGGGAATCAAATAAGATAATGCACATTTAAAGAGTAAAAACCAGCTGGGTGCGGTGGCTCACGCCTGTAATCCTAGCACTTTGGCGGGCCGAGGCAGGCGGATCACGAGGTCAGGAGATCGAGACCACCCTGGCTAACACGGTGAAACCCCGTCTCTACTAAAAATACAAAAAATCAGCCGGGTGTGGTGACCTGCGCCTGTAGTTCCAGCTACTTGGGAGGCTGAGCAGGAGAATCGCTTCAACCCAGGAGGCGGGGGTTGCAGTGAGTCGAGATCGTGCCACTGCACTCCAGCCTGGGTGATAGAGCAAGACTCTGTCTCTAAATAAATAAATAAAAACTAAAGAGTAAAAACCTGTCCAGGACTCAAAGAGTGAAAATCAGCTTGGATTTGGAAAAGTTAGTAATGATCAATGATCAGGCTGAGAGGACAAAGTCAGAAGCAAAATTAACAGGCAATATTGTTTCTTCTGGTCACACAGCAGCTACAAAACAACACAACTCCCTATTTGAATGACTACTGCTTTCTGCCTTTGCTTTACTATTCCCATCCATAACTGGGGATACCCAATTGCTGAACTCCCTTCACCTCCTGACAGCACCCAATCCCTCATTAATCCCCCTTTCTCTCAATCTGCCTGGGAAACAGCAACCAACTGGATCCCAGGCCTGATTCCAAGACTCCCTGGAATCCTTTAATAGGAACCCAAACCTTAAAAAAGACACTTCCTCCTTTTTCTGCTCACATGGCATTCCACAGGCACTCTTTCAGTGCATCAAGTCAATGAATTTGATTTTGTTCCCAATGCTCCTTGGCTGATTAGCCTTTAAAGAAACATTTTTAGCACATACACACACACACACAGGCTTAGCCTAGAATGGTTAACTATACCATCTTTTTAACTCAGAGACACTATAATGAATATCCTATTTCCATTTTTAATGAATGTATCTATTTTGCTATTGTATGAAAATGTTAGTCTCCTTCTCTAGGACACAGATGTGAGGCCACTACCTTTCACTTCTTTTCAGCATTCAATGGACATTCACTGAGCTCCTACTATATGCCAGATACTGCAATAGGTAGTAAGGGTAAAATGATGTATCCTTAGTATAATTTACTTTGTCTGCTCTTGCTTATACTTTTGGTTGGGACATTCGTACAAGATAAGAACCTTATTTTGAGGGTGGGAAAAACTGAGGTTTAGGAAGGTTAAAGTACATTCCACATCAGTGGTAAAAATGGTGCTTAACGTAATGACAGTGTTGCCTTATTGAAATACAAGATTTTAGGCCAGGTACAGTGGCTCATGCCTATAATCCCAGCACTTTGTGGGCCAAGGCAGGAGGACTGTGTGAGCCCAGGAGTTCAAGGCCAGCCTGGGCAACATAGCAAGATCCTCTCTGTACAAAAAACAAAAATAAATAAAAAGTAGCTGGGTGTGCGTGCACACTTGTAATCCCAGCTACCCAAGAGTCTGAGGCAAGAGGATCACTTGTGCCCAGGAGGTTGAGACTGAAAAAAAAAAAAAAACCACCACCACCCAGAAGATTCTACATTGGAATTTCACTAAGCAGGAAGGTAAGGTAAGCAAAGCTACTACACTGGAAAAACTTTGAAAACTATTGCTCATGAAAGCAGACTAAAAGTGGGGTTTTTTGTTTGTTTGTTTTTTGAGACAGTCTTGCTCTGTCGCCCAGGCTGGAGTGCGGTGGCACGATCTCGGCTCACTGCAACTTCTGCCTCCCGGGGTCAAGCGAGTCTCCTGCCTCAGCCTCATGAGTAGCTTGGATTACAGGCGCGTGCCACCACTGCCCTGCTAATTTTTTTGTATTTTTAGTAGAGACAGGGTTTCACCATGTTGGTCAGGCTGGTCTTGAACTCCTGACCTCGTGATCTGCCTGCCTCAGCCTCCCAAAGTGCTAGGATTACAGGTGTGAGCCACCGCACTGGGCCTAAAAGTGGTTTGTTTCTATACATTTCATTTATAGTTTGATTTTTAGATTTTGTCATAAGCAGTATACAAGAAGGTATTTCATGTAGATGCTGTGAGTTATATAAAGGAAATGATACGTCCATGGTTTTAAAACAATTTGACAATTATTTATTTATTTATTTTTAAGACAGAGTTTCACTCTTCTCGCCCAGGCTGGAGTGTAATGGCACAATCACGGCTCACTGCAATATCCGCCTCCCAGGTTCAAGCGATTCTCCTGCTTCAGCCTCCTGAGTAGCTGGGATTCTAGGCGCCTGCCACCACGCCAGGCTAATTTTTGTATTTTTAGTAGAGACGGAGTTTCACCATGTTGGTTGGACTAGTCTTGAACTCCTGACCTCAGGTGATCCACCTGCCTCAGCCTCCCAAAGTGCTGGGATTACAGGCATGAGCCACTGCACCCAGACGATAATCCTTTATTTAATCTAATATATTACACTATCTGTTTTAAGAATGTAGACTTTCACCCATCTATGTTTTGCAACGCGATCTGAAGTTCTAACTTAGCTCTTCTAAATAAAAGCAATTGCCAGAATAACCCTTTTCCCACAGAAATGTACTATTGCCTTACCTCTATGATGTATGCTACTCAACTATTAACATCTATTCTCATTTTTTATTTTTAATGATTAAAATTATGATTAACATTTAAACTCTTTCATTGTCACTACAAAGGGAATATTATATACAATATATAATATATAAATGTCTTTTTTTAGGTGTTTAAGTTTTGGCACTCCTGATATAAATAAGGTTCTGTTACTTCTAATCATTCTCACTGGCTTTCTTTTTTCATACAAAGGATGCAGATATATTCTTGGTAATTCTTGGTGGAGTGAGAAGCAAATGGAAATCTGTTTTCTTCTACACAAAGAGAAAGAAGCAACAGTAGAGCCAGAAGCAGGATGCAGATAAAAAATTTAATCTCATCATGGACACAAAAGCATACTAAAATAAACTATAAACAAATAAAATTCTTTATTTAAATTTCTCTTGTGGGGAAAATATTTTTCTTTAAAGCACACTTACAAGTAATTTGCATTTAATTCCTGTAAAACATTTCCATTTTACAATTAGCAAAACTAAAAGGCTATGTCTCTTTAAGCATTTATTTTCATTAGAAAAATGTCCCATGGTGCTATCAAACTGATTTTAACCATCATCGAGCCTAACTTTGCCTCTGTTGACAACATGACTACAAACATGAATCAAAACGGAGTTAAGGAATTTTAAGCCATAAGGTTTCAATTGTAGCTTACCAATTATGTAGTTAGCTGACAAAAATCAAGTCTGATGTAGAACAGCTGTCATCTATTTAACTGCAGCTAATCATGGCATTTTCATTTAAGATTATCTGAACTTATGAAATAAAGGATCCAGTCCCAATAACTCATTAATCTCTTACGTTTTCTTTTGAAGACTTATTTTAAATATTAACTATTTTGGTGCCTGAATGGAAAAACATAAACATTAGCTCAGAGACAACGTGGTTCCTGTTTGGAATCCAGCTGGCAGCTATAAGCACCGTTAAAAACTCTGACAGGCTTTGTGCCCTTTTTATTAAATGGCCTCACATCCTGAACACAGGAATGTGTTCATTTACATAAACATTAATCTTTAATGTTGAATTCTGAAAACACAACCACAAATCATAGTTGGTTTTTCTGTGACAATGATCTAGTACATTATTTCCTCCATATCAAACCTACCTTTCCAGAAGGTGGAAACTGTATTTGCAAAAATCAGGACAAAACTCACATTTGAAAAGCATTTTACAATATTATATCTAAATTGCACAGAAGACCCCAGTGATCGCTAGGAAATCTACCACAGTCGAGTTTTTCCAATCCAAGAAGGTCCAAACTTCGGGGAATAATGTGTCCCTCTTCTGCCGCTGCTCTGAAAAATACTCGATCAAAACGAAGCTTACAAGCAGCAGTTATTCCAAGATTAGAGTTCATCTGTGTATCCCATGTATACTGGCAATGTTTAGGTTTGCCCAAAAACTCCCAGACATCCACAATGTTGTTGGGTAAACCACCACATTTGGTAACCTGAAAAGAAAAAGAATACTCTCTAAGATATACATAGCCTTTTCCCAACTTAAAAAAAAAAAAAGAAAAAAAAAGGCCTTTTTGCTATCACCGTGCAAGAAATTATTAATGCACAAATGCAAAATATCAAGACACATTATAAAAAGTATTATGCTGCATAGCAGTATGTAATATAAAAATAGCAAGACAGCCAGAGAGGTTGGAATTTGCCCCTTTTCTTCTGCCATAAATAAGTTAACTTTGGATTTCAGATAAAATTTAGAAGGCTGAACATACATGGCCTGTTACTGCTGTTATGTTTTTAAAAACTGAACTCAAGTGAAAAGAAGGCAGAACTGCCACTCTACTTCAGTCTACAACTTTAGAAGTATAGCATTTATATGATCCAAAAATTTCAACTGCCTTCAGTTTTATTTGAAGTTTATTAATAATATTAATTGTTTGCTCATTCACACTCCAGGATTAAAAAAAAAATTGTTTGTGGTAAAATATACACAATATAAGATTTATCATTTTAACAAATTTTTTTTTTTTGAGATGGAGTCTCACTCTGTCGCCCAGGAAGGAGTGCAGTGGTGCAATCTCTGTTCACTGCAACTTCCACCTCCCAGGTTCAAGCAATTCTAGTGCCTCAGCCTCCTGCACAGCTGGGATAACAGGCATGTGCCACAATGCCCGGCTAATTTCTGTATTTTTAGTAGAGATGAGGCTTCACCGTGTTGGTCAGGAGGGTCTCAAACTCCTGGCCTCAAGTATCTGCCCACCTCGGCCTCCTGAAGTGCTGGGATTATGGGCGTGAGCCACTGTGCCCAGCCATTTTAACAATTTTTAAGTGTACAGTGATGTAGCATTAAGTACATTCACGTAGTTGTGCAAACCATGACCATCAACCATCTCCAGAACCTTTTAATCTTCCCCAACTGAAACTCTGTACCCATTAAACACCAATTCACCATTCCCTAATATCCCCAGTCCCTGGCAAACACCATTCTACTTTCGATCTCTATGAATTTGACCAGTTTAGGAAATTCATAAGAGGAATCATATAGTATCTTTTCCTTTTTGGACTGGCTTCATTCACTCAGCATAATGTCTTTAAGATTCGCCCATATTGTAGCATGTGTCAAAGTTTCTTCATCTTAAGGGTAATAATATTCCACTGTATGCATACAGCACATTTTGTTTATTCATCTGTCAGTGATACTTGGGCTGCTTCCACCTTTTAGCTACTGTGAATAACATGGCTGTGAACATCCATGGGTAGACAAAACATATTCAAATCCCTGCTTTCACTTCTTTTGGGTATTTATACCTAGAAGTGTAATTGATGCATCACACAGTAATTCTATGTTTAATTTTTTAAGGCAAGGAGAAAGAGACTTTGTTTCAGACCTGGAGATCTGGGCATGGTGGTAGCAGGAAAAGTGGGTAAAAAAGGCTAATAAAAGACAAAAAAGAAAAAAGAAAAGGAAAACTCAGAAAAAAGAGAGTTAGAAACAATTATCATGGTCAAATCTTTCCATTGTTCTCATATTGCAACTAGGAATACTGCAAAGAAACAACCTTTTCTAAACTCTTCTAAAATCATTTTCTCTACCTTTCTTTCTAATCCCATATATATAGTTTAGTGTTGTCTATTTCTCATGCACATTTTTATTTCCTCCAAAAGAAGCCCCTTCTTCCCCTAGGCATACAGCATAGGTTAAACAAATACTTGCTGAATTGCAAGGTCACTTAAGACATTTTGAGTGACTACAGGTCCTAGTTTTAACTGCTTTGGTCAAAGGAACCTAAATTAGTCTCCATAGCAATAAGCTGTCCTCAAACATCACACTGACTTTGTCACTCACCTCTTGATCCCTTAGATTTGTATCTCCTGCAAATATAACTGTAGCTGACTCTGGAGCCTCTTGCATTTTCTTTAAAACGATTTTTAACTGATTCATTCGTTCCGCAGCATGCCCTCTGGTGCTCTCCAAATGGGATGTCATAAGGCAAAGCTCATTTCCTGACACATTCACCTGCAACAGGACAAACAGTCATTAAAATTGTCCACTGACTATTAATACTGAACTTTAATAACAAAATCAGCAGATTGTTCTGTCAAATGGTATAGATCTACTAAACTGAAACTGTATAATCAGCACTGCGTCTATCCCTCCAGATCAAAAGAAGTATTAAAGCGCTAACCCTGTCCCCAAAGAAGACTGTTTAGCAAGCACGACCTACCCCCAGATGTCACCTCCACTGTGAACCTTTCCCCAGTGTCCCCAGGCCATCAGTGGCTCCCTCCTCAATACACCTAAGGCATGCTGAACAGACTGTTTTAAAGCCCCCTAGGCTAAATTAAAAGGACAATTATTTCCCTCCTACAAAGCCGTAAATCATTTGCAAAGCACAGAGGATTCTTATTTATTGCTGTATTTTTAAGGGCCTGGCATACAGGTATTCCAAAAAAGTCAGTTAACTGAATGAATGAGAATCATTTACCATTTGCAATTAAGACACCAGCAATGTACAATCTATCATTATATGAAGTGCTTGCAGAATCAAGTCTAATTCTTTCATATTGGTCATTCATGCTCTTCTATAATCAGGAGCCTACCTACTTCTCAACCTGTCACATTTCCCTCTCCATGGCCCCTACGCTCAACTGAATAGAATGCTCATTCATACTCATACATGTACACCTCTTGCAACTTGCAAAAGTTTGCTCATGGTGGTTTCTCTACTTGGACTCTTTTTAATGTCTATGTCTTACATATTTTTCAGGGTTCATTTCAAATATCAACTCCTCTATAAAACTCTCACTAAACAATCTGGTTAAAAGTCATCTCCTTTCTCTAAACTTCCACACATCATTTATACCTCTCCTGTGGCACTTATGCCTTTCTTATGTTTTAGTTACTATATATATATATACACTCTCCCTTACTAATCTATATACTATATCAGAGCAAGATCTATTCTTCATTTTTGTAAGTCTCATAGAGTACAATATAGTAGCATGTATAGAGTAAAAACATTAGGAAGCAAATGTGGAATGTTAGCAAACTCAAATATTCTTAAGAAAACAATAGACTGAGAATTAGGCCGGGTGCGGTGGCTCAAGCCTGTAATCCCAGCACTTCGGGAGGCCGAGACAGGCGGATCATGAGGGCAGGAGATCGACACCATCCTGGCTAACACGGGGAAACCCCATCTCTACTAAAAAATACAAAAAACTAGCCGGGCGAGGTGGTGGGCGCCTGTAGTCCCAGCTACTCGGGAGGCTGAGGTAGAAGAATGGCATAAACCCGGGAGGCGGAGCTTGCAGTGAGCTGAGATCTGGCTACTGCACTCTAGCCTGGGCGACAGAGCGAGACTCCGTCTCAAAAAAAAAAAAAAAAAAAGAAAAGAAAACAATAGACTGAGAATTCTATCTGCATTTAAAATTTATGTAAAAACTTAATTTTAGAAAGTGTTAAAGAGTTTCTAAAAGAATCTACATGTGTGAAGCAAATTTTTCTCAAAAGGCAATGGTTTTAAAAATAACAACACAAAACTATGAAAAAATCTATTTTTTTTTTTTATAAAACACTCAATTTTTAAAAATTACTCACATGCACACATAAAAGGTTTCTCATCATTTTGGTACTTGGAAAAGGAATAATCTCTTGGCTTTTTAATTTCACTCTTGATTTCTTCAACATTATAGCTGTGAAATATCCTTCTTCATGACCTACAAATATTTGTGGAAAAGAATTCAGGCTGAGAAGGTCAAAGTTATTTTCAGTTTACCACAAGTTTGCCTACTGAAGAATTTTATAGCAAACAGGTAACAGATATTTACATGGATCTAAATCTTTAAACTATTATTTCAAAAGAGTTCATCACGGCCAAACAAGTCTACCTCCCTCCCTCCCAAATTTTAACTAGAAGCTTAGAAGAAATAAAATAAATAAATAAAAAAAGACCAGGCACAGTGGCTCATGTCTGTAATCCCAGCACTTTAGGAGGCCAAGGTGGGCGGATCACCTGAGGTCAGGAGTTCGAGACCAGCCTGACCAACATGGAGAAACCCCATCTCTACTAAAAATACAAAATTAACTGGGTATGGTGGCACATGCCTGTAATCCCAGCTACTTAGGAGGCTGAGGCAGGAGAATCACTTGAACCCGGGAGGTGGAGGTTGCGGTGAGCTGAGATCATGCCATTGCACTCCAGCCTAGGCAACAAGAGCGAAATTCCGTCTCAAAATAAATAAATAAATAAATAAAAATGAAAAAAAAATGTAAACAAGTGTCAAAAAATAATGCTGCCAATATCAGATGAGAAAATTTGAGAAATTTCTGAAAGACACAGAGTAGATAAGATGAACTGTGGCCAACTGATATCCATTTAGTACTTCTCACACTAGAAGTTCCAGAAAAATTACAGTAAATGAAAAAAAATCTAGAAAGATATAAACCTGCAAGAACAGAAAATAGGAGTAGAGGCCACGAATGAAAGCTTCCAATAGTTTTTCAGAAAACAGACGGAGAAATGGTAACTGGTTTATCAAAACAGAAGGAAACCACTTGAGTGACTGTAGCAGAGAACCATAGACAGGAAGCAAGCAGATTTGTTCCACCAAAATCTGGAAACAGTGCTTGAACATAAAGGTACCACAAAAGGTAAGGTGCTGAGGTAAGAAGAGGAGGGCCAGTTCAAGGTCTGGATACGGGGTTAAACAACTCCCAGGTTTCCTCAACTCCTTAGAGCTAAGTGACCGTCCCTCTATTAACAGGAGACTAGGGTTTTACAGATAACTAAATTTTAGAGGCTCCAGAGTCACCAACCACAGGGAGGGGCATGCGTGTTAGTCCTGGGCTGATAGAGGAATGGGTTGAACACTGATTAAGTGTGCCGACTCAGCTCCTTTCCCCTGACCTGCTTCCAGAAGGCAGGCAAAACAAGCACACCACCCCAGCCCCAACACCCAGAAGGCAGAAAGCTAAATCATTCTTTTTGGAGAAACAAAATGGCCTCAGATTAAAGGCCTGTATATACCAACACACTGACAATTGTGGGTCTCCCTCAAATGAGTAAGTAGTTTGCTCCACAATCAATCCCTCACCCCTCTCCAGTGAGGTAAACTACTTAGTCTTGTAATCAACATTTTAGTGTTTGGTGTTTAAATGTGAACCAAAAGCCAAGGATCCCTACATATTTAAGGAAGAGGTCTAACATGACATGCTAGGATACTGACATGACATAGCATAATTGAAACAAACAAAAAGAAGGAAATAAAAACAATGCATGGAAAGAGATTAAAACCTAAAACAAACAAAAAACTAACAAAAAAGATACTGTATCCATAAACCAAGAAAAGTATGCCATAAAAAAGATATTCAGTGAATAGGAGGCCTAGGAAATTAAAATAATGCTATCTAAAAGTCAAGATAGTTGCCAAGAAAGTAGAACAGACAGTCAATAGAGATAGGAGAATAAGAGAGTTAAGAAAATTCAAGGATCAACCCAGAAGGTCCACCGTTTAACAGAGGGAGTTCAGAAAAAGGGGAGGAGTAAAAAACTATAAGGGAGGAAAGAAGAGACAAGGAGAAAAGGAAAGAGAAATAATGAAAAGAATGAAAGGAGAGGCAAGGGGAACGGTGGGAGGAAGGGAGAGAGGGAGAAAAGGATTTTCAACAACTAAGGTTTTTCCACATATTAAAATTCCACAGATTAAAAGTTCTCACCAAGCATTCAGTACAATAAATGTTAAAAAGACCCAAAGAACATGAGGGTTAAAAAGAAGACCCTCAAAGCTTCCAGAGAGTAGGGAAAAAGAAAAGAATAAGAATTAGAATGACATCAGCCTTATCACCCATTATCAATAATGGAAACTAGAAGACATTGAAGAATGCCTTCAGAATTCTGAAGGAAAATACCTGTTTACCCAGATACCTATCTTCAACCAAACTATCAAGAACCACAAAGCTACAACACAGACATTTTCAAATTGGCTGGGATTCAAAAACTTCACTGTCCATGCACTGTTTCTTAGAAATTAGAGAGGGTGCTCCAATAAAATGAGGAAGTAAACTAAGAAGGAAGCATGAGAATCAAAAATCCTAAAAGAATCCCCAAGAGAATACAAAAACGTTCCATTGGGAGACACACACAGACTGAGAGAGAACCCTCTCCTTAGAAATTCTCGATTAAGGAGTCAACTGAAATTAAAAATCACATACTATATAAAAATGAAAGTCAAAGAAAACACTATACAGTTGACACTTGAACAACACAGGTTTGAACTTTAAGGGTCGACTTATACAGGTATTTTTTCAATAAATACGGTTGGTCCTCTGTATCTCTGGGTTCTGCATCCACAACCTAATGTGGGTTGAAAACGCGGTCTTTTTTTTTTTTTTTGAGACGGAGTCTCGCTCTGTCGCCCAGGCTGGAGTGCAGTGGCACGATCTCGGCTCACTGCAAGCTCCGCCTCCCAGGTTCATGCCATTCTCCCGCCTCAGCCTCCGAGTAGCTGGGACTACAGACGCCCGCCACCTCGCCTGGCTAGTTTTTTGTATTTTTTTAGTAGAGACGGGGTTTCACCGTGTTAGCCAGGATGGTCTCGATCTCCTGACCTCGTGATCTGCCCGCCTCGGCCTCCCAAAGTGCTGGGATTACAGGCTTGAGCCACCGAGCCGGGCCGAAAACACAGTCTTCTCAGAACGTGAAACCTGCAGATATGGAGTGCTCACATATAGATGGGTTCTGCAGAGCAGACTGAGGAACCTGAGTATGTGTGAATTTTGGTATCCACCAAGGAATCTTAGAACCAATCCCCTGAGAATACCAAGGAAAGACTGTATATGAAAATCACGAGATGTGGCCAAAGCAGTATTTTAAATATATTTAGCAAAAACAAAATAGATTGAAAATTTAAAAACTAAATTACTCAGGGCAAAAAACGTATAAAAAGAACAACAAAATAAATAAGGAATTATAAAATAAAGACTTTTTGAAAAAGCATAACCACAATGTGATTATTTCACTTAAAACTTTTAACAACTAAATTTCAACAAAAAGGCATTCAGTTTCTCAAATTTTAGCATTTATATTTTCCTGAAAAATCATCCATTTCCTTTTCACTTATTAACCTTTTCACACTCATTAAGTTGTATAAAATATTGTCCTATAATTATTGTAGTATCCTGGGTCTTGCTTATTTTTCTCAAACTTATTTATTTGTGCTTTTTCTTCTCCATGTCCCAATAGACCAACTTTGATTTATCCATCTCACTGATCTGTTTTTCAAAGAAAAGACAAGTTGAATAACAAAAATTGTTACCTGTAATCATCTCATAATCACTTGCTCTCTTCTTTAGGTAGCTATAATATGGGGGAATAACTTCCTGTAGAAATATCACATCTGGGCTGTACCTAATGAAAAAACATCAATTTATGACAAATACCAAGTATACCATTTCATTTTCAGCTACCTAAATGAAGGAAATTCCACAACATACCAAAAACAAAAAACCCTCTTGCGCACCTAATATTGAGTGTTTATGCTGATCTTTGATAACTATAAAATGAGAAAGATGTGTGCTATTTAAGTAGTACTATAACAAACATATCAAAAAGAACTAGAAAAACTGACAATAGAAACCACCATACTGAGAGACTTCAATGGTCCTACACACTAAGAGATGCTTTCAACATTTCTTTCAATCCTCTTGAAGCAGTTATTATCCACAATGAAGAAAGCTGACCTCCAGAGAACTTAAGTGATTTGCCCAAGGTCACAGAGCCAGTATGGCACACAAATAGATCTTTTTGGTAGTTTTAATTTCACGTAGTTATTATAAACAAAGTTTAAGAAGAAAACAGTACTAAAAGGCTTCTAACAAAAATTAGTGTTCCCACTTTGCTGCAGCCTGTAATCCTGCTCTCAGAGGCAATCATCTCAATTATTTCAGATGTTTCCTCTCAGAGCTGGACATTGAACTTAGGTTTAATTCGAAAGCCCACAACCTTGAACTATTACTTTGAATATACATAAGACACATTACTATTAAACAGAAGTGATAATACTTACAACGCTAAGTAGGAACACACCCCTCGAGCCCTCTCTGACAGATTGTTTAGATCTAATCCATCAATATTCCAGGTAATGAAGCAGAACATGCTGTCATTTTCTTGCTGAGTATCTTCAGATGGGCTGATTTTAGAAGTGGTGGAATCAGTTGTTTCTTCATTGGTTAGGTCAACACTGGCAAGATCAGAATAAAACACAGCTTTGCAAATAATCTATACACTGATTTGGAATTATTTTGTATTTGTAGCCTTCATTTTACAGACAAATTTTTAAAAAGCCCTAAAAGTTTGACACTGTCTTTACAGGGTTAACAAAAATTGCATGCCAGGTTCTAGATACAAATATAATTAAGCATTAATCACGCTGCACTTTGGCCCACTTCTTTGTAACGGAAAGTCATCCCATAGCCCTATATACTGGCCACTTGCATCCCCATTGCTCCTGTGGGTAGGATCTCTGACATTAGAATCATAAGGCTTTTGTTTAAGAATTGCTTAAGAAGTTTTTCAGACGCTGAATTCCAGCAGAAAGCTGACACCAACCAGTTTGAAGACATCCCAGAGGAACTGAATCTGCATGAGAATGCAGTTTTTTCATCTCCAGATCCCATGACTTCATCATTGCACTCTGACCAATCAACAATCCTCACACCTTGGTCCACTCAACACCCTTTCAAGTCTCAAGCTCCAGACTTCTCAAGGAGAATCTGAAGTTTCCTCCAGTCTCCTGGTTTGGCGGCCTTACAATTAAATTTTTTTTTCTGCTGCAACCCTTGGTGCCTCAGGGTATTGACTTGCAAGCTGTACCCCAACTACCTAGGGCACATGTCCACAAGGTAGTCAGGACCTCTTGAGGGTGTGTCACTGGCGCGTCCTTAACCTTGGCAAAATAAACCTTCTAAATTGATTTAGACCTGTCTCAGATACTTTTGAGTTCATAGATAGATTCTTATTGCACTGTCCAAATGTTTGCTCACTTAGGTAGTTACAGACAACTTAATATCCTTCAATGACATGTGTCACTAAAATAACTGTATAAACTATAATCCCAAATTAGACTCAGAAATGTAGGATTTCTAAATCTTTTTGGAATCTTTTAAAATCATATATTAAATAAGATCTCATTGTGGCAGATAAATAGGAACTGCAAATTCTTTGCTACTCCCCTCTTTGAGTGATGAAGCCTAATGCCCCTCCCCTTTGAATCCAGACCTTAGTGGTTTGCTTACCACAGGGAAAGAATATTCTGGGACTTTTGAGGTTTGGCCTTAAGATAATCTGCCACTTCCATTCAAGGCTTTTGGAACACTTCCTCCAGGAACCCTGGAACTGCCATGTAAAAAGTTCAACCACCCTGAGACTGCCATGCTGGAAAGGACATATGTATGTGCTCCAGTCCACAGTCCTGACTCCACCATCTGCTCCCCTAACCAATGCCCCAGACATATGAGTGGAGGGACAAACATTATTAAAAGATGACTCCTAAGCATGTATAAACTATTCATGAATTTAAAAAATAGGTGTTTGAATTTATAATTTTAATGCCAACATTTTAACTTTTCTCCTATACACGATTCACCCAGATTCCTCAAATGTTACATTATTAAAAGGTGACTCCTAAGCATGTATAAACTATTCATGAATTTTAAAAATAGGTGTTTGAATTTGTAATTTTAATGCCAACATTTTAACTTTTCTCCTACACACGATTCACCCAGATGCCCTCAAATGTTAACATTTTACTTACTTAACATTTACTTGCTTTGTTCGTTTTACTCTGAACCATTTGTTTAAATATTTTTGTATTATTTCCTAAACACAAAGACATGCTTATATATACAGTAATGCATCACATTTGGAGAAGTGTGTCATTAGGTGATTTCATCATGATGCAAACATCATAGAGAGAATTTACACAAACCTAGATGGTACAGCCTCCTACACACCCGGGCTATACGGTCTAGCCTATTGCTCCTAGCCTACAAACCTGTACGGCATGCTACTATACTGGATACTGTAGGCAACTGTAACACAATGGCAAAGGTATAGCAAAAATACAGTCATGATTTTATGGGATGATCTTCATTTATGCAGTTTGTTGTCAACTGAGATGTGGTTATGTGGCGCATAATGGTATACTCTAGTATGATCATCAAGTCAGAAGATTATCATTGATACAAGTTTTTCTTTTTCTTATTGCCTCCTGTGGCTAGATTTAATATTATCTAAAGACCTAGTTCAATCTTGCCAATTGTGCTACTAGTGTCCTAATCCAGGATCACGTTACATTTAGATGGCATGTCTCTTTTAATTTTCTTTAATCCAGAACAGTTTTTCAGTCTTTGTCTCTCATGACTGACATTTTTGAAGAGTACAGGCCATTTATCTTACAGAATGTCCTTCAGTTTGGGCTTATGTTTTCCTATTATTTGGTTCAGATTACGCATTTTTTGGCAGGAATGTCACAGAAGTGATAGTATGTCCTCCTCAATGCATCATTATCAAGCATCTGATACGGAGCTGTCCCATTCCTGGTGATGTTAGCTTTGATCACTTGGTTAAAGTGTTGTTAACCAGATTTCTCTACTACAAAGTCATGATTTTCCCCATCATAGTATTTCGTGGGAAAGTACTTTCTGATTAAGTAAATATGCTGTTGTTCACTGAACTTTCCTACTAGTTTTAGTATCTGTTGATGATACCTGCCTGAAATAATTATCAATATGGCAGTTTCCAAATGAAGATTTTTTTCTAATTCCTCATGCCTTCTATATTTAATAGTTGGAGTTCTACTGTAAGGAAAAATGTTCCCTTCTCTCTTGGGCAACTGTATTTATATCAGTATGGGTTCTTTTTGTATGGATTGTAATCTATTCCTACCAAGCATCCTGTTGCTTGGATTACATCAGATTTGATGGGGAATGAGGGTAGGGAGCTTTTAAGCTAGGTCTTGTGCCCTTCTGGCACATCCCCAACATTTTCTGGGCACCTCCTACTTTCTAACACCACAGATATCATAGGCTCATCTTGTACTTTTTTTGCCCCTGCTCAGTCATTTCTTTTTAACTTTTTTTTATTTTTATATTAAACCTCTTCCATTCTATGAAATCAGTCATTTCTAAAAAGCCCTTGTTCCTTTCAGTGAAGAATGGTATTTAGAGGCCATGATCTGGGTGCTAGATGAACTTAATGCCAATTTTGAAGCATAAAATATTTTGAATTGTCTTCCTTTTACATAAAAATAACCTTCAAGAGCATAAAAAAAAAAAGTGTAAAACTTTCTTTTGTGAATTTCATCCCACCCAAAAGTTCTCTTATTCAACAATGAGCTAATATTAAGGCTTTTTTCAACGCCTTACTGTGGGGGAAAGAGAGATCAGACTGTTATTGTGTCTATGTAGAAAGAGGAAGACATAAGAAACTCCATTTGGATCTGTACTAAGAAAAATTCTTCTGCCTTGAGATGCTGTTAATCTGTAACCCTAGCCCCAACCCTGTGCTCACAGAAACATGTGCTGTGTTGACTCAAGGTTTAATGGATTTAGGGCTGCGCAGGATGTGCTTTGTTAAATATGTGTGTGCAGGCAGTATGCTTCGTAAAAGTCATTGCCATTCTCCAGACTTGAGTACCCAGGGACACAATGTGCTGCAGAAGGCCACAGGGACCTCTGCCTAAGAAAGCCTGGGTGTTGTCCAAGGTTTCTCCCCACTGAGACAGCCTGAGATATGGCCTTATGGGAAGGGAAAGACTCGACAGTCTCCCAGCCTGACACCCGTAAAGGGTCTGTGCTGAGGAGGATTAGTGCCAAGAGGAAGGCCTCTCTGCAGTTGAGAAAAGAGAAAGGCATCTGTCTCCTGCTCGTCCCTGGGAATGGAACGTCTCGGTGTAAAACCCGGTCATACATTCTATTTACTTGGATAGGAGAAAACTGCCTTATGGCTGGAGGTGAGACATGCTGGCGGCAATACTGCTCTTTATTGCACTGAGATGTTTGTGTAAAGTCAAACAAACCTGGCCTATGTGCACATCCAGGCACAGCACCTTTCCTGAAACTTATTTTATGACACAGAGTCCTTTGCTCACATGTTTTCCTGCTGACCCTCTCCCTATCATTACCCTACAGTCCTGCCACATCTCCCTCTCCGAGGTGGTAGAGACAGTGATCAACAAATACTAAGGGAACTCAGAGACCAGTGCCAGTGCGGGTCCTCCGTATGCTGAGCGCCTGTCCCCTAGGCCCACTTTTCTTCCTCTATACTTTGTCTCTGTGTCTTACTTCTTTTCTCAGTCTCTCGTCCCATCTGATGAGAAATACCCACAGGTATGGAGGGGCAGGCCCCCCTTCATCTTACCACCATAGAGAAAAAGCCAAGTGATTTCATGCCTGATCAAAGATGTTGTTTCCTTTTTATGGAAAGCATTAAAACCAGAAAGGAAAAATTATTAGCTCTTTATTTCTGTCAAATCTTCTGTTTCATAACTGAATTTAAAAATACATATACTGTCAAAGACAAAGGTGTTTGTTAATCACATTAGGCCCCCTACCTATCCGGCACACACACCTTTTTTTCCAAGTTTAAAGATGTCCAACTATAACTCAATCTACTTCATAAAACTGTAAACACAACCCCTACTTTCCTCAATGGGTGGACTGTCATGGGTGATGTATGGGGAGAGCATGAAGGTGTCATTAACCATAGTTTATACTTACTGAGTTCTATATGCCAGGCACAATTCCAAGTGTTTTACACCTATTAGCTCACTTAATCCTTACCACAACCCCATGAGGAAGGGGTCGCACAGATAAAGAAACTGAGGCAGAGAGAGGTTACACAGTTACTAAACAGCACAGGTAGACTTAGAACCTTATTACTATCCCCACTGCACAAAGAAATTGAGGCAGAGAGAGGTTAGACAGTTACTAAACAGCACAGGTGGACTTAGAACCTTTGCATTTTGGCTCCAGAGTCCATGCTCTTATTCACTATGCCATCCTTTCCTCCTCTAGTTTCATTGCAATCCAATTCCATATTGATACAATTTGGATGTTTGTCCCCTCCAAATCTCATATTGAGATATAATCCATAATGTTGGAAGTGGGGTCCAGTGGGAGGTGTTTGGGTCATGGGGGCAGATCCCTCATAAATGTCTTGGTGCTATCCTCACATTAGTGAGTTCTTGCAAGATCTGGTTGTTCAAAAGTATGTGGCACCACACCACCCCCTTGCTCCTGCACTCACCATGTGATACCTGGGCTCCCCCTTCCCTTCTGCCATGATTGAAATCTTCCTGAGGCCCAGCAAAGCCTGGGGCCTTGCTTCCAGTAGAGCCTGCAGAACTGTTAGCCAATTAAATCTCTTTTCTTTATAAATTACCCAGTCTCAACGCAAGAACCTAACACAATTATCTCTGCAATTTATGCAACACCCACAATATTTAATGTTTAATGCAGCAAGAAAAACCAGGCAACTGTATTTAAAATTTCCATTTGGGAAAATGAAAAGGGAAATAAACTCTAAAACATTGCTGTACAGAAATACTAAGGGAACAGAAAGGGACTGGCAAACGTTAAGGGCATGATTTTTTGACTTCATTCCTAAGCAGATGAGGAAGCGCTTTTGTCAGTATATCTGGTGTCTCAGGTTTTATG
The DNA here is from genome assembly GCF_007565055.1 of Rhinopithecus roxellana. Lineage (NCBI taxonomy): Eukaryota > Metazoa > Chordata > Mammalia > Primates > Cercopithecidae > Rhinopithecus > Rhinopithecus roxellana. Next base: position 63,629,017 of record NC_044552.1, read on the forward strand.
TGTTAGGCCAGGTGCTCTTCAACTTTAAATCACTAGGAGATCTTGTCAAAATACAAATTCTGATTCAGTAGGTCTGGGTGAGACCTAAGATTCTGCATGTCTAACAAATTCGCAAGTAGTAGTGGCATGCTGCTGGTCCAGAGTCCACACTCTGAGTAACAAGGCTCTGGGACATGGGCTGTCAATGCTGGCTCTGCATTAGAATTACTTGCACAGCTTAAAAAAAAAAAAAAAAAAAAAAAAAAAAAATACAATGAGGAATACACAGGCCCTACTCAAGACTAATTAAATTAGAATCTGTTGGTTTTTTTTATTTCCCCAGATAATTCCAATATGCAGCTAAGATTCAGCATAGCTGTTTTAAGAGGATTTCCCTGGTATCTCATCAGAGACACTAAAGATAGATTCTAATGTAGGGGCTAAATCACTTTAGGTTCAATTTCAATTTTTGTTGATATCCCAGGAATTCACTCCAGAATTGAGATTCCTGCCCCAATCATTTAAGACAGCCAATGCCCTTGCTCAGTAGGGTTGAGTTTCTCTGGTCATAAAATCTTCCAATCAATTTTTTTTCTTTTCCTTTCATTTTTGCTAAAGCCAACATCAAAAATCTAATCACCGCACGCTCTGTGAATGCACAGGCCTTAGAAACACCCCGAAGTTTGCCCCTTCCCCATTTTTCTCTCTTCAGCAAACTAAACTTTAAAACTTCACTCTCATTCATACTTGACCTGAGTTCTGAGAGACAAGAGACCACAGCCTAATCAACACCTTTGCTTGTTTTTGCCAATTTACCATTCCGGGGTAAGAGAATCCTAATAGCCATGACACTATTGCTTAGCTTGATCCGCATCTTTTCTGAGGGCCTATTCCAGGAAATCCACTTACTTTGTTACTATTTATTGGTTACCATACAGACTATTGCAACCAACAGACATTCATTCAGGTTGGTTTGACCAAAACAGGTGAATTTATAAGGAAACAACACGTCACAGAGCCTGGTACAGAAATACAGCCATGTTTAAGGAAGGGCAGTTAAGGGCTTTCTCTCAATCCTACACTTCAACTTCCCTCTGCTTCCTTCTCTCGCTGCAGACATCTGTTCTCAGCTTCTCTGTACCCAAAAAAAGATATGTATGAATCCTCACAGGTGCTAAGTTAACACGTTACAGTTCCAGCTCCATAGGAAGACTCAGACTTGACTCTCTTGGTCCTAATTCTGAAACCAAGGAGAGGATCTGACTGGCCAGTTTGAGCTAGGTGAACACCTCCTAGACCAACTTGCTCTGCTTAGTAAAACGGAAGCCAGAGACAAATCACTGTGGGTGAGCAGACAATTCCCCAACAAGAGGCAAGACAGAGAAAGGAACCTAATGAAAATATCTTATCACATCTGTAAGCCAATGCAGCTGAAAAGACCAAAGGGAAAATACAGTCTCCACTATGAAATCAATTTTACAGGTTGTACATATAACTGGGACAATTTTATACCTTCAGTAAATATTTACTGGGAGCTTATGATGTGTCAAATGTTGTCAGACTTTGGGAAATTAACAATGTATAAAACAGATACTCCTTACTAGACATGCAGTCTAGTAGGAGACATAAAACAATGAACAGCACTTACAATATGGACTAAGTTATTATAACAGGGGTCATGCAGGATGCTATAAGAGTACCTAAAAGGGGAACCTTACCTAGACTTGGGACATCAGGAAAAGTTTCCTGGAGATAAATCGTGTCTCAGCTTGGGCCTTTAAGATAAATACTAGCAAGGAAGGAAAAAGAAAAAAAATCCAAGTAGAGGTAATAAAGATCTTTACGAAGATTCAAAGACAGGAGAAAATGACCCATTGGAAAAAAGTAAAAGTTTGATATGCCTGGAACCTGGAAAGACAGGTTCCAAGTTATGGAGCCAAATAGTAGAGGGCCTTGTAAGGTATCTACACTTTTCAAGAGTAGCAGTGCAGGAACTGGAGAGGGGCACTGAAATAACAGGAGTGGGTGTGCATTAAAAAAAATAACAACAACAGGCCGGGCGCGGTGGCTCAAGCCTGTAATCCCAGCACTTTGAGAGGCCGAGACGGGCGGATGACGAGGTCAGGAGATCGAGACCATCCTGGCTAACACGGTGAAACCCCGTCTCTACTAAAAAAAATAGAAAAAACTAGCCAGGCGAGGTGGCGGGCGCCTGTGGTCCCAGCTACTCGGAAGACTGAGGCAAGAGAATGGCGTAAACCCGGGAGGCGGAGCTTGCAGTGAGCTGAGATCCAGCCACTGCACTTCAGCCTGGGCGACAGAGCGAGACTCCTTCTCAAGAAAAAAAAAAAAAAACCTATTATTCTGGCTGGCCAGCCTATGGCCTAGAATAAATCAACAATTCAGGAAGCAAGGAGACTTCCAAGCTGCCATTCTTGGACGGAATTTTTGCCTTCATTCGTTTCAAACTTCTCGCTTACTTACTTCCTATCATTTGAGTTAAACATTACATTTCCATTTTTTCCTCCCTGGACTCCAAATCACGTCCGAAGTGACAGTATGGGGGAGTGTAAGATCCGCTGCTGGGGCGCATCTACGCGCAGCAGCAGCAACGCAAGCCCTGCTCCTCTGGCTACGCAGCTTGGAGATCTGCCTCAGCATCTTACGCCCAGCTCCACTGCAGGTTCCAGGACGCGCAGCGCAACCTGGTATCAAACTGCCTCCGTCCGTACTGGCTCCCAGCTCCCCTCATCACTTACTAGGTCTTGGGCTCAGAGATGGTTTCAGGGCGGCGTTCCAAGGCGCTCTCTTCCACCGGAGGCTCGAAGTAGGAGTTCAGAGCCCTCTGAAAAACAAAGGCACCAAGGATGAGGTTTGTGCGCTCCACCGACCTAGGTAACGGAGCGGGACGCGAGGACAGCAAAAGCGTACTTCCATCTCCCAGTCGTTCTCGGCCAGGAAGCACTGAGCCACAGCGGCATCGCAGCTCGCGACCGAGGCAAACTCCACACACAGAAGTCGCCGCTTCTTCACCTCTGGCTCGCCCTCTTCCTCCGCCGCCCCCAGGCAACTCCCCAGCTCCATCTTCTTGCCGCCTCCGCACCGCCCCTTTAAGCGGAACAAGAGGCCAACGGTCGGCTCTGCGCAGGCGCTTGCGCCATGGCGCTCCCGCATCAACCGCCCGGCAGGGAAACTCGCTCCGCTCTCCGAGAATAATAGGTGCAGCTGCGCCGCAGACGAGCCGCCGAGGTGGTGGGGACGAAGCGCGCGTGCGCGCGTGGTCACAAGCGTGCGGGAAACGTCAGTGAGCAAATCGCGGACCACCGTGGCCGCCAGCTGGCCTGATGCCCGGCCTCTTGCACTCCTAGGGACGGAGAAGGGTGCAGGTTCTTAGTCCTCTGTGTCCTTCTTTCACGAACTTCTGGATTTTCCAGCTCTTCCAAAGTTCGTTCTTGCGCAGAGCCCAAAGGCCGGAAAACCGTCCACGATGAACAGCGTGACTCTGAATCTGCGGGAGGTGATAAAGGCCATGACCAAGAGTCGCGGTTTTGATAGCGTTTTGGGAAAGGTATGGGAGGCGAAGCCTTGGCTTCTAATGAAGGGAAAGAAAGCACCGTGCTTGGTGCTGTTGTGAGCTTTGAATAATTATCTCTTGTTAGGTTCTGTTCTAGTAGCCTGTAAATTTACCTTAGTGATAATGATTACTACTTTAATGGAGCTCCTAAATATGCTGGATCGAACCCGTAAGTTCCCTATCTAAACATAGATAGGTATGGTTATGAGTCGTGGAGACAGAATTCCTCAGTTGTAAGGCTGGGAGGGACTTTGGAGTTTGATCCTTCAACCAACAAGCGTCTGCATTGACCCAGAGAAGAATAAGAGAAACGTCTGCATTTAAGGCACATTACAGTCTAATTCTCTAGACTCTGGAGGATTAGAAGATAAATAATTGCAATAAGGTACGAAAGCCAAGTGCTTGGTAGAGTGGTGGACGAAGGGAGAAGTTGTTCCTCTGTAGTGGTTTGGGAAATTTCTCAAAGGCATGCAACTCCTGAAGAAATAAGTTAGCCCTTGGAGTAAAACGGAGTGCTTTTCTGAGACCAGCACTCACAAAGCCCGAAGGTGTTTGTTTTCATTTTTGTTTTTTTTAAGAAGAGGTTTCACTCTTGTTGCCTAGGCTGTAGTGCAATGGCGCGATCTCGGCTCACTGCAACCTCCAACTCCCCGGTTCAAGCGATTTTGCTGCCTCACTCAGCCTCTTGAGTGGCTGGGATTACAGGCATGTGCCACCATGCCCAGCTAATACTGTATTTTTAGTAGAGACAGGGTTTATTCATGTTGATCTGGCTGGTCTCGAACTCCTGACCTCAGGTTATCCACCCGCGTCTGTCTCCCAAAGTGCTGGATTACTGGTGTGAGCCACCACGCCTGGCCTTGAAGGTGTGTTGTTGTTGTTGTTTTGAGACGGAGTCTTGCTCTGTCGCCCAGGCGGGAGTGCAGTGGCACGATCTCTGCTCACTGCAACCTCCACCTCCCAGATTCAAGTGATTATCATGCCTCAGTCTCCCAAGTAACTGGGATTACAGACATGCGCCACCACGCCTGGCTAATTCTGTATTTTTATTAGAGACAGGGTTTCATCATGTTGGTCAGGCTGGTCTCAAAACTGCTGACCTCAGGTGATCCACCTGCCTTGGCCTCCCAGAGTGCTGCTGGGATTACAGGCGTGAGCCACTATGCCCGGCTAAAAGCAGGGATTTATTGAAAATGAAAGGACACGCCTGTGTTTAGGGTGTGGAGCACCAGCCCGAGGGCCCTGATACACCATGGAAGTCTCCTGTTAGCCACTTGGTACTCATCTCATGTAAATGAAGTGGTGTCCCACAATTGGCTGTGAAAAGCAACCAATCAGAGGCTAAAGTGAAGTTACAAAGTTCCACTTATATGCAAACAAAGACTTGCTATGCTATCAGACTCTGAAGTGAAGTTAGATAGTTACACTCCTATGGAAGATCTGATTGGTTGCAGAAAGCATAATTTTTTTTATATAAGGGCTAACTTCTTAGCATAATTTTGCTTTTTGCAACCAATCAAGGTACTTTCAGTTTCCCATCTGCCACACAGAAAAGGTGGGGGTTTGGAAAGGGAGAAGCCGCTGGTTCTTTTGTTACTTGGTGTGGAAAGTAACAAAAATATGTCTGAGATTCCTTCTGTGGAACAAAGTTCCTTCAAAGCCAATTTTAAAAAGCTTATGTAAAAAATAATTATTCTTGCTACACTTTATGCAAATAATCTGGTCAAGTATAATAAAGCAAATCAGTCCTACCATGATTTGTCTTTAGTAAAAACGGAAAACTGGAGAGAGAGAAAAACTTTCAAAGGGTTTTCCTTTCAATTTACTTATAGGAAGTTGGCTTGAAACAGCCCTAGGTTGCCTGCCTCCAGACCCTATTCTCCTGCCTCACTTGTAAGAAAATGATGTTCCATAAGAAGCATTTATAACTAAACCTTGTGAACCCCAACAATTTGAGACAGGTCTCAGTTAATTTAGAAAGTTTATTTTGCCAAGGTTGAGGACGCACACGCGGTGACACAGCCTCCCGAGGTCCTGACAATATGTACCCAAGGTGGTCAGAGCACAGCTTGATTTTATACATTGAAGGGGTGGCCTGCCCCTCCACACCTGTGGGTGTTTCTCGTTAGGTGGAACGAGAGACTTGAGAAAATAAATGAGACACAGAGACAAAGTATAGAGAAAGAAAAAGTGGGCCCAGGGGACCAGCGCTCAGCTTACAGAGGACCCACGCTGGCACCAGTCTCTGAGTTCCCTTAGTATTTATGGATAATTATCCTTACCATCAAAAAGATAAGGGAGTGGCAGGACAATGGGATGATTGTAGGGAGGAAATTAGTAGTAAGACATATAGATAAAGATCTCTGTGACATGAATAAGTTCAAAGGAAAATGCTGTGCCTTGAGATGCATATGCAAATATCTCCATAAACCTTTTAGCAGCATTGTTTCAGACTATCACATGGGGAGAAACCTTGGACAATACCTAACTTTCCTAGGCAGAGGTCCCTGCGACCTTTGGCCGTGTCCCTGGGTAGTTGAGATTAAGAGAATGGTAATGACTTTTAACCAGCAAGCTGTCTTTAGGCACTTGTTAAACAAAGCACATCCTGCACAGCCCAAAATCCTTTAAACCTTGAGTCACCACAGCACATGTCTCTTGCAAGGACAAGGTTGGGGGTAGGGTCACAGATTAACAGCATCTCAAATACAGAACAAAATGGAGTCTCTTATGTATACTTCTTTCTATGTAGACACAGTAACAGGCTGATCTCTCTTTTCCCCACAATACATTTTAGGGAGATATGAGACATCAACAAATAGATGTAAAAAGAACACTGGTTCGGTCTGGAAAGGCAGGACAACTTGAAGCGGGAAGGGGGCTTCCAAGTCACGGGTAGGTGGGAGACAAATGGTTGCATACTTTTGAGTTTCTGATTCGCCTTTCCAAAGGAGGCAGTCAGATACACATTTATCTTAGTGAGCAGAGGGATGACTGAATAGAATAGGAGGCAGGTTTGCTCTAAGCAATTCTCAGCTTGAATTCTCCTTTTAACTTAGTGATTTGGGGGCCCAAGATATTTTCCTTTACATTTGCCCCCTTTTCTTTTTAAAAAAAAATCTTTTGGAGAAAGCATTTTAGAAGCAAAATGAGTCTTTGGTCTCAGATTTCATCCAATCTCTCATGCTAGGATGGTTTATTCCTAGACAGATAGGTCCCGAGTTATTAGGAAAGCTAATTTTTAGAAGGTTGTGCAGTCTCATGTCCTGTGAAGAGAAAATAGGGGGAGGAAGGGAAAAAACCAACAAACAAAAGAACAGTTCTGGAAAATATACATAGGCGACATTGTTCTGAAGTCCATACATCAGTAGGCAGGTATGAAAGTGGCTTATGTATGTAAATAGGTTACTGTTATTTTCTTCTGAAGTTTAAGTTGTCTAGCTTCGGTTTGCAGGGCTTTACAAAAGCACAGTTTAGTTTTCAGTGTCTCCAAATTAGGAAAAAAAGAAAAGAAAGAAGAAAAAAATTAAAAATATTATTTTGGAGACTTGTAGCCAGGAAAAAGTAGAATTCAGCCTAAACTGTAGAAAATAATAAAAATTGATAAAATTAGGCAAGACTAGTGCCTAACAACAAGTTAGTGGACTATAGTCCACTAACAACAAGTGGACTATAGATTTTGAAACATAATTTTTCTCTCTCCAGTTTTCCATTTTTACTAAAGACAAATCATGGTAGGACTGATTTGCTTTATTATACTTGACCAGATTATTTGTATAAAGTGTAGCAAGAATAATTATTTTTCACATAGGCTTTTTAAAATTGGCTTTGAAGGAACTTTGTTCCATAGAAGGAATCTCAGACTTTTTAAAATCCAAGCTCAGCCATAGATTTGTACCATCAAATACCTATGAGTTGGGTGAATTTCCTTTCTTTTTGATGTTCCATAATAAACCAGGGGCTCCTGGACCTGTCAGAAAATGACACTCTTTACTTAGCACAGGTCAGAAACCCTGTACAGGGACTGTGTAAAGTATGAGGCCAGTTTTCCCAAGGGCTTTTATTGGCTCCATAATTCAGGTTTGATTTCTTAAAGGAAAGTACACCATTCCACTCAAAGCCTTGCTAAAATAATCAGTTTCTCCAATTGTGTCTTATTACAAATGAAAACAGATTTTTTTTTTTTTTTTTTTTTTTTTGAGAAGGAGTCTCGCTCTGTCACCCAGGCTGGAGTGCAGTGGCCAGATCTCAGCTCACTGCAAGCTCCGCCTCCCGGGTTCACGCCATTCTCCTGCCTCAGCCTCCGGAGCAGCTGGGACTACAGGCGCCGCCACCTCGCCTGGCTAGTTTTTTGTATTTTTAGTAGAGACGGGGTTTCACCGTGTTAGCCAGGATGGTCTCGATCTCCTGACCTCGTGATCCGCCCGTCTCGGCCTCCCAAAGTGCTGGGATTACAGGCTTGAGCCACCGCGCCCAGCCGAAAACAGATTCTTATTGCACTTATGCAAATAACTGTATTGGCACAAGTTAAGAATACTCACAAATAGTTTCCAAATTCTGGAGAAATCAGGTAGAGAGAGACAAATATGCTCCAAATTTTGTTCATAGGAGTATACTAAATTGTTAAAAGCTGTCAATAGCTCAAAAGTTTCAAGACTCTGAAAAACAAAGCAAAAGATCAGCAATTTTTTAAGCAAAAAGTCAAAAAGATTAGTTCAGTCCCCATAGTTAATTCCTATTCTGCTTGATATTCATGAGCATTTCAGCTCTCCATGAGTTCTGACAGTTTTTCCTCTATTCTCTTGTAACAATCTCCAAAGTTATTGGAGACCTGCATTCAAGAGGAAACAACAGGTGCAGGAGAGGATGTGGAGGAATAGAAACGTTTTTACACTGTTGGTGGGAGTGTAAACTAGTTCAACCTTTGTGGAAGACAGTGTGGCGATTCCTCAAGGATCTAGAACTAGAAATACCATTTGACCCAGTGATCACATTACTAGGTATATACCCAAAGGATTATAAATCATGCTACAATAAAGACACATGCACGTGTATGTTTATTGCAGCACTATTCACAATAGCAAAGACTTAGAACGAACCAAATGTCCAACAATGATAGACTGGATTAAGAAAATGTGGCACATATACACCATGGAATACTATGCAGCCATAAAAAACGATGAGTTCATGTCCTTTGTAGTGACACGGATGAAACTGGAAACCATCGTTCTGAGCAAACTATTGCAAGGACATTAAACAACACACCACATGTTCTCACTCATAGGTGGGAATTGAACATTGAGAATACTTGGACACAGGATGGGGAACATCACACACCAGGGCCTGTCGTGGGGTGGAGGGATGGGGAAAGGATAGCATTAGGAGGAATATCTAATGTAAATGACGAATTAATGGGTGCAGCAAACCAACACAGCATATGTATACATATGTAACAAACCTGCACATTGTGCACATGTACCCTAGAACTTAAAGATTAATTAAAAAGAACAAATTTAACAAAGAAAACGTTATCAAGAATAAAACACTTAAGGAATCTTAAAAAACAACAACAAAAAAAACACTTTATAAAGAGGACCAAAACAACAATTATCCATGGATGACTAAAAGTTTTAGGGCAGCCATAGTGAAACACACAATTGACAAGGAAATTTGTTACCTCTCCTCTGTAGCACACAATAATGTTAATGTAACAATTATGATTATTACTGATAATGTACACTAGGTCATATCACAATTACAGGAATTTCCCATAATTTTGGAACACACACTAATAACATATTTATACATATACATCTCAGAGACAGCCAAACACTCTCTCTTATTTGACAATGCTTCCTGTGTAATTTTTGTACCAAATAAGCCAAATTATGCCATGTTTGGGCTTTAGGGAACCTAATATCTTAAAGGAGTAACTAGGTCAGAAAAAGACAATTTATAATTTGATTTTGGAAAGTTTGTCAAATATCAAATGTTTAAAACACCTGATATCACAAAAATAGGATCACAGGTCAGTATAAAATAAATCATTCATTTACCCAAAGTGATAACTCAAGGATTTCATAAAAAGGTGAAAACCTTCATTCTTTGAGAGAGGAGACTTAACTTTCCAAACAATAAGCCCTAATAAAAACAGCATGAAGCTAATTAAATTTGTTTTTCAAAATTTTATAAACAATGTATAAAATTTTAAACTTGACCATAAGATATAACTTCCAACTGGGTGCGGTGGCTCACACCTGTAATCTCAGGACTTTGGGAGGCCAAGGTGGGTGGATCAGGAGGTCAGGAGATGAAGACCATCCTGGCCAACATGGTTAAACCCCATCTCTACTGAAAATACAAAAATTAGCTGGGGGTGGTGGGGTGCACCTGTAATCCCAGCTACTTGGGAGGCTGAGGCAGGAGAGTCGCTTAAACCCAGGAGGCGGAGGTTGCAGTGAGCCAAGATTGAGCCACTGCAGTTCCAGCCTGGGTGACAGAGCGAGATTCCGTCTCAAAAAAAAAGAAAAAGATATAACTTCCATAAGCCTTTATAACCTTTATAACCTTTATTAAGGAGTCAGTTAATGCATCAAGAAAACCTTGTTGCCGGGCATGGTGGCTCAAGCCTGTAATCCCAGCACTTTGGGTGGCTGAGACAGGCGGATCACGAGGTCAGGAGATCAAGACCATCCTGGCTAACATGGTGAAACCCCATCTTTACTAAAAAATACAAAAAACTAGCCGGGCGAGGTGGCGGGCGCCTGTAGTCCCAGCTACTCCGGAGGCTGAGGCAGGAGAATGGCATAAACCCGGGAGGTGAAGCTTGCAGTGAGCTGAGATCCGGCCACTGCACTCCAGCCCAGGCCACAGAGCGAGACTCCGTCTCAAAAAAAAAAAAAGAAAACCTTGTTAATCTGATACAGGGGCCCATATGCTGATCTTGCATCATTGTGCCTCTGATATTAATGATTAATTTATAGAAAAACTGACCTTAGGCCGGGCGTGGTGGCTCAAGCCTGTAATCCCAGCACTTTAGGAGGCTGAGACGGGCAGAACACGAGGTCAGGAGATCGAGATCATCCTGGCTAACACGGTGAAACCCCGTTTCTACTAAAAAATACAAAAAACTAGCCGGGCGAGGTGGCGGACGCCTGTAGTCCCAGCTACTCTGGAGGCTGAGGCAGGAGAATGGTGTAAACCCGGGAGAGGGAGCTTGCAGTGAGCTGAGATCCGGCCACTGCGCTCCAGCCTGGGCGACAGAATGAGACTCCGTCTCAAAAAAAAAAAAAAAAGAGAAACTGACCTTATTTTATCTTTCAAATTTGGACCTTACAGTCTCGTGCCCACCTCTTCTTCGATAGTCCCTGGGCCTTGAGGAGTTAAATGCCTTTAATTTCTGGCCCTGTATCTCAGGAATGAAGTTTCTTTTGATTGGCATCTTCTACGGGGCCTGAAGATGAGGCTTCAATTGCTGTCAGTGTTTAAGATTTAGCAGCACTTGGAGTCCTTTTTAGACCCAGGAGTCAAAGCCCTGTAACTCAGTGTCACAAGGACTTTAGTCTGATGTGCTTCCCTTTGTGGGTAACCTGACCTTTCTCTCTGACTACCCTTAACATTTTTCCCATCATTTCAACGTTGGTGAATCTGACAATTATGTGTCTTGGAGTTGCTTTTCTCGAGGAGTATCTTTGTGGCGTTCTCTGTATTTCCTGAATTTGAATGTTGGCCTGCCTTGCTAGGTTGGGGAAGTTCTGGATAATATCCTGAAGGGTGTTTTCCAACTTGGTTCCATTCTCCCTGTCACTTTCAGGTTCACCAATCAGATGTAGATTTGGACTCTTCACATAGTCCCATATTTCTTGGAGGCTTTGTTCGTTTCTTTTTACTCTTTTTTCTCTAAACTTCTTGCTTCATTTCATTCATTTGATCTGCAATCACTGATACCTTTTCTTCCATTTGATCAAATCTGCTACTGAAGCTTGTACATGTGTCACGTAGTTCTCGTGCCATGGTTTTCAACTCCATCAGGTCATTTAAGGACTTCTCTACACTGTTTATTCTGGTTAGCCATTCGTCTACTCTTTTTTCAAGGTTTTTAGCTTCTTTGCAATGGGTTCGAACATCCTCCTTTAGCTCGGAGAAGTTTGTTATTACTGATCATCTGAAGCCTTCTTCTCTCGACTTGTCAAAGTCATTCTCTGTCCAGCTTTGTTCCATTGCTAGCGTGGAGCTGCATTCCTTTGGAGAAGAGGCGCTCTGATTTTTAGAATTTTCAGCTTTTCTGCTCTGGTTTCTCCCCATCTTTGTGGTTTTACCTACCTTTGGTCTTTGGTGATGGTGACTTACGGATGGGGTTTTGGTGTGGATGTCCTTTCTGTTTGTTAGTTTTCCTTCTAACAATCAGGACCCTCAGCTACAGGTCTGTTGGAGTTTGCTGGAGGTCCACTCCAGACTCTGTTTGCCTGGGTATCACCAGCGGAGGCTGCAGAACAGCAAATGTTGCTGCCTAATCCTTCCTCTGGACTCTTCATCTCACAGGGGCACCCGGCCTTATGAGGTGTCAGTCGCCCCCCTACTGGGGGGTGCCTCCCAATTAGGCTACTCGGGGGTCAGGGACCCACTTGAGGAGGCAGTCTGTCTGTTCTCAGATCTCACACTCTGTGCTGGGAGAACCACTACTCTCTTCAAAGCTGTCAGACAGGGACGTTTAAGTCTGCGGAAGTTTCTGCTGCCTTTTGTTGAGCTATGCCCTGCCCCTAGTGGTGGAGTCTACAGAGGCAGGCAGGCCTCCCTGAGCTGTGGTGGGCTCCACCCAGTTCGAGCTTTGTTTACCTACTCAAGCCTCAGCAATGGCAGACGCCCCTCCCCCAGCCTCACTGCTGCCTTGCAGTTCCATCTCAGACTGCTGTGCTAGCAGTGAGTGAGGCTCCGTGGACATGGGGCCCTCCCAGCCAGGTGCGGGATATAATCTCCTGGTGTGCCGTTTGCTAAGGCTCTTGAAGAAGCACAGTATTAGGCTGGAAGTGTCCTGATTTTCCAGGTACCGTCTGTCATGGCTTCCCTTGGCTAGGAAAGGGAATTCCCAACCCCTTGTGCTTCCAGGGTGAGGCGATGCCCTGCCCTGCTCCGTGGGCTGCACCCACTGTCCCAGAAGTCCCAGTGAGATGAACCCAGTACTTCAGTTGGAAATGCAGAAATCACCGGTCTTCTGTGTCACTCACGCTGGGAGCTGTTCCTATTCAGCCACCTTGGAACCTCCCCGTGTTCAACTCTTTTTAAAAGGACACACTTTTTTTCAAGCAAGAATGTTTTCCTACTATATATATTTATTGGAAAATACCCAAATAATGAAATATCTAGTATTTAATATAACTTTATAATCTAAATTATGACATGTTTGTCTATGAATATTTATCCCATTATGTTTACCTAATTATTTTAAGTGTTTACCTAGATTATGAAAACCTAATTATTTTAAGTGTTTACCTAGATTATGAAAACTGTGAAAGTCATCATTTAAAGTTATGGAATTACCATTGCAAAATTATAACTGAGACAGTGAAAGAGATTTGACCTAACTGACTCAATCTTGCTTTTAGCTTCCAAGCTGTCCTTGTTCATTCCTGGGCATAGGCTGAACTAACCTTGGCAGAAACTTAGAGTTTAACTTTGAAACAAAGATAGTAACAGTCCTTTCCCAAAACAAGCCTCCTTACTGCCTGTGGACTAGACTGCCTAAAGCCATAGGATTAGAAGTTATGGTAATCTTACTAAATTCAAGATGCAGCTATTTTCATTAAACCAATATCAATGTCTTATCTATTAAAAATTACACAAGCAGGCCAGGCATTGTGGCTCATGCCTGTAATCCTAGCACTTTGGAAGGCCAAATCCTAGCACTTTGGGAGGCGGGTGGATCACTTGAGGTTGGAAGTTCTGGCAAGTGGAAGTGCATAAAACCTACAGAGTGCTCAAAAGTGAGTCATTCTCCTTGCTTTCTCCTCATTCTTAGATTAGTTGTTTCCTGCTTTTTTTTTTTTTTTTTTTTTTTTTTTTGGATACAGAGTCTCTCTCTGTTGCCCAGGCTGCCATGCAGGTGGTGTGATCTTGGCTCACTGCAGCTCCGCCTCCTCGGTTCACACCATTCTCCTGCCTCAGCCTCCCGAGTAGCTGGGACTACAGGCGCCCGCCAACACACCTGGCCAATTTTTTTTTTTTTTTTTTTTTTGTATTTTTAATAGAGATGGAGTTTCACTGTGTTAACCAGGATGGTCTCGATCTCCTGACCTCGTGATCCACCTGCCTTGGCCTCCCAAAGTGCTGGGATTATAGGCGTGAGCCACCTTGACCAGCCTTTTTTTTTTTTTTTTTTTTAAAGGAGGAACTGAGCTGTGGCCTAGGATTTTTGTGTGGTGGATCAATATGTACTGCTAGTGGGCAGGACTCCATGGTATGTCACCACTGTGTCATTTCCACCCTCTCTTGTGTCTGTTTTGCTCTCTAGAGGCCTGTGACCTCTGAGAGGACTCTAAACGCCAGGTGACTGCCCTTATATGTGTTTCCTGGATGAGAATTTTTTTTTTTTTTTTTTTGAGACAGAGTCTCCCTCTGTCCTCCAGGCTGGAATGCAGTGGTGTGATCTCGGCTCACTGTACCCTCCACCTCCCAGGTTCAAGTGATTCTCCTGTCTCAGCCTCCCAAGTAGCTGGATTACAGGTGCCCACCACCACGCCCGGCTAATTTTAGTATTTGTAGTAGAGATCGGGTTTCACCATGTTGGTCAGGCTAGTCTCAAACTCCTGACTTCAAGTGATCCTTCCATCTCGCCTCCCAAAGTGCCGAGATTACAGGCATCAGGCACTGCGCCTGGCCACCATTTTTAGTGTATGTGCTACCGAAGCAAGTACCTAGCCACTATTTTTAAAATGAATTTTTGTTGGGGATTTCTCTGCAAGGCCACTGCATGTCATGGGGGCTCAACCCCCAGACACTCCCACGAGGGCCCCAGTCACCCAGGGGCACCTTTTGGCTGGGAGGAGCAAACGCCTTTTCCTCTTTGGAGCTAAAAAAAACTCGGTCTCTCATTAACCTATGAAAGCAACAGTTCAGCTCCTCACACAAATGTGCGCAGGCAAACCAAGTTAAGATTAACTTTGGGAGAAAAAGCACTAGAGAAGACCCTTTCGAATGCATCTTTGAACTAGAATTAGGATCCTTAAACAACAACTTCCTAGGAGAGAAAAGAAAAAAAAAAAAGGTCAAGACCACTTCCTGTAAACTGCTCAGCCACCCCTAACTTTGTAGCTCTCGTCCACTATTATACAGGCCAAGGTCAAATCCTCTCATAATGCAAAGTCATCTCAGGTACCTCAAAGCCAAAAAGATTAGGTCATGCAATACAGAAAAACAGAGCCTAAGACATAAAAAGAATCTGCCCATGACTCTTGAATCTCCACAAAGAAAACAGAACACCCCCAAAGGGGGTGAGTGGCACCTTTCTTCTGAATTCTTTAAAGGAGTTCAAGTAATTAGAAGCCTTCTCTAGATTTTTTTTTTTGGTACTGCAGATGGCAAAGTGGGAAGGAGGTATAGGGTGGACGAAAAGAAAATGAAAGAACAGTTATTTTTTTAAGGCAGGAAGAAACACATAAACCAAACGTGTTTTTTTTTTTTTTGTTCTCTCCTTTTTCTTTTGCAGCTGTGAGGTATTTTAGCCGAAATAGTGTTTGAAATGCTTGTTCCCCAGTACCATAAAGAAATAGCACTTGAATATTAATTTATTTAGTAAGGCCATTTTTACTTCCTGCAGAAAGCGTACACTCACCAGCAGTTTTGCCACAAGAGTACACGGAACAAAGGAGACAGGGTCATTTATAACCTGACGCATCCACCCTACTGCCGTGTCCGGTTTCCCTTGGACCTCACATTCTGTATTTGTCCCAATTGGCTAGCAACTTAGAACTTTTTAAAAGGCAAAGGTAGAGCAGAACAAAGGAAGGAGGAAGTAACTTGTGGAATGCTGAGAAAGGTAAAAACACTTTTAAATAAGGAAGAGGAACAGGCTATGACCTAATGCTTGCTTGGACCAGTATAAGCATGCCAGGGCACATATTTAGAAACACAGGTCTTTGAATAAATTTTTCTTCTAAGAGAAGTTACTCTTTATTCCTAATTGGATGGGGAGGAAAGTCTGAAGAGGAACCTCTACTTTACTTTTTACAATATTGCCCCTCTTTTTTATTTCATAATTCCTCTTCAAACTTGTTTAATATGTTTTGACTTAATTGCTTTGTTTGTCCTTCTAAAAGAAGTAACTTTTTTTTTTTTAATACAGTGGAGGAGAGTTAGGAGTTAACTCTGTAAGAGTGACAGAGACAAGTTTTTGTATAAAACTTTGAAGGCAGGGAATAATATAACAGTCTACAGCAATAATAAGAGCGAATGAGGTGAGAATTGAAGTTAATTTTTTTTTTTAATTTATAGTTACCTACCAGAACAATGTGCATTTAAATTTTGCAGCTATTTGATTTTGTGCTTTAAACTTACTTGGCACTTCTCACAGGACCTTAATAACATTTGTGTAAACCTGAGGATTAAAGGACTCAAGGAGTTTCCTTTGGCCTGCAGTGTTTTGTTTTTACCTTTTTAGGTTGATGAAATGCCAGGGTTAAGGGGATAGCCAACTGGTTTAGAGCACAAGTACTGCTCCAATTATTTGGCAGTGTCCAGTAAAGGTCCTCCACAGTACCACTATATATTTGCTTGGGGATGGCTAGGCATGGACTGATGGACGAGCTCTTGGAAAGGCTTGAGCTTCTTGTATCTTTTTATGTTTTCAAGGAGCACCACATTTTCCTCCTGCCGTGAGAGGCACAAAGTAAACCTGGCATTTAGAAGTGGAAGCGGTATTGCCCTCAGGGGCTGACCCACAGGGTGTTGAATTTTAGGAAATAGCAGAGAGAGCTTAGTATGATGGATTATCCCAAGCAGTGTGATTTTGAAAAAGAGCCACCATACAGTCCTGAAGGGGGCCTGCCCCTCCATACCTGTGGGTATGTCTCACAAGGGAGACAAGAGACTGAGAAAAGACATAAGACACAGAGACAAAGTATAGAGGAAGAAAAGTGGGCCCAGGGGACTGGCACTCAGCATACGGAGGACCTGCACCGGCACTGATCTCTGAGTCCCCTCAGTATTTATTGATCACTATCGTTACCATCTCCGTGAGGGGGATGTGGCAGGACTATAGGATAATGGTGGGAGAGGGTCAGCAGGTAAACGTGAGCAAAGGACTCTGTGTCATAAATAAGTTTAAGGAAAGGTGCTGTGCCTGGATGTGCATGTAGGCCAGATTTATGTTTGACTTTATATAAGCATCTCAGTGCAATAAAGAGCAGTATTGCCGCCAGTATGTCTCACCTCCAGCCATAAGGCGGTTTTCTCCTATCTCAGTAAACAGAATGTATGATCAGGTTTTATGCCAAGACATTCCATTCCCAGGGACAAGCAGGAGACAGATGCCTTCCTCTTTTCTCAACTGCAGAGAGGCCGCCTTCTTTCACTCATCCTCCTCAGCACAGACCCTTTACGGGTGTCCGGCTGGGGGACTGTCAGGTCCTTTCCCTTCCCACGAGGCCATATCTCAGGCTGTCTCGGTGGGGAGAAACCTTGGACAATACCCAGGCTTTCTTGGGCAGAGGTCCCTGTGGCCTTCCGCAAGCATTGTGTCCCTGGGTACTCGATACTGGAGAATGGTGATGACTTTTACCAAGCATACTGCCTGCAAACACAATTTTAACAAAGCACCTCCTACACAACCCTAAATCCATTAAACCTTGAGTCAACACAGCACATGTTTCTGTGAGCACAGGGTTGGGGCTAGGGTTACAGGTTAACAGCATCTCAAGGCAGAATAATTTTTCTTAGTACAGATCCAAATGAAATTTCTTATGTCTTCCTTTTTCTACATAGACAAAATAACAGTCTGATCTCTTTTTCTTTCCCCTACACAGTCCATATCTGGTCAACGAGGAGACCATCTGAGTGGAAAGGAAATAATCTGGACCTCTGGTCTACCGTGCATACAAGCATAATAATCGCTTTTATTTAAAGTGCAAATGGATTATTTAATCCATTTCAGCCAGGCATTTGCATCTTGATATTTTGTCTTGATGGCTAAGGTCTGTCTTAGATCTCTTATTTTTAAAATAGACAACCTAGTTTTATTAGATGTAGGAGCAACTGGTGTAGGATCCAGAACTGAGGCTACTGAAGAAGGGGGAGATGGGGGAAAAATGCGTATTTTAAAAATACCTAGGGGGTCTTTTCCATTTATGTCAATACCCATACCATAGAAGCGACTAAGGGCAGGTCTAGAGTTAGTTAAGGTGAACGTGGTGATAAACAGAAGGACAGGGTTATATTGATAAGGCTGACAGTTAGAAGGGGTAGTCCTTTTAGTGAAATAGATGAGGGGTTTTAGATCTGCACAAACCTTTTTCATGAAAGTCAACTTTGCTCCTGAGTAGTTTAAGGGACGTAGTCCCATTTACTACAAGGTTGCCAGGCTGTAGGAGCAGAAAATTGACGTTTTTTCTGCAGGTCATTACAACAGTGAGTGCCAGGGGTAACTGTGTCAATTAGAGGGCTGGGACATAAATGTTTGTGTGAAAAGGCTAGCTGTTGCTGATCTTTCACATTTGCACAAGGTATGACAGAGCAAGCATTAAAGGCAATGGTCTGAGGTGAGTCAGACTTAGTTACAAAGGAGCTAGTAACAGAACAAGGAAAGGAAAGGAAGCAATATAGAAGGTATATGAAAATTAAGCTTTCTTTAACTGAGTAGGATTTGATTCTAGTATAGTAACCAATGATTCTGAGAGGAAGATGTTTTCTTGACTCGAGTATGGTGGGTTCATTTTTTTTCTCGGCTATGCGGACGGCAGTCTCAGTGGTTAACAGCATAAAATAGGGTTCTTCCTAGGCTGGCTTGAGTTTCTTTTTCTTTCTGTCTTTTGATTAGGACGTGGTTTTCAGGCTGGTGCTCGTGTACTGGAAATTCTAAAAGACTTTTAGTTCCAAGGGAAGGGAAAGTAGAAAATACATTAAGTATATAATTTCTGCTGCATATCCTGGGGCTTGAGCTTGAGGCCTCATGGTGATGCCCCTTGCTCTATTCCCACGCAGCGACGCCTAGGGGACACTGCAGCCCTGCCCCCTTTTAATGTTTGGCCTTCTTGTGGCCTTCACTGCCCCTGTGCGCCCTGGCCTTGGGGATAAGGGGCCTTGTGACTTACCTGGCTGCCTTTAGGCCTTAAGAAAGCCAAACACCATTTGATATTTGACAATGTTTTTGTATGAGTTTATGCCAGATAAGTTAAAATTTACCTTTATATTAATGTGCTATTAATGTTAAATGTAATTTTAATAAAATCTTGTAGACATTATTTACCGAATTTTAATGTCTGACGATAAGGTAGACTTTTATAGACTCTTTTTAACTTTTTATAATTTTTGTTGAAGAGCAGGTTAGTGCTTTAAGAAAAATATATTGTGCTTTTATTTTAATGTCCAGTTCACAGAAAAACTGGATGACACCCCTTTAACTTTAGTCGATATGTTTACACACAGAATTTTCTTTATAATTAACATTTTAAAACTTGCTTAAACCTTTAAAACAAAAAAAATTTTTTTCGCCTTTAACGTAGGTAAAAATCCATATTATGCCTCCTCATAATCCTGTTACTAAAAGTATATATATATTTTTTTACGTATCTTGTACATGAACTGTTTTTTTTTTTTTTTTTTGTCTTTTTTTTTTTTTTTTCCTTTTTTTTGTGGAGAACGGGGTCTCGCTGTATTACCCAGGCAGGTCTCGAACTCCTGGGCTCAAGCTATCCTCCCGCCTCTGCCTCCCTGAGAGCTGGGATTACAGGCGTGAGCCACCGCGCCCGGCCACATGAACTGTTTTTTAAAATAATTTTACATTCAGGAGGCCTAATTACTTTTAAATTATACAATATTTCTTGCATAAATTCCCTTTTATAGCTTTTCTTATGATTTTCACAATCTTCAACATGTCTTAACTTTCTGCCTTCCTTTTACACTATTTCTTCTTCTAGTTTCACCCTCTGTGTCTTCCTTTGATTTCTGTCTCTTCCAGTTTCTCTCTTACTTACTCTTTCCCTCTATTTCTCTGTCTCTCTCTCTCATTTGCACTCTATTTTCCCCTCTGTCTGTCATCCTGTTTCCCTTTCTTTTCCCAAGTTCTCCCACTCCTGCTGCCAGGAAGGGGGCCATCAGAGGTACTGTTTACAAAAAGAGTTTCATGAATAAGTAAGTTCAGGAAACACTGATGTATCCTTTTTTTAAAAATTTAGTAAAATACACATAACATAAAATGTAATACCTGTGTTAGTCCATTTGCATTGCTATAAAGGAATACCTGAGACTGGGTAATTTATAAAGAAAAGAGTATTATTTGACTCACAATTCTGCAGGCTGTACAAGAAGTGGGGTGCTTGCTTCTGGATGAGGGCCTTGGGAAGCTTACAATCATGTCTGAAAGCAGAGTGTGAGCAGGTGTGTCAGATGGCAAGCGAGAGGGAGTGCCACACTCTTTTTTTTCTTTTTCCTATTTTTTCTATTCTTTTTCTTTTCTTTTCTTTCTTTTTTTCTTTCTTTCTCTCTCTCCTTTCTTTCTCTTACTCTTTCTGTCTTTTCTTCTCTCTTTCTCTTTTCTCTCTTCTCTTCTTTTCTTTTTTCTTACAGGATCTCACCCTGTCACCCAGGCTAGAGTACAGTGGCACATTCACAGCTCACTGCAGCCTCAGCCTCCTGGGCTCAAGCAATCCCCCTTGCCTCAGCCTCCCATGTAGCTGGGACCACAGGAGCGTGCCACCACATCCAGCTAATTTTTAAAATTTTTTGTAAAAACAGGCCTCACTTTGTTGCTTAGGCTGCTACACTCTTTTAAACAATCAGATCTTGCATGAGCAAGAAGGGCACCAAGCCATTTGTGAGAGATCTATCCCCATTACTCAAACACCTCTCACAAGGCCCTACCTCAGCATTAGGGATCACATTTCAACATGAGATTTGGAGGAAACACACACCATCTTAACCATTTCTAAGTGTATAGTTTTGTAATATTAATTACATCCTCATTGTTTTGCACCACTATCCATCTCCAGAAACTCTTTCCATCTTGCAACACTGGAACTACAACCCATTAAAAAATAACTCTCCATTTCTCCTTGCACCCAGCTCTGGCTACCACCATTCTATTTTCTGTCTCTATGAAATGACTACTCTAGGTACTTCATGTAAGTGGAGATATTGTATCCCTTTTACATATTAAAACTTTGGAGTAGTTCTGCAGTAAATAAATATGCTTAACATTATCGTGTTTAAGTTATTCGCCATTGAAACTTTCCTCTCACAGTAACACGTGGAGGAACATACATTGGGAATATCAACTGATAGGCACTGTGCTAGGATCCAAAAATACCATGTGGAGTCCAACACACATAGAAATAAGGAGTGGAATTCCAAAGGAAGGCAAAGTGTAAAGTCATCTTTATGGAAATGAGTGATGAAGGTGAATACCTGAATGAGATGTCAAGAGGAGGAACACACTGGAGAGAAGCAGTAAAGATTTAGGACTGAACCTTAAAGACATACAGGCTTGAGAGAAAGAAAGCATGTAAAGAAGACAGAAATGGTTAGAAAGGTAAGAATAGATCTTTTTTTTTTTTTTTTTTTTTTTTTTTGAGACAGTCTCACTTTGTTGCCTAGGCTGGAGTGCAATGACACAATCTCGGCTCACTGCAACCTCTGCCTCCCAGGTTCAAGCATTTCTCCTGCTTCAGCCTCCATAGCAGCTGGGATTACAGGCATGTACCACCATGCCTGGCTAATTTTTGTATTTTAGTAGAGACGGGGTTTCACCATGTTGGCCAGGCTGGTCTCAAACTCCTGACCTCAAGTGATCCTCCTGCCTCAGCCTCCCAAAGTGCTAGGATTATAGGCGTGAGCCACCGCGCCCAGCCAAAAGAATAGATCTTATACTTACTATTAATAGAAAACTTACAGATTTTGGACTGACTACAAAAGGGCAGTGATATTCAAAATTTATCAACATGATATGCCAATAGATATTTTCAAGTTCATTGGTCATTAAAACTGTCTTATGTATAAGCAGTACCCAAGACAAAATAAGGCATATTTTTTTCAAAGATCTATGTACAAAAAAATTTGTTGCAGCATTATTTGTGATATCAAAAGTGGGAAATAGCTGGGCATGGTGGCTCATACCTGTAATTCCAACACTTTGGGAGGCGAACGCAGTAGGATAGCTTGAGCCCAGGAGTTTGAGACCAGCCTAGGCAACAAAATGAGACCCCAACTCTACAAAAAATTTTAAAAATTAACCAGGTGTGGTGGTGTGTGCTTGTGGCCCCAGCTGCACAGGAGGCTAAGGTGAGAGGAACCCTTGAACCCAGGAGGTCGAGGCTGCATTGAGCTATGATCATGCCACTGCACTTCAGCCTGGGCAACAAAGTGAGATCCTGTCTCAAAAAAAAAAAAAAAAATTGAGGGGAAATAACCTAAATGTCCAACCATGGGAGAATTAGTAAAAGAAATCACAGTAACTGCATGTGACTGAGTCCTGTGTTACTATAAGTCACATCTTAACAATGATTTACTAACAGGAGCATGTCATTAAATGTTGTGCACAACCTTAAAAAGAACTTTCAATCGTTTATTTTTAAAAACATCTACATAGCACTGTGTGTCAGGCAGTATGCACTTTGTTCATCTGAACTCATCTTTTTATGGCAAGAGATACAATAAAAGTCAAAATACAACAGTCTGGAATTTCACCATATGAATTGGTGTTAAAATTTGATAGGTAAAAAGAACTGTAGAGACAGACTGTAATAGGTAAGTAGGCACAAAAGACATAAAGAGGCTGTTCATAGAAAAAAGGCAATAAACATTAAAGGATGCTTAAAAGCACTGTGAGTCTGGCTAATGCTAATTAAAACCACGAGATACTATGTTTTGTTTATCAAGTGTAAACATTAAGATAATATGCATTATTGTTAACCAATGAGGAAACAACATATTCATTACTGTTGGAAAATCTGGCAGATCTGTTAAATTTAAAATATGGCTGGATGTGGTGGCTCACACCTGTAATCCCTTTGGATTTTGGGATTTGGGAAGCCAAGGAGGGCAGATCACTAGAAGTCAGGAGTTCGAGACCAGCCCGGCCAACATGGTGAAACCTCGTCTCTACTAAAAATGCAAAAATTAGCCGGGCATGGTGGTGGTGCCTGTAGTCCCAACTACTCGGGAGACTGAGGCAGAAGAATTGTTTGAACCCGGGAGGTGGAGGCTATAGTGAGCTGAGATCGCACCACTGCACTCCAGCCTGGACAACAAGAAAGAGACTGTCTCAAAAAAACAAAAAATAAAAAAACAAACAAAAACTTTATATACTCTTATATACTCTTATACCCAGCTATCTAATTTTGTCAATCTATCCTATACAAATAAAGCATCTTTGTGATGGTAAAAAAAAAAATATATAGAAATAACACGTATTTTAAGAAATAGCGTCCGGGCGCGGTGGCTCAAACCTGTAATCCCAGCACTTTGGGAGGCCGAGACGAGACGGGCAGATCACGAGGTCAGGAGATCGAGACCATCCTGGCTAACACAGTGAAACCCTGTCTCCACTAAAAAATACAAAAAAAAAAAAAAAAAAAAACTAGCTGGGCGAGGTGGCGGGCACCTGTAGTCCCAGCTACTCGGGAGGCTGAGGCAGGAGAATGGCGTAAACCCGGGAGGCGGAGCTTGCAGTGAGCTGAGATCCGGCCACTGCACTCCAGCCTGGGCGACAGAGCCAGACTCCGTCTCAAAAAAAAAAAAAAAAAAATAGCTTGACAAATTCTAGTATATTCATAGTAGGGAATACCACAGAGCTATTGAAAGAGATCTCTATACATTGGGCTGGAGGCTGCGCATGGTGTCGTGCCTTCTCTTTTTGGGTCACTTAAGCCCAGGAGTTTGAGTCCAGCCTGGGCAAAATAGAGAGACCCCATCTCTAAAAAAAATTAAAAACAAATAAATTGAGCTAGAGAAATGACTGTGATACATTGGGAAGAGAAAAATGAAAGCTGCCAAGTAATGTATGTAATATCCCATTTTTGTAATTGAATAAAAGGTAAGAAAAATACCCTTTAAAAAATTGTATACCCTGTGTGTATATGAGTAAGCCTAGGGAATGGTATAGAATGATACTCAGCACTGAAAGGGTAGTAGGTAGGAAATTGTACTTTTACACTGCTTTATATATGTAAAATGAATTTTTTTAATAATTAAAAATTTAATAAAAACTAAGATGACTCAGAGATAGGATTTTTTTTTTTTTTTTTTTTTTTTTTTTTTTTTTTTTTGAGACGGAATCTTGCTTTGTCGTCCAGGCTGAAGTGCAGTGGCCGGATCTCAGCTCACTGCAAGCTCCGCCTCCCAGGTTCATGCCATTCTCCTGCCTCAGCCTCCCGGGTAGCTGGGACTACAGGCGCCCGCCACCTCGCCCGGCTAATTTTTTTTTGTATTTTTTTAGTAGACACGGGGTTTCACTGTGTTCACCAGGATGGTCTCCATCTCCTGACCTCGTGATCCGCCCGTCTCGGCCTCCCAAAGTGCTGGGATTACAGGCTTGAGCCACCGCGCCCAGCCCAGAGATAGGATTTAAGGAATCAACATACAATTTGTGAAATAATGAACTCAAGAGTTATTCATATTGTAGGGGAAAGGAACGTGGCATAAACTCACAGCAAATATAACTATTTTATAAAATTATAATTTTAGCAGTAGTGAATGGATGACCAATTTCAAGAGAAATGATGAATACATTTTCTCTGCCATGGAAGATAGTCAAGATTTAATTCTTTCTTTGTAAATCCTCTGAGCTACTGCTGAATTAAAAACAGAACACTGAAGAAAAACTGTAGTTTTTACTTGACTATCCTAAGAGTTCCAGGACTTTGTAGCATACAAAGTGAACAGAGATGATTTAAACTTCTTTGTGCCTGTTGTTTTATATGACAAATGGGCTATTCCCCTGGCCTTGGTGTGCCGTATTTGCGTTCCTTCAGAGCACCATCCCCTCCTGGGAACTACCCTACTAGATTCCAAACTGAAGCTCAGTTGCAAAAATTCTACACAATTTGTGCTTTCCCTCTTTAAAGGAGAACTGGAAGTGTGAACAAACATTTCCCAAATCCTCAATCTATGGAAGACAGGATAAGAAAGGCTCCTTCCCTATCAGCCCACTTTTTCCAGGTTCAAGACAGTAGAGAACCCGTGTATGAGAGAAGTCTTGCCAATGAGATCCATGTGATAGAGGCCTTCAGAGCACCCACCTTTATAGGCATTCCAGAATGATTCAATAAAATCTGCCACTTATCAGCCTTTGGGGAAGAAAAATATAGTGATTTTTTAAATCATTAAATTTTGTTTTAGTGGGATAGTAATTGTTTTTATTCTTTGGTAGCATATCTGTCACCACCACCACTATTTCAATGAACAAAAGCAGGGTTACTTAAGTTTAGCTAACTAACCTTCAGGGAATATTTAATTTAATTCCTGTTTGCTCTTCCCTAGGGCTTTGTTTTGCTTTCCATGGCATTAGTTTAGCAACTCTTGTTATTTTTGGCATTCTCTTATAACCCTTGCTGTTTTGTACACTCCCTGAGGACTAGGGCTCACCTTTGGATCCTCTACCCTTGCCCCATTTGCCTGCCATTTTCACTCATCCTTCAAGTCCTTTGCAGGTGACACCTGCTACCTCTGAGAAGCCTTCCCTGGCAGCCCCGAATGTCTTCCTCTGATCTACTTCTACACCTTGACTAACTTTTGTTATAGAACTTTCTGTATATTATTGAAAATATCTGCTGATTTGTTTGTCTTCCCTCTATACTTTTTCCTTGGGAGCAAGTCCATATGCTTAATAACCATTTGTCAAAGGGAACTTTAGTGCCTAGTGGAAGGTGCCCAGTCGAATGCCTTTTACATAGAATATTCTCCCTATAGTTTGTTCAGTTAGTTGCTGAAGCCACTAAATATTGGGCATACTGTTATAGAATGCTCCTTGTTGATCTTCAAGTTTCAGTGTATTCATTCACTCAACAAATATTTGGGTGCCTACTATGTGCCTACACCCTTACTGAGCCAGAGACATACATTCCTTTAGGAAGGAATATATGTTAGCTACTAAAACATTGCTAGTCTAGGTACTGGAGATACATCAGTGAACACAACTGACAAAAATCCCTGCACGCAACGGAAGTTCTATTTTAGTGGAGCAAATCAAACACTAAACAAAATAAGTAAAGGAAATACATAGTATGTTAGATGGTGATAACTGCTATAAAGGAAATAAAGGTGGAAGATAGAGTATTGGTGCAGGAGAATTTAAATCCACCCCCCACCCTGCCCCAAGATGTATATTCCTGTAAGTTCTTTTTTTAAGAAGTTCAATTTTAAATCTTATCTGGAAAGATATCACTGAAACAGTGACATTTCAATAAAGACCTGAGAAAGTCATGAATATTGAAGAAGAAGAGTGTTCCAGGAAGGGCAATAAAAAGTGTAAAGGCCCTCAGACTTTCCATTGCTGTGCTTTTCATTGTTTGAGGGCTCCATTAGAGAGGGTTTTAAGCAGACAAGTAACATAATTTGACTTCTACAGCTGCTCTTTGACTTACGATGGGGTCACATTGGGATAAGCCCATCATAAATTGAGATACTTTCAACTTAACAATAGTTTTATCTGAACATAAAGTCAAGGATCATGCTGAATGCATATCACTTTTGCACTGTTGTTTTCTGTCAAGCACTGTTTATATTTTCAAAGGAGCACTCTTGTTGCTAATATTGAGACTAAACATGGGGGTGGTGGCAAGGGCAGAAATAGGGAGATAAATTGGAAGTCAACTGCAACAACTCAGGAGAGAAATATATCCTATATCCTTCTGAGTAAATCCAATATCAAGTCTGGTCTTTGAATGACTAGTTAAATCTAAGACTTAAGAGCCAGCAAAGGAGACTGGGGAGTGGCTGGTAGAGTAGGAGGAAAGCCAGGAGGAGGTGGTGTCATGAGAATTAAGGGAAGCCCAGGAAAAGTTCACGATGTCACCAAATGCTGAGAGGTCACTTAAGGAAGAGAGAGGCTGCCAAGGGTCCTTTGAGTTTTGTAGTTAGGTCATAGTTGACCTCAGCAATAGAAATAATTTTAAGAAAATACATGCCAAACTATACAAACAAAAATTTCTGTTTGATAATAGTTTTTATAATAAGGATGCAAATTAAAGTGTTGTTGTTATTTTGGGGACAGGGTCTCAGTCTTGCCACCCAAGCTGTAGTGCAGTGGCACGATCCCAGCTTACTGTAACCTTGACCTCTCGGGCTCAAGCGATGCTCCCCACCCCAGCTTCCCTGGGAGCTGGGACTACAGGCACATGCCACCATGCCTGGCTCATTGTTTAAATTTTTTATAGAGTTGGGTTCTTGCTGTGTTGCCCAGGCTGGTCTCAAACTCCTGGACTCAAGCAATCCTCCTGCCTCAGTCTCCCAAAATTAAAGTGTTTTGATCACCTGTGACATACCAGGCCTTGTCCTAATTTGAATTTTAATCTTAATTTTTACAAAACCCTATAAGGGCAGTACAGTACGTTATCTCTACAGATGGGGAAACCTCAGTTCAGGGTCTTGCCTAAGTCTGATTCCAGAACCACTACTCTTAACCATTAAGCGGAAGTCACCTGTGTAATGAAGCTACTAGAACACACATTATAAAGCAGAAATGCTGGACTGATAACAGCAATATGGTTGAACCATGGTACTTTTATAGCATGTACCTTTCTAGAGCCCCTTGAACATAAATGTCATCTGTGTTTGTTGCTGTTGCTACCCCATCACACTGCCACATCCTGTCTTTTTACCTCCTTTCCTGCTTATATGAAGGTGCATTCATACGCTGTCCTTAGAACGCCTGTCATCTGCAGTGTCACACAAAGTTAACAACGTCCATCATCAGGGAAAATTGCTTGAAAACAGCCTTATTCACAAATATACACGTAGAAAATTCTCATCCATTAAGACTGTCCGTTTTTCTCTATGCTTCTGTATACAGTCTTCTTTTTGGGGTGGCTCACGTTTATGTACACAGATTTTCTCATACCATATGTCACACTCCTGTGCTTTAGGCCCATTACAGACACCCTTACTGAGCCAGAGACATACATTCCTTTATCTGTTTAGCAGAGGGAGTGGTGGTGAGTTGCACAGCAGCCAGCAGCAGTTACAGTGATGGCAGTGGCTTATTTATTTATCCCACTACTCAGCAGAATGCAACTCTTTTAAAGACCAGAATGATCTGAAATGCCAAGGCTTAAAGAGAACTCTTGGTACTCAGCCTCATAAAGGACCATCTCAGTGATGAAGAACAGCATCTTCACTGCTGTTGTTAGGCAGCCTTCTCCCTATCTTTACTGAAAAAGTGAGGAAAGGAGAGACTCTGTGTCATGTGGAGTGTCTCTTTGTGATGAATTTTAGCTCAGATGGGAGAGGGTGAGGGGCTATGGCAACCTGAGTCTTTTTTGAGACGGAGTCTCACTCTGTCGCCTAGGCTGGAGTGCAGTGGTGTGAACTCAGCTAACCGCAACCTCCGCCTCCCAGGCTCAAGGGATTCTCCTGCCTCAGCCTTCCAAGTAATTGGGATTACAGGCATGCCCCACCATGCTTGGCTGATTTTGTATTTTTAGTAGAGAGAGTTTCACCATGTTGGCCAGGCTGGTCTTGAACTATTGACCTCAAGTGATCTGCCTGCCTCGGCCTCCCAAAGTGCTGGGATTACACAGATGAAGTCGTATAAACTCGTATGAATGCATGAAGTACAAGGAAGAGACAGCATGATACAGGGCCATATATAAAAGGGACAGATTACTGTATACGCATGTGTACATGGAAGCATTTTTATGATATACTGAGGAGCCCATTGTGGCAAATAGTGCTGATCCATAAAAGTTCTTGCCAACCTATTGCAATTGTCCAATCTGCAGGATCCTGGGACTGAACATATCTGGACAGTTCTCTGTATGGTTAGGCCATGGCAGGTAAATTTTTGACCCCTTGACATCATAAAAGCCTCCATACCATCTTTACCAAGACACCTAAGGAATCAGGACCCAGTTGTCTGTAGCAGTCCAGGTGATATGTGAGGGCAGGCTGTTTTGCATAATGGTTAAACCTGAGACATCCTAGTTAAACTTAGACTAGCTGTTTCTCATCTATAAAATGAAGACAATAGTATTCACTTCAAACATTGGCAGGACTGAGACAGCACATGTCAGATTGCTCAGCATGGTCTCTAACATGGAGTTAGCTATGTTGATATAACTGAATAAACAAATGTGTGCCCTACAGCCCATCTTTACCAAGGCTGACATGTTTTTTTCACAGGGTTCTCTCCCTATTCCCCTTCCTCATCAGAAAGAAGTTAGCTTTGCATTGGCCTCTTCCCCAACAAGACTACTGATTAGCTCTGGGAGGGTGGGCAGGACATTCCTTCATCATCTTCCGTTGGTTTAATTCTCTTATTTGACTTGAGGAGACAAGAATTGAACATATAAAGGCATTTATATTGCCATATCAGGCTGCCCAGTACAAAATTGTCTCTATGCCCATGTAAATTTTAAAACAATTTTATTAGTATGTCCTTTGGCCTTTCAAGTTGGGGGGAAAAAATCAAAACCAGTATTCTGTACTAGAAAAATCGAACTCATATTTGTCTTACATTTTGCCATCCCAGCCAAAGTTAGTAATCAAATGGAACTTTAAGAACTAAGCTTTACTGAACCAACTGTGCCTTAAAATACATTAAAACTGAGGCACAGTGGCTCATGCCTGTCATCCCAGCATTTTGGGAGGCCGAGGCGGGTGGATCACCTGAGGTCAAGAGTTCAAGACCAGCCTGGCTAACATGGCAAAACCCCATCTCTACTAAAAATACAAAAATTAGCCAGGTGTGGTGGCAGGCACCTGTAGTCCCAGCTATTCTGGAGGCTGAGGCAGGAGAATCACTTGAACCTGGGAGGCGGAGGTTACAGTGAGCTGAGATTGCACCAGTGCACTCCAGCCTGGGTGACAGAGCAAGACTGTATCTCAAAAAACAAAAACAGAAACACCACATTAAAACTACCTTTGCTGTCTACAAGCCGCTCATATTTAGTTCTATTTCTTAAACTGCCTGGATTTTCCCCTTATCTTCACCTGGCTAACTCCTGCCTATTCTTCAAGACTCAGATGTCATTCTCCAGGAAGCCCTTCCTAATGTCTTTTCCCTAGATACACACTTTCAAAAGTTAGATATCTTTACTCCAAGAAACCTGTATTTATTCTGTCTACAACAGTTTCTTCCACTGCAGTTTATGTGCTTATCTCTTCCTTTAGACACTGAACCCACTAAGAGCAGGGATTAAACTTCATTCATTTTTTACATTGCCAATGCCTGCTATAAAGAATCACATAAATGTGTGACTGAGGTGAGTTTACACCTTATCCTTGCTCGGTTGTGTATTATTAGTTTATGAGGACATCTTGTGGCTAGATCATTTATTGCTATAAACAGATGATCATAGGCCAGGCGCAGTGGCTCACGCCTCTAATCCCAGCACTTTGGGACCTAGGCGGGTGGATCACCGGAGGTCAGGAGTTCGAGACCAGCCTGGCCAACATGGTGAAACCTCATCTCTCCTAAAAATACAAAACTTAGCTAGGTGTGGTGGCATGTGCCTGTAATCCCAGCTACTTGGGAGGCTGAGGTAGGAGGATCGCTTGAACCTGGAGGGCAGAGGTTGTAGTGAGCCGAGATCGAGCCACTGCACTCCAGCCTCAGCAACAGAAAAGGACAAAACAAAAAACAAAACAAAACAAAAAAACCAACAACAAAAAAGATCCTGTTCTAAAATTTATTTTTGACATTGATTTACCTGTTGTGCAAAACATGACATAATATTGTTTAGGATGTTTTATATCGCATGGTTCTGTTTTCCTTCAGAGCCTTCAACAATAAAACCACTAAATAGGTGGTTTGTGAAACTCTCAAGTGTCTTCCTGGTGGGAGTCATAAAGGCCACTACATACCTAGAGATGTTATATATAGTTAGTGATTAGGGAGATAAGAAGGTGGAAAGACTTACATCTAAATCTCAGTTTTTATCACATCTTGGGTGACCTTGAAAATAAATCACTCTGAATTTTAAGTTCTCTGCAAATGGATGTTGTCTCTTCCTTACTATATATAATACATGTAAGTAGGTTGGCACAGTGCCTAGTATATCACAGTGCCTAATAAATGGTACTTATCTAGAATATAACCAACCATTTAATGCTTGAGACATCCCTCTACTCCCAAATACAACAGACACACCAAAAATTCGTCCATATTCTCCCTGAACACCTCTAGTGAGAGCGAAAATTAATGTTGCTGGATGCAGCACATTCCGTTCACGGCTCAGCTCTAAGTTCTAAATATTATACCATGGTGGTTTTTCCTAGTAATTTAAACATAAATACATAAGAAAACTTACCTTTCTATAAGTTGTCTTTTTAAAGATGTTTGATATAAAAATCATAATTTTTTTTTTTTTTTGAGACAGTCTCCCTGTCATCCAGGCTGGAGTGCAATAGCACGATCTCAGCTCACTGCAATCTCCACCTCCCGAGTTCAAGCGATTCTCCTGCCTCAGCCTCCTGAGTAGCTGAGATTACAGGGGCGCGCCACCACACCCAGCTAATTTTTGTATTTTTAGTAGAGACAAGGTTTCACCATGTTGGTAAGGCTGGTCTCAAACTCCTGACCTCGTGATCCACCTGCCTCAGCCTCCCAAAGTGCTGGGATTATAGACGTGAGCCACCATGCCCAGCCAAAAATCATAAAATTTTAAATACATTGTTGCATATGTTTATGTAATACTTTTTCCTTATACTTACTGTAAATGGGGCTACACCTTAAAAGCAGTAACTTACTTTGCTGGATTTGTTACACTTATACTTTATACTAACATGGGTTTATAGTATAAAAGTTTTTCTTAAATACTAGTAACTCAGTGACTGAAGTTGTCTTTTAAGTTGAACTGTTCATTAAGTGACTTAAAATGTTAATATTATTCTGCTTGTACAAAACTAGGAAACAACAAATTGAAACAATAATGAGTTAACAGATCTCAGCTGGGTGTCTTTGTTGGTGTCAAAGGTCCAATGAGACATTAAAAATGCCAGGCGTCATACATATGACTGAAAAGCTCAGACTGAATGTTTGATTTCTGCAGAGGAGTGGAGATCAGCCAATACTACTATTTTTTCACTAAACACTCCTTTTTCTTTAAAAATGACTTGCATAAGGGTCAATTTCTATCAGAGAGATTGGTGATTTACTTGAATTCCTGAGTCAACTTTTTTCAGAAGATTCAGTTCAATCCATTGTTCTTCATGGGCTGTTTGGGCTTTTCTAATTCTACAGAATGAATGTTCAGGATTCTTTTTTTTTTTATACTTAGGTTACTCTTGTCTCTGCTGCTCCTGGGAAAGTGATTTGTGAAATGAAAGTAGAAGAAGAGCATACCAATACACTAGGCACTCTCCATGGTGGTTTGACAGCCACATTAGTAGATAACATATCAACAATGGCTCTGCTATGCACGGAAAGGGGAGCACCCGGAGTCAGTGTCGATATGAACATAACGTATGTATCCAAACTGTATTCCAAATACCTTCTGTGTGATACCTGTCTAAACAACTGAGACTAAACACACTTATATTATTAGTAACGCATGAGATTCAATTAGCTGCTTATCTCCTTAACTGTAGCTATAGATTTTGTCCTAAAATATTCCACGGCCTTAAAATCTAGAACTAGAGCAGTTAATTTTCAAGTACAGTGTGCATCAACAGTAAAAGAGGAATGATCCCAAACATTCAAAAAAGCAACATGCAGCTTTTAATGTGTATACTGATATAGGGGGAAAAAAATCACAGACTGATGGCTCATACTGTTTCACAGTCCTTAAAAGTGCCATTCAGGGCCAGACGCAGTGGCTCACGCCTATAATCCCAGCACTTTGGGAGGCTGAGGCAAGAGGATTGCTTGAAGCCAGGAGTTCGAGACCCCCATCTCTACAAAAAATAATTACATTTTATTTAATTTTTAAAATACCACTTGTAACAATATGAGGATTATATTGAGTACATACAATTCAAAACAGAGTTCATATACACATTGTAATCTTACTCTAACAAACTGAACACTAGTGTTGGGTTCTTTTTTTTGGACATTGAGTTTTCCTCTGTCACCCAGGCTGGAGTGCAGTGGCGCAACCTGGCTCACTTCAACCTCTGCCTCTGGGGCTCCAGTAATACTCCTGCCTCAGCCTCCTTAGTAGCTGGGATTACAGGTGTGCACCACCATGCCGGGCTAATTTTTGCATTTTTAGTAGAGACGGGGTTTCACCATGTTGGCCAGAGTGGTCTTGAACTCCTGACCTCAAGTGTCCACCCACCTCAGCCTCCCAAAGTGTTGAGTTTTAAGAATGGGCAGTAATCCTGGATCTCTCCCTGTGACTACACAGATATGTTCTGAGTTAAACTACATGATCAGGGAGCAGTGCCCCTCAGGGTCAAACTTCCAAAATGTAAAAAACTCAATTCACATAAACTGGTACTACTGCAGCCTCATTCAATAAAGAGCTGGGCGCAGGGATTTAGTTTCAAGACAACTGCTTTTTCCACCTAAGCAACAGAAAAATCTAACTCAGAGGTTAGGGTGAGAGAGTCATTGTGATAAGGTATGAGGGTAATGGAAAAAATGTAGGCTTTTTTTTTTTTTTTGAGATGGAGTCTCGCTCTGTCGCCCAGGCTGGAGTGCAGTGGCGCAATCTCGGCTCACTACAAGCTCTGCCTCCAGGGTTCACACCATTCTCCTGCCTCAGCCTCCTAAGTAGCTGGGACTACAGGCGCCCACCACCACGCCCTGCTAATTTTTTTGTATTTTTAGTAGAGACAGGGCTTCACCGTGTTAGCCATGCTGGTCTCGATCTCCTGACCTTGTGATCTGCCTGCCTCGGTCTCCCAAAGGGCTGGGATTACAGGTGTGAGCCACCGTGCCTGGCCAATGTAGGCTTTTAAGGAATCTAAATCTTTTATCAAGTTTACTTAAGAAACATTTAGTCCCTCTTTATGGAAATAAATTGAGGGTACAATAAGCAAATCACAAGATGCAGCCAAATGCTTTTTGAAATTAAGATGTACAGAAAAGAAAGGCTCTGCTTATGTTACTGATGTGCATATTCAGCAGTCCTTATTTCATGTGATAAGAGGTAAGACTAGTGGATGACTTGATTTTCCCTAAAAGTCTCTATTAAGAGCAGAGAGATCTTCAAACCTAGCACTGCATTTCATGATCTACTAAGGTACTTTTGCTTTTACAACCCTAAGGAATTTTCGGTAAGTCAAATATAGTCTCGGCCTTTCAAATATGTGTTGCCAAAAACATTGGCCACCAAGAGCTGCCTAAGCTTCAAAAACTGATTCCCTTGAACAAAAACTAGCACATGGTCTTTCAAAAGTTAGAGCTATTTCAAAAGTAAATGAATAATGTTTCAGTCAATTAACACTTAATGATTCACTCTTTGATTTACTTGACATGGTACCAAATTTACTCCACCCCTGCACATCAAGTTCTATATTATACAGACTGAGGATGCCTGTTAAACTGTGACTTAGATTAAAAACAAGCGAGGTTTCAAAATAACAAAAGGGGAAATTTTAGAATATTACTAACAAAATGCCAACTTCCAAATTCCCCGGACTTAATGTTTACTCATCTATAGCACAAAGGGTTCCTTATCTTCCTTCAGTTTAAGTTAATGTCTGTTAGCCAAATTTCTTGACTTCTAAGACAAAACTTAGGGAAATAAACTGGGCAAACTACTACTAAACATGCCATTTTTCATTTCTTTACATTGAAGTATGTGAATTCAAGACAAGCCTGTTCTTTCCAGCAATAAGATCCACCTTTCTTTTCTTTTTTTTTTTTTGAGATGGACTCTTGCTCTATTGCCCAGGCTGGAGTCCAGTGGCGTGATCTCGGCTCACTGCAACCTCTGCCTCCTGGGTTCCTGCAATTCTCCTGCCTCAGCCTCGAAAGTAGCTGAGATTACAGGTGCCCATCACCATGCCCGGCTTTTGTATTTTGTAACTTTTGTATTTTAGTTGTATCTCAACTAAAAATGGGGTTTCCCCATGTTGGCCAGGCTGGTCTCGAACTCCTGACCTCAGGTGATCCACCCGCCTCGGCCTCCCAAAGTGCTGGGATTACAGGCGTGAGCCATCGGAGCCTGGCCAGATCCACCTTTCTTATACCTCCCAGCCATAAATACTGAAGCCTTATTTTGAATATGGCAAAAACATATACCCTTTTTAAAGGCTTCTTTCTAAAAAGCAGAAACATAAACTGTAAGGAAATTATTTCCCTTTAAAACATTAACATTTGTTTTAAACAATCCTCATCTCCCCTTTTTTTTTTTAAATTAGCTGGAGCCAGCTGAGTTAAAGACAACTTAATGATTACAAGTGAGTAGGATGTACATCTCTTAAAAATATAGACAATCCGGCCGGGCGCGGTGGCTCAAGCCTGTAATCCCAGCACTTTGGGAGGCCGAGGCGGGTGGATCACGAGGTCAGGAGATCGAGACCCTCCTGGCTAACACGGTGAAACCCCGTCTCTACTAAAAATACAAAAAACTAGCCGGGCGTGATGGCGGGCGCCTGTAGTCCCAGCTACTGGGAGGCTGAGGCGGGAGAATGGCGGGAACCCGGGAGGCGGAGCTTGCAGTGAGCCGAGATCGCGCCACTGCACTCCAGCCTGGGCGACAGAGCGAGACTCCGTCTCAAAAAAAAAAAAAAAAAAAAAAAAAAAAAAAAAAAATATATAGACAATCCATCACCAAAATTGTAAGGACATCGTATCAATTCCTTATAGTTGTTATATTGTCATTTTAGAGTCAAATAAATTGTAAATATGGATAGGACAATGTATAGACACCAAGTGATATTTCACCTAAGAAGTTAAGGAGATTTAAATGAAAGCTGGAGGAGATCTTTCACCAGCCCCAAATAAATATGAAGTGGGAAACATAAAGGGAAAAAAGGGGAGGCAAGAAAACCTCTTCTTATATATTTGGGAAAAGAAACTTGTGTGGGTTAAGGAATGGGTAAGAGAACCTGCTTAGGACCAGCCATTCACATCTGATAGTACAGAAAGCTTACCAATACTACTGTTAAACTATTTTTATGAGTAAAGTAAGTTACATAGGAACACTGTTGTGAGATGCACACAACCTTCCCTTTGAAAAATTATTTGCTGTTAACTGTATTCATTTTCTTTCAAGGTACATGTCACCTGCAAAATTAGGAGACGATATCGTGATTACAGCACATGTTCTGAAGCAAGGAAAAACACTTGCATTTGCCTCTGTGGATCTGACAAACAAGGTCACAGGAAAATTAATAGCACAAGGAAGACACACAAAACACCTGGGAAACTGAGAGAACAGCAGAATGACCTAAATGAGTATCAAGTATAGATTTGGCTCAAACATTTGTCATTTTTGAAATAAACTAGCAAAACCAGAAGCAGTTAGAAATATTCTTTGAGGAAAAGGACCTGGGTAAAGGTAGGGGTGTCTGTCTTTTTTTTTTTCATTTTAAGCATCTTGTTTTTTAATCATGTGTGATAATTGGGTGAAAAATTCTTAGCTCAAAGTGTTTTGAAAACAGGTAAAGCAAAGAAATTAGCAGGGCCACCCACTCTCAGTTAAGATTACAACTAAAGTCCAGTGTTAAGCTAAAGGAGAAATAGAAATTATTATAATTCTGTTTGGACTGCTATAGCAAAGTATCATAGACTGGGCAGCTTATAGGAACAACAGAAATTGTTCATGGTTCTAGAGGTTGGAAAGTCCTAGGTCAAGGCCCCAGCAGATCCTGTTAGGTGAGGGCCTGCTTCCTGGCTCATAGATGGTGCCTTCTCACTCTGTGGTGGAAGGGGCAAGTGAGCCCTCTGGGTTCTTTTTTTTTTATTGAAACAAAGTCTTGCTTTGTTGCCCAGGCTGGAGTACAGCAGCACAATCTCGGCTCACTGCAACCTCTGCCCCCTGGGTTCAAGTGATTCTCCTGCCTCAGCCTCCCAAATAGCTGGGACTACAGGCATGTGCTATCACACTGTTTAATTTTTGTAGAAACGGGGTTTGCCATGTTGGCCAGGCTGGTCTCGAACTCGCGACCTCAGATGATCCACCCGCCTTTGCCCCCCCTACATGCTGGGATTACAGGTGTGAGCCAATGTGCCCAGCCTGGGTTCTCTTTTTTTAAGGGCACTTACACCAATCTTGATGGTTCTGCCCTCATGATCTGATAACTTCCCAAAGACGCCCACCTGCTAATATCATCACCTTGGGGACTGGGATTTTAACATACAAATTTAGGGGAAGCACATTCAGACCATAGCAATGGCCAATCCTTAGTGAATCTTAGGTCCTTCCCAGATCTAAAATGCCAAACCACACTTGCATTTCCTTTTCTTAAGATTATGAAACTTCAGAATATATGAACTACAGCCCATACTGAAAAATAAAATAGATTGAGCCATATGCCTAAAAAAGACCTCAACAAAGTTTGAGGCAAAGCACATTAGTGATACAGGAAATGGTCCAATAGAGGGGGAAGAAGAAAAAACATGCTACTAGCTCCTTTTCTTGTACTTAGAATAAAACCATGCAGATCTCAAACCTCCAAGTCTACGGTATTGAAAAGACCAAGTTCATTTCTCAGAAGTCTCCAGGTTCAGTTGACTGTGGCACTCTGAGACAGCGTCTGTCTCTCAGGCTGGAGTACAGTGATACAATCCCAGCTTACTGTAGCCTCAAACTCCCAGGGTCAAGACATTCTTCCACCTCAGTCTCCTGAGTAGCTGGAACTACAGTGTGCCACCATGCCTAATTTTATTTTTTAGAGACAAGGTCTCACAGTTGCCCAGCCTGGTCTCAAACTTGTAGGCTCAAGCAATGCTCCTGCCTTGGCGACCCCCGCCCCACCGCAAAGTACTGAACTTAGAGGTGTGAACCACTGCACCTAGCTGACTCTTCCTTGATTTCTGTGTCAGGGAGTCTTAATGAACATTTCATGATTAAAGACTAAAAAGGATGCAGCTTTAAGTAGATTTAAGTCAAGTTAACAGTTAAAGGCAAATCCTTTCCCTACATCATATGCTGATTTGTCCACTGAAAGGGCAGAAGACTCCACAGTAGCAACAGTAGCAGTGAGCATACAGGGGTCCCAAATGTTTACTTCTAATATTTCCCACTAAAAGGAACCTGAGCTCCTTGGAGAAACAGCTGATTCTAGGGCTTAAGGCTGGGATAGAAAAGTTACAGTATCTTCTGCATAAAAGCACATGCTCAAAATAATAAAGGCATGCAAATTATGATTTGCAGGGAAAAAATATGAGGCCATAGTGTTTAGGCAGATAATAAATGGCAGGGATAGAACACTTTCTTACAACAAATGCTGCAAATCGACAGAGGGGTAGATTTGGAAAATCACTATTTTGTAACCATCATAAAGACTGGTTTTAGTCTGGAAAGAATCACCAAGGGAGCTCCTGATAATGAGCAGGATATTTGCACGTTGTTTCCCAGAGATTGCTACTAGTAAGTACCATATATAGAGCAAAACCAGGACACCTTGACCAGGTGCTCAAAAGTAACATCAATGAAGAGCAGATGGAGAGTATGCTTGGGAAGGGTATAAGCATGAATAAACAATTCAAATGCAAAATGAGTTAACAATTTACAAGAAAAATTGCCCCGTACTCCAAAAAACATACAGGTCATGAAACACATAAAGGCTAAGGAACTGTTCCACATTAAAGACAACTGAGAACAACTAAATGCAATGATCCTGTACTCTAGGGGGATCTAAGAAAAGCTAACGATACTGGGACAACAAAACGAATATGGATGATAAAAGAGTATCACATTCCCTGAGTTTGGTAATTTTACTCTAGTTATATGAAATATTCTTGTACTTGGAACATACGCCAAAGTACTAAGGAAGGGGTAAGGAAGCACAAGGTGTGCAACAAACTCTCAAATAGCTCAGAAAGTATGTATAAATGCATGTACAGAGAAAATGAAAAAAAATGTGGCAAAATAATAAAAATGAGGGTAAAGATTACACAGGAGCTTTCATACTACTCTGGCAACTTTTCTAAATTATTCCAAAATAAAAACGTAA
Source organism: Rhinopithecus roxellana (assembly GCF_007565055.1). Lineage (NCBI taxonomy): Eukaryota > Metazoa > Chordata > Mammalia > Primates > Cercopithecidae > Rhinopithecus > Rhinopithecus roxellana. The sequence goes on from NC_044552.1 coordinate 63,668,000, forward strand.
ACAATGGCTGCCAAAATGCCTAACTTGGTGAACGTAAGTATAATTCAGTATGGTAAATTAATACAACATGGCAAATTAAGAGCATAGACCCTAGAGCCAGCCAGCCTGGTTTTAAATCCTCCACTACTTATGATCTGAGCTTGAGCAAGTTACTTAACCTCTGCATCTATTTCCAGCCAAGGTTGAGAGGTTAAGACAAGAGCTTAGAAGAGTACCTGGCTGTAATAAACATTCAAAATGTTATTTCAAATAGATTCTGATTTTTAAGTAAGAGGACACATGAAAGCATTTTGAAATTTAAGAATGGCACTTTCCCATTAAGCAAGGCATATAAGGCCAGGTTGCTAACTTTTGAAAGCTGACAGTATGTTCTTGATTAGTATTCTTGAAGTTACACACTCAACTGCCAGGTATTTTTCTTCTGAATTTGCTGTTTAGCCAGACTGTGAAATGAAAGTAATTCCCTAAGGTGACCAGTAGCATCAGCGAAATGGAAAAAAAAAGTTAACACTTCAAACTTTGTGTATTCACCTGAACAGTCAGGGTACTTTCACCTATTTTATTTAGGTTTTCTTTTTTTGTTGTTTTTTTGTTTTTCCAAATTCCAACCAGAAGCTAAATACAATTGGAAACTGGTAAGCACTAGTTTTACTCCAAAGGAGTAGGATCATTCAGATTTACTCCAATAAAAGTATGCAACCCTTAAGCAAAGCTCTTCTTCATTAAAAAAAAAAAAAAAAAAAAAAAAAAAAAAAAAAAAACACCTATACAGTAGTCTTTCCTTATGTTCATTGCACAAAATGAGTTCTGCTTTTAGAACTTTGACACTCAATGGTTAATTTTACAATTTAAGATTCCAACTTTATAACCTTTTTATACTCCAAAATACCCTTTAGTTTTTCTTTAGGATGGTGTAGAAACCAGCATTTCTGCACAATTCACTGGAATTTTTTTCTTTGTAATAAAAATCTCTTCTCTGTAAAACCAAAAAACAAAACAAAACAAAGTCCTCTACCTATCATGGTTTCTGCAGCTATGAATGTATTTCTCAGTTTTATAGCTGCTTTATAGCTACTTCAGACTCCAGATCTGCTTTAATGAGTATAACTGCATCCACACGCAGAATACTCCTACAATAGCAACTTGGGGAAAGAGATCTGGAAAAAAAAAAATACATGAGTACCAGGAAACAAACATGGCCCAGTAAAATATGAGGCAAGAATGCCTACAATGAGATGCATTTTTCATTTAAGATTTCTTTCCCATGGTTGTATTTTCTTTTTTAAACAACCAGTTCTGGTCATTAGAATGAATCTGACAGTGCTCTGGAACAACTGTGATTATAGCAAAGCTATTGTTTTTAAAAATGTTATTTATACCTGTTACATTCACTTCTCACCCTCTAAATACTGATGACAGATGTAAAAGAGGCAAATACCAGCACAAATGGGAAGACCATAAAAATGAGTATCACCTTGTGCTTTCAGATACATTTAAGCATTTCAGTGTACAATAGTCCTTTCATTTCACATTTTTAGTAAGATACTGATGCAGTGCAGCAAATATGCAAAGCATCTTCTTTCACACAGTCTGTGCACGACATCTAATTTTTTTTTAAGTTCTGAGATAAAAATGATTTAAAAAAATCCAGGATGAACGAGTTTCAAAATGCATAGTGTTCTGTGCATGAGTCCATTTTCTTTAAACTCTGAAAGAATAAAGTGGTAAGAAAACAAGAAAAAACATTGCTGCTGCATTCTCTGATCTTCTCCATTTTGCTGGTCAGTACTCTACTCTGGCATATAAGGACGGAGGTGATCCTCTATGGTGCCAACTGCCCAGTGGGTGAGCTGTTCCTGTGGCAGGTAGAGGCAGATGCTGCATAACTTGAAGATTGTAGCTTTGTTTTTTGGAGTCTGGAAGGGGAAACATTTTAATACTTTTTAAAAATAAGACTTTAGCATAACTGTCACATGAAGTCAACTTCCCACAATTAAGTGTCTTAACATACAGAGTAAGGGACAAATTACAGTCCCTATCCATATTCTAGATGGACAAAATCTTGCCATATAAGATGCAGGAAAAATTTATGCAGAATTAAAAGATAAAAAGTTGGGGAAGTAAACCAGAGACTACTTGCTAGAAGAAATTAAATCTAAAAGCATTTCATGAGTTTGAAGTCATTTTTATATAGAGGAAGACAAAGCAGATGTGGTAAGAACAGAAGCTAGTGAGAGAATGAAGGAATAGGTAAAAATTTAAGGCTAGGTGTGGTGGCTCAGACCTGTAATCCCAGCACTTTGGGAGGCTGAGTCAGGAGGATTGCTTGAGCCCAGGAGTTCAAGACCATTCTGGGCAACATGAGGAAAACCCATCTCTACAAAAAATACAAAAATTAGCTGGATGTGATGGCACATGCCTGTAGTCCAGCCACTCGGGAAGCTGAGGTGGATCACCTGTACCCAGGAGGTCAAGGGTATGGTGAGCCATGGTCATGCCAGTGTACTCCAGCCTGGTGACAGAGTGAGACCCTGTCTCAAAAAATAAAAGAAAGATTTAAGCATATCCTGGGGTAAGGGACTAGAAGAAAGCCAAACTATTACCAGTTAAATCAAAACCCTTATTTTTAAGAAGTAGTTACCATTTGAACATCCAACTTAACTACAAAGTTCATCTTTTGTTCACTAGCACCTCTAAAAGGCAAAATAAAGACTGACTTTGAAGATGTCTGAAGTAGTCTACAAATGTAAATGAACCTATACATATGTACATATACTTGTATTAATTTTAAATGTAACAACCTTAGGTTAAATTTAACAACCTTAGGATTATCATTTGTTCAATTTCACAGAAGCAAAATGCTCTCCCAACAGTTACAACCTGTCCAAGATCACACAGCCAGCAAGTGGCTTCATCTAAAAACTAAATTGCAATACTTTGATTGCTGCTTAAAAGGGAAGTGGTTATTTGTTGTTGGCAGTGTTTTTTTGTTTTTTTTTTTTTTGAGATGGGGTCTCACTGTGTTACTCAGGCAGGAGTATGTTGGCGCCATCATGGCTCACTGCAACTCTTAAAATCCTGGGCTCAAGTGATTCTCCCCACCTCAGCCTCCAGAGTAGCTAGGACCACAGGAGCATACCACAATGTCTGGCTAATTTCTTTGATTTTTTGTAGAGATGAGGTCTCACTCTGTTGCCCAGGCTGGTCTTGAACTCTTGGACTCAAGCAATCCTCCCCCATCGGCCTCCCAAAATGCTAGGATTACAAGAGACACTGTGCCCAAATGGAAGTGCTTATTTGAAATAAATGTGGATCTTTTAAATAAATGTCACTCATCCTTTTAGATTTAAAAAGTCGGTTGGGCACGGTGGCTCAAGCCTGTAATCCCAGCACTTTGGGAGGCCAAGGCAGGCAGATCACAAGTTCAGGAGAACGAGACCATCCTGGCTAACACGGTAAAACCCCGTCTCTACTAAAAATACAAAAAATAAAAATTAGCCAGGCGTGGTGGCGTGCGCCCGTAGTCCCAGTTACTCGGGAGGCTGAGGCAGGAGAATGGTGTGAACCCGGGAGGTGGAGCTTGCAGTGAACTGAGATCGCACCACTGCACTCCAGCCTGGGCGACAGACTCCCTCTCAAAATAAACAAACAAAAAAGAGGGCCAGGTCAGTACTTCTGGAAACACAATGTGTTTCAAATCACCTGAGAGTTCTGTTTAAAGTGCGGATTCTGATTCGTAGAGTCTGAGAGTCTATATTTTTAACAAGTTCTCAAGTGATGTTTATCCCTTGCCCACACATCTGGTAGAAATGCTTTAGGGCAACGGTTCCCACTACTGTTCACTAGAATCCTGACTTTTAAAAGCTTCGAAGGAGGTGGGTTTTTGCCCTTTTGTTTAAAAAAAAAAAAAAAGCTTGCCAGATGGCTGTAATGTGTGGCAAAATTTGGGAACCATTGTTCTACGGTGAGGTCTAGGAAATACTGTTTTAAAAATTCATTTTTTTTGAGACAGGGTCTCGTTCTGTCACTCAAGCTGGAGTGTAGTGGCAAGATCTCACTGTAGCCTCCCAAGCTCAAGCAATCCTCCCCCTTCAGCCTCCCCAGCAGCTGGGACTACAGGCACACGCCACCATGCCTGGCTAGTTTTTGTATTTTCTGTAGAGATGAAGTTTCGTCATGTTGCCCAGGCTGGTCTGGAATTCCTGAGCTCAAGCAATATGCCCGCCTCAGCTTTCCAAAGTGCTGGGATTACAGGCGTGAGCCACCATGCCCAGCCTATTTTTTGTTTTTTTTAAGTAACTTCAAAAATAATGCAGTGTTTGGGAGACAAAACAAGTAACTTGTATAAAAAACATTTACTAACCAATAAGCTTTTTGAATGAGGCTGTAAGTGGTTTTCAAAAAACCCGCTTACCTGCAAGTGCTGTCTGTCAATGAAGAGAAACACTGACTGGTTAGGATTGTTGACAACGATTCCAGTCTTGTCCTTGCGGCTCAGTACATGCAGAAACTGTTTTTCATAGTCACCGTGATGAAACTCAAATTTGGCCTAAATACAAAATACAACATTTGTATTTAACTTCAAACAAGTTATACTACCTGAAACATCTGCATCTATATGCATATAGCTGTGCTGTCCAATAAAGCAGCCAACAGTCAAATGTTATTTTTTCCTCTTTAAAAAACAAATTATGGCAAACCCACAGCTAGGATCACAGGCAAAAATTTAGATTAAAAGATATTTACAATTCCATTCTTCAGTAACACTAGCCACATTTCAAATGCTCGATGGTCACATGACTACTGGCCACCATTAAGAACAATCTCTTAAGATACAGAACATTTCCTTAATTGTAGAGAATTCTATTGGACAGTACACTCCACGGCGACAGCTGATCGGGAAATTCTCTGCATCAAAATGACTAAATCCTAGTACTCCATGATCATAAAATTGTATTTTCAAACCTACTCAGTCCAAGACTCCCACCATAGTACTTTAAGCCTCAAGGACATCTCTTCTCTTTTGATTAAGAGGCACATTGTTAATTGCTGTTTCTAAGAAAAAAATAAATAAATGTTTATTCTAACCCTAGCTGCACAACTCACTAGTTACGTGACCTTACACAGATTCCTTAACTTACCTAAACTTCAGCTTCCTCATCTATAAAATAAAGCCGTAACCCATTTCACAGGACAGTTAAGAGGATTAAATGAAATGTAAAGCCCACAACTGAAATATAGTTCTGCTCCTCACAGATAGGCTATGTTTTTATGTGAATTTTCAAAAATCTGTGAAGTTATGAAAGACTGTTATCAATTAAGTCAGAACACGCCCTTCAATCTTTTAACATGAGGAAGATCAACTCCATCCTCCCACAAAATATCTGTTGGGCATGGGGAGACGCCAAATGCTAAGACATGACCAGGCTTGATGAAGAATTCAAGAAACCTAGACTTAACAATATGATATTTAGATAATACTGAGTTGTACAAATAATTGTTAGTCCATTTAGTTCAAACATATTTTATTGCCCTGTTACGTCTAAAACAGTAGGAAATAATAACATTGAAAAACCAAGTTCCTGCTATGCACGATTTTATACCTAGGAGCTTTTCTTATAAACCATAACATAAACTATGATATAGCATCACAATACACTACATGTAACATGATACCAAACTGTACTTCTATACAATTCAAATACTAAATTATTAATATGATCATAACCATATCAAAAGCATGCTATTAGCTACTAAAAAATAGGAATAAGGTTACTTCAGCCTTAACGGGCTTATTACACTGCTGAAGAGGACAAGTACATCCAAATATAAAACCCAACTTGTTTCAAATCCTTTCCCAGAATAAGATGTGATTATTTGTAAAACTCCAATTTTTCCCACCCCTTTTTTTTTGAGACAGAGTTTCGCTCTTGTTGCCCAGGCTGGAGTGCAATGGCGTGATCTTGGCTCACTGCAACCTCCGCCTCCTGGGTTCAAGCGATTCTCCTGCCTCAGCCTCCCGAGTAGCTGGGATACAGGCATGCACCACACCACGCCCAGCTACTTTTGTATTTTTAGTAGAGACAGGACTTCTTCATGTTGGTCAGGATGGTCTAAAACTCCTGACCTCAGGTGATCCGCACCACTCAGCCTCCCAAAGTGTTGGGATTACAGGCGTGAGACACCGCACCCGGCCCAAATTTGGTTATCATCAAACTGCCATAGGAGAAAAAAATAAATAACAGTAAGTAACACGGGAACATGATTTTGGATTGCACCTTTAAAGATTAAGAGAATTTCCCCAGGACAAAGTAGCAATGGTAAGTAATCTGATAAATGCTGACTGGGCATGGTGGCTCAAACCTATAATCCCAGCACTTTTGGAGGCCAAAGCGGGAGGATCACTAGAGGCCAGGAGTTTGAGACCAGTCCGGGCAACACAGTGAGATCCTATCTACAAAAATAATTAGCTGGGCATGGTGGTGCACACCTGTGGTCCCAGCTACTCATGAGGTTGAGGTGGAAGGATCATTTGGGCCTGGGAGGTCAAGGCTGCAGTGAGCCATGACTGTGCCACTGCACTCCAGCCTGGATGACAGAGTGAGACCCCATTCTCACCATCTCAAAACAAAACAAAAAAGCCATGCCAGGAAACAGAACCAACACAAAAACAAATGTGTTAAAAACTGAAATACTATTCAAGTAACAAAGCTGCAATATGGGAAGTAACCAAGGTGGGTGCAGGAACAGTAATCACACTGAAAAGAGGTTTGAGTGAGACTGAAAAAGACCTTCCTTATGGTTCTATAGCATTTCAATTCTATCATATTGAATATCCACTTATGTGAAAAGAAATGGTGGACACACACTCACACACAAACACACACACACAACTTCTCATAAGCAACATGAAGAGTAATTCCCACAGAAGTAAGGAAATATTCTAACAGTCGGGGGAGGATCTAACCTTGGTAGTAGCATTAATAATGAAAAGAAGAGATATATTTCAGTAGTACCTCCTGGCACTTCATAGTACACTGAAGAACTCACTATTTAAAAACAATCCTTATTCTGGTTCCGATTATATCCTCACTGCCCAAATTTTCAGATTTTAAAGTGCTTCAAAAGGCCAGGCACGGTGACTCACATCTGTAATCTCAGCACTTTGGGAGGCTGAGGCAAGAGGATCACTTGAACCCAGAAGTCCAAGACCAGTCTGGGCAACAAAGCGAGACCCCATCTCTACAAAAAATTAATTAAATTTAAAAAATAAGTAAAGTGCTTTAAGAGTTAAAAAAAAAAAAAAAAATGAGGCCTGTGAGTTAAAATTTACCATTCCTTTTCTCATTTTCTTTGAGAAAGAACTAAGTGAGTTATATTTAAGGCCCCTCATACAGGATATTCATACATTTCAAATTACTTCAGAAAAGCAAATTAGTTCTTACAATATTAACCTACTTACTGCAGTTGAATTCTAAAGTTATTACCTACATCATACTTCTTACATTCAGTCCAGAATTTTAAGATTCTATAATTAATAGAGGTAACTTTTCACAGTACAGGGTAGTGAGTTAAAAGCACAGTCAGTCCGGGCTTTTATCCTATTTAACTGCCTTGGGCCTTATTTACCTAATTTCTGTCTCAGTTTCCTCCTATCTACCACCCGGTTATTTTAAGGACTGAGATTAAGTAAGAGAAAGTCTAAGGCCGGGTGTGGTGGCTCATGCCTGTAATCCTACCACTTTTGGAGGCCAAGCCAGGCAGATCACTTGCGGTCAAGAGTATGAGACCAGCCTGGCCAACATGGCAAAACCCCATCTCTACAAAAAAAAAAAAAATACAAAAATTAGCTGCGCGCCTGTAATCCCAGCTACTCAGGAGGCTGAGGCACAAGAATGGCTCAAACCTGGGAGGCAGAAGTTGCAGTGAGCCAAGATCATGCCACCACACTCCAGCTTGGGCAACAGAGCAAAACCCTGTCTCAAAAAAAGGACAGGCAAAAAGGAAAAAGGTGGCTCACACCTGTAATCCCAGCATTTTGGGAGGCCGAGGCGGGCGAATCACGAGGTCAAGAGATCCAGACCATCCTGACCAACATGGTGAACACCCGTCTCTCCTAAATATACAAAAATTAGCTGCGTGTGGTGGCGTGTCCCTGTAGACCCAGGGAGGTTGAGGCAGAAGAATCACTTGAACCCAGGAGGCAGAGGTTGCAAGGAGGCAGAAGTTGCAGTGAGCCAAGATCACGCTACTGCACTCCAATCTGACAACAGAGTGGGACTCCATCTCAAGAGACAAAGAAAAAAAAAAAAAAAAGCAGAAGCCTAGTACAGTCAACTCTCAATAAACATCAGCCATGACTTCAAAGAGTACTTGACCCAAGACTAAAGTTAACTATTTCAAATAAGGTCCCAGTGGGAAAGGCGGGGTATCAGAAATTTGAAAACATACTGCTACATTTTTCCAATGGAAAATCCTTAACTAAAAAACCAAATCTTAACACCATCTCCACAGAGTAGATAGAGTTATCAGCCCTGTTCTGAGAACTTTAAATACGCCTTTTCTATTCCTGTTTTCATGCATTTTATATTCATTTTCTCCAGTATTCTTGTCAGTCAGATATCATCCATTAAATGACAGAAATACAGATGCTCCACAACTTGTGATGTTACATCCTGATAAACCCAGTGTAAGTTACACGTATTTTAAATCAAAAAGTGACTTTTTAACTTACAACAATTCCAATTTACAATGAGTTTACCTGGATGTAGTCCCATCATAAATCAAGGAGCACAATGAATTCATATGGCTTTCACATCATGGTAAACTTGAAAAATCTTAGGTTGAACCATTGGAAGTCAGGAGAATCTGTACACAGTACTTTCATATGTATGTAACCAATGGATTATCTTTAGAACTCAGCTGAATTAATCTTAAAACATTAAAAATGATGATTACTAGAGCTTATGTGTAGCAACATTACCATGGGGGCGGTAGAGTATATCAACTTATACAGTCTGTGAAAAACATAAGAACCACAAAGATACTTCAGGGTAATAAGCAGAAGCAAAAGTTTTAAATTACAAATAATCCTCACAATTAGCTTAAAATAAAGCCTTCTAATATTTGATTTAGTATACTTAAAATGAGTCCTTAATGTCATCATTTTTCTGCTCATAAAAGTATACTTAAGAAAATTGTGGCAATATATGCCATAAATTATAAAGGAAACATATATGTAAACACATATAATAAAAAAGGAAAGTTAGCTACACTTGACCTACAACCAAGCACAACTAACACTTTGGTGAACCTCCATCTTCTATGCATATATACTATAAATAAAACTAGGTTCAACATGAGTAAATGCCCTTAACACTAGAGGGGGATTCACTTGAGCAATGTCCAGTATACCATAACAGTCAAAAGTCAGCAAGATTTTAAGGTTAAGAATGACTACTAAATTTACTTCTTTCCTCTATAATTTTATATACAAATCAACTTCTAGAAAACGATTTCTTTACCCATTTCAGATCACACTCCTTTGGGAAGCAGCAGAGTTAAATATATTGTTTTAGAAGAATGTGTGGTGAAGGCTACAAGAGTTACAGATCTCAGAAGCTCATGTGTGGGCCCCTCTATAAATCAATAAATGTCCACTTCAAAAGATTTTCTCTAGCCATAATTTCAAAGCCACACTGGGCAGGTGGGACCACCACAATGTCAAGAGATTCTATAATCCAAATGCTTTCTTCTCTTGCATCACAATACTCTAAATTGGGGGGACTCGTGAAATAAAACTATCAGAAACCATATTCCCAAAGAATTTATCAAGTTAGACCCTATTATATTCTAGTAGTTTTCACATACTGAAATACTCATCACACTTATTTTAGACCAAAATACCTGAACAGGCCTAAAAGGCTCATCAGATTCCTTCCACCTAGAAAACAGGAGACAGACAATTTTTTCAATATCATTCCGAGGCCAAAGAATGAAATCCATCTCCTGAGTACAGCCAATTACATCCTATAAAATGAGGGGGGAAAAAAAAGTTTACTTTTAAAGAAACAGCTACATCAAGCAATGTCACAAATTATAGGGTTTCCCTATAAAAACATTTTGTAAGTACAAAAGACCTACCATATATCATTTTATATCTTAGGAAGTAAATATAATAGTTTATAATCTGAATAGCTCATGATGTAATTTTTTATTTTTGGAGAGAGTCCCTCTCTGTGGCCCAGGCTGGAGTGCAATGGCGCAATCTCTGCTTACTGCAACTTCCGCCTACCAGGTTCAACTGATTCTCGTGACTTAGCCTCCCAAATAGCTGCGATTACAAGTGTGTGCCACCATGCCCAGCTAATATATTTTGTATTTTTTTGTTTTGAGACGGAGTCTCGCTCTGTCGCCCAGGCTGGAGTGCAGTGGCCAGATCTCAGCTCACTGCTAGCTCCATCTCCCAGGTTTACGCCATTCTCCTACCTCAGCCTCCCGAGTAGCCGGGACTACAGGCACCCGCCACCTCGCCCGGCTAGTTTTTTTGTATTTTTTCAGTAGAGACGGGGTTTCACCACATCGGCCAGGCTGGTCTCGAACTCCTGACCTCAGGTGATCCACCCACCTCGGCCTCCCAAAGTGTTGGGATTACAGGCGTTAAGTCACTGCACCCGGCCCTAATTTTTTTATCTTGCAGAGAGTAACATACACTCAGTCCAATGCTCCTAACACCAAGACCTAGATTTATCAGTGCATAGTCAAAACTCCAACAAAATCTCTGGTATCTGTTGTATTGTCAGACCCTTAAACTTTATTTCCACCTTTAAAAGTCAGAATCTATTTAACAAAGATATCTTAGAACTCCTAATATGAATCACTATCCTATTATAGTTGAAATGCTATTTTTATGTTGATAGGAAACTACTTTTCTCCATTCCTGACTTCTGCTTCATTACTATAGCCAGCATATTAATTTTTGAAGGTCCACAAATCTCTTCCAGACCAGTACCTGGTTATCTCCAGCATTCTCCCCAAGTAACTGTGGGGATATCTTGGTTCAGGTATGCCCAGATTAACTTTTAATACGTTGCAGAAGTTTACAAAGCTGGAAGCACTTCCTTATATTCATATTCCCCCCAAAAAAGGAAATACAATAAACGGAGATATAAGACATGTATCCACAATAATAATACACACGATTATGAGCCTAATACAACAAAGTTTCCCATGTTTTACTCAAGATCAAATTTTAAAAAACAAACCTACTTTAAAAATTTTTAAACTTTATGTATAACACTTAAATTATCAAAAATAGTTGGCTACTGGCTGGGTGCAGTGGCTCACAGCTGTAATCTCAGCACTTTGGGAGGTCAAGGTAGGAGGATGACTTGAGGTCAGGAGTTCCAGACTAGCCTAGCCAACATGGCAAAACCCCGTCTCTACTAAAAATACAAAAAATTAGCCGAGCATGGTGGCACACAACTGTAGTCCCTAGTCCCAGCCACTGAGGAGGCTAAGGCAGAGGCATCATTTGAATACGCGGGGGCAGAGGCTGCCATGAGCCAAGGTCACGCCACTGTGCTCCAGCCTCGGCAAAAGAGCAAAACTTTGTCTCCAAAAAAAAAAAAAGTCCGCGATCATCAACACCTAACACGGATTAAAGAAATCCCTTTATATACTTTATCCACATAAGAATGGTCTGGGGTAAAAAATGTATTTTTCTAATCCTATAAACACAGTGCTTTAAAGTCACGATCCCAGTTATCAACATGGCACAAAGACAAATTTACCCTTAGAGACTGGTCACTATCATAACTACCCACTTTAAGGGGGGGTGGGAAATGCAAGGTTAATCCACAGAAACTTTATCAAGTCAAGACTTAAGGCAGAACTTACCCTTCTCATAGACTGATATCGAGGAGCATGGAGCTGTACCACATCCTTCTGTAAAAGCTCTAGGGAACTTTCCAAGGAATAGCTGGAATCTCGCACACCTTTCAGGATATTTTCTTCATAATTATTTGTCATGACTGGTATAACCTCAGACACTTCAAAAAGTGCTGACTTTTTCTTCTAAAAGAAAAGAAAATGGTGTATTAACCCACAGGGAGCACAGCCTTTTAACACTCAGTTCATATTACAATGTCATGTAACATTAACTCCACAAAATTCTTAACTGACTGAAATAAGTCATATACTGAACACACATGTTCAGATAGGTAATTCATTCTGTTCTTCTCCTACCCTCCCCCTCCAACCATACATGTACAAGCTATCATTTGAATGTTTAATGCTTGAGTTTTATAGCATAATGGTGTCCATAGCATTATTTTGGACATTACTTCTTAAAATTAAAAATCTCACCAGTTTTAAAACAACACTATTCAGACAAATGAATTGTTTCATTCCTTACATGGGCCAATCTCCATTACTTTCTCAACATTACATAATCAAAACCATCAATACTTATGGGTGGTTTTTTTTTTTTTTTTTTTGAGATGGAGCCTCGCTGTGTTGCCCAGGCTAGAGTGCAGTGGCACGATCTTGGCTCAATGCAACCTCTGCCTCCTGGGTCGAGGGACTCTCCTGCCTCAGCCTCCCGAGTAGCTGGGATTACAGGCCTGCGCCACCACATCTGACTAATTTTTGTATTTTCAGTAGAGACGGGGTTTCACCATGTTGGTCAACCTGGCCTTGGACTCCTGACCTCAAGTGATCCGCCTGCCTCAGCCTCCCAAAGTGCTGGGATTACAGGCGTGAGCCACTGCACCCAGCCAAAAACCATCAATATTTGAAAGACTAAAAAAAAGCACACCAAGTTCTTTTTTAATACTAGTCGACACCAAGTTCGCATCACAAAACTACTTTTTGAAATTCTATACTATTAGGTATATAAAATGAATTATTCAGGGTAACTGCATGGACACTGTCCATTCACAGAATAAAACCAGATTATCATTGGTGTTAAAGAATCAGACGGTGCAATTTGGGGTAATGTATAGATTAAATACAAAGATCTGGTCTCATCACTTATTATCTTGGATTAATCAAGATCCAAGATATGCTCCAATCATTCCAAGATATGCTCTCGGAAGAGCATACATTGTATCATCTTCAACTAAAATCCAATCTCATCAATTCTGAGTCAGCTTGTCAACAAAAGTGGAGATGTAAGTCCTTGATACCACCCAATCTTGGGACCGTCACTTCAAAAATTACTTTAAAATCACTTCACAATGCTATACTTCTGCAGCTAAGAATGTTCTTAAATACAAATAACCTTTTAGGAGTTAAGAGTTACGGCTATGCATGGCAGCTCCTGCCTGTAATCCCAGCACTTTAGAACACCACGACAGGAGGATCACTTTAGCCCAGGAGTTCAAGACTGGCCTGGGCAACACACTGAGGCCTGTCTCAGCAACAAAAATAAGTAAATAAAAGTTAAACAGTAGGGGAAAACCTGGGAAACTTCCAGATACTAAATAGATACCACACTAAGACTGTATTTCTGATATGAAATTAGCTAGTAATTTAAGCACCAAAATTCAAGTAGCACTTCCTTATATTCATAACCTCATCTCCGGTGAAATAAGCCTTGTTGATAATTTAAGAAAATGTTCATTTTAAGTTGCAAAAAATACTGCTTTTATCATCCCATCCTTGACTACTCACAACTCACTGTTTGCTATTTAACTGTGGAACTAATTCGGATTAAGACCTCCACCGCCCCTAAAAATGAAACTTCCTCTAAGTCATTTTGAATTTTTAAAAACTGTACTTCTATACGAGACAAAATGAACTCTAAGTAAAAAAGAAAATCACACTTCTAAACACAAATTAACCATTTCAGTATTTAATTGCTCCTAAAAGTTAAGGTGCACTCCACTTCATTAAATGTATGAGAAAAGGTTACCTACATTACGGAGTTTAAGAAACAGACTAACTTTAGCATATAAACAGTCTAATTACAATTTAACATTTCAAGCATCTTATTTATACTCTACATCAGATAATCTTTAAATTCCGTCCTAAAGTTCCCTATGTTAACTCCACATAAAATTTTATAATGTTGCCCACCCCATGTCAACTCAGTGTATACTACTATTAAGCTTCAGACTCAAATTTATTTCCAAACCAAGAAATGCTCAAGGATCTTTTTGTATGCTGCAACTGCTCAATTCAGAATCACCCCTAAGGGTGAAAAACAGAGCATACAAAGCAGACTTTTTTCAACCACTCTTTAACCTAATATTCATAATAATTTAAGAGTAACAAATAATACACACTTACAAAAATCACTTGTGCTAATTCACCATTAAGAACTTTAAATTACCTTCTCCTTGAATACAAACGCAATATACATCTTGAAGTCAAACTGGTCAGCTAGAGATTCTTTTTTCTTTCTAAGCTGAGCACGTAGTCTGTTCAGAGCTTGTTTCTTCCGGGAGTTTGGGTCCCCCATTTTGAAATACAGGTGGTACTAAAGCCTTTGGAAATTGTCACTAAACTATGGGCACTTTTTCTTAAGACTCAAGTACAACAGAAACAAGTCATTTTTTTTCCTGCTAATATGATTTAATAGCGAAAATCACGACTGTAACCCAAAAACTGCACCTTCTGGCAATATTAGCAGACTGTCATATTACAGGGTCAAGAAACAAAAGCTGCTGTCCAGTCATGTTTGGACAATAACGTTTGGGGTCAGACGGGAAAAAGGGAGGGAAGAAAGGAAAGAGAGAGGAGAAACTAACTAACTTTCTGGAAAACACATTTGGCTTAACTGCCAAAATAAAGACTGCGGAGAAATGAAAAGCCTATAATCAGGATTTAGGTGTGCAATAAAACACAGCTGACACCAGACCAATCCCTAAAATCCATCCGGATTTTCCCCTCTTTTTAGAAAAGGGATTAAGAAAAGGAACAGGGAGGGGGGGGAAGTGTGATCCTTGCTTTCCAAAAAAAAAAAAAAAAGAAAACAAAAAACAAAAAGAAAACTCACCAAAACCAAAACCAAAACCAAACACCAAAAACAGGGTAGGTGAATGAAACTGAAATATCCAATTAGATTTTACCCAGCCAGCTCCATGGCTGTAGTACCTAATTCTTAGTTATTTCAGATTTCACTATTGCTATGTATTGTCAGTGCTTGTTATTGATTACACTTGGTGGTGAGCGTAGAGAAAAGTGCAAAATCAGTAGAGAAGGAAAGGGAGAGGTACAGGGTTTCCCTGCAATCAACTACAGTGTATACCGGGGGCGGGCAGCTGTTGCCCAAAGGAGCCATGAGAAAAAACAGCGGAGTCATTACCAACTTCCCCATCAACCACATTTTCACCCTCAGGCGGCTGCTAACGCTGCTGCCAAGGAGAATCATGATGGCAAAAGGAAAAGGGGTATATAATACGGTATTAATTATTCCGGCTCTGTGGTTATACCTGATTAATGCCCGGGTTCCCAACACCCCCAGCCTGCAATTAGTCCTACATTCCCCAAGGGAGACTTCCCTGTGGATTTGCCCCCGTTCAAGATGGTGGGGAGTGCGATTTATCTTCTTGTGAGCATTGCCGAGGCAAAGGTGGCGGGTTCTTCTCCCAAATTCCAGGCGGTGCCCGGAGACCACCTGCCTTCCACCCCCCCAGGTCCCACCCCCACCCCTTGCCTTCAGCGGCAGCGACTCACTCGCACCACGGGAGACACAGGATCACTCGGGTTTTCACTCATTTCATCGTGGAAACAATTCCCGCCCGGGAGGAGTAGGCGGGAGAGGGTAAATGGGAAGGTTCAGTGGGGAAGAAAGAAAATAATTGTGTTAATATTACTTCTAAAGTAAGCCCACCCACCCTCCCCCCAAAAAATTAAGTTCCCGGATTAGCTCTCTCACGTTGAACAGACCATGTTTCCAGAGTTTGGATTGTTTAGGGTGGGGTCGTTAGTTTGTTTCCCGAGGGGCAGGGAGTGGAATTGAGGCAGTTAGGGCGGGGTGGGTGACGGGGAAATCCCCTCCCTGTCCCCGCGAAGCCCGGGACTCACGGACCGACTCTCGGGCGGGGTTTGGGCCCTCTAGCCGCAGCCTGCGGGCGGAGCGGTGGCGGCGGCGGAAGAGGCGGCGGCGGCGGGGGCGCTGCTCGTAGCACGGGCAGGAGCCATGTCAAGAGAAAACCACCAGCCAACTGAGCCCCTCCATCCCCGCTGCAGTGCGCACTGTGACTGGACCGCCCGCGCTGCTGCCGCCGCTCAGCCCCCACCTGGGACCCATAGTCTGGCTCGGCGCCCTGGGCGGCGACGGAGGGGAAGGACGCGGAGACAGCGGCGACAGGGAGAGAAAAAGAAAAAGAGGAAAAACGAGGAGAAAGATGGGGAGTTGGATTGGTACTGGCGGAGGAAGGGAAAGGGAAAGGAAGCCCTGCGCTAAAGGTCAGCGAAGTAACCCCCCAAAATAAAGTTATTTCAGTTCAAGCATCTGCTCTTGAGTCTTTCTTCCCCCTACAGTCGGATTCCGGCTCTCAGAAAAAGTCGAGGAGACCCGGAGGGGGGAAAAGCCGAAGCTGTTGGTGAGCGTCCGCGGCGGTATTGCCTCGTTCCCCCCCCCACCGGCGGCTGCAGAAGCGGCGACGGCCTCGGGCGCCTCCCGGGTCCGGGGCAGAGTCGCGTTTGAGAAAGAAGCGAGAACAAACAACTTAAAATGGCAGCGAGGCCGCTGCGTCACCCGCCTCTCACCGGCACCGCCCCGGTGTGACTGCGACTGCGCGTCCTATGGGACCCCACCATTTGCACAGAATCAAAGGGGGAGAAAGGATTGGAGGTGGGAAAGTTTGCAAGGTTATCGAAAAAGAGGAAAACAGATCAAGAGGACAGAATAGCAGTAGGTCTTTTAAAAGTTGAGTCTCTGAATTTATCCTTTCCATTCCAGTAATCTCGCCTCAAAAGGGAGTTTGAGTATTGAGACGCCTCTCTCCTCCAGTATGGAGTGTCCAAGGGGCGTGGAAAGGGTCTCCCCGCCACTCCTCCGTCCCCCTTCTTCAGGAAGTCCCGGTCTCCTGAGTTGGCTCTTCGCCCCGCCCCGATGGCATCATAAAAGCACGCCCTCTACCATCCTCAACAAAACACCCGGATGGAGTCGTACTTCCCGAGTCTCGTCAGCCTCTCAGAGTCAGGCTGGCCGCTGGACAGAGCCGAACCAGCGACCTGGGCGGGCCAAAACTGGGGAAGTGGGCGGAGAGTGGGCGAGCGTAGGGGCGGAGCAAAGAAGGAAAAGGAGAGTGTGAGTTTGAAGATTGAAAGATTCTTATTTCTATTCTTATAATTGTTAGTTCTTCACGGGGTCGGTCCCGCGGTATCCTGCGGCAACAAACCCAGAACTCATTTCGACACCTGTAATTTAAACGGCGTGCTGGAGCAGATCAAGGTCAAAGACCTTGTTCAGACGTTGCTGCTGTGGCTTAGGAGAGGAGCAGGCCAGTCTGACTCGTGGATTTTTACCCACTGCTGTCAGAACACACTTTGTTAGTATCCCCCAGGACCTCAGACCTACAGCCTGCGCCTTAGGTGGTTCACTGTCTTCAACGAAACGTTTGCCGCCGAATCGCACGTCCTTGGCCCAAAGAGCGTTGAGTCCATTTTTCAAAGCTCTAATGTGCTCATTAAAACACAGTTATGTAAGTACTTAGCAAAGGTCAATACTCCGCATAAGCAATGCTTATGTGCTCATTGGCTATTCTGCTGAGATTTTAGAAGTCCATTGGGACCCCAGTTACTACTTTTCACTTCATGAAGTCAAAATAGATCAGCTATAATAACATTTCAGCCATGAGCCAAAAGAATAACTGATACCCACCCTTTAATATAAATTGTCCAGAACCAAAGGATGAGAGTCCTGAGGTTTCCAAATAACTTCTAATCTCGGAAGATAAAGCTTGCATTTTGCTAGTGCTTTGCTGATTTGTTTTCAAAATCATGTAACTATGGAAAGCTCACAGGGATAAAACTGAAAATGTCACGTAGTTTAGGGCATTGGTTTAAAAAAGAACGATTTTAAAAAGTAAGCTGAGCAAGGTGGCTCACACCTGTAATCCCAGCACTTTGGGAGACGGAGGCAGGCGGATCAACTAAGGTCAGGAGTTCGAGACCAGCCTGGCCAACATGGTGAAACCTCGTCTCTACTAAAAATACTAAAATCAGCTGGGTGTGGTGGCAGGCGACTGCAGCCCCAGCTACTGGGAGGGCTGAGGCCGGAGAATCGCTTGAACCCGGGAGGTAGAGGTTGCGGTGAGCCGAGATCGCACCATTGCACTGCAGCCTGAGCAACAGAACGAGACTCCGTTGGAGAAAAAAAACAAAAAACAAAAAAAAAAAACATATGAGACACAGGAGCCAGTATGATCTTCGGGTGATCTGCCTGCCTCAACCTCCCAAAATGTTGGGATTACAGGCATGAGCCACCGTTCCCAACTGGCTTATATGTTCTTGACCTGGCCCTGGCTTGTATCCGTGATCAACTTCATGGAAAAAATTTTAAAATAACAGCTTTATTAAAATATAATTCACATACCATATTTACCTACTTGAAGTGTACAATCCAATGGTTTTTAATATATTCAGTGTTGTGCAGCCATCACATTACCCCAAAAAGAAACCCTGTACCCATTAGCAGTCACTTCTCTTCTTTCTTTTTTTTTTTTTTGTTGAGACAGAGTCTCGCTCTGTCGCTCAGGCTGGAGTGCAGTGGCCGGATCTCAGCTCACTGCAAGCTCCGCCTCCCGGGTTTACGCCATTCTCCTGCCTCAGCCTCCCGAGTAGCTGGGACTACAGGCGCCCGCCACCTCGCCCGGCTAGTTTTTTGTATTTTTAGTAGAGACGGGGTTTCACCGTGTTAGCCAGGATGGTCTGGATCTCCTGACCTCGTGATCCGCCCGTCTCGGCCTCCCAAAGTGCTGGGATTACAGGCTTGAGCCACCGCGCCCGGCCACTTCTCTTCTTTCTAATTTATGTTCTGTCTATATATTTGCCTTTTCTGAAATTTCATATAAATGAAATCATTTAATGTGTGTGGTCTTTTGTGACTGACTTCTTCACTTAGCATAATGTTTTCAAGGTTCATCCATGTTGTAGCATGTATCAGTGCTTAATTCCTTTTTATTGTGGAATAATATTGCATTGTATGAATAGTCTATATTTATTCATTCATCAGTTGATGGACATTTGAGTTGTTTGTTCCTTTTGGCTGTTATAAATAATGCTGCTATGAACATTTACTTAAAAGCTTTTGTGTAGACATATGTTTTTAATTCTCTTGGGCATATACATAGGAGTGGAATTACTGGGATATATGTTAACTCTGTCTTTAACCATGTGAGAAACTGCCAGATGTCTTCCAAGTCCGTTGCATCATTTTACATTTCCAGCAGCAGTGTATTCCAATTTCTCCACATTCTTGTTGTTATGTCTTTTTTTAATATAACCATCCTAGTGGGTATGAAGTATGTCATGGTGGTTTTGATTTTCCTTTCCCCAACTATTAATGATGTTGAGCATCTTTTCATGTGCTTTTTGGCCATTCTAATATCTTCTTTGGAGAAATGTCTATTCAGAACTTTTGCCCTTTTTATTTATTTATTTATTTATTTATTTATTTATTTATTGAGACAGTCTCGCTCTGTTGCCCAGGCTGAAGTGCAGTGGCATGATCTCAGCTCACTACAACCTCCGCCTCCTGGGTTCAAGCAATTCTTCTGCCTCAGCCCCCTGAGTAGCTGGGATCACAGACCCCCACCACCATTCCCGGCTGATTTTTGTATTTTTAGTAGAGACAGGGTTTCACCATGTTGGCCAGGCTCGTCTCAAACTCCTGACCTCAAGTGATCCACCCACCTCGGCCTCCCAAAGTGTTGGGATTACAGGCGTGAGCCACCAAGCTCAGCCTTTTGCCCATTTTTAATTTAAAAAATCGTTTTTTAAATTATTGAGGTGTAGAAGTTTTTTATTCTAGATACAAGTTCCCTGTCAGATATATACTTTACAAATATGCTCCCCTATTCTGTGAGCTGTCCTTTCACTTGCTTGGTGATATCCTTTGCACAGAAGTGTTTAAATTTAATAAAGTCCAACTTATCTATGTTTTTCATTTGTCCCTTGTGCTTTTGTTGTTTTATCTAATATACCATTGAAGACTTTTTTCACTACTATAATGATCATGAAAAAAACAGTACAGAGTAGATGTTGAGGAAAAAAATGAAGTTTTTACTTTCAGCTACTATGAAACAGAATTGGAAACACCTGGTCACAGCTGAGCAACTCCTATGACACTGTGTGTTATGGGACTATGCTAGGTCTTAATGAGATGAGCCAAGAAATAGCAGCAATGTCCCCTGGAGGAAGAAAACACTGCTAACTCAATTTTCTCTGTAACTTGAAAGGACTATAAAATAAGAAGGTAATCAAAGGAACTAAAATTTTGAAAAGCCACGACCAAACATTTCTCAATGAAATTCAGATAAAAGTCAGAGAGCACTCACTTAAGGTTTAGCTTCTATAACTGTAGAAAAATGCATTTCATTATGTTAGAAATGGCTTACTTAGGATTGGGCTGCTTCAAACACAATAGGATTTGTGGAGTGATGATGGTGGCACCTTGGCTAAAAATATCTGCTTAATTTCCCTTTTGGAGTTTTACATTATACCATTGGATACACTGAAATTTCCCTGGTTGAAATGCAGATACCACTGCAAAGGTTACATTTTAATGAAATAACACCTTATAAAGATTCTGTGACATCCTCCTTTCTGAAGAAACACAATCCAGGCCAGCTTGGGAGGGCTCCTGTGTTAACTTCCAATCTTAAAGAAGGACAACCTCGGATAATCCCAGTCTCTGACATTTATAGCAAGTTAGGAAATGATTTCTCAAACCTGTGCTTACATAGCCTAAATAAGTGACAATAAGATAGATAATAAAGTATTTAACAATTGGTCTTCAATTTTCTAAAAAGAACCAGCCTTTTCTTTTACCTTTAAAACATTCATTGTTTGTACACACATGCTCTTCTTTTACAGAAATCTAGTTTTCTCAACATGCTCAAGCATATTAGACTTCTCAGGGGTTCTTAAATATTTTGTCCCTTCATTAGTGCTATGAAATTTGTCAGACATGAATTTTGGCCATATTTATGATTAACAGTTCAATAAGCATGATAAACATCTACAACAGAACAAGTTTATGGTTATACTCTACAGGCCTTGAGAACAAGTTCTATTGCTCTACAGTTTGATCCTGAAAGCAGTCACACCAAGGATCTTGTCTCCAGATTTCAACCCTACAGATTCACCATCTAAGATAATTATGATGTTATGTGTTAATAAAATTTCACAGTCCATTGGGGATTTTCACAGCACATACTCCAGCACATACAGACCTCCCATCCACAGCAGAGCTGCATGGTTATGAAACCAAAAGGGTATTAAAAGGAGAAACTATGTTTGTTTTGAGAGCTTTTCTCACCCTTTTTAGGGGCATTGGGGGATAGCTTGGTAGTTTCTTCTTTAGTCTCACCCTTATTTCATGTTAGCCCAAACTATAGAGGTCAGTGCTTATTTGCAGGTTGATAGTTGAATATTTACGGAAGGCCTAAAACAAACTGTAGGCTTGAAAAGTGAGATTTGAGCCAGGTGCAGTGGGTCTAGCCTGTAATCCCAGCACTTTGGGAGACCGAGGCAGGTGGATCACCTGAGGTCAGGCGTTCAAAACCAGCCTGGACAACATGGTGAAACCTCGTCTCTATTAAAAATACAAAATTAGCCAGGAGTGGTGGTGGACGCCTGTAATACCAGCTACTTGGGGGCCTGAGGCGGGAGAATCGCTTGAACCCTGGAGGCAGAGGTTGCAGTGAGCCGAGATCCCACCATTGCACTCCAGCCTGGGCAACAAGAGCAAAACTCCATCTCCAAAAAAAGAAGGAAGGAAGGAAGGAAGGGAGGGAGGGAAGGAGGGAGGAAAAGAAAGAGAAAAAAGAAAAATGAGATTTGGCCAGGTAGCAGCCATTGTCCTGGAGCTTGGTACAGAATTAAGAACCAGGGGCACGGCTGGGCGCGGTAGCTCAGGCTTGTAATCCCAGCACTTTGGGAGGCCCAGGCGGGCGGATCACGAGGTCAGGAGATGGAGACCATCCTGGCTAACACGATGAAAACCCGTCTCTACTAAAAGAACAACAACAACAAAATTATCCTGGCGTGGTGGCGGGCACCTAGTAGTCCCAGCTACTTAGGAGACTGAGGCAGGACAACGGTGTGAACCCGGGAGGCAGAGCTTGCAGTGAGCTGAGATCGTGCCACTGCGCTCCAGCCTGGGTGACAGAGCAAGACTCTGTCTCAAAAAAAAAGAAGAACCAGAGGCATTTACTTCTATCCCACCATGTATTTTCTTTATTTTTTAACTTCTTCTTTCCCTTGTTCCTTTTTTTCTCCCGCCTGCCTTTCTTTTTTCCTTTTCCAATTACTCATGCTTTATGCCCACCAGCATTATCGGAAAATGTTAATTAGATACCATTTGTTTACACTTTGGGTTAAAGCTATACAGATTGCTGTCCAAACAAATCTGTTGGTACCATTTAATAAGGAATTTTTTTACCCATTATCTTTGCCTGTTAGTCTCAATTTGTTATCAAACACACTTTTATTTAGTTTTCCTTGACCCCGGGCTCTCACTGACTTTTGCTCCTTGACTACTTCCTAACTTCATTTCAAATATTTTTCTAGATTCCAGATGTCACTTCCACAATTCAAAATGCTCTTACTATTCCATTTAACGTGTCTAGGAAGGTTATAGTAGATAAATTGAAAAACTGACCTACTGACACTTTCGTTAGAAATCCATCATCATCCTTAGAAAGAAAATGTTAAAATATTACAGAGTTTGTGCCACTTTTCTTACCCTATTCCCACATACAAAGAACTTAAGACAAATTTGAGCACTTAACATATCAAGGAAAATTTAAATGTTTTCGAAATTTTGTCCTCCCTTCCCAGAATACATTCTATTCTCTATTCCACAAAGATTTGGTGTTGAAAAGGAATGGGAAAGATACATACATGTATAGTAATTTCTTCCACGGGTAAAGTAATTCCACTTATCTAAAATCATTTAAGTATACTGTAATTATGTATGTCCATTAATTATTTGTCCAGTAATAATACATGTGTATATATATGTAGGCCTATGTGCAAATATATACATATGTAAGCATACACAGTACCAGTAGACTTTTTCATTTGAACACTGCATGTTATCTATTCATAATAAATTGCCCTAAAATCTTGCAGCTTAAAATAACAAACATTTATTATCTCATATTAATTGTGGATCAGGAATTTGGGAGCAGCTTTACCGGGCAATTTGTCCTCAGAGTTTTTCATGAGGTTGTAGTCAGGATTTTGGCCAAGGCACCAGTCATCTGAAGGCTTGACTCATATGACTGTTGGCAGGAGGCCTCGGTTTCTTACCATTTGGGCTTCACAACATGGTAGCTGGCTTCCCTCAAAGTAAATGATCTCGGAGAGGGGGAGATAGAAGCCATAATGTCTTTGATGACCTGGGCAAAGAAGCAATACTCCATCGTTTCCATATTGGTTATACAAGTCACCCTACTCAGTGTAGGAAGAGACTGCACAAGAGTGTGAATATCGAGAGACAGGGATCACTAGAGGGATCTTAGACACTGGCTACTATAAACATCTTTTATGTTGTGTACAAAATAGAAAGTAGCCATCTAAAGGCATTTACCAGAGACCTCTAGGTCTGTCATAGTCAGCATAGACCAGGTTAGAGGTCAGCAAACTTTCTTAAACGGTAGAAGTAAATATTTTAGGCTTGCAGCCCATACAATCTCTGTTTCAACTACTCAACTCGTTTGTAGCATGGAAGTAGCCATGGATAATACATAAAAAAATACATATGCCTGTGTTCCAACAAAACTGTACAAAAACAGGCAGCTTGCCTGCAGGTTGCAGGTTGCCCTGCACTAGATTATACTGAAATAAAACTCCCAAAGTCTCAGTGGCTTAAACAACAAAGCTTTGTTATTCACTCACGATGAGTGAGTTATAGGCTTTCAGGAATTCAGAATTATGGAGAATCACATGTTTCCAATCCCTGAAGCGGAAAACAGAGACATGACAAATCCCACACTAGCTTTTAAAGCTTCTACCTGGAAGTGATAACAATCTCACTCTAATTTCTTTGGCCAAAGCAAGTCACGACTACCCCTAACTTAATGAGATCAAGGAAATACAAATACAAACCTACCAAGTGCCCAAAGAGGTGGTGAAGCAGATATATTTGGTGATATGAATACTAGAAGCATACTATTTACAAATCTTTTGCTCTTGTTTTACCTCCAAACCTTTAGTTGAAGCTGACACTGTTAGCAATGTTAGGAGAACTCACTCACTGTGGAAACACTAGACTATAAAGTCTATTTCTAGTCACATTTTGCTTTTGCTTTTCCCCAAATCACTCTTGTCCTACTTGCTTCAACTCTTGTGGATCTACCTATTGTCATTGCTTTCAGCAGACAATATTTATGCTATAAAATTTAAGTTTTTCCTTAATGTAGAATACGTAGCATTTTTTTTTTCTGCCTGAAATGGAGCTTCACTATTCAGCTTCCAATTCAAAGACAGGCTTCCGGAGCTTCACTATTCAGCTTCCAATTCATAGACAGGCTTCCTAATGTTTCCAGAAAAAAGAAATATAAGCAGTTAGTTATCTACCTCCTCTTATACAACAATAGAGAAGTTAATCAATTACAAATATTTGTTGAACATCTACTATATAATCACACTGTGCTGTGTGTTTTGAAGGCTACAGAAAAATAAACACTTGTTCCCAAAGAGTTTTAAGTAGTTACCAAAATAATAATAAATATCTAAAAAGAGTGAGTAATACTAGACTGTATAATTAAGAATTGAACTGTGAATGACAGGCATTGAGCGGGATAACAGTAAGATAAGTAAGAGGTCAATGAAAGCTGAGTTAAATGAGATTCACAAAGGAAGCGTGCTCAAGTTTTGAAAGTTGGTAAGAATTTTCCTAAATTTAAGTGGAAGAAGAGAGGGAAGAGAAGAATGAAATTTCTGAAAAGGAAACATAATAACTGAGGGCACAAAGGTGGATATTAGCCTGGTATATCCATGACAAAGTAAAGATATCAATCTAAATACAACAAAAGATGCACATTTAGAAAGAGCAGAAAATGCTTGAGAAAACATAGAATGAAGTTCTGGTTCAAGATGGCAGCCTGAACGCACTCTTTGGTCTCTCTCTCTCTCACAATACACAATTAAGAAGAGTAATAAATAATTTTCAAATGAACAAAGCCAGAACACCTAAGAGAATGGAAGGAGGACAATTAGTAGACAATAGTTTTTAACTAAGTGCTCATAAACTGATGCTGGTGTTGACACCCCAGTTAAAGTCCTCTTTCTTGGCTCCCTGCCACTTTTCCCTAAAGGGAAGCCTTTCTGTTTAGCACTCTCTACTTGGCTGATTAGAACTTCCTGTTATACTGGGCTTGGTGGCTCATGCCTGCAATCCCAGCACTTTGGGAGGCCGAGGCAGGTGGACCACCTGAGGTCAGGAGTTCAAGACCAGCCTGGCCAAAATGGCAAAACCTCGTCTCAACTAAAAATACAAAAATTAGCCAGGCGTGGTGGTAGGCACCTGTAATCCCAGCTACTCAGGAGACTGAGGTAGAAGAATCACTTGAACCCAGCAGATGGAGGTTGCAGTGAGCTGAGATTGCAGCACTGCATTCCAGTCTAGGCGACAGAGCGAGACTCCATCTCAAAAACAAAACAAAACAAAAAAACTGAACTTTCTGTCAGCCTCTTCTGTTTTCTGGACATTAACTAGCAGGAAAACAGCTCTGTATAAAATAATAGAGGAAACACACAGGAAAATCAGCTAATTTCCGCCTTTTCTTTTTAACATAAAAAAGTATCCCCAAATCACTGGACACATGAAGAAAATCAGCTACATGCAATTTCAAAAACTGGAAGAATAAAAAGTAAAGGCTGACTACACAAGAAACAATTTGGGGAACAGAAAAATAACTTTTAAAGTCTCTAGTTAATATTCTCAGAGGTAGTTTAGAAGACAATTAATATATGAAATCACAATGAGATGCTGCAAATAAAGCACAATTAGAGAACATGAAAGAGCACTTGGAAATTAATAATAAGCTTGTCACACTTCAAAATTGGTCAAAATATGACATTAGAAAAAAGGAGAAAGAAAAAAAAACAGAAAATGTGAAACTCCTAGAGGTCTAATCCCAGTTCAAGCTCTAACCAATAGGAATTCCAGAAAGAAAACCTAGAGAAAATGCAAGAATAGAAGTTACTGCAGAAAATATGCCAAAGTTAAGATACCCATGAATCTTCGGATTGAAAGGGCATACTGAAAGACAAGCAAGATAATGGTAGATGAAATAAAGAAAAAGATAAGTTTCAGAAGGCACCCAGAACAGAGACAAATAGGTCACCCACAAGGGAATGAAAATCAGACTGACAACAGGCTAAATATCTAGAATTATCAGATATCAGAAAACAATAGTATCTTTTCAACAAATAGTGCTAGAACAATTGGGTATACATATTGGGTGGGGTGTGGGGGATCTTAACCACTACATCAAACCATGCACAAAAACTGTGATGACTCTTGGACCTAAATGTAGTAGCTAAAGCAAAAATATATAAAACACAGGAAAATATTTTCATGACTTGAGGGTAGGCAAAGTTTTTTAGATAAGACACTAAAACCAAAACCTTGGTAGAAAGAATTGACGAATCAAAATCACCAACTTTTAAAACATTTGTTTATCAAAAACATTGTCAAGAAAATAAATAGGCAAGTCACAACTTGGGAAAAGAATTCTGCAAAACAAGTATTTGACAAAGGATGGGAATTCAAAATGTATAAAGAATCCCTAAAACTTATTAATAAAAAAAACAATTTTTAAACGTGAGTTAAAGATATAATCAGACACCCCCTGATATGGTTTGCCTGTGTCCCCACCCAAATCTCATTTTGAATTGTACTCCCACAATTCCCATGCATTGTGGAAGGGACCCAGTCAGAGGTAATTGAATCATGGGGCCAGGTCTTTCCCATGCTCTTCTCGTGATAGTGAACAAGTCTCAAGTGATCTGATGGTTTTATAAAGAGGAGTTCCCCTGCACAAGTTCTCTGTCTTTGCCTGCTGCCATCCACATAAGACGTGACTTGCTTCTCCTTGCCTTTGCCATGATTCTGAAGCCTCCCCAGCCATGTGGAACCATGGGTCCATTAAACCTCTTTTCTTTATAAATTAACTAGTCTCAGTTATGTCTTTATTAGCAGCATGAAAATGGACTAATACAGTAAATTGGTACCAGTAGAGTGGGGTGCTGCTGTAAAGATACCTGAAAATATGGAAGTGACTTTGGAAATGGGTAACAGGAAGAGGTTGGAACAGTTTGGAGGGCTCAGAAGTACACAGGAAAATGTGGAAAACTTTGGAACTTCCTAGAGACTTGTTGAATGGCTTTGACCAAAATGCTGATAATGATATGGACAATGAAATCCAGGCCAAAGTGGTCTTAGATGGAACTGAGGAACTTATTGGGAACTGAAGTAAAGGTGACTCTTGCTAAGTATTAGCAAAGAGACTTGTGGCATTTTGCCCCTGCCCTAGAGATTTGTAGAACTTTTAACTTGAGGGAGATAATTTAGGGTATCTAGCAGAAGAAATTTCTAAGCAGCAAAGCATTCAAGAGGTGACTTGGGTGCTGTTAAAAGCATTCAGTTTTAAAAGAGAAACAGAGTTAAAAGTTCAGAAAAATGGCAGCCTGACAATGCATTAGAAAAGAAAATCCCATTTTCTGAGGAAAAATTCAAGCCAGCTGCTTGAATTTGCATAAGTAATGAGGAGCCAAATGTTAATTGCCAAGACAATGGGGAGTATGTCTCCAGGGCATGTCAGAGATCTTCATGGCAGCCCCATCCATCACAGGCCTGTAGACCTAGGAGGGAAAAATGGTTTTGTGGGATGGGCCCAAGACCCCCCTGCTCTGTGCAGCCTAGCAACTTGGTGCCCTGCATCCCATGGCTAAAAGGGGCCAACATATAGCTCAGGCTGTTGCTTCAGAGGTTGCAAGCCCCAAGCCTTGGCAGCTTCCACATGGTGTTGAACCTGCAGATGCATGGAAGTCAAGAATTGAGGTTTGGGAACCTCTGCCTAGATTTCAGAGGATGTATGAAAACACGTGGATGTCCAGGCAGAAGTTTGCTGCAGGGGCGGGGCCCTCATAAAGACCCTCTGCTAGGGCAGTGTGGAAGGGAAATGTGGGGTCAGAGTCCCCACACAGAGTCTCTACTGGGGCACTGCCTAGTGGAGCTGTGAGAGGAAGGGCACTATCCTCCAGACCCCAGAATGATATTTGCTTATAGTTTGTACTGTGCACCTGGAAAAACCACAGAAACTCATTGCCAGCCTGTGAAAACAACTGGGCGGGGAGCTATACCCTGTAAAGCCACAGGGGCAGAGCTGCCCAAGGCCTTGGGAGCCTACCTCTTGCATCAGGGTTACCCGATGTGATATGAGACATGGAGTCAAAAGAGATCATTTTGGAGGTTTAAGATTTGACTGCCCCGCTGAATTTCAGACTTGCATGGGGCCTTTAGCCCCTTCATGTTGACCAATTTCTCCCATTTGGAATGGACATATTTACCCGATGCCTGTCCCCTCATTGCATCTAGGAAGTAACTAACTTGCTTTTGATTTTACCAGCTCATAGGCAGAAGGGACTTGCCTTGTCTCAGATGGGACTTTGGAACTGTGGACTATTGAGTTAATGCTGAAATGAGTTAAGACTTTGGGGGCCTATTGGGAAGGCATGATTGGTTTTGAAATGTGAGGACAAGAGATTTGGGAGTGGCCAGGGCAAAATGATATGGTTTGGCTGGGTCCTCACCCAAATCTCTTCTTGAATTGTAGTTCCAACAATTCTCATGTGTTGTGGGAGGGAACTAGTCAGAGGTACTTGAATTATGGGGGTAGGCCTTTCCCATGCTGTTCTTGTCATAGGGAATAAGTCTCAAGAGATCTGATGGTTTTATAAAGAGGAGTTTGCCTGCACAAATTCTCTCTCTTTGCCTGCCACCATCCATGTAAGACATGACTTGCTCCTCCTTGCTTTCCACCATGATTGTGATGTCTCCCTAGCCATGAGGAAACATTAAACCTCTTTCCTTTATAAATTACCCAGTTTTTGGTATATCTTTATTAGCAATGTGAAAACAGATTAATACACCCCCAAAAAGATATACAAATGGCACAAAAACTGCTCAAAATTATTGAACATCAGGGAAATGAAAACAGAAATAAAATTGAAATGCCACTATATACTCAACAATATGGATAAAACTAAAAAGACTGACAACATCAAACATTAGCAAGCATGTGGAGCAACCAGAACTCTCATATGTTATGGATGGACTATCAAATGGTACAAACTCAACCTAGCAATATTGCAAGACTTCATCTCTACAGAAAAATTAAAAATTAACCCAACATAGTGTTGCATGCCTGTGGTCTTAGCAACTGAGGAGGCTGAGGTGAGAAGATCACTTGAGCCTGGGAGGTTGAGGTTGCAGTGAGCTATGATTACATCACTGCACCCCCAGCCTTGGTGATGAAGCAAGACCCTTTCTCAAAAAAATAAATAAAATGGTATAGCCACATGGAAAAATATCTGGAAGTTCCTTATGAAATGAAATCTACCCCTACCCTGTAGACTCAGCAACTTCACGCCTAGGTATTTATTCAACAGAAATGAAAACTGTGTCTACAAAAAGATGTGTACAAGAATGTTTATAGCAGCTTTACTCATAATAGCTGAAAATTGGAAATAGCCCATGGGTCCGTCAGTGGGAGAATGGATAAATAACCTGTGGTATAGTCATACAGTGAAATAAATGCAGGCTACAACATGGATGAATCTTAAAAGCATGCCGAATAAAAGAACAATATAGAAAAGATTGAATGCTTGGGAGGCCAAGGCAAGCAGATCACTTGAGGTCAGGAGTTCAAGAACAGCTGGGCCAACATGGTGAAACCCTGTCTCTACCAAAAATACAAAAATTAGCTGAGTGTGGTGGCAGGTGCCTGTAATCCCAGCTACTCAGGAGGCTGAGGCACAAGAATCACTTGAACCCAGGAGGTGGAGGTTGCAGTGAGCCAAAATCGTGCCACTGAACTCTAGCCTGGGCGACAGAGCAAGACTCTGTCTCAGAGAGAGACAAAGAGAGAAAGAGAGAGATACAGGAAAGAAGGAAGGAAGGAAGGAAGGAAGGAAGGAAGGAAGGAAGGAAGGAAGGAAGGAAGGAAGGAAGGAAGGAGAAGGAAGGAAGGAAAGAAGGAAGGAAGGAAGGAAAGGAAGAAAGAAGGAAAGAAGGAAAGAAGGAAAAGAAAAGAAAAGAAAAGAAAAGAAAAGAAAAGAAAGAAAATGCTATATGAATTCATCCTCATGAAGTCACACCACGCAGGGATTTACTGGAAAGAAACATAAGGGAATATCTAATGTTCTGTATCTTGATATGGATTTGGGTTGCAGTGTCAGAACTCATTGAATGGTACACTTAATATTTGTGTATTTTGTGTACAGATTTTAGCTCAAATGAAAACAATTATAAACAAATATTGAAGTCTAAGTAATGATATGCATGCTGAAGTGTTTGAGAGTAAAGTATAGTGATGACTGCAATTTATTTTGAAACGCACAAAAAAGATGGGTCAACAGATGAATAGAGGGATAGATAGTTGGATGGATGTTTGGTAAAACAAACATATTATAATGTTATTTGTTGTATGTATATAGGTGTTCACTATAAATTCTTTAAACTTTTACTTTGAAACTTTTCATGATAAAATTTTAAGAAGAAATGAAACAATGAAATATTGCTTTCAACATTTTAAAAGAGAATTATCATAAACCTAGACTTTTACATTCAGCTAAACTATCAAACAAGTGTTAGAGCAACATAAAGCTATTTTTTAGTTTTTCAAGGAATAATGAACATGTGTTTTTTGCCTCCCAAGAATCTCTTAGGGCCCCATCCCTAACCCATGCTTAGTTCCTGTGCTTCAGGTGGGATATTCCCATCTCTCAACATTATGGGTGGGCTTATGGCTCAGGTTTGGCCGCGTAAGTTATTTCACGGCCCTGGCCACAGTGGTTGGTTCAGAAATGCGTCAAGCAAGTTCTCTCAGGCAGTCCACAGGTATTTTGCTGGAACTATCAGGAGAGTTGTTTTTATTTTTGCTAGGATCACAATTTGTGAAGAGGAGATGAGCCTAGAAGGATGCTGATACCTCTATTCGCCAGTACATGAAGTGACCTTGCTTGAGAATAAAGTCAGTACAAAGGAAAACAAAACCAGAATATGGAGAGACAGAAACATTGCAGTGATTACATTGTTGGAGCTCCTGGATTAATCTTTGGACTTTTTAGTTATCTGTCCTGTAAATTCCCTTTTTCTTTGCATTACTTAGAGTAAGGATGATATTAATCACATAGTGAGCAAATCATATTTTTCTTCTTGTAGTGGGATGAATAGTATATACCCAAAACTCATGTCTACCTGAAACCTCAGAATGTGATATTATTTGGAGACAGGGTCTTTGCAGATGTAATTAATTAAGGATCTCAAGGTGTAATCATCCTGGATTTAGGGTGGTCCCTAAATCCAATGACTGGGTTACTTATAAGAAGAGGAAAAGACACAGAGATACATTGAGAAGAAGGTCATGTGAAGACGGAGGTAGAGATTGGAGTGCTGAAGCTACAAGCCAAAAAATTGCCAAAGACTGCTGGGAGTCACCAGAAGCTAGGAAGAGCCTTCTTCCCTTCATTCCTGAAAAGGGAAATAAAAGAAAAAAGAAAGAGAGAAAGAAAAGAAAAAGAAAGAAAGAGAGAGAGAGAGAGAAAGAAAAGAAAAGAAAAGAAGGATTCCTCCTTAGAACTCAGAGAGAGCATGGCTCTGCTGACTTCCAGCTTCCAGGACTACGAGAGAATAAATTTGTTTTTTAAGCCACCTACTTTCCAGTAATTTGTTATGGCAGCTCTAATAAACTAATATACCTCTAAATAAAGAAAGATAGCAATTAGAAACACAGGCTGCCTATAAGCCCAGCATTTTGTGAGGCCCAGGTGGCTGGGTCTCTTGAGCCCAGGAGTTTGAGACCAGCCTGGGCAACATGATGAGACCTTGTGTTTACAAACATTACAAAAGTTAGCCAGGCGTGGTGGCATATGCCTGTAGTCCCAGGTACTCTGGAGGCTGAGGTGGGAGAATTGCTTGAGCCCAGGAGGTCCAGGCTGCAAAGAGCCATGATCACGCCACTGCACTCCAGTCTGGGTGACAGAGTGACACCCTGTCTCAAAAAAAAGAAAAAAAATTTTAAATGCTGAGAAAAAATGTCCAAATATGAAGCAAGCTAAAACTGTGGCATGATTTTTGAGCAACTGAATGAAAAGGGGGTCTATTTGGATGGATGTTAAGAACACCTTATTGTGGTCAGGGCACAGTGACTCGTGCCTGTAATCCCAGAAATTTGGGCGGCTGAGGTGGGTGGATCACTTGAGGTCAGGAGTTTGAGACCAGCCTGGCTAACATGGTGAAATCCTGTTTCTACCAAAAAATACAAAAATCAGTTGGGCATCATGGCGTGTGCTTGTAGTCTCAGTCACTTGGGAGGCTGAGGTGGGAGGATACCATGAACCCAGGAAGCAGAGGTTGCAGTGAGCTGAGATCATGCCACTGCCCTCCAGTCTGGGCAACAGAGGGAGACCCCATCTCAAAAACAAAACAAACAAGCAAACAAAAGAACACTTTCCTGTGAATGGCCCAGGCGTTGTGATAATGGAACTTGCGGGGAGGGCATTATTCCCGGCACAATATTTTGCTCTACAGTGAACAGTATTTACGTAGTCATAATAATGCAACCATATATATTGGCATTACATTCTTAAAATAAATCTATAAAAATAACATACACTCCTTAAATATCGTCATGCACAGAATATAAATGCTATCCCTCTTGACAATGTGAAACTAAAGACATAGCTGACAGAAGTTGGAATGTGGAAGGGGAAAGACACATGAGAGGGAGAGTAAAGAGACAAATGATCTCATTTTAGTTTGTAAGGAATTAAGAATATTCATGGCAGCACAATTATCATGTATACATAAAAATTAAAAATTAACAAATTAAAAGAAAAAAAAATCAATGCCACCAGGGAATAGAAAAATGTTTGAATAAAAAAGGCAATGAATGCCAAAGTGTGTATTTTTTCAAAGTACTAAGGTTAACAAATGTCAAGCACAATTCTATAACTGGCTAAACTTTTATTCAGGATAGAAAGAGTAAAATAAAGCATTTTTATATATTAAAAAAAAAAAAGAGAGAGAGAGAGACCGGGCGCAGTGGCTTATGCCTGTCCTGGAAGCACTTTGGGAGGCTGAAGTGGGTGAATCACCTGAGGTCAGGAGTTCGAGACCAGCCTGACCAACATGGAGGAACTCTACCTCTACTAAAAGTACAAAATTAGCCGAGTGTGGTGGCCTATGCCTGTAATCCCGGCTACTCGGAAGGCTGAGGCAGGAGAATTGCTTGAACCCACGAGGTGGAGGTTGCGGTGAGCCGAGATTGTACCATTGTACTCTAGCCTGGGCAACAAGAGCAAAACTCCATCTCAAAAAAAAACAAAAAGAATATTTAAAGCATCATTATTCATAGTAGCTCCAAATAAAACACAACCTAAATGTCCATCAACAGTGGAATGGATAAATAAATTGTGATATAATATAGGCATACAAAGAAATGTTTTACAATAATAAATGATAGCTACATGCAACAACATGGATGAATCCCACAAACATTATATTGAGCGAAAGTAGCCAGACACAAAATAATGCTAACTATATAAGTTTGTATAATACAAACTATATAACCATATAAGACTATATTTATATAGATTGAAGAATAAACAAAACTAATCTATAGTAGCAGAAGTCAAGATAGTGATTACCCTTGGGAGGAGAAAAGAAAATAGTGCCCTAGTTATCTACTGGTACATAAAAAACCACCCCCAACTTAGCAACTTAAAACGATGACCACAATGTGCTTTGCCAACAAGTCTGCAATTTGGGCAGGGCTTGGAGGGGATGGCTCATCTCTGCCTCAACAGCATAAGCTTGGACAGCTCAAAGTCTGGGGGC
Organism: Rhinopithecus roxellana; assembly: GCF_007565055.1. Taxonomy (NCBI): domain Eukaryota; kingdom Metazoa; phylum Chordata; class Mammalia; order Primates; family Cercopithecidae; genus Rhinopithecus; species Rhinopithecus roxellana. Next base: position 63,702,312 of record NC_044552.1, read on the forward strand.
AGTGAGGGTGGGTGTTGTTGGGGACTTGAAAGTTGGAGGTGAAATCACTGGGAGTCTTGTCCACTTACATGTCTGACAGTTAGCTGCCGACTGTTTGCTGGGACCTCAGGGACTGTTGGCCAGAATACCTACACGTGTCCTCTCATGTAGCTGCATGGTTTTTCTTTATCATGGTGGCTGGATTCCAAGCGCAAACATCCCAAGAAAGAGGAGAGAAAGCTGCCAGTTTCTTAAGGCCTGGCCTGAAAACTGGCACAGTATCACTTCCTCAGTACTCTATGGGTTAAGCTGTCAATTGAGTCAAGATTCAAGGGCAGGAGATAGAGATGCTATTTCTTGATGTGAGGAATGGTGTCAAAGTATTTGGGGACTATATTTTAAAATCGCTGTAAGCTTTAATTAGGAGCACGTGAGAGGAGAGGGTGCTTCTGGGGTTCTGGTTTCTTGAGCTAGGTGGTGATTATATAGGTATCTTCACTTTCTAATGATTCCTTCATTGTACATATGGTTTGTGCACCTTCCTGAGCATACGTTTCACTCCAGTAAAAGAAAAGTTTAAAAAGGATGCAAAAGCTCTTTATGTCCAGATATAGAACAATCCCTAAGACATAGTAACATGCTATCATGGTTAAGTACTGAGCTCTGGGGGCTGGCCTGATGAGTTCAAGTCTAGTTCTGCCAATCCTAGGCTTTGTGTCTCAGTTTTCTCATTTGTAAAATGGGGATTATAATAGCTATTACCCCAGGAGGTTATCTCAAGGATAAAATGAATTAAAACATGCAAAGCATTCAGAATAGTAATAGAAAAATAGAAAGTGCTCAAGAACTGCTTGCTATTTTTGTTATATTAAATGAAAATTGCAATTTGTATAGGTAAAACAGTGTCTACAGTATGTTGCCTTATAGGGTTTGGCTGTATCCCCACCCAAATCTCATCTTGAATTGTAGCTCCCATAATTCCCATGTGTCATGGGAGGGGCCTGGTGGGCAGTAATTGAATCATGGGGGTGGGTTTTTCCCATGTTGTTCTCGTGATAGTGAATAAATCTCAAAAGATCTGATGGTTTTATAAAGGGCAGCTCCCCTGCATTTGTGCCCTCGCCTGCCACCATTTAAGATGTGCCTTTGCTCCTCCTTCACCTTCTGTCATGATTGTGAGGCCTCCCCAGCCATATAGAACTGTGAGTCCATTACATTTCTTTTTCTGTATAAATTTGCCCAGTTGTGAGTATTTCATCATAATAGCATGAGAACAGGCTAACACATTGCCATTTGTGGGAAAATGAGTAGACGTACCCAAAGGTACAAACTATCTATAGATCAGAATATACAATAAACTAATAACATTGGTTGCCTGTGGGAGGGAGATTTTTCACAGTGTAGACTTTGGTACCTTTTGAATTTTCAACCATTTGAAGGCTGCATCTGGGAAATGGGTCTGGGGTAGTGAAGAGGACTGTTGCTTTTTTTTTGAGTGAAAGTAGCCAGACACAAAAATTTAGTGTTGTATTTTCTACAATGTACATGATAAAAACACTAAAAAAAAGACAAGATGGATCAGATTATAGAGGGCCTTATAAAAGACCAGGCAGGGAAATTTAGAGTTGATTAAGGCCTGAAAATGGCACTGGTAATGGTTATAAAAGGATGAATTTAAACACTTAATAGAAAAAAATCTAGAAAGTAAAATATCTGGATAGAAAATGATAGAGGTAAGTGAAGAGGACACCCAAGTTTTGGTGTGAGTAACTGTTATGGATTGAATTGTGCCTCCCCAAAACTCATATATTGAAATCCTAATCCCTAGTGTGCTTCAGAATGTGCCTCTATTTAGAGATAAGACCTTTAAAGAGATGATGAAGGTTAAAAAATTATTAGAGTGGTGAAAAAGTTATCAGAGTGGTCTCTAAACCAATATGATTAATGTCCTTATAAGAAAAGGGAGAGAAACCAGAAATACATGCACAAAAGAAAGGCCATTGCTGGGTACAGTGGTGCACGCCTGTAATCCCAGCAACTTGAGAAGCTAAAGTAGGAGCATTGCTGGAGCTCAGGAGTCCGAGGCAACAGAATGAGATCCTGCCTCTGGTGCAAAAAAAAAAAAAAAAAAAAAAAAAAAAAAAAAAAAAAAAAGGGCCGTGTGAGGACCCACCAAGAAGATAGCCATCTGCAAGCCAAGGAGAGGGAGAGTTCAAGAGACACTAAACCTGCCAGAACCTTGATCTTGGACTTCTGACCCAGAGAACTGTGAGAAAATCAATTTCTATTATTTTAGCTATCCAGTCTGTGGTGTTTTGTTATGGCAGCCTGAGCAGACTAAGACAGTGACTAAGAAAGTGACCGTGCCATGACCACAGGCAGGAAAGTGGGAAGGTGAGCTAGTTGGAGAAGGGAGGTGTTTTTGAATTGCAGCACCAGCCAGGCACAGTGGCTCATGTCTATAACCCCAGCACTTTGGAAAGCCAAACCTTGAGCCCAGCCATGGGAGGTTTGCTTGAGCCCAGGAGTTTGAGACCAGCCTGGGCAATATAGTGAGATGACATCTCTACAAAAAAGCTTCTCAATTATCTGGGCATGGTGGCTTGTGTCTGTAGTCCCAGCTACTTAGGAGGCTGAGGCAGGAGGATTGCTTGAGCCCAGGAGCTTGAGGCTACAGTTAGCTGTCACAGCACCACTGCACTCGAGTCTGGGTGACAGAGTGAGACCTCATCCCAAAAACGAATATGTAAATAAGTCCAGGCATGGTGGCTCACACCTATAATCCCAGCACTTTGGCAGGCCAAGGCAGGCAGATCACTTTAGGTCAGGAGTTCAAGACTAGCTTGGCCAACATAGCAAAACCCCATCGCTACTAAAAATACAAAAAAATTAGCTTGGTGTGATGGTACACACCTGTAATCTCAGCTACTTGGGAGGCTGAGGTGGGAGGATCATTTGAGCCTGGAAGGCAGAGGTTGCAGTGAGGCGAGATCTGACCACTGCCCTCCAGCCTGGTCCACAGCAAGAGACTCTGTCTCAAAAAATAAAAAATTAAAATAAATAGATACATACATACATAAAATAAAATTTAAAATTGCAGCACCAGTGAAATATGGTGGCTCAGGCCTGTAGTCTCAGCACTTTGGAAGTCCAAGGAGGGCAGATCACCTGCAGCCAGGAGTTCAAAACCACCTGGCCAACATGGTGAAACCCCATCTCTACTAAAAATACAAAAATTAGCCAGGTGTGGTGGTGCATGCCTGTAATCCCAGCTATTCGGGAGGCTGAGGCAGGAGAATTGCTTGAACCCGGGAGGCGGAGGTTGCAGTGAGCTGAGACAGAGTCACTGCACTCTAGCCTGGGCGACACAGCAAGACTCCATCTCAAAAAAAAAAAAAAAAAAGAAAACAGAACAGGCTTTTTAACCACAGAGGTAATGGCTATAGGGAGGATAATGTGACTCTGGAGTGAAAGGATAGAGAGAATAGGGAGCAAGGGAATATGTAGCAAAGGAATGGCAAGAGAAATAAAAGGCAATAAAAAGGGAAGGAACTGCTAACAAATAGGACGGAAGCCAAGGAAACTGGGCATTAGAGGTAGGAGAAATCTTTTTCTTTTTTTTCTTTTTAATGCTGTAGAGAGGTACAGAGAAAGAAAAACCAGAAACAAATAATGGATTTAACTAAAAAGAGGTCTTTGTTGACCTTTCAGAAAACGGTTTCAGTGTTGCTGGGAGGATGGAAACCGCATTGCCAAGTATGCGGTAGATGAGAGTATGGATAGAGAACAAATGCAACCCCAAGGCATTTACCATCCATTTAAGAGCTTAGGGAGCCCACAGAAACGGTGTGCTGGGGGCTGGGCATGACTATCCACAGAGACCTGTTGTAGCGCTGAAGGTAAATGGGGAAGGAACCAACGAAGTGGGAGAATGAAGGAAGACCAAGTAGAAGTGAAGTCCTTTAAAGGTTTGCCTAGGATGGTTGGGAACACCATAGATGAATTTATTTTAGAAAGGAAGGGGATAAGACTCCCAAAGAGGTAGGAGGCAAGGTGGAGAGATGGCGTAGCAATACACAGAAGTAGAAATTAGAATGATTGTAGGAGCTCGAGACTTGGTAGTGGCATACACAAGAAATTCATTGAATGTGAGGTAAGGGAATGGAAGGAAAGCTTGAGGAGAGAAAGAAAACCCATAGGTAAGATTATGAATTTCATACGAGTAAAAATTCATAAGAATTTCATGAGAATTCACTAAAAGATACCAAGCAATAGTAATACCTAATCACTAATAAAAGCTCAAGCATCTGTAAAACAGAAGAAATAACAAAGAACTAAAGACAATCTGGGCTGTTTATGAAATCCATGTATGTGACCTTAAAGAAGCTCTTTCCTGAATCATTTTCTGTTATTGCATTGCTGTTTCCAGAGTTCAGGAATTCTATACCACAAGCTGAAAATTAAGGTCATTGATATCATCTGAAGCCAGGAAAAGTCTCTGCTAGGAAGACTTATAGCACAAAATCAACTATTCCCTGCTCCAAGTGAAATACCTAAACTGTCTGCAAAGGCAAATGGCTAAAAGCTTTGACAGGAATACTTTGTTAAGTGAGATTAGTCATGACCTCTTTGTAATATAAGCCTGAAGAAAGAAATGAAAGTTGGAAGTAAAGATATGAGTCATGCTGCAACTTGGTAGCTGGCATTCATTCAGGAGCTCAACAGTGTCAGCAGATCTCAGGCTGCTTCCTTCTGCCCTGCCAGTCCTTATTCTTGTTAATTCGTAAATTCAAAATGGCTGCCACAGCTCCCAACATCACAGTTCGAAGGCAGAAAACAGGGTAGTCAGGGTAAAAGTCTTTATCCTCCTGGGGCTACTCTTATCAGGGGAAAGATTACCTTTCCCAGTAGCCCTGTAGTAGACTTCCCCTCAAATCTCTTTGCCATATAACTGGCTACTCTTAGATGTAAGGAAGGCTGACAAAGGGACACAGAATGGCTATGACTGGCTTAGCCAATAATGACTCATCTGCCAGGGCTGGGTACATTCCCCAGACAAAATAAGGCAGTGGGGAAGGAGCAGGGAAACGGCTATTGAGTAAGCAACAGTATCTGTCACAGTTGAATTTAGATACAGAATTCATAACAGTTTAGATAAAATTTGATACAGAATTAAGACCAAACATATGTATATGGGCTATTCACAGTGAATTTAGCCCATATACATAGTAAGTTTGGTCTTAATTCTGTATCAAATTTTGTATGATGTTTTCTGGGTTTTGTTGTTGTTATTTTTTGAACACTTCTCTACTGGATTGTATTTTCTTTGTGTTTGCGTGTGTGTGTTTCCTAAAAGTTTATAGGGAAATAAATTTTTGTTCTAGTGGTTACCTTATAACTACAAGTTTATATAGTACACTTAATCCTCTTTCTTCAAACAGAACCAGTTGACTCCGTACTGTGAACACTGATGAAATTAGCACACTACCACTTCCCTTTTTCTGCTCTTCTATTTATCTTTGCATTTTTTTTCTTTTTCTTTTTCTTTTTTCAGTAGAGACACGGTTTCACCATGTTGGCCAGGCTGGTCTTGAACTCCTGGCCTCAAGTGATCCACCCACTTAGGCCTCCCAAAGTGCTGGGATTATAGGCATGAACCACCATGCCTGACCTTTATCTTTGCATTTTTAAATATACTTATTTTATTAGGTTGGTGCAAAAGTAATTGTGGTTTTTGCCAAGTACTTGATTTATCATCTTTAGATGATCTATTTTCATCCCTGGCTATTAAAATGATTTAATCAGCACAGCTTAAACTACCTCCCTCTCTTCGTCACCTTTTCTCTCCCCACTATTGTTTGTTTTACACTTTCTTTATAATAGGTGAGAATTAGAAAGAATTGGTGCTTGGTACTTTTACTGACATATAAGGGAGATTTTCTTTCTTAGGAGATTGGAAAGGAGATGGCTTTCACTTTGATAATGGAACCAAACATATGGCCTGGTCATGAAGGAAGGACAAGCTTCTAACCCAAGGTTATTTTGATGAGATATAAAAGTAAAAATATCAGCTCCAGGTGTGCTGGCACAGAGTCCCAGCTACTCAGAAGGCTGAGGCAAGAGGATCATTTGAGCCCAGGAGTTTGAGTCCAGCTTGGGCAACATAACAAGATCTATCACTAAATAAATCAATAAATAAAGTAATCTGTACTATGTGGAACTGAATTTTGAGGAAAATCTAGTAGGGGAGAGATACGTAGCTTTTCTTCAGCATTCATCGCAGGAGTTAAATCTGTGGAGAAGGTGGGGTTACCTCAGGTTTTTTATTTCCTTCTGAATGTCATAAGTAGATTTGGACCTAAGGCTGTCCAATTCCAGAGGGCAGTATAAAATGGGAAAATCACTTTTGCCCTAAGATTAGACTGCAGCTTTGGTTTCACCCTGCTTGTTCATGCACTTGCCGCAAACGCTGACCTTCTAGACTGTCTGCCTAGACCACACAGGCCTCATGTCTCCTATTCCTCAGCTCACTTCTTAAAATGGAACTTCCCTTCTCCCATGTCTTATAGGACCTGCCTTACCTCTTTAATTGCATATTAATTAGCTCTTCTGGTACTCGACGTCTTATCTTTCTATTAGTGTTCACCAGCCTCCTGATTAGCCACACTCCTCGTCTAGTCCTCACCACACAACCCCTGTCATATCATTGCTTAAATCTCAGATTGACAGCTAAGAAAGTAGAAAGCCAGATGAGAATGTTGCTCTGAAAACCAAGAGGGAGATCTGTGTGTGTGTAGGAAGTCGTCTGTTACAGAATTGGCCAACTTTTTCGGTAAAGGGTCAGATAGTAATTACATTAAGACTTTGCAGGCCCTGTAGTCTCTGTCACTACTACTCAGTTCTGCCATTGTGTCAGGAAAGCAGTCATAGACAACGCGTGAACAAGTGAGCTTGGTTGTGTCTTGCTCTGTAGCCCAGGCTGGAGTTCAGTGACTCCATCTCGGTTCACTGCAACCTCCGCCTCCCAGGTTCAAGCAATTCTCCTGCCTCAGCCTCCAAAGTAGCTGGGACTACAGGCACTCACAACCACACCCAGCTAATTTTTGTATTTTTAGTAGTAGAGATGGAGTTTCACCATGTTGGCCAGGCTGCTTGAACTCCTGACCTCAAGTGATCCACCTGCCTCGGCCTCCCAAAGTGCTGGGACTACAGGCATGAGCCACTGCGCCTGGCCCAAAAACATTAACTCCCAGGCTGTAATGAAAAAGAAGATGAGGCAGATTTGGCCTGTGGGTCATTGTTTGCCAATGACTGGTCTATAAAACTAAATGTTAAAAGTTGAGGTAAGATCAATGAGAATCATAATGGACAGAGATTCTTTAGTTTGTTTGTTTGTTTGTTTACAGAGAAGATATAAGATCCTTAATGAGCTCTACAAAAATATTTGGGTGTTTTTTGTTTGTTTGTTTGTTTTTGAGATAGGGCTCCTTCTGTTGCCCAGGCTGAAGCATAGTAGTATGATCTAAGCTCACTGCAGCCTTGACCTCCTGGGCTCAGGCAATCCTCTTCCAAGTCCTAGCTACGCGGGTATTGCTCAAATCCCGAGTAGCTAGGACTATAGGCTTGGCATGCACCACTATGCCTGGCTAATTTTTTTCTTTTGTAGAGATGGGGTTCTCGCTATATTGACCAGACTGGTTTCAAACTCTTTCCTGACCTCAGGTGATCCACCTGCCTCAGCCTCCCAAAGTGTTGGGATTACAGGCATGAACCACCAAACCTGACTCCAAATTATTTGTTAAACAAGCCCTGACTCATGGATTTGGGGATCTTACCATTTACCCCAACTCAGGCATATCCAGGTACCAGAATGAAAAAAGAAGGAACACATGAGCATCTGATCCACTCAGCTTCTTTGTCTTTCTTTCCAAATAAGCCAGAAATGCAAAAGAAACTGGCAGAAGACTGTTTTCTCTTAGTCAACTGGTCTCATCCAATTTATTGTAGCCTCAAGAAAGACAGGACTTCCATATATTCTACAAAATATTAGAGAACTGTTCTTGGTCTGATTGTGCTTTATCAGTTGTTTGTTAGTTTAAATGGATAACCTGAGCTGATTTTTAAAACACCGATTTTACTTGGAATGTGCCAAAATTGGCATTATGCTTTTTATTATGTATAACTTTAATGACTATAGTAAACATCTGGAGAACACTGAGCAGGTCATTATCCAGACATCCATTGTTATAATCATTGCCACATGCTAGGCTTGTTTTCTTTTTTTTTTTTTTTTTTTTTGAGACGGAGTCTGGCTCTGTCACCCAGGCTGGACTGGAGTGCAGTGGCCGGATCTCAGCTCACTGCAAGCTCCGCCTCCCGGGTTCACGCCATTCTCCTGCCTCAGCCTCCCGAGTAGCTGGGACTACAGGCGCCCGCCACCTCGCCCGGCTAGTTTTTTGTATTTTTTAGTAGAGATGGGGTTTCACCGTGTTAGCCAGGATGGTCTCGATCTCCTGACCTCGTGATCCGCCCGCCTCGGCCTCCCAAAGTGCTGGGATTACAGGCTTGAGCCACCGCGCCCGGCCTAAACTTTTTATTTTAGAACAATTTTACATTTACAGAAAAGTTGCAAAAATGTTATAGAGTTTCCATATAACCCTCGCTCAGTTTCCCCCAATGTTAACATTTTTACATTCCTATGGTACAGCTGCCAAAATAAGAAACCTAACATTGACACGATACTATTAACTAAACTCTAGACTTCATTTATATTTCATCTGTACTAGACTTTTGATAATAAAATCAGCATAAGTTGTTACAACTGGGAGCCATTTTATGATAAAGCAGGCATAAAGCATCAGTAATTAGTTTAGTATCTAAACTAAATTAGATTAAGAGTAGGTTATATGGCCAGGCTCAGTGGCTCACATCTGTAATATCAGCACTTTGGGAGACTGAAGCGTGAGCATTACTTGAGGCCAGAAGTTCAAAAGCAGCCTGGACAACATAGCAAGACCCCCATGTCTACAATAAGTGTTTTTTAAAAATTAACCATGTATGGGAGCACACATCTGTAGTCCCAGCTATTCCAGATGCTGAGGTGGGAGAATTGCTTGAGCCTGGGAGTTCAAGTCTGCAGTTAAAGGCTGGGAGTTCAAGACTCCATGATTGTGTCACTACAACACTCCAACGTGGGTGACAGAGTGAGATCCTGTCTCAAAAAAAGAAAGAAAGGAAAGAAAAGACAAAGAAAGGAGGGAGGGAGGAAGGAAGGAAGGAAGGAAGGAAAGAAAAAGCTTATGGATGTTCATCTGACAAGCTAATTAATTTTCTGCATTTTATTGATTTAAGTATCCAATTTTCTTACTCCATTTAGAGACAACAATAGGCCAGGTGCGGTGGGTCACACCTGTAATCACAGCTCTCTGGGAGGCCAAGGCAGGTGGATCACCTGAGGTCAGGAGTTCGAGACCAGCCTGACCAACATGGAGAAACCCCGTCTCTACTAAAAATACAAAATAAGCTGAGCATGGTGGTGTGGTGTGTGCCTGTGATCCCAGTTACTCAGGAGGCTGAGGTAGGAGAATCACTTGAACCATGGAGGCAGAGATTGCAGTGAGCCGAGATCGTACCACTGCACTCCAGCCTAGGCAACAGAGCAAGACTCTGTCTAAAAAAAAAAAACAAAAGAAGCAACAACAAAAGCCATTGCCTACTGACTTCTTCTTCTCTCTTAGTCTCAAAGTCCACAGATGCTCATCCCAGGCTTAATTCTTAATACAGGTGTTGTTTTCTCAATAGCAACATGTTCCCTGAAGGGAACATTCACCTGCCATTTGGGTATTACAAGGAGTTGAATATGCTTCTCTCTTTCGATGCTTAAAAAATTAGATACAGATCTTTCAAGCAAGCAAAGCAGACTAATTAGCTCTTTGAAGCATTATGGCTAGAAATCAATGTGTGTTGTCTGTATTTGACCTGTGAATAGGGTTTCTAATAGTCAACTTTAAATTAGCTATAGAAATGGGGGAGATAGGACTTTATCATGGATAAATAACATCCTACAACTTCGTAATAAAGAAAGACAACAGGCTGGGCGTAGTGGCTCATGCCTGTAATCCCAGCACTTTGGAAGGCTGATGTGGGCAAATCATGAGGTCAAGAGATTGAGACCACCCTGGCCAACATGGTGAAACCCTGTCTCTACTAAAAATACAAAAATTAGCTGCGCGTGGTGGCACGTGCCTGTAATCCCAGCTACTTGGGAGGCTGAGGCAGGAGAATCGCTTGAACCTGGGAGGTGGAGGTTGCTGTGAGTCAAGATTGCACCACTGCACTCCAGCCTGGCAACAGAGCGAGACTCTGTCTCAAAAAAAAAAAGAAAATATTCTGCTTCTTTCTCCATCAAATATTTTCTTCAGGTCACTAACAAGCAAGATCATTTTTGCCTTTTACCTACATTGCTTCCTCTGAATAGCCTCTGGGTATGATTTTATTAAAACTGCAAAAGCCGGAAGACCCATAACTGGAGGATCAAAAGGAAGCAGTTCATGAAGCAGACATCCTCATGGGTTCTCTCACATAAAGAGTTTCTCTCCATCTTCTTACAGATGCATGAAATTCCAGTAATAAGGGACAAAATGGTTTGGCTCTTGATTTGAGACTAAGGATGGAGATGGGGCCATTTAGAATGCCCAGATTCAAGAGGCAAACAGAAAGGAGAGTTGACGAAGGGTCCTGAGCAGGGACAGCTGGAAAAGCAGGTGAGTCAGAAGTGAAAGATGCCCTGGCAGGAGGAACAGATTTCAAGATGGAGCTCAACAGTATGAAATATGCCAAAAAGAGGAGCCTGGCCTCTGTTGAGTTTCCCAGTCGTGAGGCCCCAGATGGTGCCGAAGTGAAGTGTGGAGGGCACAGCACAGTCCAGTGAGACCCACTGAGAGGGCGGAAGTGGAAACAGCAGTGTGGACTCTCCTTTGAGAAAGTGGGCTGTAAGAAAGAAAGATGGTGGTAGCTGGAGATGAACATAAAGTTAGGAGATCTTTCCTCCTTTTGTAAGAAGGCTATGTAAGGTTGTTAGAAAAAGGAACCCACGTATAGGAAGTCGGAAAACAAAACTGAAAACTCAGGAGGAGGGAGAGGAACTAGAAGAAGCAAAAGTGTCATAATGACTTTCAAATGGTTTAGTTTTTAAAAAACGATATACAGAGTATTGAACAAATGTGTCAAGATGATGACAGTTTTTAAATCTAGGCAGAGAGTATACAGGCTTTCATAATAATATTCTTTCCATTTTCATATATATTTGAAAACTTTCGAAACAAAGGGGATGTGACAAATCTGTGGACCTGCCATATATGGTTGATAATTTTCTTTTAAAAATATTGAGAGATACCCAAATACAATGTGAACATAAAACTGCAACTGAAAAGTTATGATTAAACGTTCACAGCCATACCTAACCTAATGAACTCCAGATAATATTGTGTTATAGACCCATAAAAATTGTTTAACTTGAATTTTTTTATTGGAGTTTATTTAAACTGAGAAAAAAGGTCATGGCCAGGTGTGGTGGCTCATGCCTGTAATCCTAGCAATTTAGGAGGTCCAGGTAGGCAGATCACTTGAGGTCAGGAGTTCGAGACCAGCCTGGACAACTTGATGAAACCTTGTCTCTGCAAAAATACAAAAATTAGCTGGGCGTGATGGTGCATGCCTGTAATTCTGGTTATAAAACCATCAGATCTCATGAGAACTCACTCACTATCATGAGAACAGCATGGGGGAACCTCCCCCATGATCCAATCACCTCCTTCCCTTGACATGGGGGGATTACAGGTCCCTCTATCTGGGAGGCTGAGGCATGAGAATCTCTTGAACTCAGGAGGTAGTGGTTGCCGTGAGCTGAGATTGCATCATGACACTCCAGCCTGAGTGACAGAGTGAGACTCTGTTTAAAAAAAAAAAAGAACAAAGTCATAGTATTTTCACACAATATACACTTGGTTCTTTAAGTGACAATTGTGACAAATAGCAGAAATAATTAATGAATGCTGCACTTGTAATCAATACAACATACCAATGTTTTGGGCGATACATAAAGAAATATCACAAACACTTTTCAAAATATCATAGTAGCCAATATATAGGGAATGCTTTTGGTGGGTATAGAAACGAAGTTTAGAAAAGAAAACAAATCACACTGGAACTATTTGATTTCTTTAAAAATCACTGAACAAGAAAAGGTACATTGAACTTCACATACTGATTTTATACAACTTCTGTACAGTACCTTGACTTAAATCCAAGACCAAAAGTTAAGACTGTCCTTTATTTTTGGTAAACAACTACAAGGTAAACTTGGATGGATGACCTTTTCCCCTGGATTTTACTGAAAATAGTCTTTTAAATTTTTTGTCTAAAAGAGGGCAGGTTTGGCACTTTTATACTGATGTCACCAGTGTTAATGTTTCTTGGAATCTTGGGAAGATTTATATTCTATACAGCTGATACAGCATGGGCTGTTAGGTTCCTGCAAAGCCAGCCTCTGTTTTTTTCAACTTATTTTGCACATTGATTTGTGTAACAATCTCATTCTTGTTGGTCTCTGATCTGGTTTGACTCTGTGTCCCCACCCAAATTTCATCTCAAATTGTAATCCTCACAGGTCAAGGGAGGGACCTGTAATCCCCACATGTCAAGGGAAGGAGGTGATTGTATCATGGGGGAGGTTCCCCCATGCTGTTTTCATGATAGTGAGTGAGTTCTCATGAGGTCTGGTGGTTTTATAAGGATCTCTTCCCCCTTTGCTCTTAGCTCTCTCCTGCCACCATGTAAGACGTGCCTGCTTCCCCTTCCATCATGATTGTAAGTTTCCGAAGGCCTCCTCAGCCATATGAAACTGTGAGTCAATTCATTGTCTTTTCTTTATAAATTACCCAGTCTCAGGTATGTCTTTATAGCAGTGTGAAAACAGACTAATACAGTCTCTAATACCATTCCCCCAATATCATTTCTACAAGAATAATGTGAGCCACATGGAAAATGAAATCTAGTTCACAGACATTTTCAAAAACACTTGCCTAATGTTTCCACAAATACTCAAATTAGATCTAAAATACCAAGTTCATTTTCTGAAGAACCCAAACAGAAGACAAAATATGATATTATGTGAGGTCTAGAAATCAGTTTGTTGTCATATCCTCCAATTAATAATCCTCCTTTAGAAATTTACAAACGTTTTCATCTCTCTTAGACACCAAGTGGAAAGTCTCCCTGATGATTTGCTATTGTGTGTCTTCACTGTAGAGCTGGTGGAACTTGGAGAGCTGCAGCTTCCTGTGGTTGCTGAAGGTGACGGTCACCTTGATCCTGGCTGGGCAGTGCCGGAGCAACTGCCTCACCTGGGGATCTCACTGGCTATACTTCTCCTCAACTTGGATTTTCAGTTGTCTTTTTATTTCTTTGTTTATTGTTGCTACTGGTTTTGTTTGTTGGTTTATTTCTTATTTTGGGACTTTTAGCACAGAAGAATGGAGATAATGAATGGGTACAGAATGGGAAAGAGTGGATATAATGATTCACCCATATCCATCACCTACTTTCAACAATTACCTACACTTTCCCAGTCTTCTTCCATGTATTCTCCACACTCTATTGTCTATTTTTCTGGAGAATTTTGAAGTAAATCTATCATACCATTTTACTTGTAACGATATTAGAGGATAAAAACACTGCCACAAGTCATCATCATACCTAAACAATTTTATTAGGGTAAAGTTTTTTGGTTTTTGTTTTTTTTTTTTTGAGATGGAGTCTGGCTCTATTGCCCAGGCTGGAGTATAGGGGCGCGATCTCGGCTCACTGCAAACTCTGCTTCTCGGGTTCATGCCATTCTCTTGCCTCAGCCTCCCAAGTAGCTGGGACTACAGGCGCCTACCACTGCACCCTGCTAATTTTTTGTATTTTTAGTAGAGATGGGGTTTCACCGTGTTAGCCAGGATGGTCTCAATCTCCTGACCTCATGATCTGCCCACCTCAGCCTTCCAAAGTGCTGGGATTATAGGTGTGAGCCACCGAGCCTGGCCTGGGATAAAGTTTTTAATGTCTACAGTAGTTCTTCATATTATTTTGGTTGAATTTTCTGATATTTTTAATTGAACTAATACAATATTGAGGAAATAATAAGTATCTATATTTATGCAAAGGCCTTGAATAAACTGAAGTTTAAAATGAAACACTACCAGTGATAAAAGATAAATAATGGCACTGGTGCTCAGAAAAAAAAATTAAAGGAGGCTTTTGTATAAAATCTTTTATTAGAAAATCTAAATACCAAAAAAAATTTGACATGCCGATATCAGCAAGAGTGTGGGAAAACAAATATTCTTATAGTGAATCAGTGAGAGTGTGAATTGGATAGTGTGCCAGTCAGATGGCATGTTGAAACAGTAACTGAAGGAAGTTTAGCAAAAGAATTATTTATAGAGATGTGCTCAGGGTTAGGGGAACTTGCAAGGGCTGGTGAAAGATCCACGGACAAGCAACTGCAGGAAATAGTTTCTACCCGATCTGACTGACAGGGCAAAGGGAGAGAGCTTTTCTTGAAACATGGTGGGGACTAGGTTCAGTGGCTCATGCCTGTAATCCCAATACTTTGGCAGCCCAAAGAAGAGGATTGCTTGAGTCCAGGAATTTGAGACCAGCCTGGGAAACAGGGAGACTCTGTCTCCACAAATAATATTTTAAAAATTTAGCTGGATGTAGTGGCAGACGCCTGTGGTCCCAAATACTCTGGAGGCTGAGGCAGAAAGGATCACTTGAGCCCAGGAGGTCAAGGCTACAGTGAGCTGTGATTGCACCACTGCACTCCAGCCTGGACAACTGAGAGATAATCTGTCTTATTAAAGATAAATTTTTTTTTTTTAAAAGGAACATTGTGGACTTAGTAGCCACTGGGGAGGAGCTACTTAATGGAAGCTGGCTTCTGGTAAGGGAATATAGCCAGTGCCAAACAAAGGCCTGGGGCTCCTTCCTTCTGCCCTCCCATCTCTACACAGAAGTCCTGAACGGGCAGTGGCTGCTAGAGGTTTATAGCCTCCTGGAGTACACAGCAGGGTCAGGACAGGTAGAGTGTGTATCTAGAGAGGAAAACATGATCCAACACAAAGGACAATTTAATATTATCTGCCAGTTTTAAACGAACACCCTTGAATCTGCAATTCTAAGAATTCAACCTACAAACTCAAATGTATGTAAAGTTGGAAAGTTAAAAATGGAAGTATTTTATATTCATTGAGAGTTTACTATGTAGGAGCATCAAGCAAGGTACTCTCCATTTGATCCTTACAAGAACCCTATGAGTTTGGCACTATTATTATTCCTATGTCACACTTTAGGAAGTCAAGGTTGGTAAAGCTCAGACATTTACCCATGCTCACAGTTAATAAGTGACAGCACAGGTATTTAAACCCAGACAATCTGACTCCAGTATCTGAGCTACAAGGAAGTTCATAGCAGCATTGTTTGTGGGAAAAAAAAGACTGAATACGAACTTAAATAACTGTGGTTTGGGGATCTGGCAAATAAATTATGGCACATCTACACAGTGGAATACTATGCAACTTGAAAAAAAAAGGGTAGGGGGAGGGGGGAGGGATAGCATTAGGAGATATACCTAATGTAAATGACAAGTTAATGGGTGCAGCACACTATACATATGTAACAAGCCTGCACGTTGTGCACATGTACCCTAGAACTCAAAGTACTAAAAAAAAAAAAAAAAATGGAGCCGGGTGTGGTGGCTCATGCCTGTAATCCCAGCACTTTGGGAGGCTGAGGCAGGCGGATCACGAGATCAGGAGATCGAGACTATCCTGGCTAACACAGTGAAACTCCGTCTCTACTAAAAAATACAAAAAAAAAAAAAAAAAAAAAAAAATTAGCCGGGCATGGTAGTGGGTGCCTGTAGTCACAGCTACTCGGGAGGCTGAGGCAGAAGAATGGTGTGAACCTGGGAGGCAGAGCTTGCAGTGAGCCAAGATCGTGCCACTGTACTCCAGCCTGGGTGACAGAGCAATGCTCCGTCTCAAAAAACAAAACAAAAAAAAAAGGAATAGGCCGGGTGTGGTGGTATACACCTGTAGTCCCAGCTACTTGGAAGGCTGAGGCAGGAGGATCACCTGTGCCCAGGAATTGGAGACCAACCTGGACAACATAGTGAAACCCTATGTCTCCAGAGGGAAACAAAACAAAACCAAAGAATGGAATAGATCTACATATACTGATAGGGAAATATCTCCAAGATACACAACATGTAGAGAGGAAATGTGCAGAGCATTGTGTAGTCTGTGTACCCATTTGTACATAAAAATGAAAGGTGCATTTTAATTTAATCTCTCAGTAGAAGGACTGATAATTAAGGGACAATTTTTCAGTATATATCTTTTAGTATTGTTTTAATATGTGTATTACTTTGCAATGAATACTGTAACTAAATAAAAAGCCACACACATACACATGCAAATGTGTATGAAGTGTCTGGAACAGAACAATAATAGCTAACATTTATTGAGCACTGTTCTAAATTTTTATATGTATTATCTCATTGAGTTATTCAAAAGAACCCTATTAAGTAGGTGTTATTCTTACCACCCTGTATTGGTCTGTTTTCATGCTGCTGATAAAGACATACCCGAGAATGGGCAATTTACAAAAGAAAGAGGTTTGTAGGACTTACAGTTCTACATGGCTGGGGAGGCCTCATAATCATAGTGGAAGGTGAAAACCATGTCTCACATGGTGGCAGGCAAGAAAAGAGAGCTTGTGCAGGGAAACACCCCCTTATAATACCATCAGATCTTGTGAGACCCATTCACTATCACGAGAACAGCACAGGAAAGACCTGCCCCCATGATTCAATCACCTCCCACTGGGTCCCTCCCATGAGACATGGGAATTCAAGATGAGATTTGGGTGGGGACACAGCCAAACCATATCTCCCCAATTTTAAAAATGGAGGAATGTGGTCACAAAGAGATGAAAGAATTTGTCCAGTGTCACCCAGCCAGTCTAGCTCCAGAGCCAGTGTTCATAATTCCCTCTCA
The DNA here is from genome assembly GCF_007565055.1 of Rhinopithecus roxellana. NCBI lineage: Eukaryota > Metazoa > Chordata > Mammalia > Primates > Cercopithecidae > Rhinopithecus > Rhinopithecus roxellana. The sequence goes on from NC_044552.1 coordinate 63,719,396, forward strand.
ATAAATGACTACTATTGCTTTTAATGATTTGTCCAAAGCAGTATTAACTTTTTCAACAGCTGCATTGTAGAGTTGGTTTGTTTTAACGCATAATCAATCAAAACCATAATTTTTTCGATCCTATACTTCATCTTCATTTCAAAAAGAAACTTTACGGTTTTTGTTTGTTTTATGAGTTACAACCAAGCCTGGTCACTACCCTTCTGGTTTTGGTAAAAACAAAAAACAAAAAATCTTGTTTTAATCTAAAAATATCCTTTACATTTATTCTAGTCAAAATGTCAACCTGTTGACATTTGAGACTGAGATTCCAGCCTGTGGAGGTAATTGTGACTCTTTAGTGAAGCCATTATGTTAGCTATCCCTCCTAGTTTTGGGTAATCTTTAAACCTGATAAGCATGCCTCTGTGCCAGCATATAAATTACTGATAATGTTGCCAAACAGGACAGTGATGAGGCAGAGCTTTGTGAGATGTCACAGAGACTCTTGGTCAAGTTGTCCCTGGTGTATTAATTCATTCACCCTGCTTGGATTGTTCAAACTGCTGAGTCACCTATCACGTTTCTTCATCTTGTCTCCAAGGACAATATGATAAGTTTTGCTCATCATTTTGCTGGAATTATTTCTGTTACTCATTGATTTACCACCATAACTGTGCCTCCCCACCACCCCAACTTTTTTTTTTTTTTTTTTAAAGAGTCTCAATTGAAAGGGTTTGCTCACAGAACACATAGGGTGGCTTCTATTATCATCTCATCTTACATAAGTTCTTGCAAAGTGCTAGTACAGTGGTGTTTGTTCACAATTTACCAGCAGTCAATTCCAAGTTTACTAATTCCAATTTTGATTACACTTTTTCCTCTTTTTAAAACTTTTTGAGGGCTGGGAGCAGTGGCTCACGCCTGTAATCCCAGCACTTTGGGAGGCCAAGGTGGGCAGATCACGAGGTCAAGAGATCGAGACCATCCAGGCCAACATAGTGAAAACCCGTCTGTATTAAACATACAAAAATTAGCTGGGCGTGGTGGTGCATGCCTGTAGTCCCAGCTACTTGGGAGGCTGAGGCAGGAGAATCACTTGAACCTGGGAGGTGGAGGTTGTAGTAAGCTGAGATCGTGCCACTGCACTCCAGCTTGGGCCACACAGTAAAACTCCATCTCAAAAAAAATTTTTTTGAGTTTTTCCCCCTCAGTCTTTTGGTTTCTCTTTATGTGTCCTATAACTTCTCAAAATAATTATGGCAACCCAGAGCACATATACCTATCTCTTTAGTATTCTAGGTGTTACCAGAAAGGGGTCCCTGATCCAGACCCCAAGAAAGGGTTCTTAGACCTCATGTGAGAAAGAATTTGGGGCGAGTCAACACAGTATAGTGAAAGCAAGTTTGTTAAGTAAAGGAATAAAAGAATGGCTACTCCATAGACAGAGCAACAGTGTGGGCTGCTCGACTAATTATACTTTTAGTATTTCTTGATTATATGCTAAACAAGGGGTGAGTTTTCCAGGAAAGGGGTGGGCAATTCCCAGAGCTGAGGGCTCCTCCCCTTTTTAGACCATATAGAGTAACTTCTTCACTTTGCCATGGCATTTGTGAACTGTTATGGTGCAGGTGGGTGTGTCTTTTAGCATGCTAATGCATTATAATTAGCTTATAATGAGTCATGAGGACCACCAGAGGTCACTCTCATCGCCATCTTGGTTTTGGTGACTTTTAGCCCACTTCTTTATCACATATTGTTTTATCAGCAAGGTATTTGTGACCTATATCTTGTGCTGGCCTCCTATCTCATCCTATGACTTAGAGTGCCTAACCTGGAATGAAGTCCAGTAGGTCTCAGCCTTATTTTACCCAGCCCCTATTCAAGATGGAGTTGCTGTGGTTCAAATGCCTCTGGTGTAGGGCTGTGTTTTTGTCTAGTTCTAGACACTTAAATTCATTTTTCAAACATCTGCATTGTTATTTGATACTCTTATATACTCTTTTTTTTTTTTTTTTTTTTTTTGAGACGATGGGAGTCTCGCTCTGTCACCCAGGCTGGAGTACAGTGGCTCCATCTTGGCTCACTGCAACTTCCACCTCCTGGGTTTAAGCGATTCTCCTGCCTCAGCCTCCTGAGTGGCTTGGATTATAAGCACCCACCACCATGCCCAGCTAAATTTTGTATTTTTAGCATTTGAAGAGATTTATTCTGAGCCAAATATGAGTGATTATGTCCTGTGACACAGTCCTTCCTCAGGAGGTCCTGAGAACATGTGCCCAAGGTGGTCAGGGCACAGCTTGGTTTTATACATTTCAGGGAGGTGTGAGACATCAGTCAAATACATTTGACCTGTACATTGGTTCTGTCCAGGAACATGGTACATCTCGGAGGCAGTGGTGGAAACCAAAAGTTTTATCAGGCAGATGAAGCTTCCAGGTAGCAGGCTTCAGAGAGAATACATTCTAAATGTTTCTTATCAGACTTAAGGTCTGTGTTGATATTAATGACAGAGAGGTATAATAATGAGGCATGTCTAACCCTCACTTCCTGTCATGGCCTGAACCAGTCTTTCAGGTTGAATTTTAGAGTGCCCTGGCTTAGGAGGAAGTCCATTCAGATGGTTGGGGGCCTTGGAATTTGTTTTTGGTTTACACCTTCTTCACCAGCATGTGAACTGAGCTCTTGCTGAGAAGGCTCCATACAATGCTCTGCCTGTTGCCATCTTTATTATCAATACTTATTGTTTAACAAGGGGATTCAAATTTTCATTTTGCACTGGGTTCCAAAAATTATGCAGCCAGTCCTAACCCAATCCTGATAATTAACTGCACTCAATCCCACCATTACTTCTAAAAAAACACTTCCTTTTAAGGAGGAGGATTTAAGTTTCAGTTTGTTCTTGGTTTTACCTTTTCGAACACTGTTCACATAGGTTTTGGGAAAGATACTCTTTCTTTCATCTTTTGCATAAACCTTTTACATTTCTGAACTCCTAAGAAAACTTTGTACTCACATTGGGATTTTTCAAAATTTAAACTAGAGCTTGTTTTCTAATATTCTTAAACAGTTTTGGAGTCTTAAATCATGGGATAGATTTTGCTGCTTTTCATTGAATTTTTAAAATCTGTTTGCCAAAGGTATACTTCATATCTAACTCATAAATTCCCAAAAGAAAAATGCATTGAGCAAATGTATAACACAAATAAGAAATCATGTAACTTCCCCTAATTCTCCCTTCTTCTGAAGGTATGTTAGTTATTTTCATAAGTCTACATAGCTACACCTAGCTTGCCACTAGCACTTCCTCTTCATTCAGGCAGGAGGAAAATGATTCACAAACCAATTTCTAAATTATTTATCCAGTCTTTCTCAAGAAAATAGCCTTTCTTGGAATGGTAGAGAGTAACTTTACTCGGCCAGATGCAGTGGCTCACACTTACAATCCCAGTACCTTGGGAGGGTGAGGTGGCAGATCACTTGAGGTCATGAGTTTGAGACCAGCCTGGCCAACATGGCAAAACCCTGTCTCTACTAAAAATACAAAAATTAGCCCAGTGTCATGGCACGTGCCTATAATCCCAGCTGCTCAGGAGGCTGAGGTAGGAGAATCGCTTGAACCCTGGAGGGTTGCAGTGAACCGAGATCCAGCCACAGCACTCCAGCCTGGGCTGGAGTGAGTGAGACTCCATCTCAACAAAAAAAAAAAAAAAAAGAAAAGAAACTTTACTATCTCTAATGGATGTATTATCTAGAGTAAAGTTTAGCAAAATACCGTCTTCAAGCCAAAAACAAAAACAGGCCTGCCTGGGAGCTAGGAATGCTTTTTATGTATTTTTAAGGCTTGTAACGAATGAACAAAGAGTATACGATTCAGAAAGTCTAAAATGTTTACAGTCTGAATTTCTACAAAAAGAAGTTTGCCACCTCCTGATTCAGACAGCAGTAACAATTTCCCTTCCCTCCCCATGGAAGTCAAAGTAGAAAAAAATTACTCTAAGCTATAAAGAAACTTGCGGTTGTTAAATTAAATTTATAGGAGCCCATCGATTTAGACTGAGCTCCTTCACTAGGCCTCAGCAGATCAAACCAAAATGGAGTTACTTATGCTAAAATTCCAGGCCACCTTGGCCAGGCGCTGTAGCTCAGGCCTGTAATCCCAGCACTTTGGGAGGCAAAGGTGGGAGGGTCGCTTGAGCCCAGGAGTTTGAGACCAGCAGGGGCTACATAGGGAGACTCCAACTCTACAAAAAATTTAAAAATTACCCAGCCATGATGGTGCACACCTGCTGTTCCAGCTACTTGGGGGGCTGAGATGGGAGGATCCCTTGAGTTATGGAAGCTGAGGCTGTAGTGAGTGGAGATCGCACCACTGCCCTCTAGCCTGAGCAACAGAGTGAGACTCTGTCTCAAAAATAAAAAATAAAAATAATTCCACGCCACCAAGACAAAATCAAGTTGTTTGCTTGACCTTCCAAGAAATCAGGAAGTTCAAATCCCCAAACAGGCCAGTTTTAGCCAGCATGACAAGGTAGTCCCTTCTGCGTTAACCTTTATAAGGAAAGTAACTGTGAAACAACCAGTCTCTGTTCTTTGTTTCTGCTATCTTTGGCTATTTATTTATTTATTTATTTGACAGTCTCACTTTGTTGCCCAGGCTGGAGTGCAGTGGCACAATCTCGGTTCACTGCAACCTCCCCTTCCCAGGTTCAAGGATTCTCCTGCCTCAGCCTCCCGAGTAGTAGCTAGGATTACAGGTGTGCACCACCAAGTCTGGCTAATTTTTGTATTTTTAGTAGAGATGGGGTTTCACATGTTGGCCAGGCTGGTCTCCATCTCCTGGCCTGAAGTGATCTGCCCACCTCAGCCTCCCAGATTGCTGGGATTACAGGTGTGAACCACTGCTCCCTGCCTCTTCAGCCTTTTTCTATAAATACTACCCAGGTTGCAGAACTGAATTATCTGAACTTCTGGTTCTAAGGGTTGCCCACTGTGCAGATTGTTCTTTGCTCAAGTAAACTGTTACATCTGTTTTGTCTAAAGTTTTTCTTTAGTTGTGGTCTTCAACACTTGCTGGTCCCTTAATCCCATAGTTCCTGGTTCTTTCTCTCTATCTCCACAGCAGCCATTTCTACCAAGTTTAGGAGCACTCCATTGCACTCTCCGTTCTTGGCAAGCCTATAGTCCTAACTACTAAGCTTTCTAGGTGAAATGTTTGTGGTTTGCGCCGCTTGCTATAAGCCAACCTGGCTGCCCCAGTCAGGAGTCAAGGCAGCCCAGCTCAAAGTGAGTTCCTCCCACTCAGAGAGGTCCACGGGGAACTGGACGCAATAGGGATGCTTGTTGCAGTGAATATTGGCTGACCCCTCCCGTCAGACTCTGTTTTAGTGAGTAAAAATGCTCATGGGGGCCAGGTGCGGTGGCTCATGCCTATAATCCCTGCACTTTGGGAGGCCGAGGCGGGCGGATCACGAGGTCAGGAGATCAAGACCATCCTGGCTAACATGGCGAAACCCCATCTCTACTAAAAATACAAAAAAAAAAATTAGCCGGGCGTGGTGGCGGGCACCTGTAGTCCCAGCTACTCGGGCGGCTGAGGCAGGAGAATGGCATGAACCCAGAGGCGGAGCTTGCAGTGAGCGGAGATTGCGCCACTGCACTCCAGCCTGGGTGACAGAGCGAGACTCTGTCTTAAAAAAAAAAAAAAAAAAAAAAAAAAATGCTCATGGGATCTCCTAAGGGGAGCTCTCCAAAACTAGGGTTATTCAATTTTCTGAGGTCTCTCGTTAACCTCAAGTTTAGAAGTACAAGGGCACAGAGTGACTGGTCATCTGCTGAGGGGGTCTATCCCATTTCTGGGCCCTATGCATCCTTGCAATATAACCCCACATGCATCTTTCTTGCAGTCTGTGAGGGCCCTAAAAAAATGCACGCTCAGCTGCAGTCCTGACCTAGTACCAGTTTCCCCTCATTACTGATGGTTGACCTTACTCCTACCACCGGGCCAAGTTTGCCCCTGCTACCTTCCTTTAGGCTATTTCCTTCTGCCACAACTGAAGCTCGAGTGGCCTACCGTGGGGAAGAGGGGTTGGCGCAGTCTGCTGCAGGTGCAGGCAATTAGATATGTGATGTCCGTTGAGATTTTAAAACAAAACTGGTTTATCTGCTCTTAAGTATCACCATAATAAAACCATCATAAAAAGCACTGGTTGCCGTACTAAAGCATGGCAGATAAGATACCGTTACAGGATCTCTGGGAAGTTGATTTTTCTGGCCAGAAACATCTGTGGCCGTGGTACGCAGACAAAACACTTATCATTTAGTGTTAGAACGGCTGAGAGGAGTGGGAGTGGGTAGCTCTTCTCTGTAGGCAGGTCATCCCGTGTAGTGTTCTGGGGTCTGCAGGGAGGAGGCCCTGGAGAGAATAGCTCCATTTCTGCAGTTCACCTAAGCTCGCAGCAGGGAGAGTACTCCTCTCTGCCGGAAGCTCTCAGAAAAGCGAGTTACCCTCTCAGGAGCTGGTCGTCCCGTCGTCTCCAGCTACCAGCAGAGAGAATACTTATCTGCACAGTGCGTTGTCCCGTCTTCTGTCTGTCCTCTTTGTTCTCTGGTCGTCCTCTGCTTTGCTCCGGCTAAGTCCAGGGCTTTACGGACCTCAGAGGGGAGGAAGTGCATGCCTATTGGCCCATGGGCAGCCATGGGCAGCCCCGAAAAAGGCGCCACGCGTCCCCATTCTGGTGCGCGGGACTGGCAACCTGGCCCCTAGCCTTCAGGCCTTCCCTGGCCTGAAGGTGGGGCCTTACTGGGGACCTGCTCCCGTTCGTCGAGGAATTTATCTGGCTGCTGCTGCCATTCATGGCCCTGGGGCTGGGCCCCAACCCCGCTAGGAGATCAGAGCTGGCATCAGGAGCAGAGAGGCCAGGTAGCGAGAGCAGACACCCCCGAGCCTGCAGGGATGGGGCAGGGCCAAGGGGGGTATCCCATGCCCCCAAAGGGAGCGGGGTTCGGGTGAGGGAACATCCCAGGCTCCCGAGGGTGCAGGCTGCACAGATGTCCACGTCCTGAGCCTGGGAGGGCAGCCACAGCTGCACCTGCAAAGCTCCTGCCCCACCAATTAGGAAGGTTCGGGGTTTCTGCTTTGCCCCGACTCCTGCTGGCTCTGTGAAGTGGGAGGCCCAGGTCTGCAGCCACAGGTTGGGCGGCTGCAGTTGCACCCAAGAGAGCAGACCTGCCTGCTCCTGGCCCCCTCCCAGAGCACAGGGAGGCTCCCATCCACAGCCACAGTTGGGCAGCTGTAGCCCCGCCCAGGAGGGTGGGGCTCCCACCAGTTGCATGGAGTCTGCAGCCCCCACCACCCCGTGCCTCCCTGCTGCAGCCGACGTGATGACAGCAGCCATTGCCATCACTACTGCCTGAAAATAGTCTTTTGCTGGTCAATTCTGCACAATTTCGGCAGTTACTATCTTCACATATGTGTGCTATGGTTTGGATGTTTGACTGCTTCAAATCTCATGTTGAAATTCGGTCCCCAGTGTTGGAAGTGGGGCCTACTGGGAGATGCTTGGATCATTAGAATAGATCTCTCATGAGCAGATTAATTGGGTGGGGTCGAGGGTGAGTTCTTATTCTATAGTTCCATCAAGAGCTGGCTGGGAAAAAGAGCCCAGCACCTTCTCCTCTCCCCTACCCTTCTCTTTCTCACTTCCTCTCTCACCATATGATCTCTACACAGCAGATCTCAGCTTCACCTCCACCTTCCCCATGAATGGAAGCAGCCTGAGGCCCTCACCAGAAGCGGGTGCTGGCACCATGCTTCCTGCGCAGCCTGCAGAACTGTTAGCCAAATAAACCTCTCTTCTTTTACCCAGCCTCGGGTATTACCCAGCCTCGGGTATTTTGTACCTACATAAATGGATTAAATAAATGTGTTAGCTTGAAATTGGCACATTTTTATTATTCTACCTTTAATAAACATTGCATTCTACATGGAAGGTAATTCAGAGAACTCTGTTATACAGTTGGCTCCAATAAACCCAGCCTCAGCCTCACAATTAGTTTGGAGAGTAAGTTTCTAATGGAATCATTTTAGTGCACACTGGATGAAGTTTCTGTATCTGCTCCCTGAGGTACTATATTTCTGCTTTTTTTTTTTTTTTTTTTTTTTGAGATAGAGTCTCATTCTGTCGCCCAGGCTGGAGTGCAGTAGTGTGATCCCAGCTCACTGCAACCTCCTCCACCTCCCAGGTTCAAGTGATTCTCCTGCCTCAACTTCCTGAGTAGCTGGGATTACAGGTGCCTGCCACCACACCTGGCTAAGTTTTGTGTTTTTAGTAGAGATGGGGTTTCACCATGTTGGCCAGGCTGCTGTCAAACTCCTGACATTAGGTGATCCCCCTGCCCTGGCCTCCCAAAGTTCTGGGATTACAGTCATGAGCCACCTTGCCTGGCCTACTTCTGCTTTTATGCACTAGATTCAAAATAAACAATGAAAGCACAGAGACTGTAAAGGTGGAGAAAGAGAACTTGAGTTATTTCAATTCTGTCGTTTTGTATGTGACCACTTGGGATATATATCATGCTTAAAATTTAAAACAAAGAGTGTGGACTGAGAGCTGTGATATTTTGTTTGGAAAGTAAAAATTTTAGTTCATACTTGAAATATTTTACTGAGTTTGAGTAAAGTTGTTAATAGTAACATTTGTTATTGTTTAAAACTAATGACTCGGGCCAGGATCGGTGGCTCACACCTGTAATCCCAGCACTTTGGGAGGCCGAAGCAGGTGGATCACCTGAGGTCTGGGGTTTGAGACCAGCCTGACCAACATGGAGAAACCCCATCTCTACTAAAAATACAAAATTAGCCGGGCGTGGTGGTACATGCCTGTAATCCCAGCTACTTGGGAGGCTGAGGCAGGAGAATCACTTGAACCCGGGAGGCAGAGGTTGCAGTGAGCCGAGATCACGCTGTTGGCAACAAGAGCAAAACTCCATCTCAAAAACAAAACAAACAAACAAACAAAACAGACAAACAAAAAAAAAACTAATGACTCATGAACATGTCTATATCAGTAGTATGATTTAGTATTATTCCCTAAACTTTATCTTTTTCCTGTAACACAAAAGTATTAACGCATTGTTATTTTCTTTTTTATTGCAATTTTGTTTTTTTTTAAATAGGGTCTTCCTCTGTCACACTGGAGTATAGTGGCATGATCATAGTTCACTACAGCCTCAAACTCCTGGGCTCAAGGGATCCTTCTGCCTCAGACTCCTGAGTAGCTGGGACGACAGGCACACACCACCGTGCCCAGCTTGTGGTTTTCTATTAAACAATTTTTTTACTCACATAATTGTATGTATAGAGTTCAAAAACAGAAAAATGTCACTTTCTGCATTTACTTTCTGGAATTTTATTATTTTCTTCATGATTATTTCTGAAGATAATTTTGTCATAGAGTGGGGTCTGTGTGTTAAAAATTATCCCCTGGGTGGATGTCTAATAAGCTCAGCACACCTCTGGGTATCCTTCCTCCAGCCCACCTGTTTTTACTCCCGTGCTCTCCTGCCTTTTCAAATGCCACACTTGTTCCACAGCCTTATCTGCCTCTCCCTCACCACCTCCAACCTTTCCCTATCTCGTGGCTCCTTTCCAGCAACAATTAAACATGCTCAAGCATGTTTAAATGTTTTCCTCTCTTGACTTTTGCTTCACTGCCAGATTTCTTTAAAGGGGTTTCTGTATTTGCTGACGCTATAGGTTCACTCGCTACTATATCTGCAATCCACTGCAATGTGATCCTTGAACCCATATCACTGACTTTCTCTTACAAAGTCCAACAGCAACTTCTTGTTAATAAAGTAATTGACTTTTTTCCATATTTACTGTAGCTTCTAACAGTTGATTTTTTTTTTTTTTTTTTTTTTTTTGAGACAGAGTCTTGCTCTGTCACCCAAGTGGAGTGCAGTGGTATGATCTTGGCTCACTGCAACCTTCGCCTCCCTGGTTCAAGTGATTCTTGTGCCTCAGCCCCCTGCGTAGCTGGGACTACAGGTGCGTGTCACCACGCCCGGTTAATTTTTGTATTTTTAGTAGAGACAGGGTTTCGCCATGTTGGCCAGGCTGGTCTCGACCTCCTGGCCTCAAGTTTTCTGCCTGCTTCGACCTCCCAAAGTGCTGGGATTACAGGCCTTAGCCACTGTGCCTGGCCTGCTTATTTCTTAAAATCCTCACATGCAAGATGCCACACTCTACTGGTTTCTATTGCCTCTCGGGATCCTGCTTTGCAGTCTCCCTTGCTACCTCTTTTTTCTCTGCCTGTCTTTTAAGTATCAGTGGTCCTTAGGATTGTCCTGAGCCCTCTTACCTCCTTCTCCACAGTCTTCCGGAGTCATCTCCTTCACCTTCAGAGTGAGGACAGCAAGGATCCAAGAAGTGGAGCAATCTTTCCAGGGTCACACTGTGATAGCAGCAGAATAAGGGTCAGAATTAGTTCATTCTGTTTAACGTAAGTCTGTTGTGTGACAGACGTGGTGCTGAGCATTGGGGATACAGAGGCAAATAGGATGCTATCCTTCTCCCTCCAACTTTTGCAACCTGCATAGCCCTCCCTCTCTCCTCCCATTTCATCTGGACCCTGCCTGTCTAGCGCCTACTTATCCTTCACGTGTCAGTTTAGATGTCGCTTCGTCTGGGAAACTTTTCTACCTACTCCTAAGACTTCCTTCTCCCGAGTCCTTCATACGTTTTACCTACTCTCTTGCATTTCTCACATTGTCTTCTAATAACAATTAAACATACTTTTTTGTTCTTCCCCACTGGGCCTCCCTTTCTTAAAGGATTTCTCCTCTGGTTGAGCTGAGAAGAGTAGAACAAACCATGCCACTAGGACCCACACCAATGTTTCCATTTTCCCAAGAGGGCCAATGGCCAGGGCAATCGACAATAAGCTTTTTGAGGGCAGCAGGACTGTGTCTGTGGCACCAGCATACCCCCAATACCTAGTTCCCTACCTGGCAAATGGTAATTGCTCAGAAATTGCTTGCTTTATGAAGAATGATTGAATGAACCACATGACTTTATGCTAAATGTTGGAATAGAACTTTGAGAAATGTCAACTTTCCCAGGCAAATAAAAAATTATAGAGTAGGAGGGTTATTCTGTTTGGAAGTGGACAAAAGGACTGGCTGATTTCTGGAGGTCCCTACCAATCCAATGATTCTGAGTTTGATTTAATATATTTCTGTGTGGGGAAATGGTATCATTTTTTTCTTTTTTATTAAAATTCTGAAGAACATTATGTAGACATTAATGAAAGTCTAGTTGGCTCAGTAGGTGAGAAAGATCAATATAGGTTGTTAGATGAATGAGTCTTTCAAATTAAAGATCTGCTTTAATTACATTAGATAGCATTGCCACCTAGTGGGTAGTACAAAATTCTTCACAGAACTACATGCCATGAATATTTCTTGGTAACTTATTGTGAATAAGGTTATTAACATTCTGAAACTGAATCTAAACAGACTAGTTCAGGAAGAATTCTGTTGGCCTGGTATTTACTGTACGCAGGAGTTCCAGCTAACTTCTTATCATGAAGTCAGCAGAGATTTCTGATAAGAAAAGTTCAAAATTTCTCTGAAATTTTTTGTCCTTATAATATATCCCACTAAGGGGGTTACAGAATTATGTGTTCAAAATATACTCGAATAAATTCTTTTTTTTTTTTTGAGACAGGGTCTCACTCTGTTGTCCAGGCTGGAGTGCAGCTCACTGAAGCCCTGCCCTCCTGCCTCGCCTCCAGAGTAGCTGGGATAAAGGTGTGTGCCACTGCACCTGGCAAATTTTTGTATTTTCTATAAAGACAGGGTATCACTATGTTGCCCAGGTTGGTCTTGAACTCCTGGGCTTAAGCTATCCTCCCACCTCAGCCTCCCAAAGTGCTGGGATTATAGGCGTGAGCCATTGCACTCAGCCTTTGAATAAATTATTTTCTCTGCGTGGTTACATTATCAATTTGCTACACAGTTAGGATTGTTTTAGGGTTTGCTGTTTTCATCCATTCCTATTTAATGTTTTCCAGCATTTAAAAATAAACATTTCAAGCATGGAGAAAAACTAAAAGTTTTTTACACTAAGCATCCATATACCCACTGCCTAGATTCTACATCAACATTTTAATATATCTTCTTTATTGCATCTACCTATACATCCCTGTCTCCATCCATCCATCTTATTTTTATTTTACTTACTTACTTACTTAATTAATTTGTTTGTTTGTTTATTTTTTGAGACAGAGTCTCACTCTGTCACCCAGGCTAGAGTGCAGTCGTGCGATCTTGGCTCACTGCAATCTCTGCCTCCTGGGTTCAGGCGCTTCTCATGGCTCAGCCTCCCGAGCAGCTGGGATTGTAAGTGCCTGCCACCAAACCCAGCTAATTTTTGTATTTCTAGTAGAGACGGGGTTTCACCATATAAGCCAGGCTGGTCTCAGACTCCTGACTTCAAGTGAGTAATCTGCCTACCTCAGCCTCCCAAAGTGCTGGGCCCATCTTATTTTTAAATAAACATTTCAAAATAAACTGCATTTTGGCCAGGAGCAGTGGCCATTTACTTTAAAAACCGAATCTGGAATCTAAGAAAAATTAACCATTTTGGGCCAGGCGTGGTGGCTCATGCCTGTAATCCCAGCAACTTGGAAGGCCGAGGTGGGTAGATCACCTGAGGTAAGGTGTTCAGACCAGCCTGGCCAACATGGGGAACTCCCATCTCTACTAAAAATACAAAAATTAGCCGGGCATGGTGGCAGGCACCTGTGATCCCAGCTACTTGGGAGGCTGACGCAGGAGAATCACTTGAAGTTGGCAGAAGTTGCAGTAAGCCGAGATGGAGCCACTGCACTCCAGCCTGGGTGCCAGAGTAACACTCTGTCTCAAAAAACAAAAATAAAAAAAAAACTGCATTGTATAAAAGATTTAATAGTTCAAAAGTGAAAAATTAGGTCGGGGCAGTGGCTCATGCCTGCAATCCCAGCACTATTCCCCCATCCTATTCCCCCCTCTCTTAAGCAACTGCAACCATTTTCTATTTTCATTCATTTTAGATGTAGCCTTTCTCTGTGGGTTTTTGTTATTGTTGTTGTTGGTGGTGGTGGTGGTTAGACAGAGTCTGGCTCTGTGCTGAGGCTGGAGTGCAGTGGCTCCATCTCAGCTCACTGCAACCTCAGCCTCCCGGGTTCAAGCAATTCTCCTGCCTCAACCTCCCAAGTAGCTGGGAATAAAGGTATACACCACCACGCCCAGCTAATTTTTTTGTATTTTTAGTAGAGACAAGGTTTTGCCAAAATGTTGACCAGACTGGACTTGAACTTCTGACCTCAAGTGATCTCTCTGCCTCGGCCTCCCAAAGTGTTGGGATTACAGGCATGAGCCACCATGCCAGGCCATGTGTTTTTTGTTTTTTTGTTTTACAAGACAGAGTCTCACTCTGTTGCCCAGGCTGGAGTGCAATGGCGTGATATCTACTCACTGCAACCTCCGCCTCCTGGGTTCAAGCAATTCTCCTGCCTTGGCCTCCCAAGTAGCTGGGATTTCAGGGATCCACCATCATGCCCGGCTAATTTTTGTATTTTTAGTAGAGACAGGGTTTCACCATGTTAGCCAGGATGGTCTTGATCTCTTGACCTCGTGATCCACCCGCCTCCGCCTCCCAAAGTGCTGTGATTACAGGCATCCATCACCATGCCTGGCTAATTTTTGTATTTTTAGTAGAGATGGGTTTTTGCCGTGTTGACCAGGCTGGTCTCAAACTCCTGACCTCAAGTGATCTGTCCACCTCGGCCTCCCAAAGTGCTGGGATTACAGGCGTGAGCCACTGTGTCTGGCCTTTTTTTTTTTTTTTTTTTTTGAGACAGATTTTTGCTCTTGTTGCACAGGCTGGAGTGCAATGGTGTGATCTCGGCTCACTGCAACCTCCACCCCCACTGGGTTCAAGAGATTCTCCTGCCTCAGCCTCCCAAGTAGCTGGTATTACAGGCGCCCACCACCACACCCAGCTAATTTTTAGTAGAGATGGAGTTTCACCATGTTGGCCAGGCTGGTCTCGAACTCCAGACCTCAGGAGATCTGCCCACTTCGGCCTCCCAAAGTGCTGGGATTACAGGTGTGAGCCACTGCACCTGTTCTTTTTTTTTTTTTTTTTTTAAATAAGCAAATACATACACATATTCTTCTTTGTTTCTGTCCTTCATTTAAAAACTTTTTTTAGAGGTTCATTGGCAGAATCATAGCTCACCGTAACCTCAGACTTTTGGGCTCAAGTGATCCTCCTGCCTCAGCCTCCTGAGTAGCTGGGACTACAGGCACATGCCACTGTGCTTGGCTAATTTTATTTACTTATTTACTTTATTATTATTATTTTGTAGAGACAGGGTCTTCCTATGTTGCCCATACTGGTCTCAAAATCCTGGTCTCAAGTGATATTTCTGCCTTGGCCTCCCAAATTGCTGAGATTACAGATGTGAGCCACTGCGCCTGGTGTCTTTCTCTCTTTCTTATATAAGAAGGAGAGGTCGGGTGCAGTGGCACACACCTATAATCCCAGCACTTTGGAAGGCTGAGGAAGGCAGATCACGAGGTCAGGAGATCAAGACCAGACTGGCTAACACAGTGAAACCCCATCTCTACTAAAAATACAAAAAATGAGCCAGAAGTGGTGGCAGGCGCCAGTCCCAGCTACTTGGGAGGCTGAGGCAGGAGAATGGCATGAACCCAGGAGGCGGAGCTTGCAGTGAGCTGAGATGGCGCCACTGCACTCCAGCCTGGATGACAGAGTAAGACTCCATTTCAAAAAAAAGGAAAAAAGAAAAAAAAATAGAATATTATGTATGCTCTTCCACTCTGCTTTTTTTTTTTTTTTCAATTTTTATTTTTGTGAGACAGAGTCTCGCTCTGTCGCCCAAGCTAGAGTACAGTGGTAGATGGGACTACAGGTGCCTGCCACCATGCCTGGCTACTTTTGTTTTTTGTAGTTTTAGTACAGACTGGGTTTCACTGTGTTAGCCAGGATGGTCTTGATCTCCTGACCTCGTGATCTGCTGACCTTGGCCTCCCAAAGTGCTGGGGACTCTGCTTTTTTCATTTAAGGATGTATCCCAGAAATTTGTTCATGTCAGAGATCTTAAATTTTTTTCATGGCTCTATAATACTACCTTGTGCAGATATACCATAATTTATTCAACTCATTGCCTACAGCTGTGCAATTAGGCTATTTCCAATATTTAGGTATTATAAATAATGCTACAGTGAGAAAGTCCAGAGTAAATTCCTAGAAGAGGATTTGCTACATCCAAAGTCAATGTGCATGTAATTGTAGAAATGCCTTGTCAGGGCCAGGCATGGTGGCTCATGCCTATAATCCCAGCACTTTGGGAGACCGAGGCAGGCAAATCACTTGAGGTCAGGAGTTCAAGACCAGCCTGGCCAGCATGGTGAAAACCTGTCTCTTCTAAAAATACAAAAATTTAGCTGGGTGTAGTGGCAGGCACCTGTAATTTCAGCTACTCGGGAGGCCAAGGCAGGAGAATCGCTTGAACCCGGGAGGTGGAGGTTGCAGTGAGCTGAGATCATGCCATTGCACTCCAGCCTGGGCAGCAAGAGTGAAAATCCATCTCAAAAAAAAAAAAAAAAAAAGAAAGAAAGAAAGAAAAAAAATGCCTTGCCAGATACAAATTCCCTTCTATAGGGCTTTTAACATTTGACACTCCCATTAGCCATGTATATGAGTGCTTGTTTTCTCCCAGCCTCATCAGTAGCGTATTTTATTAGTTTTCTGTTGCTCTGTAGAAATTTCCACAATCTTAGTGGCTTAAGACAAAACATGTATTATCTCATACTTTCTGTGCCACAGGAATCTAAACAAAGTTCAGTTGGGCCCTGAGCTCAGGGTCTTACAAGGCTGTAAACAAAGTGCTGGCCAGTGCATTGTCATCTAGAGGCTTCACTGGAGAAGGATTTGCTTCTAAACTCATTCCAGTTGTTGGGAGAATTCATTTCTTTGGAGACATAACACTCATAGCCGCTTGCTTCTTCAAGGCCAGTAAGAGATACGTCAAAAGAAGTCTAAGCCCTCTGTTGAAGGACATCCTAATGATTAAATCAAGGCCAACAGGATAATCTCCCTTTTGGTAATTTAAAGTATACTGATTTGGGGCTTTAATTACAATTATAAAATCCCACCACCTTTGCCTTATTGAATAACCTAATCATAGGCATAGTGTCAGAGGTCAGAGATAATGGGTGGCATTTTAGAATTCTATCTACTGTAAATATGTTGTCAAGCTTTTCTATAGCTGCTAGTCTGATAGTTGAAACGGTTTCTCAGAGTTTTAATTTGCATGTCTCTTATTCTCAGTAAAGTTGAGCATGGTTTTGTATGCTTAAGGACCATTTCTCTATCGTTTTCTGTGAACTGTCCATTCCTGTCTTTTGCCCATTTATCTATTGGGCTGTTGGCTTCCCCCTCTTAATGCTTTATAGCTCTTTAAAAATTAGGGAATATAGTCTTTTATTTGTGAAAGAGATTCCCTATATTTTCTCTTACTTTATCATTTGTCTTTGCTTATGGAAATCATCTGATTTTTAAAATACAGACAATTTCCATTTTAAGACAATGTGTAGACCACCATTGTGTATGTGAAACAAAACATATTTAATGCCCAGGGGCCACCTTCTAGACCATCTTCAACCCTTTAAATAACTCTGTACTAAAATAATCCCCTAAAGATCCTGAGTATATTATTATTAACATCATCTGAGTCTCAAGTCCCAAAACCTTCATTAGTAATGTGTTTCATCATTTCACTTTTCTTAGCTGTGCTTATACTCATCAAAGAAATGGTTTGTCAAAAAATAAATTGGTGCAATGTAATTATGATTTATTAATCTGAAGTAAAACAAAAATGAAAAAAATTGGCGAAAATATTTGTGGTTGCTAAAGTTTTGTTTTGTTTTTGAGATAGAGTCTCACTCGGTCACCTAGGCTAGAGTACAGTTGTGTGATCTTGGCTTACTGCAAACTCCATCACCTGGGTTCAAGCTATTCTCCTGCCTCTGCCTCCTGAGTAGCTGGGATTACAGCTGCATGCCACCGCGCCTGGATAATTTTTTGTATTTTTAGTAGAGACAGGGTTTCACCATGTTGGCCAGGTTGGTCTTGAACTCCTGACCCAAGGGTGATCTGCCTGCCTCGGTCTCTCTAAGTGCTGGGATTACAGGCATGAGCCATGGCACCCAGTGGTTGCTACCTCCCTATTCCATCATTTAATCCTTTTTAAAGTAATATTTAAAAAATTTTGTTATTGACCAGGTGCAGTGGCTCACACGTGTAATCCCAGCACTTTGGGAGGCCAATGTGGGCGGATCACGAGATCAGGAGTTCGAGGCCAGGCTGGCCAACATAGTGAAACTCTATCTCTACTAAAACTACAAAAAATTAGCTGGGTGTGGTGGCGGGCACCTGTAATCCCAGCTACTTGGGAGGCTGAGGCAGGAGAATTGCTTGAACCTGAGGGGCAGAGGTTGCAGTGAGCCGAGATCATGCCATTGCACTCCAGCCAGGGCAACAGTGTGAGACTCCATCTAAAAAAAATAATAATAAAAATTATTATTGAAAGTTCCAAACATATATAAAAGTAAAGGGAGTGAATAAAAATCTTCATGTTCTCATCCATACTGGCCTCAGCAGTTACCAACACAAGGCCAAGACTGTTTTATTTATACCAATGGTTCTCAACTGGGGATGATTTTGCCCTGCAGAAGGTTATTTGACAATGTCTGCAGACATTTTTGGTCTTCACAACTGGGATGTACTCCTGGTGGCTAGAGGGTAGAGGCTAGGGATGCTGCTAAACAGCATACAATGCCCAGGACAGCCCCCAACAACGAACATTTTGTCCAGTCTAAAATGTCAATAGTGCCCATGCTGAGAAAGCTTGATTTATACCTTTTCCCTTGCTTGTCTCAATAATTATTCAAAGAAAATATATGGTACAAAATTTCATCTATAATTACCATTTATAGGTAGAAGCTATTACAATAAAACCCACAATATTGTTATTACAACTAATCTTTTTTTAACCCATTGCTAATCAGGTAACCTTAAACAACTCATATCTTACCATCCCAAAATATTCAGTGTTCAAATTTCCCTTGGGTATTTTTAAAAAATACAGTGTTTAGTTCAGACAAGGTCCATACATTGCATTTGGTAATATGTCCCTTATTTGTACTTGATAACACCTTCCTTCTGCTTTTTATTTTAAAAATATTTTAAAATTAATTATTTTTTTGAGACAGGGTCTCCCTTTGTCACCTAGGCTGAAATGCAGTGGTGTAATCATAGTGCACTGCAGCCTCACACTTCTGGGCTCAAGCGATCCTCTTGCCTTAGCCTCCTGAGTAGCTGGGACTACAGGTGTGTGCCACCATGACTGGCTCCTTCTTCTCTCCCTCCTACAACCTCCCATCTTGCTGTTTATTTGTTGAAGAACCAGGTTGTCTTGTTGAATTGCCTACACTTTGGATTTTGCTGATGGCATCCCCATGGTATAGTTTAACATATTTCTCTGTTCCCCAATATTTCCTTAGACTAGCAGTAAATCTCCAATTCAGATTCGATTTTTGGTACAAGTGGTATACTTGTTTTTAAAGGGAGATCTCCAGGAAAAAAGTCAGTGAACCTTTGCTTTCTAAGTATAAGCTGGGTGATCTGGGAAATAAATTCTGAACTCTGACAATCTCATATTAGAAGATTTAGGAGCAGAGAGCATCTTCAGATCTTATATTCTCAGTAGTTTTCTTAGATGGACGCTTCACTTGGGATGACGGCCCTTCTCGGCACTCACCTTAGCCTACAGAGTCCTTTGTAATTTCCTGACTTATAGGCCAGTGCCTAAAGGAGACAGTTGGAGACTAAGATGAATGGCTTCTAATTTCCTGACAGCCTTTCAACAATTTTGATCTAATTTCTTGGGTGTAAGATAATAAACTCCACTCTAGGGACACTGAAAGGACAATATGATTTAAAACAAGGCATTCATCCTATTATTTAGAGGTAAGAACTTTGTAAGAACCAAGTTCTAAAGGAGTATAAGTGTCTTTCTGTGTGAGCACATAGATGCATAGGGATCAACACATCAAAAGTCACTGGGGCTGGGCGTGGTGGCTCATGCCTGTAATTCCAGCACTTTGGGAGGCTGAGGCAGGCAGATCACCTGAGGTTAGGAGTTCAAGACCAGCCTGGCCAACATGGTGAAACCCCATCTCTACAAAAATACAAAAATTAGCCAGGCATGATGGCAGGTGCCTGTAATCCCAGCAACTCGGGAATCTGAGGCAGGAGAATTGCTTGAACCTGGGAGGCAGATTGCAGTGAGGCAAGATTGTGCCATTGCACTCTAGCCTGGGTGTCAGTACAAGACTCCACCTCAAAAAAAAAAAAAAAAAAAAAAATTGGAGCTGCAACCAATTGGAACAACCACTGTCCTGCAGGTGAATACGTAGAAAAAAACTTTGCTGAGTAAGCTTTCTCCAAATTCTCCTGTTAATACTTAGTGCTTGTGAAGTAATTCTGTAGACAGAGGCCAGTCTGGAAGCTTCAGGAAAGGGCAAAGCAGCCAGACTTCAAGTCAGGCTCAGCACCACATCATTAGGACTCAGACACCAGAGGCTTATGCTGTATTTGCTTCAGGAATGTAAAGGCAGAGACGCTCAGATCCATCTTTGGGAATGTAACGCTGAAGAACATTCACTGTGAGACAAGGGGGATGTTTGACGATTGTGATCTGCCTGAGTGTAATACCTAACAGTTGGAATTCTCTAGATAAAGCTCCCTTCTAGCTAGTACTATGGCATCTGTGCTTAAAAGTGCTGAGATTCTTCCTCGTTTCTGTTGAGGGAATTTAACCAAAGGACGCGACATTTCTTCATGCCAAGATCTTTTCCTTACAGAGCTATTTAATAAAATCCATAATTTTACCAAAGATAGATTTGGGGGTCAGGGCACTTTTTGCTTTGGGCTTCTTTTTTGATAAGTTTCAAACCATGGATATATGCTTCAAAGCAGGCATTTGTATCCAATGTAAAAGTGAGAAGATCTGAAAATTTAAAGTTCCAACTGCCTTAAACTAACAAGCAAATTAAAGAGAGAATTGGGCTGGGTGTGATGGTTCATGCCTGTAATCCCAGCAGTTTGGGAGGCCAAGGCAGGTGGATCACTTGAGCTCAGGAGTTCAAGACCAGCTTGGGCAATATGGTGAAACCCCATCTGAACTAAAAATACAAAAATTAGCCAGGTTTGGTGACACATACCTGTAATCCCAGCTACTCCATTGGCTGAAATGGGAGGAGTGCTTGAGCTGAGAAGGTCGAGGCTGCAGTGAGCCGTGAATGCACCACTGCATTCTAGCCTGGGTGACAGTGACACTTTGTCTTAAAAAAAAGAAAAAAGAAAACAAGAATATATTGAATCGATTAGCCTTATTCTATGAGATTCCTGGGTCAGAGACAAGGACTGTAATGCACACAGCAAAAGCAGTAGCCAGAGCTTCATGGTTGTAACAATTCTTCATATCTTATTCTATTGGAATTACACAGCCCCAGCACTAAAACAAGTAAGTGAACAAAATGAACTGAAACTCTTGTCCATTTGCTTTCAGAATATAGATTAACTTAGTCATTATGACACTTCACAATGAAAAAATTAAGCCATATTTTGTCTTTGCTAATAATTGATCATTTTTCATAGATTTGTATTTTGCTTAAATATTGAACTACCTCAACTACCTCAATATTTTTTTTTTCTTTTCTTTCTCCTTTTTTTTTTTTTTTTTTTTTTGAGACGGAATCTTGCTCTGTCACCCAGGCTGGAGTGCAGTGGTACAAGCTCGTCTCACTGCAACCTCCACCTCCTGGGTTCAAGCGATTCTCCTGCCTCAGCCTCCTGAGTAGCTGGGATTACAGGTGGGTGCTACCAAACCCGGCTAATTTTTGTATTTTTAGTAGAGATGGGGTTTCACCATGTTAGCTAGGCTGGTCTCAACCTCCTGACCTCAGCTGTTTTCTTTCTTAAGAAAGAATTCAGTGTGAGTCCATAAAGTTAAAAGCAAGTTTATTAAGAAAGTAAAGGAATTAAAAAACGGCTACTCCACAGACACAGTAGCCCTGAGGGCTAATGGTTAACCATTTTTACGGTTATTTCTTTATTATATGCTAAACAAGGGGTGGATTATTCATGCCTCCCCTTTTTAGACCATATAGGGTAACTTCCTGTCGATGCCATGGCATTTGTAAACTATCATGGTGCTGGTGGAAGTGTAGCAGTGAGGACAACCAGAGGTCACTCTCGTCACCATCTTGATTTTGGTGGCTTCTTTATTGCAACCTCTTTTATCATTAGGGTCTTTATGACCTGTATTTTGTGTCAACCTTCTATCTCATCCTGTGACTTAGAATGCCTTAACTGTCTGGGAATTTAGCCCCATAGGTTTTAGCCTTATTTTACCCAGCTCCTAGTCAAGATAGAGTTGCTCCAGTTTATACGCCTCTGACAGTGGATTATGGGCGTAAGCCACTGCACCCAGCCTACCTCACGATTTTTGTTGGTTTCTTACACATATGCTGTTACTTCCATTCATATTCCATGATCCTCCCTGCTTTTCCTAATGTCCATGAATAATAGCCTATGTCTCTTGTATTATTTTTACATTATTCGAAAAATTTTCTGACAGATTTGTTTTTGGAATACATCCTGTGTTTTCACAAGCATTACTACAGAGGACAGACCTTCCTGAGACTGGTGATGTATAATGTCAAAAGTTTAAAATATCAAACTTTCTCAGAAGTTATTCTTATGTTTCATTATGAACATGATAAACAGACTTTCAAAGTGAGGGGGTTTTCACCTCTTGAAAGCTCTTTAACAAGAAGGATCTGCTCAGCATGCTACAAAGACAGTAAAGTTGTAATGACCATAAAAAAGGAAGAGGTCCACACAACTGGGAAGAACTGCACAGATAGTTTCTTCTTACAGTCTATGCTGTTTCCTCTCACTCTGAAGTGAGGAACAAGCAATTGAGAAGTGTAGAATGCAAAAACTGAAAAGCTTTCTGTTACAGATTGAATTGTGTTCCCAAATTCACATGTTGATGTCTTAACACCCCAGAGGTAATAAAATTGAAATGAAGTTAATTAGGATGGGCCCTAATGCAATCTGACTGGTGTCCTTATAAAAAGGGGAAATTCGGACATAGAGACGTGCATAGAAGGAAGACGTGCAGAGACATAGGGAGATTAGCCTAATCAAAAAGTGCAAATTGAAGAAATGGAAAACAACTCTCATGATCAAGTTAATTTAGCATAGAAGTATAATTGATAGTGAAGGTATAAAGTGTAAAACCATCATTTAAACCTTTCCTCTGTCATTCATAGCTTTCTTGTTTCAGAATTGCAATGGAAGAAGATTTTCCTATTGTGTGGAATTTCATTGAGATGGTATAGAATTTGGGTCTGGGAAAATGTTTGTGTGGCCTCCTTAAACCAGTTGTTGTGATTTTATTGTTAGTGAGTTAATTAGAACAAAGAGATTTTCTTCGAAAACAAAAATATAACAACTAGCAGACCAAAATGTCTTTTGCAATAATAAACTACTCAGAATCAATACTCACTGCTTTGAAACCCAAAATGAAAATACTCCTTTATAGCAAGAAGAGGAGCTATAAGCTTTATGTTTATCATGAACGAATGAACAAACTGTGGAAGTTAGATTTACTATTTTGACTAGTTGGTGTTTCAAAGTCAAACTGACATATTGCTTTTGCTTACCACTGCTAACCAGAATTCTTTTTAAAATTTTTTTTTTTGAGATGGAGTCTTGCTCTGTTGCCCAGGCCGGAAGGCAGTGGCAAGATTCTCACTGCAAGCTCCACCTCCCGGGTTCACGCCATTCTCCTGCCTCAGCCTCCCGAGTAGCTGGGACTACAGGCGCCCGCCACCACGCCTGGCTAATTTTTTCTATTTTTTAGTAGAGACAGGGTTTCACCGTGTTAGCCATCTCCTGACCTCGTGATCCGCCTGCCTTGGACTCCCAAAGTGCTGGGATTACAGGCGTGAGCCACCGCAACCGGCCTGCTAACCAGAATTCTTATTCTGGAAACCCAGTCATTTGATAGTTTTCCAGTCAATGGATTGTCTGCTTTAAGAGTATGATTTTCTTTTCTTCTTCTTCTCCTCCTTCTCCTTCTCCTTCTTCTTCTTCTCCTCTTCCTCTTCTTCTTTTTTTCTGAGACAGAGGCTTGCTCTGTCACCCAGGCTGGAGTGCAGTGGCACGATCTCGGCTCACTGAAACCTCCACCTACCGGGTTCAAGAGATTCTCCTGCCTCAGCCTCTCGAGTAGCTGAGATTACAGGTGTCTGCCACCACACCCAGCTAATTTTTGTATTTTTAGTAGAGGCGGGGTTTCTCCATATTGGCCAGACTGGTCTCGAACTCCTGACCTCAGGTGCTGCACCCGCCTCCGTCTCCCAAAGTGCTGGGATTACAGGCGTGAGCCACCAAGCCTGGTTGACAATTTTATAAAATAAAAAAAAACAGGGCCGGGCGCAGTGGTGGTGGGCGCCTGTAATCCCAGCTACTCGGGAGGCTGAGGCAGAAAATCGCTTGAACCGAGGAGGTCGCAGTAAGCAAAAAAAAAAAAAAAAAAAAAAGTAAAAGAAAATAAAAGGCAGGCTGGGCGCGGTGGGAGGCCGTAATCCCAGCACTTTGGGAGGCCGAGGCGGGTGGATCACTCGAGGTCAGGAGTTCGAGACCAGCCTGACCAACATGGTGAAACCCTGTCTCCACTAAAAAATACAAAAATTAGCCGGGCGTGGTGGCAGGCGCCTGTAATCCCAGCTACTCGGGAGGCTGAGGCAGGAGAATCGCTTGAACCCAGCGGGCAGAAGTTGCAGTGAGCCGAGATCGTGCCACTGCACTCCAGCCTGGGTGACAGAGCGAGACTCCGTTTCAATTAAAAATAAAAATAAAAATAAAGGCTAGACGTAATTATTACCAATATGTTTCTGCTCCTTCAAACTGCAACAGCAGTTGTAATTTCAGTGCCTAGAACAGTAGTAATTGGCACGTATATGGCGCTCAATGAATAGCTGCAGGATTAACTGACCATTATCTCCCTGAACAATTCCTCCTGCACCATACCATAGTCAAAACACAAAAAGCCAAAATATAAAAGCCCCTAATACAACTACGAGTCCGTGGAGCCAGGGCTTTACACAAATGTTATGTCGCGTCCTACATATTAACACATACGCACATACAATATTTTGTTCTTCCGGTGCTAACGACTAATGGAGGCAAATCTTTCTCCCTTTCGTGAAGGGCTAAAACTTTGCATTTTAAGGAAGTTCCCAGAGCTGGGTCGGAGGGGAGGGTCAAAGGGCACAGACTTCCCAGATCGCAGAAAACCCCCCACGGTCTTAGTACGCGCTACCGTCTACCGCGCAGGCGCAGGAAGGGGCGGGACCGAGGGGAGAGGCGATTCGCGGGATTCCAGAGGCCCCGCCTCTCGCTGCGTCAGTTGGTCACGTGGTTGTTCGGAGCGGGGGAGCGGAGTTGGTAGGGCTTTACTACAGAGCGTGCCGGACACTCCAGCGACAGTGGGGATCAGCGTAGGTGAGCTGTGGCCTTTTTCCAGGTGCTGCAGCCACAGCGTTCGCTACAAGGATTGAGCGTCTCCACCCAGTAAGTGTGCAAGAGGCGGCAGGAAGTGGGTACGCAGGGGCGCAGGGTGCACAACCTCTAGACGACTCGCTTTCGTTCCAGCCACCCTCTGAAGCCGCGTCCTACTTTGACAGCTGTGGGACTGCGGCCGGGTAAGGGCGAAGGGGTTGTTGAGCGGTCGCTGGTGGCGCGGCGGGTAGGGAGGTGAGTCAAGGGACTGCCCCATTGGCTGGGTCGGTTTTGGCGCGCTCTCACTTCCACGCTCCCTATTGGCTGGCTGGCGCAGTTCACGAGTCGCGCGCCGCGGTTGGTAGGTTCGGGCGCGCGGAGCCACAATGCCCGCCCCCTAGCCTGGCGCTGGGCCTCCGGGACCAGCTGGCTGGGTCCGGGCTTGGGGAGTGCAACGCTGGTGAGGGACTCAGCCTGGGCGTGCCTAGCTGTGGGGATGAGGCGAGGCATCCATCCTCTTGGCAGTTAAATGGCTGGTCCTGATCTGAGGGATCTGCAAATTTGGCTCATGGGAAGAGGTCGCTGAATCCTGCGTCTCCCATTAAACGGATACTGGCGTTGCTAATACGAGGTTCGCATGGACCCCTGTCCTATGCCAGGGTTTTTAATCTAGCTATTGAAGAAACTAGAGAATAACAAGCAAGTAAGGGTGCAAGGTCGCTGACGGGCGTGGGAAACTTGTGAAGGATTAGACTGCTAAGTGGTTTTCAGCTTTTTTCATACTAAAGCACATTTTACATCGCAACCTAGGACACAGTCATCTAACCAACTGAGACGTTGATGGAAGCAATATTTCTCATCTTTTCAATTCCATTCTGTTCAGTTGCATTTTTCTAAGCAGTGTTGCTTATGACTCACTAAATAATTATGAGATCACGACCCGCGACCCACAGTTTGAAGAACATTGCCTGGGGTCTGTTTACTGGGGCCCGCACCGCATTTTCTTAACATTAAATGCAGTAGAAAATAGCAGGGTGCCCGCACAAATTAGATTGTTTTGTTTTCTAAGCTTTTTTTTTTTTTTGTGAGACGGAGTCTCGCTCTGTTGCCCGGGCTGGAGTGCAGAATCTCGGCTCGCTGCAGCCTCCACCTGTCGGTTTCAAGCGATGCTTCTGCCTCAGCCTCCCGAGTAACTGGGACTACAGGCGAGCACCACCGTGTCCGGCTGATTTTTGTATTTTTGGTAGAGACGGAGTTTCACCATGTTGGCCACGCTGGTTTCGAACTCCTGACCTCAGGTGATCCGTCTTCCTCGACCTCCCATCACTTTGGTGATCACTCAGGTGATCCGCCTGCCTCGACCTCCCAAAGTGCTGGGATTACAGATGTAAGCCACCGCGCCCGGCCTTTCCTAAGCTTTTTTGTTTGCACATGTCTGTGCGCGCGCGCCAGGACACAGGGTAAAATGTATTAATGTTAGAAAAGCCACTGCACTGAGTAAAGGCACGGCCACAAAAATTAGGGACATCTATCGAGTAGGCACAGGCGCAGACACGGCGGGGGGCAGTGGGTAGTGGGCAGTGGAGGAGCAGTTCAGATGCTGAGTTTGTTGTGAGTTTGGCCAGTGGTCTAGTTAATCACATTACATATATCCCTTTCTACCTTTTCCCTCTTTCTTGCTTGTTAGTACTTCAGTTCATGTTACTGGTTAAACATTTCCTACAAATGTAAATGCATGATCTCATTTGACCAGATATTAAATCAGTATTAAGTTATTGTCAGAGCCGAGTTTATTATACCTTAAATCTGTCTTTGAAGCAGGAAAGTTAAGATGTTGCTCTTTAGGATGGACCCTAGTGTCTGTATATTTTGCTATTTCTGGTGACTGTTTCTCAGATCTTTGAGAGCCCTGTATTTAATCCAGGACAATACGTTTAGAAATTTTAAACCAGTTTTAAAAATTGGTTTAAAATACATTAATTTCATTTTTTCAGACATAATTATTATGTGTGTATATATGTAAAATATAGATATCAAGAGTCATTAACTTTAGTCACCTGAGTCATTAACAGGGCTGAGTTTGGATTAAGAGAGAAAAAATAATAGTTCTACTGTACAATAGTATAATTTTTATGATTGTAAGTATTTTAAACCTAGACTCCATGTTCAGGGGTGCAAACCATATTGTTTTTTAATTACTAGTCTTCTGTGCTGCACCATCTACATAATGAATCCCAGTATGAAGCAGAAACAAGAAGAAATCAAAGAGAATGTAAAGGTATGTGATTGAATAACTTTATTTTTTTTTGTAGAAAGCATGGGGTTAAAATAAAAGTATTTTGACATAATTTAGTCAAATTTAGCCTGGCTATAATTTCTGTAAGCCTTGAGTTAGTCAGAGGATGAGTAACAATAGAGAACGTTTTAAAAAAACTAATTACGGTAGAATATTAAGTGTGACCCAAGAATGTGGGTTGTCTCTTATTTTGGTCTTTCAACAGTGGTTTGTAGTTTTCAGAGCATGAAGTTTACACAATTTATGTTAAATTTTTTCCTAAGTATTCGTTTTGAGGTTATTGTGAATGGAACTGTTTCCTTAATTTCATTCTCATTTGATCATTGCTACTGCATAGGAAAAGAGTTGACTTTTGTATCTTGATTTTGTGTCCTGAAACCTTACTGAACTTGTTTATTAGTTCTAATTGTTTTTTAGTAGATTCTTCAGGATTTTCTTTCCTTTTTGTATTTTCTCGGTGAAGATTCCAGAAGTATCTTTAGGATTTTCTATGTATAAGATTATTACTCCTTTGTTTCTACTCTTATATTTCATGAAATGATGTTATTAAAATCCCTTGTGTATATCTTCAGAATTAAGGGTCTTTGACCACAGACATGTTTTGCATTATATTACACATTTTTCTAGAGTATTCATTACCATCTAACCTATTTGATTTGCAATACTGTTTGAATCCTTATATGATACTTTCGCTGGAAATCTTATTCCAAGTATTTATTGTTATGACAACAGGACAGAATTTGTTTAGTTTTGAGTTTATAATTTTGACTAGATTCATATTTGTGGTCCTAAGTGAATTTACAATTTAGCTAGGTCCTTCCATACAAATTAATATGAATACCTTGGGAACTGGACCACATCTTCAGGAAAATTATCAATTTGTGGGTTTAAATTAAATAAAGAGCCAGGTGCCCATGGTGGCTCATGCCTGTGATCCCAGCTACTTGGGAGGCTGAAGTAGGAGGATTGATTGAGCTCAAGAGTTTGAGAACAGCCTGGGCAACAAAGGGAGGCCTTGTTTCTAAAAAACCATAATTAGCTGGGTGTGGTGGCACCCACTGGTAATCCCAGCTACTGGGAGGCCGAGGTGTGGGAGGAACTGCTTGAGCCTAGGAGTTTGGGCTTCGGTGAGTTATGATTGCTTCACTGTACTCCAGCCTGGGTGACAGAGTAAGACCCTGTACCTAAAAAAAAAGTTTTAATATTAAGTAAACTAAATCGAGTACCTAAAAGCCATTGGTAAGTATAAGCAAGTACCTTTTGAAGGGTTTTTTATTTGCCTTGCTTTTCTTAGGATTCTTACATTATTTTTCTTGAATAATAGTTCGCATTGACAATTTGTGAATTTGATTCCATTAGCTTCCATTTAGGATGATGGCATCTTCCCACAGTGCTTTCTGTGTGATTATTTAAAATTTTTGTTATGAAATTTTTGAAATATTTAAAAGTAGAGTCAGTATTTTAATAATTTACTTCCCCAATTCAGCGATTACCACTATATGGCCAATTTGGTTTCATCTGTGTCCTTATTTACTCCACTTTTCCTTCACTGGATTAATTTGAAGCAAATCACAGCCAAATAACTTATATATTTCCAGTAGATTACATTTTTTAAAAAGTACTGTGTTTACTAGCTACAGTAAAACTATCTTGACTATAAAGATTACTGGGTTCTGTTTGGTTTTGGTTCTACCTCCAAAACTGAGACCTTGGGTGGGTTAGCATTTCAGCCTTAGTTTGCTCATCTGTAAATTGAGGGAACTGGACTAAAAGTAGATCCTTGTGAGTTGTATGCAAAATTCTGTGTGAAGGTACTTTTATGTGAATTTTTTGGGGGAGAGGATTCACAGAATATTAAATAGTTTTCCAAAAAGGTTAAGACCCATTAATATACAAGAAACTTTCTGGCTTTAAGAGTCTATTATTCCAATGCATACTCTATATACAGAAAATAACAATAATATTACATTGTTTTAGGCCAAAGTCTATACAGCTTATATAAATAAAAGTTAAATCTTGGAAATGGTCTTTTTTTTTTTTGGTGACAGTAATTTAGCTTGCTTCTTTGACCATTATTAACTGCAAGCATTTAAATAAATTAACACTTCTTACTAGTAAGGTTCCAACGTTACATTTTCTTTTATTTGTCTGGAGACTGTTGACTAATCTATAATCTAAATTATGTCTGAAATGTTGGTATAATATTTGTTCTCACAGTAGCTGGCGTTTGTCCTTCAGTTAAATGGTGAGATAATAATCAGCAGTAGAAACTTTACCGTGGGAAAGGTGAACTCTTGTCATGTGAGGTACAGTGTGGAATCAGTAACTTTCTCACGCTGGTATGGTATCATGTTCTTGCTAACCTTGTTTGAGTGTTCACCATTGTTTGCTATCCCATGGTGGCAGTATAACTAATGATATTTTGCAAAAATAAGAGAGAACTTTCAGGTCATGAAATATACAGGAAGTTATTTACATATTACAAGGAAGGCAATATTTTTACCAAAACAATAGCTTGGGCATTTTAGAGTAGTTTAGTATGCCTCAGGCACTGACATTTTAGCCGCCTTCTAATGAATGGGCTTGAAGCAGAACTGCTTCTACTATCAGGTAATGGTTGAGGGGGGATGTCTATTACACATGTACTTTGTTTTGTGTAAAGTATGTTCTGGAAAATTACATTCTTTTGGTGAGTACATGTAAGTATTTGGGGGATATTCATGATTTAAGGAAGCCTGAGATGAATCTTTTTGATTAGGGAAAGAAATATTTTGCAGTGTAAATGATTAACCTTTTCTCCCAGTTGACCTGTTTGGTGAGTTCATACCATAAATGTTAACGATGTTTGGTTTTATAAAAGAGTACCTGTACGTTTTTAGTTTTTGTGTAGAAGATTTTTCAGAGAGAATACAGATATCCTTCTTGTATTAGAATTTTGTCATATATAGTTTGAACTGTTCATTGGAGCTGAGGAATTTTGTTATGTTTGTTTTAACTAGATATGATTAACAAAATGACCATAGCAAGAGCATACATTGAAATAAGAGAAGTTACGTGTGTTTGTGTCTAGTTTGGGTAATATGATTCATTCTTAAGAATTCTTCAAACTTTATTGTAATTTTTGGAAATAACAAGTTTGTCAGTTGATTAAACCAGTGTCTTGTTCATAGGTAACCTTATAAAATTTTGTAAGGTTTGTGTTCTTAGTGTTTCTTTCCCCCCCTAAATTATAGAAGGACTAAGAGTAACACTGCATACAGAAACTCAGTAACTAAATAACCATACAGCAACTCAGTAACTAAGTAACCATATTGCAACTCAGTAACAAGATAATGAATTATCTTGACTTTTTAGAATAGTTCTGTCCAAAGAAGAACTCTGAAGATGATTCAGCCTTCTGCATCTGGATCTCTTGTTGGAAGAGAAAATGAGGTATGCACTATATGGCTCAAATGGGGTACTGGTGATACAATGTCTACATTAAAAACATTTCTACTATTTTCTTGGTCAGAAACACATACATTGTTGAAATTTGAAAATAATTTGGGAATAGCAATTATATATTTCCCATAGAAGTGATTTTGGTTTTGATTGTTCAGTTTAAGAAGTTCGCCGGGTGTGGTGGCTCACGCCTGTAATCCCAGCACTTTGGGAGGCCGAGGTGGGTGGATTGCCTGAGGTCAGGAGCTTGAGACAAGCCTGGCCAACATGATGAAACCCCATCTCTACTGAAAGTACAAAAACATTAGCCGGGTGTGGTGGCACACACCTGTAATCTCAGCTGCTCGGAAGGCTTGAGGCAGGAGAATCACTTGCACCCGGGAGGTGGAGGTTGCAGTGAGCCGAGATCACACCACTGCACTCCAGCTTGGGTGACAGGGTGAGACTGTCTAAAAAAAAAAAATTAAAATTAAAAAAAATAATTTCAGCTAAGCTCTAGACCCCAGTCTAATCCAAAATAATTGTTGCAAATAAAATTCCTAAAATGTTACTATACATTTTGGTAGAATTTTTAATTGTATAACTTTTTTAAAGATCCAGAGATGTAAAAAAGATACGCATTCTCTTTTTTTAATACATAAATGAAAAACCACCTAATTTCTTGTTAATTAAATCAAAGTAAATACAGTTGATAAGTGTTTTCATTATAGCTGTCCACAGGCTTGTCCAAAAGGAAACATCGGAATGACCAGTTAACATCTACAACTTCCAGTCCTGGGGTTGTTGTCCCAGAATCTAGTGAAAATAAAAATCTTGGAGGAGTCACCCAGGAGTCATTTGATCTTATGATTAAAGGTATGAAAAAATAGATAACTTTTGTCTTAAAATTTTAAATTATAAGAAAGAATTTGTTAATACTATTATGAATTCTGCCAATTGCCGTAATCTGGGGTTAGTATAACAGCACTATAAATGTTTTTGTGTGACCATTTGTTTGACAAGATCCATGTGTGGATGAAATGTTAGGAAAAGGAGGCCCAGTGAAGTGGCTCACGCCTGTAATCCCAGCAATTTAGGAGGCTGAGGCAGGAGGATGGCTTGAGTCTAGAAGTTTGAGACTAGCTTGGACAACTCAGTGAGGCTCTATCTCTATGAAAAAATTAGCGGAGCATGGTGGCTTGTGCCTGTATTCCCAGCTACTCAAGAGGATGAGTCAGGAGGATCACTTGAGCCTAAGAGTTTGTGGCCTCAATGAGCTATGATAGCACCACTGCACTCCAGCCTGAGAGACAGGGCAAGACCCAGTCTCTGAAGGAAAAGAAAAGGGTGGGGGGAAAGGGTAGTTATTAATATGACAGCTCTGATATTGGATTGCCTTGTAAGGATTTACAAGACTTGGAAATAGGCTTTTTAGAAGAAAAATGTTTAGATAATGAGTTGAAGTATGAAAGAAATTTGAGTATTCCAGGAGAGTATGGCATAAGGAAACCAATAAAAATATGGATGAAGAGAGTGAAGATGAATGAGAAGAATTATGCCTGTAATAAATACTAGTTTTTAATAGAATGGCAGTATACATCAGAAGAAGAAGCAACTGATATTTTATAAGCATTATGGAAGATTATTATTTCTGTGTGAATTATAGGTCATTGGATGTTAATTACTGATAATACAATTGAGGCCTAGAGAAGTTAATTGACTTGCTCAAGGTCACAGTAACATTTGGGCTTCATTTTGAATTGCCTTGAAGACAGGAAGAAGAGAAGAAGACAGTAGGATTTTTATTAGGAAAAATTAGGAAAGGTTGACTGGATAGAAATAAAGAAGCTCTTTAAAAATATTGTAGATTAAAGAGCAGGATTTGTGACACTCATATCTGATTAAGTTAAAAATTACATCAAGGATTAGTTAAAATAAACTAAATAAAATAAATATAAATAAAAATAAAAATATAAATAAAAATAAAGTTAAATATCAAGACAAATAACTATATATCATACTGCTAATATAACCACAGGTGAAAAACATTATCCATCTAACCCTTTGGCATATATGGTAAAAATTAAAATAACTGCAAAGAAATCCAAAACTTTATTACATTTGTTGTTTGAACTTTATTATATTCGTTGGCAGTGATATTATTGTAATTTTGAAAAAAAAAATTGTGTATATTTTAGGATTGAGCAAATGAGTAACATGTTGAAGTATTCCATTTCCTAGCACTGCCCCTAAATAGGCAGAAACAAACTACACCTCTGTAGCAAGGAGCACACCCTGTATCCAGTTCTTGGTTTTAAACACTATTCTTCACTAAAGTTCCTTGGAGAAATTGCTGATTCCAGGTCAGGGGCAGGGAAACTTTAGGTGATCATGGATTATCTTGTGACAGAAAATAAGGAAGTACTCAAAAACGGGTGGACATGTTGAAAGAACACACGTAATCTTGGAAGGATTCTCACAGACTAAAGTTGGGAAAATTTGAGCATCAAAATGAATAACGACAAGAATGGATTATAATACATTGAATACAAAAGGATGTATGAGTCCATACTGATAAATTTTCTTTTAAATTGGGGTAGGAAAAGTTTTTATTTACAGAATAATGCTAACTGCTACATGTAGAAGGAATTACGTAAGTGAAAAAGATTGATTTTCCATCCACTGTATAAGTAATAGATATAAGCCAAAAACATCAATCATCAATGGAATTAAACTTAGGTAAAAAGTTGTTGGAGAACAGGGTATTGACACAGTCTCAAATATTTTACTCTACAGATCATTAGTTAATTACTAAGGGAAAAAGTTATCTTTACAAGGCAGAAATCTGATAGATAGCATCTTAATCAAATGATCAAATTTAACATCTTCAATATCATGACAAATTGGCATGTGCTTCTTGATGATACACTGAGGATACATAACTTACATAGTATTCTTATACTATACTTATATAGTATTCCTGCCAAAAATGTTTAGTTTGAATCTAATCATGGAGATAGAAATAAAAAATTAAGGATAGTGTACAAAATAACTGATTGGACTTTGTAAAAATGTCATTGTTACATAAAAAGACATGACCTCACAAAACAAATGTGTTGCAAAAATCTTTAATAATCTAGGTGGAAGAGATATACCTATTGTACTTTTGTTGTAATTCTTCTGAAGGATTGAAATCTTTGAAATGTTGGGGAAAATAGAAGAATACTGATTTTCTAACTTTAATCTTTTAAAAATGAGTGTTACTAAACAATATGGGAGGGTACTAAGATTGGAAATTTTTTTGAAACAAATTACTGGGTTTTGACAGTAATGATTTTTAAAGTTACATGTAAAATATTATTTTAGAAAATCCATCCTCTCAATATTGGAAAGAAGTGGCAGAAAAACGGAGGAAGGCGCTGTATGAAGCACTTAAGGAAAATGAGAAAGTATGTATTGAATATCATTTGTACCATTTTTAAAAATTCCAGGATTGTTTTACTCTTAGCATATTTTGTTAGAGCAATATGAGCTGGCTTTAATATTGGCTTAAGAAAAGTAAGTAAAAAGGCAGCTCTT
Organism: Rhinopithecus roxellana; assembly: GCF_007565055.1. NCBI lineage: Eukaryota > Metazoa > Chordata > Mammalia > Primates > Cercopithecidae > Rhinopithecus > Rhinopithecus roxellana. Next base: position 63,753,385 of record NC_044552.1, read on the forward strand.
GACAGAATTACACAAAATGAATCCTATTGTGTTGAGAGTTAATTCTGTGCTGCATGTCTTCCACGTTATATACTTGGAGGCATGTAATTTGATTTATAGCATAGCAAATCTATAGAATACTGAACTTTATTTATGTAATATAGCTTCATAAAGAAATCGAACAAAAGGACAATGAAATTGCCCGCCTGAAAAAGGAGAATAAAGAATTGGCAGAAGTAGCAGAACATGTACAGTATATGGCAGAGCTAATAGAGGTAGGTAATTTAATAGTTACCTGGTTCAAATTTGTGTATTTGTCTATAAAGTTCAGGGTAGTATATAGTGTGATCCCCTTGAAGTGTTTGAGCTCTGGAATCAGATTTCCTGCATTTGAGACTTAACTTCCTTCCTAACACCATTAAGTTTGCTGGGTAGAGTGGGTTTATCTGGTCAGGGGTTCATTTTCCTCATCCATAAAATGAGAGTAATGATGATGCCTACCTTATAGACTTGTTATGAGAATTAAATGAGTTATACTAGATGGACAGTTGCAAGGAGTACTTGCAGAGAGTAAAAGTTCAGTAACTTAATTATTATTACGAAGCAAAAGACCAACTTTTTTTGGAAGAGTTATTAGAAGGAATTATCCCTGGAAAATAGGTATAGAAAATTATTTCATAGTTGACACATTTTTAGATAGTTTTAATTTTAATACCAGCTTGACATTACTGTCATTTATAAAATTGTTAATTTGTACACTAAATAAGTTTTGTGGTTTTATCTGACTTCAAAACATTTTGTAAGTAGCTAATGTGTTTGTTAAGAATTAGCCTGGTAAGTGTTGCTTTGTCAGACTTGACCTTAAAAAGGTTTTAAGATTTATTTATTCATGTTTGCAAAAAGTTTGTCTTGCTGATGGGAAGAAAGTTTTTCAAATCAAAACTTCATGTAACTGAATTGTGATCTTACATTTGAGACCCATGATAGAATTAATGTTTGAAGTTTTCATTTGGAAATACTGTGGTAACTCTCTTAACTGCCTTAAAAGTATTAATCCACAGCTGATTGAAAATGTAGAACACCTAGTTGTCCCTGCAGCTGATTGGGAAAGTACCTGTTTATAGTCTGAAATCATTTCAGTGCTTTTAAAAAAAAAAAGGCAAATTATTAAACACTTTGCTGACTATGATCTAGCATGGTAGAGACTTTGATATCACACTGTTTATAAATGAATTTATTGAGGGGCAAGATGAAAAAATCTCATAGCAATATCAGTATGCTATATGGGTCAGCTATATCAATATGCTGATCAACTTAGGTTTTAACATTTTTAGGTTTTAACATTTTTACAATAAATTATTGGTTTATTCTTTAAGAGACTGAATGGTGAACCTCTGAGCAATATCAGTATGCTATATGGGTCAGCTATATCAATATGCTGATCAACTTAGGTTTTAACATTTTTACAATAAATTATTGGTTTATTCTTTAAGAGACTGAATGGTGAACCTCTGGATCACTTTGAATCACTGGATAATCAGGAATTTGATTCTGAAGAAGAAACTGTTGAGGATTCTGTAGGGGAAGACTCAGAAATTGGCACATGTGCTGAAGGAATTGTATCTTCCTCTACGGATGCGAAGCCATGTATATGAAATGCATTAATATTTGACTGTTGAGAATTTTACTGCCAAAGTTTACCTCCACTAGTTCTTTGTAGCAGAGTACGTAACTACATAATGCCAATTCTGGAATCAAGCTTCCTTGTTTGAATCCTGGGACCCTATTGTATTAAAGTACAAATACTATGTATTTTTAATCTATGATGGTTTATGTAAATAGGATTTTCTCAGTTGTCAGCCATGACTTACGTATATTACTAAATAAACTTCAAACTCCTGTTGAACATTGTGTATAACTTAGAATAATGAAGTATAAGGAGTATGTGTAGAAAATTTGTCTGTTTCTATGCTTTGATGTTGTTCTCTTTCCATTCTTTTGCTAACTACCTTGGAGAAAACAAGGAGAAAACGAACTTAAAGTATTTAGACTGAGATAGCTGAGGTTTTAACTCCCAAACTTTGTTGTACCTCAAGCTCACTGTAGACACTATTGATATTAACAGGTAGTTTTATGGAATGGAGCATGAGAATCTATTTTCCAAAAGCTTTTCAAGTGAATGTGATTAGCCAGTGAGAGGCTCAACTGGCTAGCAGGATCAGACTATTTGTGGAAGCTTAAAATGATGGATGATGGTGATAATCCTAGAGAAACAAAGTGAGGAGTGGGTGAAAGTTCGACAGAAAAAAATAGGAATAGCTGAAAATTATGGAGCTTTTCTCTTTCACATATTGGTCTAGTGCAAAGTATGTAAATATTGAAGAATAAGAGTAGGGTCAGATTCATTAGGGATTTCCCATATATACTAAGTTTTGAAGGAGGAAAAGTACAAACTAGGGGTATGCAGCACTGGAATTAAAGTTCTGTGAGAGGCATACAAGTAGTTTTGTATAAATTGGCAATAAAGAGCAATGTCATGCTTTACGCATTTTTTTTCCCCCTTTGAGACGGAGTCTTGCTCTTGTTGCCCAGGCTGGAGTACAGTGGCACCATCTCGGCTCACTGCAAGCTCTGCCTCCATGGTTCAGGTGATTCTGCCTCAGCCTCCGGAGTAGCTGTGATTACAGATGCCTGCCACCACACCTGGCTAATTTTTGTATTTTTAGTAGAGACGAGGTTTCACCATGTTGGCCAGGCTGGTCTCGAACTCCGGACCTCAAGTGATCCGCCCACTTCGGCCTCCCAAAGTGTTGGGATGACAAGTGTGAGGCACCACGCCTGGCCTCAAGCTTTTGAAAGGATTGTTTTAGGTAAGTATCCTTACAGAACCTTAATTTTCTCTCCTTTTTTTTTGAGACAGGGTCTCACTCTGTCACCCAGGTGGGAGTGCAGGGGTGCAATCTCAGCTCACTTCAGCCTCCACCTGCTGGGCGCAAGTGATCTTCCTACTTTAGCCTCCCAAGTAGCTGAGACTACAGGTGCGTGCCACCACACCCGGCTAATTTTCTGTGCAGACGGGGTTTCGCCACGTTGCCCAGGCTAGTCTTGAATTCCTGGCATCAAGTGATCCACCTGCTTCATCCTCCAAAGTGTTGGGATTATAGGCGTGAGCCACTGCACCTGGCCTTGATTTTCTTTAATACTGAGATAAAGCCTACCTCACAGTGTTATCGTGAAGATTAAAACCTTTAGTGTCTGGACTAAGTGCCTTAAAAATGGAAGCTATTACTAATCTGTAACAACATTGTCCAGTAGAACTTATTGGGATGATGAGAATATCTGCTGTACAGTATGGTAGCCATTCCTGTGTGGCTGTTTAGCACTTGAAGTGTGGCTAGTGTGAATGAGGTATGGACATTTTAAGTCACTACAAGAAGCTAGTGGCAGTTACGTTAGTGTGGCTCTGTATGTTTCAGGTTTGGATCACTAGCCTAAAGATAGAATTAAAGAATAGGTGAATTAATTTTAAAAAAGGAATTGAAGAATATTCTGGATTAGAGCACGAGGAGAATCAGCTGAGAGGCCTTTTAGCATGCTTAAGAAAGAAAATAGGTAAGTAGAATAGGGACTCGGCAAATAGAAAGTATTTTTGTAAAATGCCAGGATTTGATGGTGTAGAGCAAAAGGAGAGGGAATTGAAGGGGATTAAAAAACTAAAGTAGTAGCTAAAACCATAAAACTTCTAGAAGATTATATAGAAAATTCTTAGTGACTTTGGATTTGGCAGAGAGTTCTCAAAATAGGACACAAAAAAGCATAAACTTTAAATTTAAACTTTGTAAATTTTAAAAACTTTCTGAAAGACAGGCAAATGAAAAGGCAAGAGCAGACTGGGGGAACATATTTGTAGAACATAGCCAACAAAGTATTTGTATCTATAAAGAACTGGGATATATATGAGATGGAAAATAAGTGCATGAAAAGATGCTTAATGTAATGCTCAACATTAGTCATTAAGGAAGTGCAAATTAAATGACAACCAGATAACTGCTACATACCTTTCAGAATTGTTTTAAGTTTGAAAAATAAAAACAACTATATCAAGTGTTAAGGATGTGAAGCATCTGAAACCCTCCTGCAGTGGTGGTGGCAATGTTAAATGCTGCAACTGCTGTAGAAAAGCTGAACAATTCCTTGAAAGTTATACATACACATTTTATATGACTCAGCCATTCCACCCCGGGTATTTACCCAAGAGAAACGAAAGCATATGTCCACATGAAGAGTAGTTCGCACATTTTCATAGCTTTATTTGTAATAGCCAAAATATCCATTGGTAACTGAGTGGATGAATTATGGTATAACCATACAGTGGAATACTATTTAGTGATAAAAAGGGGACAAAAGGCTGGGTGCGGTGGCTCACACCTGTAATCCCAGCACTTTGGGAGGCCGAGGCGGGCGGATCACGAGGTCAGGAGATTGAGACCATCCTGGCTAATGCAGTGAAACCCTGTCTCTACTAAAAAATACAAAAAATTAGCCAGGCCTGGTGGTGGGCACCTGTAGTCCCAGCTACTCAGCAGGCTGAGGCAGGAGAATGGCGTGAACCTGGGAGGCAGAGCTTGTAGTGAGCCGAGATCGCGCCACTGCACTCCAGCCTGGGGGACAGAGCGAGACTCTGTCTCAAAAAAAAGGGGGATAAAAATTGGTACACACCACATGGATGAATCTCAATGTTGTGTGACAGAAGCCAGGTAAATACATACTGTATGCTTCCATTTATTTAAAACCACAAAACTACAAAGTATAATGAGAAAGCAGATTAATAGTTGCCTAGGGGTCATGTAGGGGCTGATTTTGGGGACACATTTTAAGCTTCTAGTCCCTGGGAACTGACCCTAGTGAAGGAGAATTTGTAGGAATTTCCTGTGGAAGGTGAGTCTGATTTTTAATTAGGTATCAAATGTTAGTATAACATGTCAGCCAGGTGTGATGGCTTACGCCTGTAATCCCTACACTTTGGGAGGCTGAGGCAGGCAGATCACTTGAGGCCAGGAGTTTGAGACCAGCCTGGCTAACATGGCAAAATGCTGTGTCTACTAAAAATACAAAAGATTAGTTGGGCATGGTGGCGCACACCTGTAGTCACAGCTTTTCGGGAGGCTAAGGCACAAGAATTGCTTGAACGTGGGAGGCAGAGGTTTTAGTGAGCCTAGATTGCGCCATTGCATTCCAGCCTGGGTGACAGGGTGAGAGTCTGTCTCAAAAAATAAAGCAAAGAAAACCATGTCAATGAAAATACCTTGGAGAAGGGGTGAGGGAGCCTGGCCAGTTAGAACAAGTTCTTTGAAGCTGGTTTAATAACATGCAGTTGAGCTTCCTTAGGGAAATGGCAAATGGATAAGAATCCATTGGAAAAACAGTATGCATGAAGTCTAGATTAGACTGAACTAATTTGCCAATATGTTTTACAAGGCTAGCATAAATGATAGCAAGATTTGAGGATGGACCAGCTGGGTGCGGTGGCTCATGCCTGTAATCCCAGCACTTTGGGAGGCCCAGGTGGGTGGATTACTTGAGGTCAGGAATTCGAGACCAGCCTGACAAACATGGTGAAAACCCGTCTCTACTAAAAATACAAAATTAGCCAGGTGTGGTGGTACACACCTGTAGTCCCAGCTATTTGGGAGGACGAGGCAGGAGAATCACTTGAACCCAGGAGGCAGAGGATGCAGTGAGCCGAGGTTGCGTCTTTGCACTCCAGCCTGGGCAACAAGAGCAAAACCTCATCTCAAAAAAAAAAAAAAAAAAAGAAGATTATGAGGATGGACCATAAGGTTGGAGTGGCGGAGTCTAGAGCCCTATTAATACAGATTGAAAAATCATACATAAAATGGCAAGTCTAATCTACTAAAAGATAAAATGATGAACAAGTTAGGGTTTATCTCAGGAATGCAAGACTGCTACAATGTTAGTAAACATGAATTATTTATATTAAAGGAGAAAAAGCATATCCTCTTAATAGATGGTAAAATAGCATTGAAAAAATCCAACACCCTTTCTGGTAAAAACTCTTGGTAAGCTAGGAAAATAAAAAAATTGTAACCTGAAAGAAACTACGCTACCCACGTTTAACATAGTGCTTCATGGGGAAGCTTTGGAATTAGCTTCAAGGTCAAGAGTAGAAAAGGATGGACCACAATTATTTCCAATTCTTTTGGAGGTTGATGCAGTAAGACCAAATGGAGGATAATTATAGGAAGGGAAGAGAAAAGCTAATCCAAGAGCAGCTAGAAATGAATTTTAAGACTACATCATAGGTAAGATATCTCCCCCAAATAAACAGAAGTGTTATTAGAAGAAAGAATAAATTCTAGTGAGCCAAAAAGCAACAAACGGTCCACCACACTGCCTTAGGGCCCTTGTACTTTTGGTTTGTGTAGAAAATTTCCTTGTCTGTCCCACACCCTTCAAGATATTTCAGTTGACTTTTAGGTTGTAACTAGGTTGTTAGGTCAACCGAGAAGGACAAGAATTGGTGTATACATATCTGAGCTCCTTGGGACCTCTGGATGAAATAACTCTTACGGTGTGTGTGTTGTGTGTTTACCAGACGGTTTCCCAGCAGGATTAAGCCTCCGTTTACCTACAGCGGCAGCTTTCTTCATACGACATCTTTTGTTGGCTTTCTTCCCTTTCCTATTGCTAGTTCCCGAGATCACCTCCCAAATAATATCTCAAATCCTGAAGCAAATCCTCTGATTTGCTTCTAGGAAAACTCAAATGTTGGGAGAGATGAACTTAGAAGGGACAGCAAAGGAAAACAAAATCACTGTTGTTAAAGCTTTGGTAAGCCAGTTTAAAATTCAAAGTTTAGAGTAAAAATGCCTCAGCTCAAATCTGAACCTTGTATCTTACTTCCTTCAACTTAAAGGGGTTCCAGATACCAAAAAGGAATTTGAGTAGAACATATTATTAGACTAACTTATAAGCTAATCTTCCGTAGATAAAATGTTAACCAAAATTTCTCTAAACATTGTCACAGAGAGGCCTTCAGCAATTTCTGGTTAAACATGTCAATTGAACAGAGCCATTTAATTTCTGTCTTTCCCAAACCTTATTAAAATGTCAGTAAGCTGTAAAAAACATAATCCCGTGCTGACAAAGCAGAGTCAACAGAAGGTGAGGCAAAAGTCACAATGCAGGGAACAGAATAAAACAAAAGCAAAAGATGAAGTATGGCTGAGCAATCCCATTTCTAGAAACTTACTCAACAGATACACTCACACATGTGAAATCACACATATTTAAGGTTATTCATTACAACTTTGAACTATCAAAATATTGGAAATAACCTAAATGTTCATCAGTATAGGACTGGTTATATAAATTACGGTTCACCCCTGAACAAGTAATTAGGGAAGCCAACATCTGTACAGTTGAAAATCCGCATATAAATTTTTCTTTTTCTTTTCTTTTTTTTTTTTTTGAGACAGGGTCTCACTCTGTTGCCCAGGCTGGAGCGCAGTGGCCGGATCTCAGCTCACTGCAAGCTCCGCCTCCCGGGTTCATGCCATTCTCCTGCCTCAGCCTCCCGAGTAGCTGGGACTGTAGGCACTCGCCACCACGCCCGGCTAGTTTTTTTTTTTTTTTTTTTTTTGTAATTTTTAGTAGAGACAGGGTTTCACTGTGTTAGCCAGGATGGTCTCGATCTCCTGACCTCGTGATCCACCCGCCTCGGCCTCCCAAAGTGCTGGGATTACAGGCTTGAGCCACTGCGCCCGGCCCCCGCCCCCCCCGCCTTGTTTTTTTTGAGACGGAGTCTCGCGCTGTCACCCAGGCTGGAGTGCAGTGGCGCCATCTCTGCTCACTGAAACCTCCGCCTCCTCGGTTCAAGAGATTCTCCTGCCTCAGCCTCCCAAGTACCTGTGACCACAAGCACGTGCCACCATGCCTGGCTAATCAAAATTTTCTTTGGCAATCTTCTGCTTTTAAAATTTAGATAAATTTTCTTTTTTCTTTTTTTGAGACGGAGTCTGGCTCTATCACCCAGGCTTGAATGCAGTGGCGTGATCTTGGCTCACTGCAACCTCTGCCTCTGGGTTCTGGTGATTCTCCTGTCTCAGCCTCCCGAATAGCTGGGATTACAGGCACACACCACCATGCCCGGCTAGTTTTTGTATTTTTAGGAGAGACGTCAGTTTCACCATGTTGGCCAGGCTGATGTTGAACTCCTGGACTCAGGTGATCTGCCCACTTAAGCCTTCCAAAGTGCCGGGATTACAGGTGTGAGCCACCACAACTGACCTAGATAAATTTTCTGCTTTGAAATTATTATTGTTATTTGAGACAGGGTGTCACTCTGTCACCTGGAGTGCAGTGGCACAATTTTGGCTCACTACAACCTCTGCCTCCTGGGCTCAAGCAATCCTCCTGCCTCAGCCTCCCAAGTAGCTGGGACTATAGGCACACACCATCACACCTGGCTAATTTTATTTTTTGTAGAGGTGTCTCACTGTGTTGCCCAGACTGGTCTTGAACTCTTAGATTCAAGCAATCCTCCCATCTAGGCCTCCCAAAGTGTTAGGATTACAGGCATGAGCCCCACCCCACTCCGCTGAAATTAGTTTTTATTTGAGGCAAGGTCTTATGTTTTTTAGTCTGGGTTCAAGTGATCCACCTGCTTCAGTCTTACAGGTAGCTGGGATTACAGGCATGCCACTATGCTCAGCCTTGCATATAATTTTTTGCTCTCTCAAAACTTAATTATCAGCCTAATGTTGACTGGAAGCCTTGCTGATAATATAAACAGTTGATCAACACATATTTTGTATGTTATATGTATTATATCCTTTGTTCCTTTTTTTTTTTTTGAGACGGAGTCCCACTCTGTTTCCCAGGCTGGAGCACAGTGGCGCGATCTGCAACCTCCGCCTCCCGGGTTCAAGCGATTCTCCTGCCTCAGCCTCCTAAGTAGCTGGGACTACAGGCACACGCCACTATGCCTGGCTAATTTTTTGTATTTTCAGTAGAGATGGGGTTTCACTATGTTGGCCAGGATGGTCTCGAACTCCTGACCTCATGATCCAACCTCCTCAGCCTACCAAAGTGCTGGAATTACAGGTGTGAGCCACCGCACCTGGCCTATATCCTGTGTTCTTACAATAAAGTAAAGTAGAGAAAAGAATTAAGCAGATCATAAAGAAGAGAAAATATTTTTAACTATTCATTAAGCAGAAGTGGTTCATCATAAGGGTCTTCATCCTCATCATCTTCACATTGAGTAGGCTGAAGAGGAGTCTCGGTGGCAGACTTGCTGTCTCGGGTGGCCGAGGCAGAAGAAAATCTTCATATAAGTGGACCTGAGCAGTTCAAACCCATATTGTTCAAGGTCAACTGTATAGTACAGTCATACAATGAAATACTCTGAAGCAGTAGAAAAGAATTAAACTCTTTAAGATGTAGAACCAAGTGTGAAATAAATTATGTATGTATAGAATGCTAGTATATGTTAAAGACAAAGAAAGGGATAAATGTATATTTTCTCGTATATAGATAGAATACTTCTGGAAAGATACAGAAGAAGCTACTTCTTCTTTTCTTTTTATCCTTACATGAGTTTATACATTTTAATTGGTTGCATGTATGCTGCTTTTCCATATCTGATGTTTTCTTCCTGGAGTAGGAAGCTCCAATGCCTGCAACACTCCTGGCTTTAGTGGAGATGAGGGACTTACCTGATTAGTGACTTTGGGAAGAACAAACCTCATGTGCTTGCCTCAGCTCTTCCCTTCTTCGTCTGGGGAGTGAGGGCTTGCACAGAGCACTGATGTTCTCAGCTGCTTCTCTTGGTTCAGGGACAGGCTGAACTCAAATTATTAATCAAGTGAAGAATAAAGACATCATTGGACATGCAAATGCTCACAACATTTACCTCCCCTTCATTCTCAGGAAACTACTGAAAAATTTTCAAATTAAAATGTTGGAATGAACCAGGAAAAGGGAAGAGATAATATACAGGAAACAGTCTTCAAGATGAGGGGGGTAATGGGGGGTCCTGGATGTTGAAGGGAACCCCTAAAATACTGTCTTTGTTAGCTATAGGGCAGGCCCAGATTGGGGCAAGAAGATGGTGGAGCTGGAGCTGACAGTTACTCGATGCATGATTGTATTGAGAGATGTTAGACATAGAGAGGAAAGTGTGGGAATAAAGTAGTGATAGGTATTCAGAAAACTAAGTTAAAAACAAACTCCACCTGGGCGCGGTGGCGCATGCCTGAAATCCCTTTGGGAGGTGGAGGCGGGTGGATGGCGAGGTCAGGAGTTTGAGATCAGCCTGGCCAATATGATGAAACCCCGTCTCTATTAAAAATACGAAAAAATGGGCCGGGCGCGGTGGCTCAAGCCTGTAATCCCAGCACTTTGGGAGGCCCGAGACCGGGCGGATCAACAAGGTCAGGAGAATCGAGACCATCCTGGCTAACACAGTGAAACCCCGTCTCTACTAAAAATACAAAAAACTAGCCGGGCGAGTGGCGGGCGCCTGTAGTCCCAGCTACTCGGGAGGCTGAGGCAGGAGAATGGCGTGAACCTGGGAGGCGGAGCTTGCAGTGAGCTGAGATCTGGCCACTGCACTCCAGCCCGGGTGACAGAGCAAGACTCCGTCTCAAAAAAAAAAAAAAAAAAAAAAAAAAAAAAAAAAAAAAAAAAAAAAATACGAAAAAATTAGCCGGGCGTGGTGGCGCGTACCTGTAGTCCCAGCTGCTTGGGAGGCTGAGATAGGAGAATCACTTGAACCTGGGAGGCGGAGGTTACAGTGAGCCGAAATCATGTCACTGCTCTCCAGGCTGGGTGACAGTGTGAGACTCCATCTCAAAAACAAAACAAAACAAAAGAACTCCGAAGAAAACAGAGTTGTGGAAAGAAGGAAGTGTAATCATACTATCCTGTATGACTTAGCCTTGAAAAATACTGAATTAATCATATTGCATTTTAATTAATTTATTTATTTATAACAGAGCTGGGTCTTGCTGTTACCCAAGCTAGCCTCAAGCAGTCTTCCCACCTCAGCTTCCCAAAGTGCTGGGATTACAGGTGTGAGCCTCTGTGCCCAGCTATCGTATTTTTTAAGTCAACAATTGTGACATAATTACATCGAGAGGAAGAGGAGGGCAGGTGGAGGTAGGCAAGATGAGTGTTAGAGTGCCAGATTCCATCTGTCCTATTCGGAAGGACGAACAAAAATCCCCAAAATTGAAAAAAAAAAAAAAAAAGACAAGAATTAACAATATATATAAATTATTTAGAAATATGGAGGTAAATAAATACCAGAAGAAACAACTGAAAGAATTCAGATGGTTCCCTCTGGGAGTGTAAATGAGGAGGGGACTCAGGGGCTGCTGTTTCTCACTAGAGGCCTCGCATTATTTGACTTTTTAAACTGTGTATGTGCACTTCTTTGACATAAAAACTTAATTTTAAAAGCATTCAAAGGCTGAATGTGATGGCTGACGCCTGTAATCCCAAAACTATGGGAGGCCAAGACAGGAGGGAATGCTTCAGCCTGGGAGTTCAAGATCAGCCTGGGCAAAATAGCAAGACTCCATCTCTATTTAAAAAACGTGTGTAAACTTTTCATATATCTATATACACACACACATATATACACATATATATATATATACATATATACATATATATACACATATATATGAAAAAGAAATTAGCAGGGCATAGTGGCTTGCACCTGTAATTCTAGCTCCATGAGAGGCTGAGGCAGGAGGATTGTTTGAGCCCAGGAGTTCAAGGTTTTGTATGATCTATGCCTCCAAATTTTCAGACACTGATTTGAGTAATAACAAAACTCTGGTCTCCCATTTAGCCAGCTCTACGTATATTAAACTCTTTCTCTATTGCAATTCCCCTGTCTTGATAAGGTTCATAGCTCAGTGGCATGAGCTATGATTGCACCACTGCATTCCAGCCCGGATGAAAGAGTAAGAGGCGATCTCAAAATAAATAAATAAATAAATAAATAAATAAAATTTAAAAAAAGAAAAAAAAAAGAAAAAAAGTAATTCCTGACAGTAATTCAGTATCTAAATGGAGCTTGCAGTTTCCAACCCTTAATCTATTCCTATCAACTAGATTCTAGTTGAGAAACTCTACATTCCACACTTCACAAAACCACAAAGAATGGAAATGCTCAGCAGAACATAGCTTTTTCTGGTCTAAGATCTGAGAAAATTCTCCTCCAGATCCTTCTTAAGGAAACCCCATCTGATGATGTGATTAGCATCCTCCACAACACTCCTGTCCCAAATACAAGTGAGGATCACGAATCTACGTTACTGTGTGTGTGTTTTTTTAATAGCCCCCTCTGTGTCTAACACTATAGCACAGCTCAGTCAAAGCAAGTCTGTGAAAGATGAAAGTACATAATTCAATGTTATGGTTGCAACTGAAGCTAGAGAAGCTAGATTCTCTAACTGTAGTTAGAGAATCAGGTACATATCCCTTAGGCACTTTTCTGCCAATATTATTTTTTCGAATAAAATTTTTGATGAGGTTGGTTAACACACATAGAGTGCAGGTATTCTGTTGCAGATTAGTAGACAAAACAGAGAGAATAACATCTTTTTATGAAAATCTAAGAGCCTACCTAACTTTAGGCGTTGGAACACATGTGCTCCATCTCCATCCAGACATTTGTGCCAGTGGAGCTGCTGCAGGTGGAGGTAGGCAAGAGGAGTGCCAATTCCAGTGCTAACCCAGTCAGCCCTATGTGCAACCAGATCATGCTCTGATAGCTCGAGAACCACCTCAAAAGCACCGCCACCGGAGGTTCTGTACTGAAATAGGGCTGAAAGGATTCAGGTGGGTCAATAGTGCCTGCTGAAGGAGGTGGCTGTGGGTGGGGCTAGGATTTGGCTTTTCTGGGTGCCTTGGTTTAATGTCATCTAATAACTCCCAAAGTGCATCATTGCTCCTAACAGTTATATACATGATGCATCTTCTGATGAATTTCCATTCTATGAACTTAATTTTTATGAGGTCTTTTTTAAATTTTAATGATTTTGTTTTACCACACAGAAGCATATGGTTAAAAAAAAAACCAGCATATATTTTTTTCCAATGGGAAATCAATTATAAAATACATATTTTTAATCAACTTCAAAAAAAGATATATTAGAAAATAAGAGTTTCATGATTTAATGGTAGACATTGAGGATATACATTCTCTCTAGCCTTTGTATAATAGGTGGCAAAAAATAATATTTCAGTTCTGTAATTTTACGAGTGTTCATGTTTCTGCCCCATGAGTTCTTCTTGCTCTTTGCCCAGACAGAGCAGATTTATCAAGACAGGGGAACTGCAATAGAGAAAGATTTTAATACACATAGAGCTGGCTAAATGGGAGACTGGAGTTTTAATATTACTCAAATCAGCCTCTCTGAAAATTTGGAGGCTAGGATTTTTTAAGGATAGCTTTGTGGACAGGGGGCTAGGGAATGAGGAATGCTGACTGGTTCCATTGGGGATGAAATCATAGGAGGCTGGAACTTGTCCTCTTGTGCTGAGTCAGTTGCTGGTTGGTGACCATAAGATCAAAAGAACCAGCTTGGCAGTCTGGGTGGTGCCAGCTGATCCATCAGAATGAAGGATCTGAAAAATACCTCAAATACCAATCTTAGGTTTTTCAATACTAATCTGTAGGTGCAACTGGGGAGGTTGGAATCTGGTGGCCTCTGGCTGCATGACTCCTGAGCCATAATTTCCAATCTGTGGCTAATGTGTTAGTTTTATAGAAGCAGTCCAGTCCCCAAGCAAGGAGGGAGTTTGTTTCAGGGAAGAGTCTAGGTAATCATCTTTGTTTCATAAACTATGAACTAAATTCTTCCCAAAGTTAGTTTGGCCTATGCCCAGGAATGAACAAGGGCAGCTTAGAGGTTAGAAGCAAGGTGGCGTCAGTGAGGTCAGCTTTCTTTCGCTGTCAGATTTTTCTCACTGTCATCATTTGTGCAAAGGTGGTTTCATTCATATTCCCCATTGTATCTAACGGCGTGCTTTAACATCTTTATTTCCTAATGGGAGAGAATACACTCATGAGCAAGCTCAACGGGCTCTCTCTACGAGGTAATTTTAAACAGCATTGCTTTTCTGAAGTTTGATTATTGCCGTTAACTGTATGAAAATCTATACAGAACTCTTCAACTACAAAGGAAAACATCGACTTTTATTGTTTATTTCAGTTTTCCAGGGTAATACAATGGCACAGAGAGCTGCAACATGTAACTGGATTTAGAGAAACTAACTCCTGTGAAAACCAATTAGGAAATACAGCACTTCTGCAAAATTCTCTGTCCATCCAGACCAATTCTCAGCAGCCAACATTTGCAAGTGATATTTTAGAGCCCTGTGCTCTTTAAGCTCCTTGACGTAAGACAAGTTATTGCATGTCATGACAGAGAGAACGTAACAAGTCCAAAATTTAAGGAGGAGGTAGCTGTTTATTTCACTTTTGATAGTAGACTCGAATCTGCCTTCAAAAAAATGAACGAGAATAGGAATAAATTGCAGACTTTGGGCTCTTTTCTGGCTGACAGGGTTTAAGTAACACCAACATGCCACACTCTGGAGCAGCAGGATCTTTATTTTTGGTGCCACCTCCTCATCTTGCAATAAGTGAGCCACTTCTTTCATGTACTCAGCTGCAAATTTCCCAGCAGGTGGTCCTCCTGTAAAACAAGCATTTGCATTTCCAGAAGTATTTGGTGTATCTAGTAGCTAATAACACTTTGAATGCTCCTATATGTTCATATTCTCGTTGCCCTATAGAGGATACTTTGGATACTTTGAATTTTCCTGTCTTTTTCCCTCACCTCCCATGCTGCTGCCATGAAGACCAGAAAGTGTGTGTCAATAAGCAAGCAGTGATATGAAAAGCCTGGGAAGGTCTCTGCTTGCTGGTCTCCTCCCTGGTTCCTTTAAGCAAGCACCCAGGAGTGAGTATTTCTTTCTTTCATTTTTTCTTTTCTTTTCTTTTTTTTTTTTTTTTCTGAGCACATGTTTGCTAAGTTTAATTCAACTGTTACACCCCATTCTGCCTTGTAAAAATAACAAAACGCTCCTATCAAAATGACATTGTGATGTGAGTACAGGCTTTTTGTTTTGGTATAGCTCTAGAAAAATGTTGGCAGCGAATGCACTTAAGAAAAGTGTTAAGGCTTAATACAAATACAGACAAGTCATTTCTCAGTGCAGCTTAGAGGGTGAGGACAGGATGCTAGGTTTTAAACCTTCCAAATACAGGCAGTCCCCAACATACAGACATACAGAACACCTCCCAAATGCAAATGACAGCCACAGAGCAAGACTTGCATGTGCAGGAACTCCTCTTCTCCCGGTGACCAGACGAAGCACTCTGAATCCCGCCCCACAGTCGCGCAGAGGGAAAGAAGGCAGGACAGATGCGAGAGAAGTAACGTCAGGGGCTCCGTCCCAGCTGCCCAGAGGCTTCTGCGAAAGTTCCTATTTTCCTCATTCCCATCTCTGGTTTCTCCCACCACCCAGAAGTCCCTGCCAGGAGCAGAAGTAAAGAGTTTTTCCTCTCACCTAGTGGACAGCAGGGGCTGGGAGAATCACAGGGCCCAGTATGGTCATGTCCTATTTCTTCCTGGCAATCTGATTTGGAATTCGTGAATCATTTTCTCAATTAAAAAAAAGAAGTTATAAATGGTAGTTCATTTCCACCATTAAACTGTTTCCTTTTAAGTTGCATCAATGACTTTGAAGCTAAACCACATGAGGTGTGTGTAGAGTCACACAGTGTTTCTTGGCTCCAAAGTCTACAGGCAATCAAAAGGGGGGAGCTGTCTTTGGTTGACAAAGCCTTGTGCAGACCCCTCAGCGTGCCAGGTGTAGGAAGGGGAGCTTGGCAGGCAGCTTCTGCAGGCACTTAAGCACTGAGGCAACATGAGCCTAACTGGACATGGCTGCTGCTTTTCTAAAGTTTAATAATGATGATGTTTCTAGCACCAAGTATTAGCTTTATAGGCACTCAGAGCAAAGCTGCCACCACCCAGACATTCTCCTCTGTTAACAGATGCCCACCCAAGGACAGCATGAGAACTGAGCCTGCAGCCCTTTAGGGAGATGGGAAGGGGCTTCTGCCTGAAGATGAAAGCAACACCACCTTTGCCATCCCGTAATAGCTGAGTGAGCAAAGCTCAGGGAATTGGACAGGTGTGACTTTGCTACTGAACGCTTTCATCTCCTGGCCTAAGGTCTGTAGTCTCTTCCGGAAGCTTGTGAGTTAGATCCAGAGGTTTATAAAGCTTTGTAGAGGGTGGCCTACACAGCTCTTCTTCCTCTTTGGTGTACCTGAACAATGGACTTTTTTCTGGAAAGGTGTCAGAAACAGACCAGAGTCAACAATCATTTATGTAAAGCTGGTATTTAAAAATTTCTTTTTTTTTTTTTTTTTTTTGAGACAGAGTTTTGCTCTTTTTGCCTAGGCTGGAGTGCAATGGCACGATCTCAGCTCACTGCAACCTCCACTTCCCAGGTTCAAGAGATTCTCCTACAGCAGCCTCTCAAGTAGCTGGTATTACAGGCATGCACCACCACGCCCAGCTAATTTTTTGTATTTTTAGTAGAGAGGGGGTTTCACCATGTTGATCAGCTGGTCTCGAACTCCAGACCTCAGGTGATCCACCCGCCTTGAGCTCCCAAAGTGCTGGGATTACAGGCGTGAGCCACTGTGCCCGGCCAAGAGTATTTCAAGGTGAATAAAACCTGGTTGCGTTCGCTTAGCAAATATCCCTCGTGGTCTCATTCTGGATTATCTGCCTTTAGTACTGGTGGGGGAAAAAAAGAAGGATCCCAGAGCATTAGTGCCAAGAGCAAATTGAAAGGTTGAGCAGCACTGTCAGGGACTGACTGGCGGGAGGGAGGTTTTCCTGAATTTTTGTTCGTTGCTGTCTTGTTCCCCTTACACATTTCTTGCCTCAACTCTTTTGCAGCTATGGGACCAACACGACCTTACAAGATTTTTCTTGTTTAGCCACTGACCCAGCCTGGCCCTAGACTGTACTTTCACCATATACCTGAGCCCCAGTGCAAATCTCAAACTCCAAGGTACTAGCCAAGAGGACATGGGATGAAGACTTTTTAGGTGGTATGGAGTAGCTGACAAAGCTGGTCGGATTCTTGCCACTGGAGGTTTTTTTTTTTTTTTTCCTGAGACAGGGTCTCACTCTATCGTACAGGCTGGAGTGCAGTGACGCGATCTCAGCTCACTGCAACCTCCATCTCCTGGGTTCAACGTGCCACCACACCCGGCTAATTTTTGTAGTTTTAGTACAGACGAGGTTTCATCATGTTGGCCAGGCTTGTTTTGAACTCCTTACCTCAGGTGATCCACCCGCCTCCACCTCCCAAAGTGCTGGGATTGCAGGTATAGCCACCACGCTCGGCGCCACTGGAGTTTTGATCCCACTTGGATTTCTCTTACTTGTTCTCCACAGGTCCATGGTCCTAAGAATATTCTATTCAACATTAAAGCTTTACCTGAAGCCTAGGCAGAGGCCCTTTCCCTAGCTTCCTACCAGAACAACTAAGGCTAAATACCATCAAATTAAGGAATTCTGATCCTTTCATAATTAGCTAGCTCTTCCCACAAATGGTGAAGATAGCTACACAGGAAACTCACCCCGCCCCATGTTGGGGGAGCCCTTAACCCCCACTCAGATGGGTGCATCTCCTATGTTTCCTGTCTCCTTTCTAGCTCTGTGCCAGTGGTTCCCGGCCATTCTGGCAACAAGGATTCCTTTCACTGTTTTCTTTCCTGAACTCCATTCTTTGAAAGATTTAGTCTATCAAACTACATCTAAGTAATTCATCTTCCCACTTAAAACTCAGTCTAAGGGCTGGGCGTGGTGGCTCATGCCTGTAATCCCAGCACTTTGGGAGGCCGAAGTGGGTGGACCATCTGAGGTCAGGAGTTTGAGACCAGCCTGGCCAACATGCTGAAGCCCCGTCTCTACTAAAAATACAAAAAATTAGCTGGGCATGGTGGCGGGCACCTGTAATCCCAGCTACTAGGGAGGCTGAGGCAGGAGAATAGCATGAACCCTGGAGGGGAAGGTTGTTGCGGTGAGCCGAGGTCGCACCACTGCATTCAAGCCTGGACAACAAGATTAAAACTCCATCTCAAAATCATAATCATAATCATAATCATAATCATAGGCCGGGCACAGTGGCTCATGCCTGTAATCCCAGCACTTTGGGAGGCCGAGGTGGGGGGATCACGAGGTCAAGAGATCAAGACCATCCTGGCCTACATGGCGAAACCCCGTATCTACTAAAAATACAAAAAAAACAAAAAACAAAAAACAAATTAGCCAGACATGGTGGCAGCCGCCTGTAATCCTAGCTACCTGGGAGACTGACGCAGGAGAATCACTTGAACCCAGGAGGCGGAGGTTGCAGTGAGTCGAGCGCCATTGCACTCCAGCCTGGGCAAAAAGAGCAAAACTCTGTCTAAAAAAAAAAAAAAAAGACAAAAAAACCCCACAAAACTAATAATAATAATAAACATAATCAAAGACTCTTATAGCCACCAGCCAGAGCTTCTTGTTAGGAAATGTGTTATTGAGGACAGTCTATAAAATCTCATTACACATCCTAAAATTTATCAATTAGAAAAAAATGGAGTGAGTTTGGACTTGATGATTATTAGAGCAATGTGTGTTCAAACAGTTACCACTTTATTTTCCACTTTGCTTTCTAGTCAAGTATACATTAATCGTTGTCTGTCACTAATGCCCCTATTGGCTTACCTAGTAAGTGTCTTAAGGGTATTAAGATTTACTGATTTTTCTAAGATATTTACTGTACAATGCATAAAATAAAAAGTAAAATATCAGGTAGTTTTACTCTGCATTGGAATCAAATCACTAGGTTGAAATTATATCAAATCATTGTAGTCTTTGATTTTTTAAAATGTTAATGAGAAGTTTGATAGGCATTTTAGTACATATATATTTTAATTAATAAAAATGGGAGACATTTAATTAGTAGTTTATTTGATGGGCACATT
This sequence comes from Rhinopithecus roxellana, assembly GCF_007565055.1. Classification (NCBI taxonomy): domain Eukaryota; kingdom Metazoa; phylum Chordata; class Mammalia; order Primates; family Cercopithecidae; genus Rhinopithecus; species Rhinopithecus roxellana. The sequence goes on from NC_044552.1 coordinate 63,772,469, forward strand.
CTTTTAAAACATGAGATCCTTGAGGATAAAATAATTAGTAATATTTTGGGCACAAAGACAAAAAAATTTCATCCAATGAAATGTTATCAGAATTTTAAGATTACAGCTAAGAAAAATTACTAAACTACAGTGTTATAAAATGAGTATCATGAAACACTCATTTTAGCACAGCCAGTTAGATCAGTACCTGTGAAGGCCAGCAGTCCAATTTTCTGGGCAGCTTGAGCTCTCTTCTCAATGGGTAGGGATTCATTCATCAACACTTGACCAAGTACAACAATTTTTTCCTTATGAAAATAAGTCTCAGCTGAAGGGATTTGTTTTTCCTTCTTCTTAACAAAAAAGCCCTTAACAGTGGCACACCAGTATTTCTGGAGATGCCGACACAGCCCCGCAAAATACCCATACATGTTAACCCAAATTTGCCTACAAGAAAATCGGCTGTTAGCCATTGTGGAAAAAGGCCAATGGTCCTTCAGGTGCATCACTGGCAGTCACAGGAGTTCACAATCAAGAACTCTGGACTACATCACTTAGCAACACTGTGGAATGGAATATACAAACCAGGGAAAGCAATAGATGCCTAAATTCTTCAGCTTGTCATTGAAGGCCTTCTACTATTTAGACTAAATCAATTTTACTTTCATTTCTCTGGTGTACAAAACCTCAACTTAAACTTGTTTCCCCTAATGCACATACATCTCACTATTGTCTTTGAACCTTTGCTCAGGCAGGGTGTATTTGGAACTTGCCCATTCTAGTCTGATTATTCCAACATGTACTTTGCTTCTTTCCATCAATCTTTCATAGTATTGTTACCTCTTTTGCTTGTTTGCTACCCAAAGAGAGTTCTCTACATCATAGATTTATCTTATTTTGCTGAGAAAATAGAGCAATGAAAAGACACCTTGCATAACTCTTACCAGTGCATTCATCCACCTATCTGCATCTGCGGTACCCATAGACTCTGACTTTCCTCCTGTTACTATGGATACTCTCTCTGTGCAGTAGATGTCAATCAGCTCCTCTCACCTCAAGAATGTTGCTCTACAGTTCTTCTCTTATCTTGGTAATTTTTCCATCTCAACTGGACCCTTTGCATTATCAACAAACACGCTATACTTTTTTTCTCATTACAGAAAGAAAACTCTCTTGACTTCATTTGCTTTCTCCCCGCAGCGACTGCACATTCACTTCCCCGCTCTCCTTTACAGTATAGCTCTTTAAAGAGCTGCTATACTCCCCATCTCCAGTCTTCCTCATTCTTTCTTGGATGAATTCCAAACAAGATTTCAACCCCATGACTCCACTGACATTGCCTGTTACGGTCATTGAATTGTCAGTCTTTGACATTTGACACTCCTTTCTCTCCGAAACACATTTCACCCAGCTTCTAAGATATCACACCCCTAATTTTTCTCCTCCTGGCCACTCATCATTTTCCTTTACTGGTTCCTCTTCTTCTTTATGACCTCTAAATATTGGAGGCCCCAAGGTTCATCAGTCTTTGTATGTGTTCTTTTTTTTTTTTCTTTTGAGACAAGGCTCTCTGTGTCCCCCAGGCTGGAGTGCAGTGGCATGATCTTGGCCCACTGTAGCCTCGACCTCATGGGCTCAGGTGATCCCCCTACCTCAGCCTTCTGAGTATCTGGGAACCACAGGTGCACACCACCATGACCAGCTAATTTTTCTGTAGAGATGAGGTTTTGCCATGTTGCCCAGGCTGGTCTTGAACTCCTGGGCTCAAACAATCCACCCACCTAGGCTTCCTAAATGCTGGGATTACAGGCATGCCACCATGCCCGGCCCTTTTTCTTTATCTATACTTCCTAGATAAGATAAACCAGTTTATGGCTTTAACTAGTTACCCATATGCTGAAGACTCCCAATTATATATATTATGTATATATTATATTAATTATATGTATATATAATTTTTTTTGAGACATGTTGCCCTGTTTCCCAGGCTGGAGTGCAGTGGCCCAATCATAGCTCATTGTGGCCTTGATCTCCTAGGCTCAAGTGATCCTCCTGCCTCAACTTCCTGAGTAATAGGGACAATAGGCCACCACACGTGGCAAGTTTTTAAATTTTTTTTTTTAAGAAATGGGGGTCTCACTATGTTGTCCAGTCTGTTTTGAACTCCTAGCTTCAAGCAATCCTCCCACCTTGGCCTCCCAAAGTGCTGTGATTACAGGCATGAGCCACTACGCCTGCTCCAATTTTATATCTTTAACTGGATTTCTCACCTGCACTCCAGACTCATATTCAGTCATAAGCTTGATATCCCCATTTGAGTGTCCAAGACGCTTTTCAGTTTTAACATATCCAAAACTGAGTTCCAGGTCTTCCTCCCTAGACCTGCTGCTTCTCAGTTTCTGTATCTTGGAAGATGGTATTACATCCTCCTAGTTGTTCAGATAAAAAATTCTAGATTCATCATTGGCTTCTATCTATCTAACATCTCATTTTCAACTTATCAACGAATGTATTGGCTCTACTTTAAAACATATCCCAAATTTGAGACAGTCTACAGAATATACCTGCATATGCTCTTCAAATATATTAATGTGTGAAGGCTTAAAAAATTGGGGTTACTCTGCTACATTAAAAGAACCTGAGAGACATGACAACTAAAATAAAAATGTAGGCCGGGTGCAGTGGCTCTCACCTATAATCCCAGCACTTTGGGAGGCCAAGGCAGGGGGACCATCATCTGAGGTCAGGAGTTCGAGACCAGCCTGGTCAATATAGTGAAACCCCTTTTCTACTAAAAATAGCCAGGCGTGGTGGTGCATACCTATAATCCCAGCTACTCAGGAGGCTGAGGCAGGAGAATCACTTGAACCTGGGAGGCAGATGTTGCAGTGAGCTGAGATCTGGCCATTGCACTCCAACCTGGGTGACAAGAGTGAAACTCCATCCTCAAAAAATAAAAAATAAAAAAAAAAATGGCTGGGTGTGGTGGCTCATGACTGTAATCCCAGCACTTTGGAAGGCTGAGGTGGGCAGATCATCTGAGGTCAGGAGTTCAAGAACAGCCTGACCAACATGGCGAAACCCCATCTCTACTAAAAATACACAATTAGCCGGGCGTGGTGGCGCATGCCTGTAATTCCAGCTACTCAGGAGGCTGAGGCAGGAGAATCGCTTGAACCCAGGAGGCGGAGGTTGCGGTGAGCCGGGATTGTGCCATTGCACTCCAGCCTGGGCAACAAGAGTGAAACTCCGTCTTGAAAAATAAGTAAATAAACAAAAGTAAAAATGTAATCGCTGCTTGGATTCTGTACATAAATACGTGTGTATGTGTCTGTGTGTGTGTGTTTGTGTGTGTGTGTATGCTGTAAAGGGTATTACTGGGACAATTCGGAAAAACAGACCTTCCTTGTCCAATAAGGTAGGCACACATGGCTGAGTATTTGAAATGTGACTAGTCTCAATTGAGATGTACTGTAAGTGCAACATGCACCCTGGACTTTGAAGACTTTGTAGGAAAAAATTTAAAATATTTCAATAATTTTTATATCGATCATATTTTGAAATATTTTATATTAGGTTAAATAAAATATATTATTACAGTTAATATCCTCTGTTCTTTTTTCTTTGTCTTAAGTGTGGGTACTAGAAAATCCAAAGCACCAAGCGTGGCCTCTTTTCAAGGCTTTTGTACTTATTGTTGTGCAAGGGAGAAAACAATTTCTTTTTTTCCCCTTTTTGGGTTTTTAGTTGAGACACTGTCCTGAAAATAAAAGTCAGATTAACAAAGAAAAATAAATGGAAGTTTATTAATGTGTGTCGTACCCAACGCACAGGAGAGACTTCAGTTCAAAAGTATTTCTCTCTCTAAGCAGTGGCTTAAGGGCTTTGCTTAAATAGTATTTTAACAAAGAGCCACAATCCTATCTAGTGACAAGACAAAGACAACACCATCTTCAGGCTTCCAAAAGGTGAGAAAATGCGGGAAGGTGGCCGGGCGCGGTGGCTCAAGCCTGTAATCCCAGCACTTTGGGAGGCCGAGACGGGCGGATCACGAGGTCAGGAGATCGAGACCATCCTGGCTAACACGGTGAAACCCCGTCTCTACTAAAAAAAAAATACAAAAAATTAGCCGGGCGAGATGGCGGGCGCCTGTAGTCCCAGCTACTCGGGAGGCTGAGGCGAGAGAATGGCGTAAACCCGGGAGGCGGAGCTTGCAGTGAGCTGAGATCCGGCCACTGCACTCCAGCCTGGGCGACAGAGCGAGACTCCGTCTCAAAAAAAAAAAAAAAAAAAAAAAAAAAGAAAATGCGGGAAGGTAAATTGATGGGAAGAGTGAAGTCTATTCCCGGGTCCTCTGGCAGTGCTGTCTCTGAGCTTTGGTTACGAGCTGACCAAGGCAGAAAGGAGACTGTTTTAACCTCTTCACTATAATCTCCAGCATTTTAGGGAGGAATATTTTAGTTGCCTCCAGTTGCCTCTGCCTCTAATGTTCTTCCCAGAGATAATACATGTGACTCATCCCAATAGCTCCTCAGATCATTCCTCAAATGTAATTTTCTGTGAGGCCTTTGCACTCCTTTTTTTTTTTTTTTTTTTTTTTTTTTTTGAGACGGGGTCTTGCTATGTCACCCAGGCTAGACTGCGGTGGCACAATCATAGCTCACTGCAGCCTCAAACTCCTGGGCTCAAGCAGTCCTCCCGCTCCAGCCTCCCAAGTAGTTGGGACCACTGGTACACACCACCACGTCCGGCTAGTTTTTAAAATTTTTGTAGAGATGGGAGTTTCAGTATGCTGTGTAGGCTGGTCTTGATTTACTGGCTTCAAGGGATCCTCAGCCTTGGCCTCCCAAAGTGCTGGAATTACAGGTGTGAACCACTGTGCCCGGCCTCCGACCACTCTCTTTAAACCTGTGATCTTTGCTTTCTCCCTGTGTCTCTCTTCACCCCACTTTGTGCAATCATTTTTCCCCTTCTCTGCTTTGCTGTCTTCCCTTGCCAGGATATAAGGCCTGGGAGTTCAGGGATTGTTATTTCTTTTGTTTTTCTCCATTACTCTATCTCCAGTGCCAAGAACAGTCCTTGGCATACACCTTGTTCAGAGTAAGTAAGCAACAAATACTTGTTGAATGCGTGAGAAGTTAGAGATCTAATTTTTAGCAAACAATTATTATTCCTTGAACAAGGTGTACTTAGGACTGCCTCAAAATCAAAAGATAATATTTGTTTACTAAGAGGTACTGTCTCCAGGAAAGGTCAGGGATAAAAATATTTTATTTGAATTTTTCTGATACAGCAAGAAGTACTGGCATTTTTCAGTGAACTAAGGTTTACAATTTTACTTTATAATTTTGTAAAGTAACTAAGGCAATTTAGTTAAACAGTATAGTAGCAAACCTTATAGAGGAAAATGTTTTTACCACTGACTCAGTAAAAGCAGTCACTGGTATTTAATGAGTCACGTGGTAAATACTGTCAGAGTTGAAAGTCAGGGGCTCCTTTGTGATGATGCTGGTGGGGTCTGAGTGGGAACAGAACATACACAACTCAGTGAAGGCACTTTTTTTTTCCCCCGAGACAGAATCTCACTCTGTTGCCCAGGCTGGAGTGCAGTGGCACGATCTTGGCGTGAGCCGCCGTGCCTGTTTGCCCTCAAGGAGCTCATAGTCTCTGCTCATAGATACCACAACAGTGAAACTTAGCTGTCCAATTAGTTTTACAACAAATTTGAGATTTATTATCTCTATTTAGAGATAAATGAATTTCAAATTTAAAATGAAATCACCAGCTGTGGTGGCTCATGCCTGTAATCCCAGCACTTTGGGTGGTCGAGGCAGGCAGATCACCTGAGGTTGGGAGTTCGAGACCAGCTGATCAACATGCAGAAACCCCACCTCTACTAAAAATACAAAATTAGCTGGGCATGGTGGCACATACCTGCAATCCCAGCTACTTGGGAGGCTGAGGCAGAAGAATCGCTTGAACTCAGGAGGTGGAGGCTGTAGTGAGCCAAGGTCGCACCATTGCACTCCAGCCTGGGCAACAAGAGCAAAACTCTCTCTCAAAATAGATAAATAAATAAATAAAATAAAATCAAGGTGAAAATGAGGTGCAGTGTGTTCCATAAATACCAACTCAGAAAGGGCATATGAAAAAAAAAATCAGACTCTGCACATGATGCTAGTAATTCAAAAATAATTTTTATTTTAACTTACATGACTGAAAGATCAATGAATACAAATGCCACAAAACTGAAAGCACCTCCTCAACCGAACATAAAATACAGAAGTGAATACAAAAGATCTGAAATTAATTACTCATGCAATAGTCAAAAAATAAAAATAAAAAAATGACAAACCAAACACAAAATCCTGTAACATCTGTGTTTGATTTTCTATAAAAAGAAGCATTTCAACCATTTAACATAAACTATAGACTATACATACTAACTACAGCCTGTACAATGTACCTTTAAAGTGAAGGATATATGAATATATATAATATTTATAAATATACAGATATATACATTATAACTTCACAGTTGAAAGAACTATTTGCCAGAAGCCTGGCAAACAATTTGCACTTTGAAATGAAATGAGTCCTTTTTAAAAGTCTTGCTAAAATGTAAATATTTAAAATGACATCTAAATGATACAAACACACCCATAGTAGTTAGTTGATATCCCACAGTTTAAATTACACTCATATATATTGTTTTGATACCTTGGCATACCTCACCTTGTATACTCTTTAGAGGAAGAAAAGATATTTTAATAAGAGCTACTGAATGGTCTTGTACTTTGCTTAATGAACGCAATGCGTCTCTGATACTGAAGCAATAATGGGACCTGATGTTTGAACTATTTGGCCAGGGAATCCTACCAGTGAGTGATTTCCCTGGGGGCTGTAACCACCCCTCAGGATGTCCTCCTTCTTTGTAATCCCATGGTCATTTTTACAGAAGGAGGGACCACTTTAAATAAAAGGAGTTTAAATTTAAACTCCTACTCCATTAGGATTTCTCCGACTTCTAGGTTCCTCCACCTCAAAGAGCATCACAGGTTTGTGAATCTACAGCTTTTGGTTTTGATTTGTCTGAGCAGCAAAATACCCCTATGGTAAGAATATCATAAAAAATGGCTCTCATTAATTAAAAAAAAAAAGCGTAAGTTTTGAGTTTTTTGTTTGTTTTTAAGTGTATAGGTATAATCTTAAGGTAGTTCTTAGTCATGTACTTATCTTTTTTCCATAATGGAAACATGATTTTGGAATTTTCAGGATGGGGGAAAAGAAGCAAAATAAATTGTGGGAGTTTTTTCTTTCTTTCTTTCTTTTTTTTGAGACTGGCTCTCATTCCTCTGTCACATGGGCTGGAGTGCCATGGTGCAATCTCAGCTTACTGCAACCTCTGCCTCAAGCGTTCCTCCCACCTCAGACTCCAGAATAGCTGGGAGCACATAAAATTAAAACATCTGAACTCTCACAATGGGTTATTTTTGCCAGGTTCTGCAGGAAAACTTTTATTTGAAGAGATTCTTTTTTGTGCTTTGTATTGAAAGTAAAGTTAGGTAGCTAAGGGGACCACTCAACCCTGAGAACACGACAGAGAAAAACTGCAAGGCATATGATGTTTATCGAAGTATCACATGACTATTTCAAGCTTATAAACTTGCAAAAAAGTACAAAGATGGCTATTTTAAAATTTCATAAATATTAAGATAAGATGGACTCTTGCACTGAGTATTATCAGACACAATTGACGATGTAATCTATTGAATTATACCATAGCCCTATCCTATGTTGGCCAAAGGAAAAGTAGATACTGTGAAATGAGACTCTGAATTCTTTCTATAACATATTTTTGTTGTTGTTGTTTTGTTTTTTGAGACAGGGTTTTGCTCTGTCACCCAGTCTGGAGTGCAGTGGTACAATTATGGCTCACTGCAGCCTCAATCTTCTGGGCTCAAGCAATCCTCCCCTCTTAGCCTCCCAAGTAGCTAGGACTACAGGTGCACGCCACCATGCCTGACTAATCAAACAATCTTTTTTTGTAGCGACAGGGCCTTGCTATGTTGCCCAGGTTGGTCTTGAACCGACTGGGCTTAAGCAATTCTCCTGCCTTGAGCTCCCAAAGTGCTGGGATTACAGGCATGAGCCATTGCACCCAGCCTACATTTTTATTTTAGTTTTCATGTCTCTCAGGCTCTAAACAATTTCCAGGCAAAACCACAGCACCATCTTGATGAAAAGGGTCAGATATTAAGACAGCTGTTAGGCAGTTAACCTGTAATTAAAAGGCTGTGGCAACTTCAGTTCCATGACGACCTCCGACTTTGACACAGTCTCGAGGAAATTTGTCCAATTGTTCATATGCCAGCCGCCCATCTTCTCCTAAATATAGAACATTAAACATGAATACCAATTCAAACTTAACATTTTTATTCATTACTCAAAGTAACATAGTGCCAATTGTTTAGGTATGGACTGCTATAATATCCTTTGTTAACTTTTGGTAAGAAAAAGTTATCTTTTGTTATTCCTAATTATGTCATTGTTTTCCAGGTAATGCTTAGAACAACCAAGAACTTTTGAGCTAATTAATGCCAGAGACCAAAAGAATGCCAGGGTATGAAACAGAGTAGAAGTCTCATGGCCATTTCATATTGATGATTTCACATAATAGATTTATTTCAGAGCAATTGTATGGATTATATTTTAAGTACATTAGGGATTTCAGTATGGCTGATCCTTTACTTTAACACATTGAACTTTTACATAACTTTTACTTGTATACATTATATATTGATACATCTAAATGATCATTGGTAAAATCAATCTTAGGCTTTCAAACTTCAGCTAAAAATTACTCTTTACTATGTAAACATACAGAGATGCCGTCTACCAGCTACCAGCTAGTTCATTTTGCCTGTAGCACCACCTTGAACAGTTAAGATGCATTTGCAAATAATTTTAATGTTTTATTTTCCTACTTTAAAAAATGATTAGAAAATGAGAAAATAAAATACAAAGACAAGTGATAAGAAACAGGCTTTCATAAATGTAACACAAGTGAGACAAAGATGAAAATAGTTGTGCTTAATCAGAAGTTCATCTGGGCGTGGTAGCTCATGCCTGTAATCCCAGAACTTTGGGAAGCCAAGGTGAGTGGATCACTTGAGGTCACGAGTTTGAGACCAGCCTGATCAACACAGTGAAACCCCATCTCTACCAAAAAATGCAAAAAAAAAGTTAGCTGGGTGTGGTGGAGTTCGCCTGTAGTCCCAGCTACTTGGGAGGCTGAGGCAGGAGAATCGCTTGAACTCGGGGGCAGAAGTTGCAATGAGATGAGATTGCATCATTGCACTCCAGCCTGGGTGATAGAGCGAGACTCCATCTCAAAAAAAGAAAAAAAAGTTCACTGTGAAGGAAAACAAAAGTAAAAAAAAGATTCAGAAAATGTTGGAATTATATTGACATGAGGGGGTTTTAGAAAAGGAGTGTTAATTATTGTAATTATGGATTTTATAATACATTAGAGTCTCTCGAAACAGAAACATTTCAGTAAAGCGAAAGTCTGGTTAGGGTTTTTCCCCCCATACATTTAAGTTTTTCAGGAACACCTTAGATACAAAAACAGATATCTGCCTATATTTAAAAGAACCTTGCAGAGTGAGCTTTTCTATAGGCAAAAGGCTGCCTTTTTTTTTTTTTGAGATGGAGTCTCACTCTGTTGCCCAGGCTGGAGTGCAATGGCGCTATCTTGGTTCACTGTAACCTCCACCTTCAGGTTCAAGCGATTCTCCTGCCTCAGCCTCCCGAGTAACTGGGATTACAGGCGCCCACCACCACGCCTGGCTAATTTTTGTATTTTTAGTAAAGACGGGGTTTCACCATGTTGGTCAGGCTGGTCTCAAACTCCTGACCTCAGATGATCTGCCCTCCTTGGCCTCCCAGAGTGCTGGGATTACAGGCGTGAGCTACTGTACCTGGCCATCTCTTATTAAGATTTTTTTTTTTTTTTTTTTTTTTTTTGAGACGGAGTCTCGCTCTGTCGCCCGGGGTTGGAGTGCAGTGGCTAGATCTCAGCTCACTGCAAGCTCCGCCTCCCGGGTTTACGCCATTCTCCTGCCTCAGCCTCCCGAGTAGCTGGGACCACAGGCGCCCGCCACCTCGCCCGGCTAGTTTTTTTGTATTTTTTAGTAGAGACGGGGTTTCACCGTGTTAGCCAGGATGGTCTCGATCTCCTGACCTCGTGATCCGCCCGTCTCGGCCTCCCAAAGTGCTGGGATTACAGGCTTGAGCCACCGCGCCCGGCCAAGAGATTTTTTTTTTTAAACAGTCTTTGCATGCCTTGACTTTTCAGAGGCAATGCTCCATTTTTTCTAGTTTGGTAGTTTTCAAATTTTTATTACTTTGGAGTAGAACCCTTTACTGGAAACACAATGCTGATATGCAAAACCCTGATATATTAAATAGATTAAACACAGGACCTTTCCAGTTGATGGCAGGAGAAGATGGAGCAACAGAGGGCCTGAGTTAGGCTCGTTCACGTGCTCCCTCCTTGCCCACTCACACACACCCCGCTATGGATGCCTCAGCTAACAAATGCGACTTTAAGAACCACGTCTGCTAGGCCAGTTCCTAGTTTGCTCATGAAGAGATTTTAGTTTAGAGGTGTTATGTTCTACTCCTAGAGTCCCACAGGGTACAGTGGCCTAGAGTGGCAAGATTCCATCTTGGTGCCTGACTAGGTCTGGGTGCCGATAGGCAAGTTATACAACCTCAGCCTGCTTTCTGTAAAATGGAACTAATTGCACTTCTGCCTTTATGGACTAGTTTTGAGTACTAAATGAGTTAACCCATGCAGATCCCTCAAAACAGTGCCTGGCCTGGAGCAAGTCCTCTATGGGTGTTACCCAATATTACTACAGTGACATGAGTAGGGTGGGTATCTCACTCTTATTCAGTTTTCAGTGTCTTGATCTGCTCTGCTGCTAGTCATTTTTTTTTTTTTTTTTTAGCTAGAGCTAGAGGTAGAGTGTGGTGACACAATCACAGCTCGCTATAGCTTCGACCTCCTAGGCTCAAGTGATCCTCCCCCCACCTAGCTTCCTGAGTAGCTGGGACTACAGGCTCATGCCACCATGCCTGGCTACTTGAAAAAAATGTTTTTGGTAGACCTACTCTTGCTATGTTGCCCAGGCTGGTCTCAAACTCCTGGTCTCAGCCAGTGCAGTGGCTATGCCTTTAATCCTAGCACTTTGGAAGGCGGAGGTGGGAGTATCTCTTGAGGCCAGAAGTTTGAGACCAGCCTGGGCAACATGGCAAAACCCCATCTCTATCAAATTGAAAAATATATATTTTTAAAAAAGAGTAAAATTGTTTAAAAACAAAACAAAACAACCCAGAAAACAAGAAAGAACTCATGGCCTCAAGCAATCCTTCTACTTTGGCCTCCCAAATTGCTGGGATTACAGGGATGAGCTCCCACACCCAGCTCTGGCTAATTGTATTAATTTTTATTTTGTAGAGATGGGGTTTTGCTATGTTGATCAGGCTGGTCTTGAACTCCTGTCCTCTCACACTCAAGCAATCCTCCTGTGTTGGCCTTCCAAAGTGCTGGGATTACAGGTATCAGCCACTGCAGCTGGCCCTCTGCCAATCCTTTAACTGCCTTGTGAAGTGGGCAGAGTGTTGGAGGGGAGAGAGCCCCAGCTTTGGGGAGTCAGGGAGTACGGTTCTAAGCAGGTCTGAGGTCCAGCTGGGACACAATGAAATGGCCATCGTCATGGTGAAAACTGTTCTGTCCAACATAGTGGCCACCAACCACATTTAAATCTAAATGGTAATTACAGATGGTCCCTGACTGACAATGGCTTAGACTTATGATTCTTCGACTACAATGGTGCAAAAGCTGCATGCATTCAGTAGAAACCATACTTTTTTAGCATGGTATTCAATACAATCCATGAGATATTCAACACTTTATTATAAAATATGCTTTGTGTTAGATGATTTTGCCCAACTGTAGGCTAATGTAAGTGTTCTGAGCATGTTTAAGGTAGGCTAGGCTATGATGTTCTATAGGTAAGATGTATTAAGTGCATTTTTGACTTAACAGTATTTTCAACTTACAATGGGTTTATTGGGATGTAACCCCACTGTAAGTCAAGGAGTAGCTGTCCTCAAAATTGAGTAAACTTAAAACTTCAGTTCCTCAATCATGGTGGTGAAGGTGAACAGCTCAACAGCCATTTAGGATGACTGCTGTCATACTGGACAGTGCGCATATAGAACAATCCCTTCACAATGGAGGGATCTACCGGACAGCTGTAGGTTAAAATATCGAAATCATTCCATACTGGTTGGTAAATAGTTGCAGCCCTGAGTCCTTTAAGTGCCCACAATGACCTTCTGCCCTTTGTCATAGGGCATTTTATCAATTCCTATTGAAAATACTATTTTCACTATACTAATTCAGTCATTTGTGTGAGAGAAAAATGTGCCAGTATTTGTATATTAGGGTCAAAGAAGATTCATAATATTGAGTTCAGGGGGTTCTCAAACTTTGTATTAGAATCACCTGGGAGGCTTTAAAAAATCCTGATGCCAAGGAACACTTAGACCAATGAAAGCAGAATCTTTGGGAGTAGATTGTTTAAGCTTCCCTGGTGAATGTGCAGTTAGTGTTGAGCACTGCACACTGGTGATGTGAGAGGGCCCAGGGCTGATGCGAGCAGTGTGCACGAAGAGCTAAGGTGAAGCAGGTACGGTGATGGCTTCTGGAGATACTGCTGTTCGCAAAGCTCCAGTGAGTCCCGGGGCACATTCTGTTGGGATCAACTTCCTTAGATTACACAGGAAATAGAAGCTTCGTTGGCTATGCTTTATAAGTGCCTGGCTTACCTTCATGGTTATTTTAGAATACGAAGGGATAAAGGAGTTTAAACTAATAATACCTGGGTACATTTTTAGAGAATTAAACAATTTCTATGCCTAATACAGCCATAAGGAATAACTTTTATCCTTTAAACAAATATATACTGGCTAAGATTTCTGTGGAAGATATAACATATTCAATAGCAGAATGATGTCTTGTTAAACGCATAATTGTAAGAAAGAGGGCCTAACAATAAATGGGATTTTCACAGTGATTATAAATGCCATGAGATTCTTCTTCATGTTGTTAAGTTACTATTACTAAACAAGGGTGGTTTTTTTCTAAGCTGCATTATTGATTGGATTATGTCTGAGGATTTCTGGGAGCATAGTTTTTTGGGTTTTTTTTGAGACAGAGTGTTGCTCCTGTTGCCCAGGCTGGAGTGCAACGGCGTGATCTCGGCTCACAGCAACCTCTGCCTCCCAGGTTCAAGCGATTCTCCTGCCTCAGCTTCCCTAGTAGCTGGGATTACAGGCATGCACCACCACACCCGGCTAATTTTGTATTTTTAGTAGAGACGGGGTTTCTCCATGTTGGTCAGGCTGGTATTGAACTCCCGACCTCAGGTGATCTGCCCACCTCGGCCTCCCAAAGTGCTGGGATTACAGGCATGAGCCACCACACCCGGCTCTAGGAGCATAGTTTTTACACTTTTAAGAGTGTGTTGTTGAGTAAAATTATTTATAATGATTGTTTATACTTTTTTTTTGAGAGGGAGTCTTGCTCTGTCACCCAGGCTGGAGTACAGTGGCATGATCTCAGCTCATTGCAACCTCTGTCTCCTGGGTTCAAGTGATTCTCCTACCTCAGCTTCCCAAGTAGCTGGGACTACAGGTGCACCCCACCATGCCTGGCTAATTTTTGTATTTTTAGTAGAGACACGGTTTCACCATGTTGGCCAGGCTGGTCTCGAACTCTTGACCTCAAGTGATCCACTCACTTTGGCCTCCCAAAGTGCTGGGATTACAGGCGTGAGCCACCAAGCCCAGTTATTTATACTTTTTAATTCAGAATTAAGAAAGGCTTTCCCTTCCCTCCCAAATCCCCAAAAAAGAATAAATGTATAATGCCTGCTAGGCATGAATCTTCATAAAATAAAGTGAAGAGGAAGGGTTCTCTGGATATTTCAGAATAAAATAAGTACTCCAATTATTTTCTTAGATATCAGGGTTCAGATGGGCAGAGGCTACAGGGCAGTCAGAGATTAACCTGGAAGTCAGGGTGAGGTTGAGATACCTGGGGCTTTACAGCATTCCCTGGGATGCATCTCTGGTACCTCATCCAATTTCTGTCCTCCAGGGAGTGTCAACCCCACCCTGGCAACCCAGCCTGGATTCCTATTGCCTCTGCTTTATGGTTTGACTTCTGTGTTCTTGATTCCAAATAGTATACAGACTGATCAATCCATATAGAAAGGCTCCAGAGAATATACTTCACTCTCAGCATCCAGACAGAACAAGGAGTTGGGGTGAGATGGACATTGATCAGTTCTTCATACTCTGTGTGAGAAGACAGCCTACAGCAGGGAAACTGCTAAGACAGGGTACATGAAACTTCTCCTTACTGGAGAAGGGAGCATCTCAAAGGGAACATCCCTTTGAGAGTGCCAGAAGCACACAATCATGTAAACAACAACAACAACAATAAAACTCACCCAGAGACAAGAGGGTTTCGGAGGCTACATTTCTGATTTCTTCAGTATCAGACTGACACAATGTCACCAACATTTTAATGCTTTCAGTAGCCTATGGGGGAAAAATAGGTTACATCGTGTTTTGACATTTAGGTCCAGAGTTCCACGAGACTTGACACTTAACAACTGGTGGGAACTTCAGCCTCACTTTGTTGCCCAGGTTGGAGTGCAATGGAGCGATCATAGCTCACTGCAGCCTTGACCTCCTGGGCTCAAGCAATTCTCCTGCCTCAGCCTCCTGAGTAGCCAAGACTGATTTCTAATTTTTAATCTTCGGTAGAGATGAGATCTCACTATCTTGCCCAGGCTAGTCTCAAACTCCTGGGCTCAAGCAATTCTTCTGCCTTGGCCTCCTAAAGTGGTGGGATTACAGGTGTAAGCCACTGTGCCTGGCCATCTTACCTACGGGTTTTTACTTACCTAAAAATCATCTTACCTATGGGGTCAAACCTAGCTGAGTGTCTGAATCCCTTAAAAGTAATACTCCTGGGTGCCACTCTGGATGCACTGTATCGGAATTTCCTGGGATGGGGCCCAGAGTTCTTACTTTCAGGAATTCTGATGAGCAGTTAAATTCCTCATTCCACAGTAGACTTCTAGTCTAGAGGAGTGAAGTCACTAGCTTGCTTTTCCAGAATAGAATCCATTTTCCCTGGTTCTTTCCACTGAATCTCACTGATTCCAAAATGGCTCTAATTTAAAAATTCTTACTATTTAGTTTATATGCTAAAACAGAGGAGGAGGTAAAGGCCATTAATGACAATTCTTCTATTTGTTTGTTCCACAAATATTTATTGAGCACTCCATGAACCAGACTATTCATAAAGCATGAGAGAGTCCACAGTGAATCAGACATGGTTCTGGTCCTCAAGAATTTACAGTCTAGTGGATTTAGAGTAAATCCATACAGATCACTGTATCCTTATGTCTTTATTTGTCTGTATCACAGACATCCATCACTGATATGTCACTGGATATCAGGAGAGCACCCAAATAGTAATCACTGTGGGTTTTCTTTTTGGGTACCTGAAGGCAATTTTTTTTTAACCAAGTAACAAGGAAGTCAAAATTTCCTACAGTTTTTTTTTTTTTTTTTTTTTTTTTTGAGACAGAGTTTCATTCAGTAACCCAGGCTGGAGTACAGCAGCGTGATCTTGACTCACTGCAACTTCTGTCTCCTGGGTTCAAGCAATTCCCCTGCCTCAGCCTCCTGAGTAGCTGGGATTACAAGAGTGCGCCACCACGCCTGGCTGATTTTTGTATTTTTAGTAAGGATGAGGTTTCACCATGTTGTCCAGGCTGGTCTCAAACTCCTGACCTCAGGTGATCTACCGGCCTCAGCCTCCCAAAGTGCTGGGATTACAGACGTGAGCCACCATGCCTGGCCCTAGAGCTGGTTTTGATCACAGGCCGTTAACTTTTTCTTTTGAGGTATTAATCCCTTTCTTTATCAGGCCTGCAGGTCCCTGCCTCTTTTCCAAGATTTTGGCAAGTTCTAAGGTGTGGCCTTCTCTCATTCTTTTCTCAAGACTGATTTGTCTTATTTTTTTGTGATGAAGGTAGGTCAAACATTACATCTTGCCTATTGAAAGGGAAACTTCCATGTCAGGAGTTCTCAGTCTTTTCGTACTTGTTTACATTCTAGCTCTCTCCCTGCTCACGACACCTTATGACAATCAAAACTGGTTCTCTGCTTAATAAAAAGAGCTTGTGGGAAAGGATCTGGGAATTCAGTGGCATACTGAATTTTAGTACTTCTTTTCAAATCTTATTTGTTCCTGCTTTTTGTTGTTCACAATAAAAATGAGTGAAATCACCATATATCTCATCTCCCTTTTAAGATATACTTTCCTTTTCTCTCTCTCTCTCTTTTTTTTTTTTTTTTTTTTTTTTTTGAGACAGATTCTGGCTCTGCCACCCAGGCTGGAGTGCAATGGCACAATCTTGGCTCACTGCAACCTCTGCCTCCTGGGTTCAAGCAATCCTCCCACCTCAGCTTCCTGAGTAGCTGGGATTGCAGGCACCTGCCACCATGCCTGGCTAATTTTTGTAGAGACGGGGTTTCACCATGTTGGCCAGGTTGGTCTCAAACTCCTGACCTCAGGTGATCCACCGGCCTCGGCCTCCCAAAATGCTGGGATTACAGGTGTGAGCCACCGTGCCAGCCAATATGACATACTTTTCTAATGCTGACCTAAAGGCAAACTGGTTCCCTTGGGCTAGTGCAAACCATGATTGCTTTCTGCCACTTATTGACTAACAAAACAAAGTCACATGTAATTACTGTTTAAGGGAGAAAAATACTAAAACTAACATACAGTGCAAAGGAGACAAGAAATACTGCTAAAAATGTACTTTCAACCATGAAAGAAAAGCTGTTATATACACTCGGCTTAGCCTGGCTCCAAGCTGAGTTGCCAGGGGAGTTCCAAGGCTGGGCTTTACCTCAAGGATTTTCAGGGCCAGGCAAGCTGCTTTCTGGAGCTGGAGGTTTGTCTTTGTTAGTGCTTCACAGTAATAGAGCAAGGCCTGAAAGAGAAGGAGGGATCTCGTGAAGGCATTTTGGTTTGTTTGTAGTTTAAGAGGTATACCTCATTCTCACTCTCTGAGATAAACTATAGCATATAACCTACACATTTTGCACTACCTTCAGAGCAAGAAAAAAAAAGTCATTGAAATTCATGTTAATTAAAAGAGTCGTTTATTCAATAAATTGATCCCTCATGTTCTCCTAGATCTACTATGACTCTAGGAGAACATGAGGGATCAATTTACTGAGTAACATAATCATGGTGGGCTATTATTGGCCACCTAAAGGTAATTTTTTTAACCAAGTAATGAGGAAGGCAAAATTTCTCAGAGCTGTTTTTGATCCCAGATCATTAACTTTTTCTTTTAAGGTGTTAATCCCTTTGTATATGTCACATCATAAAGGCCTGCAAGCTCCTGCCCCTTGTCCCATGTGTCATTCCAAGATTTGAAATATAAGGGATCAATTTATTAAATGAAATTGGGAGATAGAGAGTTATGGTTCTGGCTTTTAAGGAGCCTGTAGATATAGTAGAAATGCTAAGACTGTTAGAAGGAACTGAAGAGAAGAAATGTATTAGGTGCCATAAGAAATCTACAAGGTAAGTCAGTCACTTGAAGAAGAGACATTTTATGGAGGGGCAGGGTAAGTTTCACAAAAATGTTTGAACTGGAATGGAAATGATGGGTTAGATTTCAGTGGGGAAGTTGATTGAAAAAAAGATATTCAGGCAGAAATAAGGAAGACAGGAGGAGGCAGTACGTTCCAGTGAGGAGGGTGGTAATGTCAGTTTGAGATTTGCTGAGTTTGATACATGGCAAATAAATGCTCTGTATAAAAAAAATCTGCATAAAAGTACATTGTCTTTTTTTTTTTTTGAGACCGAGTCTCGCTCTGTGGCCCAGGTTGGAGTGCAGTGGCATGATCTTGGCTCAATGCAACCTCCGTCTCCCGGGTTCAAGCGATTCTCCTATCTCAGCCTCCTAAGTAGCTGGGATTACAGGTGCCCGCCACCACACCCAGTTAATTTTTTTGTTTTGCTTTGTTTTGTTTTTTTAGTAGAGACAAGATTTTGCCATATTGGCCAGGCTGGTCTTGAATTCCTGACCTTGTGATCCACCCGTCTTGGCCTCCCAAAGTGTTGGGATTACAGGCGTAAGCCACTGCACCCAGCCAACTGTCTTATTTTTACCAAGCTAATTTCTTCCTATATGGTTGATAAAATGTGTAGTACTTAACATTAATTCAAACGAATAAGAATCACTATATGTCATATTGGTTCATAGGAAACTTAATTACTCTTGAAGAGAATTGAGGGTGGAAAGAGAGGACTAACTTTTGATTTTGTTGGGCTATATTGTGCATTTCTTGCTATTTGTCTGAATTACTTTTATTTTTTATTTTTATTTATTTATTTATGTTTTGAGATGGAGTTTTACTCTTGTTGCCCAGGCTGGAGTGAAATGGCGCAATCTTGGCTCACTGCAACCTCCGCCTCCTGGGTTCAAGCGATTCTCCTGCCTCAGCCTCCCTAGTAGCTGGGATTACAGGCGGATGCCACGATGCCCAGCTAATTTTTGTATTTTTAGTAAAGACAGGGTTTCACCATGTTGGTCAAGCTGGTTGTGAACTCCTGACCTCAGGTGATCCACCCACCTGGGCCTCCCAAAGTGCTGGGATTACAGACGTGAGCCACCGCGCCCAGTTTACTTTCATTTTTAAAAGCATAACTCAAGTCAGATCACTATTCTAAAGGGTATCTGTTGAATCAATAAGTGGTATTGCTCTGCCATTTGTTTTTTTTTTTGAGACAGGGTTCTTGCTCTGTCACCCAGACTGGAGTACAGTGGCGTGATCACAGCTCACTACAGCCTTAACCTCCTGGGCTCAGGTGATCCTCCCACTTCAGCCTCCCAAGTAGCTGGTACTACAGATATGTGCCACCATGCCCCGCTTAATTGTTTTTTAATGTTTTTTTGTAGAAACGGGGTTTCGCCATGTTGCCTAGACTGGTCTCGAACTCCTGGGCCCAATTCATCCTCCTGCCTCAGCCTCCAAAAGTGCTGGAATTACAGGCATGAGCCACTGTGCCTGGGCTATATGATGATATTTCTTAGATTTATCCCTTTTCCATGGTCTCAGGTCTTGTTGGAGGTCTCAGTTTCCTACTGGGCCATTACCACAGCATTCTGCTCCCCGTGCCTAACAATGAGGGACCCCCTTCCTCCAGCATGCATTACGTCAGCATGGGCAGCCCCCCTCCCCTCCTTCTTCTTTGCCTAGCATCAAACTAGAACTCCTCACTATGGGCTTTTCAAGACCCTAAGCCAGGTGGCTCCCTACTCTCTCCCTAACTGCCCTCTTTTCCTGCCATACTCAATGTACCCAGGGGCTGTGAGCCCCCCTGCACCCCCCCCCCCCAGAGGATTCCCCATACTCTCCTCTCCTCTCTGACGGGCCTCATTTTTGATGACCTTTCAAATTTGTTCAAGGCCCAGGACCCATTTCATCAACCATTATGTGACTGATTCTGTTTTTTTTTCTCTCTGATTTCCTATAACTAATGTTTTCCTTGTTTCTTAAATTAACTGTCATTATTTATATGTATTTATATTTCTAAGTATTTATATTTCTAAATTTGTAAGTATTTATATTTCTAGTATGTACTTCAGCTACCTAACGTGATTTTGGGCAGGTTACTTAACTTCCCGTGCTTCAGTCTGCCAATCTGCAAAATGGTTGTAATAATAAGACCCACTGACAGGGGTTTGTGAACCTTCAGTGCTATTAACACACGTAAAGAATGGAAAACAAGGCCTGGCACAAAGTAAGCCCTCAATTAGTATAGCTATAATATTATTTTTATTCTCACATATATCTGTGTATTCATATATTTGTTTATAGGATAAAAATACCATAGTGACACCATTTATGTTGAAGCTTCTTAAGGATGAAGACCTTGGTTTTTTTGTTTGTTTGTTTTTTATTGCTTACTTAACTCCTTTAGCATCTGGAACGATAATCTGTCCTTAGTGAGACCCTAGATGAACCAGCCTGAAAGTGTCATCGACCACTTAATGACATGACTACTCATAAAATGCCACATTGTTCTGCTATAGTCACTGATAGTTGGGAGTAAACACATCCTGTCTTCTCAGTTTTTTTTTTTTTTTTTGAGACGAGTCTTGCTCTGTCACCTAGGCTGGAGTGCAGTGGCATGATCTCAGCTCACTGTAACCTCTTCTTCCTGGGTTCAAGCCATTCTCCTGCCTCAGCCTCCCCAGTAGCTGGGATTACAGGTACCCACCACCATGCCCAGCTAATTTTTGTATATTTTAGTAGAGACAAGGTTTCACCGTGTTGGCCAGACTGGTCTCAAACTTCTGACCTCGTGATCCACCTGTCTCAGCCTCCCAAAGTGCTGGGATTACAGGCGTGAGCCACTGCACATGGCCCCTGTTTTCTCAGTTTTATAGGACAACTTCATTTAAAAAAATTGAAAATATAATTTACATGCCATAATATTTAGACTTCAGCATGTATATTCAGTGGTTTTTAATATATTCACAAATCATCCCCATCATCTGATTTCAGAACATTTTCATTACCCCAGAAAGAAATCCTGTAACCATTAGTAGTCATTCCCAAGACCCTTTCTCTCTAGTCCCTGGTAAACACTAATCTACTCTCCATCTCTATGGATTTGCCTACTTTGGACATTTCATATAAATGAATTCACACAATATGTGCCCTTCTACGTCTTGTTCTTTCATTTGGCATATCTTCAAGGTTCATCTCGGTTGAAGGATGTATTAATATTGCATTTCTTTTTATGGCCAAAAACTATTCCATTATATGGCTAGACCACATTTTATTTATTCACCAGTTGATGAACCTTTAGATTGTTTCTACTTTTTGGTTATTATGAATAATGCTGCTATGAAGATCTGTGTACAAGGTTTTTGGTGTGGACATATGGTTTAACACTTTTTTCTTTCTTTTTTTTTTTTCTGAGAGAGTCTCTTTCGGTGGCCCAGGCTGGAGTACAATGGCACCATCTCAGCTCACCGCAACCTCCGCCTCCCGGGTTCAAGCCATATGCCCACCTCAGCCTCCTGAGTAGCTGGGATTACAGGCCCCTGCCACCACACCCAGCTAATTTTTGTATTTTTAGTAGAGATGGGGTTTCACCATATTGGCCAAGCTGGTCTCAAACTCCTGACCTCAGATGATCTGCCCT
This sequence comes from Rhinopithecus roxellana, assembly GCF_007565055.1. Lineage (NCBI taxonomy): Eukaryota > Metazoa > Chordata > Mammalia > Primates > Cercopithecidae > Rhinopithecus > Rhinopithecus roxellana. The sequence goes on from NC_044552.1 coordinate 63,793,848, forward strand.
CCTCAGCCTCCCAAAATTCTGGGATTATAGGCGTGAGCCACTGCGCCCGGCCAGTTTAACACTCTTTTTCTTTTTTGAGATGGAGTTTTGCTCTTGTTGCCCAGGCTGGAGTGCAATGGCACGATCTCAGCTCACTGCAACCTCTGCCTACCGGGTTCAAACGATTCTCCTGCCTCAGCCTCCCGAGTAGCTGGGATTACAGGCATGCTCTACCACGCCCAGCTAATTTTTTATATTTTCAGTAGAGACGGGGTTTCTCCATATTGGTCAGGCTGGTCTCAAACTCCCGACCTCAGGTGATTCGCCCGCCTCGGCCTCCCAAAGTGCTGGGATTACAGGCGTGAACCACCGTGCCCAGCCGGTTTAACACTCTTAAAGGAAACAAAGATACGCAGTATAGGTTATTACAGCAAGAACAAAAGCAGTAACAGTAACTAGCTCTTAACTATACTAGACCTAAATAGTTAGAGCCTGGGCTTTGGCTTTTGAAAAACCTCTCTCTGGCTTGCTTTTTGGCCTCTACTAACTTGAGGGTGAGCAGCCAAAAGGGGAGGAAATAACCCTCAATCCACAGCTGGGCAGCTACACAGGGACTAGCCTCCCGTACAAAAGGAACAAGGTCCCTGAAGTGCCATTTGCCATCAACCCCCTCCAAAGCTCCCATTTCCAGAGGTGGATATACACCAAAGGTCATCTTTAGCATTTCATCCCTATTGAAGCATTGTTATAATGCAAACATGCCCGAGAGGAAGGACAATCGAAGTTATCATCACCCATTTAAGTCTTTGGAATATGTGGTTTTGGTAAGGGGTAAACCCGGGTTTGATAGTGAACCTTGAAGGCCCTTGATATGAGTATAAGAGGGAAATGGCAGGAGTTCAAGGCTGTAGCAAGCTATGATTGTACCACCTGGGTGGTGCATGTCCAGCCTGGGTAGCAAAGTAGGACCCCATCATTACAATCCAAACCCGAGAGAGAGAAAGAGAGAAAGAAATGGGCAGGAGAAAATAGAGAAGAGTCTTGTGCTAAAGTTCATCTACTTTATAATTTTAACAAGGGCTGGCCCTGGAGGTCAGAAACCAATTGATGGTGGCTATGCAAAATGCTGAGTCATAATTCATTTAGTTTGATCATGTTGGTGGAAATATTTGTCTCCCTCATTTCAGGAACACAAATATTGTAATCATGTGTGTAAATATATCTGAAAATATCAATTCACTTGTCCAATGAACAGATGACTAGCTACTTGTTAGGTGCCAAGCTAACATGCTAGGTGATAGGGCAAACCTGTCTATGTTAACTTCGGAGATGATACCTGACCCTGCTAATTTCGGGGTTACTGAATAGGTTGCTCACTTTATTTATGTATTTATTTTTATTTATTTATGTATGTATTTATTTATTTATTTATCAAGATGGAGTTTTTGCTCTTGTCACCCAGGCTGGAATGCAATGGTGCGATCTCAGCTCACTGCAACCTCCGCTTCCTGAGTTCAAGCAATTCTCCTGCCTCAGCCTCCCTACTAGCTGGGACTACAGGTGCCTGCCACCATGCCCAGCTAATTTTTTGTATTTGTAGTAGAGACAAGGTTTCACCATGTTGGCCAGGCTGGTCTTAGACTCCTGGCCTCAGGTGATCCACCCACCTCGGCCTCCCGAAGTGCTGGAATTACAGGAGTGAGCCACCGTGCCCGGCCTATTTATTTATTGTTAAATGTCTGTTGAGTCATAAGGTTGCTCACTTTAGTTTGAGTGGTTGCCTAAGAATTGGTGGCTGCTCAGATTCGTAACAGTTCCAGAAAGCAAACAGAAGGCACATTATAAAGCAAGAAGCCCCTGTCACCATGCAGAGGCCACCAGCATCTCCTCTGACCAGTCCTGGATAATTAAAGAAGCAACCACATCTAAATGCAACAGTACAGTTGGAGGACAGTAGATATTTCCTACTTGTCTAGGTGTGGGGAAAAGCATAAAATAATGAACCAACACACACAACTTTTATTTTGTTTCAATAGCTATGATCCTTGAAGCACGGTTCTGGGTTTACAGTGACACCAACTCTCACAGAGGCATTTTTGTGTAGCTTTAGTGCTTTGCATCTAGTTTTAAGAACTTAATGTAATCACTTTTGCTATTCCATATAAGAAAATATGGAAAGGGTTCAATGTTTGCTTTGGGAGTCAAACATTTCTAGGTAGTAATCCAAATTCTGTTACTTAACTAGTCTTAGCCAAGTTTAACTCCTTGGAGGCTCAGTTTCCTAATCCATAAAGTGGGATCATAGCATCCACCTTGTTAGAGATAAGACAGCTAAGTGATGCCGCATGGTGCCTGGTGTTTAGGAAGTACACAGTACTTCATGGGTATTATTTCTTGTTTTTCTGACTACTGGAAACTCTTCAAGGGCAAGGACTACTTTTCCTTTATTTCTACAGTGTCCACAAAACCCTCCATATAATACCAGGGACACAGTACTCACATAATGAAGGTTTAGTCATGAAATATGAATTTAAGGGAATAAACATGAGAGCTGAATTGGAATAAAAAGAGAACATTTAGCCTGTGGCTAATGCCCTAAAAGTAGAAGATGCATATAGAATAGCCAAAGGAAGGCTATGTCTTACCTGTTGTTATTTCTTTTTTTTTTTTTTTTTATTGTTTGAGATGGAGTCTCGCTCTGTCGCCCAGCTGGAGTCCAGTGGCACAATCTCAGCTCACTGCAGCCTCCACCTCCTGGGTTCAAGTGATTCTCCTGCCTCAGCCTCCCGAGTAGCTGGGATTATAAGCACGTGCCACCAGGCCTGGCTAATTTTTCTATTTTTAGTACAGACAGGGTTTCCCTTTGTTGGCCAGGCTGGTCTCAAAGTCCTGACCTCAGGCAATCCAGCCACCCATCTCAAACTCCTGACCTCAGGTAATCTACCCACCTCAGTCTCCCAAAATGTTGGGATTATAGGCGTTAGCCACTGTGCCCGGCCCCCTATTGCTATTTCTAAGGGCACATTTAGAACACTGGCCCCTCACTGTGACTAAAGAGTATCACAGTCCCGCTCCCCATAAACTGCACACTCAGATGCATATATATTCTGCTACCAGCATGTTCACGATTCTTTAATTTTCTTTCTCTTTTTTTGGTAGGAGGTGAGAATAGTCAGCCCACAGAACAGCCTTTTGAGCTAATTCCACTGAAAGATAACTGTAGCAAAGAACTACATAGAGTTCACCCTTTTGGACCAAAATGGATTATCTTCTTGTGAGTACACAAATGTTCCACTACATATTAGCTTAGGCAATGCCTTAGACAAGTTAAACAAACTCTGAGTTCAACATGGGACCTTTTCAAGGACAAGGAGAGGCCATGTTGAACTTTCTTGAGCCGATCTGATCTGGATTTTGATGAGAGTTAGTTTTTAGAATGACAGTATCAATTGTAAAGGGCTCCCAGGGACCAATTCCACTTGTATGAGCCAATGTACTTAAATTACAGATTCCTGTTCCATCTGGATGGCTATTGAATTAAAACTGAGAGAGAGATAAATTACCTCTTCCCTGGAAATAAGGGTGATGGCTTTTAAAATTTAAAATACTCCAGTTCTTTCAGCCAATAGCTAGATTACTTGACCCTAAACTGCTCATAAGACATTCCTGTATACACACACATAGACACACATATGTTCACCATAATATTTTTAGAGTTGGACACTACACAAATGCCCACCAATATAGAGTAAGAAAATAAATTCTAGGATATTCATAGATGGACATGCCATTCACCCATAAATATAATGAAGTAGTTCAATATGTTCTATCAAGGAAAGAAAATAACCATGATTTATTACATTTAAAAATCCATTATGAAACAGGATAGTGTGATCTCATTTTAAAAATTATGTATGTTAGCAGATAGATAGATACAATCTGAAAGAAGAGACAGTATGTTATTAATAGTTTTCTCTGGGGGCTGGGCTTAAGGGGTACTTAATTATATTTCTTTAGTTTTGTTTGGTTTATGGAGCACATATTATTAATAAGCAGAAAAAATTATTTTTGTAAAAGAATAAATGCTAAAATATTAATAGTAAATGATAGAAAATTAAACCAGCTTCTGGCTCAATGGCCCTGGTTTAGTGTCTTACCTTTTCCCTGAAATGCTGATTTTTAGAGGCTGCTGCCAAGTAAAGCGTCACAGCCTCACTAACTTCATTGTCCTCTCTGGTTAATAGCAGAGCCAGAGTCCTGAGTACTTCCTGCTGGGCCGGGAGGTTGCTGGGAGCAAGGTCACTCATGGTCTGTAGCAGTTTTTCATCTCTCAGTGATTGCAGAGTCTGAACCATGGAAACTAGAGGGTAAGAAGGAGGGAGATTTCATGTTCTGACATGCTAAAGTAACGAGCTCGTTACAAATATAAATAGAACTCAACTACATAAGAAACTATAGTATAGTAACTCAAATACATATGAAAAATTAGCATCAGATAAAGGTGGTATTTCAGATTGGTGAGAAAAGGACAGACTATTCAAATAACTACATTACAGTGATGGGCAAAGCACATGGGAAAAAGTGAAGGTGGGTTTCTATCTCATAATGGCTACAAAAATAACTTATAGATGAATTAGCCCAATGTAAAAATATGCAGAAGAAAATACAGGTAGACAGTTTTTACAATCTTCCTAATATATGTATGGCAGACTCAATTGCTCCTCTTTTAGTCAAACCTGTCTGGCAAAACCCCAATCCTGGGTGAACCCAGTACAGAAACCAAGTCTTCACTGAGGCAACTGGGCCCTGATGGAGCAACCTATTTATTTATTTATTTATTTAATTTTTTCTTTTCTTTTCTTTCTTTCTTTCTTTTTTTTTGAGACAGAGTCTTGCTCTTGTTGCCCAGGCTGGAGTGCAAATAGTGTGATCTCAGTTCACTGCAACCTCTGCCTCCTGGGTTCAAGTGATTCTCCTGCCTCAGCCTCCCAAGTAGCTGGGATTACAGGTGCATGCCACCATGCCCAGCTAATTGTTGTATTTTTAGTAGAGACGGGTTTCACCATGTTGGCCAGGCTGGTCTCAAACTCCTGACCTCAAATGATCCACCCGCCTTGGTCTCCCAAAGTGCTGGGATTACAGGTGTGAACCACCGTGCCTGGCCAGAGCAACCCGTTTTGTTGGTTGGAATATTAAGATAATATAGTAAAAAATAAGGTTTTGAGTCCCATGTGGACAAATTAACCATGTTCCTTGAATAAAGAGTATACTATACTCCCTAACCAGAAATCCAGCATGATCAACTGTTCGTCACAAAAACACTGGGATGAGGATGTGTCTGGTCAGTACAGATGGAAAAATAAAAGCCAAAATTCATGCTCCATGAATAAAACAACATTCTCTACACAGTAGACAAATATGTGACTTATTTAGATTTTTTGTTTTGTTTTGTTTTAATTTCCTATTTTCCTTGCTGTGGATGCTCTATCAATTTCACTGCTTTGTAAATAAACACCCTAGTAAAAAGCCTCAAGGCAGCATTATGGATTGTAACATCTAAATTAACAAATAGCAGAAAATAGCCTAAATGTTCAACAATATAATCAAATACATTAGTATACATTCAAATGCAGAACTATTAATCTAATAACTAACATAATCTAATACAAATGCTTTCAAAGAATACTTAGTAACACAGAACATAATATCAAATAAAAAACAGGATCAATACTCTATAAGGCATAATTACAATTTTGAATCCAAAACCCACATACATTCAACTGAAAAATACATTCAATTTAAAAAGTAGGAGGAGAGATTGGAATTTCTTTCTTTATACTTCTCTGTTTAATATATATATATATTTTTAAATAATGAAGCTTTCCCTTTTATAGTGAAAGAAAAGAGACACTTAAAAGGTTAAAGGTTTTTTTTTTCATTGTCATTTCCCATTTCTGTTAGTAAATGAATAGGCTTTCTTGGGGACCATGTAATAAGAGGCTGGAGATGTAAATTGCCACTGATATAATCTGAGTAATAGAAACGTTTTCTCAGGATATTGATTTAGTTGGGATAAATTTAGTATCAAGAAATGAAGATTATATTATAAAATAAGACTTTGTGGTCCTAAAACAAGGTCTTTCTGCTCGTGCTTTGTCTTCCTGGTCCTCTGTGCTGGCGTCTGCCTCATCAGGGGTTATGCTCAGACTCTCTCCCATGCTCCGTGCTGGTACAGTGCTGGGTGAAGGAAGATTTTTCTTCCTTCACTATGATGCCACCCAATGTGCTGACTGTGTTGTTGCAGGATTTGATGTTCTGGAGAGAGAAGGGGTAAGCCTGGGCTTGTGCCAGACATGTTGCTGCTGCCTGGTGCCGTGCCAGACTCACCTAGCTCCAAAGAACACACCTCATTCCTCCCGTCCCTTTTAACCTGCATTGTCAAGTCTCCGTGGATTTATAGAGCACAAACCTGGGAACCAGAAACCAGCCCCTGACTACCTGGCTCCACTCCCAAAGTGGAGTTTTCATTTGATTCAGATTGTTCTTTTATTTCCAGTCCCTGATGGGCCACGTTGAATGACAAGAACCAGCTTCACCGCTGCACGCCTGCACTGACAGCTGTTCTCCTTGTTCCCTGGACATGTAGCCCTAGAGTTAGTTTTCCACCTTTTCCTCCTTTCCTTTCCCACCATGTTACCCACCTGCCTTCTTTAAAACCCCATTTCTTCCTATTATTATTGAAAGCCTCACCAAAAAGGGCAATATAAAATAGTATTGCCTGTAGGATTGATCCGACTAATGGCAAATACATTACTGAAGGAAATAAATTACAGTGAAAGCTTAAATCATTTACCAACTTCCCGTAAATGGTACCTCTCTGCAGATAATTGAGTTGCTCCTAGTGAATCCCTGGTTTAACAAGGGGCTCACTAATGTTAAAAGTCCAAAAGTCATTTAAAAGGCAAATTGCACCTCTACTGTGGACTTGAAAAATAAAAGGCCATCATTGCCCAAAGCCATGATTTAAAAGACCAGAGATATTGCCAAATTGAGCCACCACTACACTACAATGTGACAAAAGAACATGTCCCACCTTGCCTTGCCAGTTGGCTCAGGTAACTCTCCAGGTCACTGACGCCGTGGCTGGTGAAGTAACTGTAATACTGGAAAACAGTGACGACTTCCGAGGACAGGCTGGAGGAAAGCAGAGGCTCAGCCCGGTCCAGAATTTGGGACACCAGGGTTCGAAACACTATTCGGAAGGGAAAGACACAAAGCAGCTTTAGATATATGACCATTCATTCATTCAATAACTTTTATTTTTATTTTTATTTTAGAGACAGGGTCTCACTTTGTTGCCCAGGTTGGTCTCAAACTCCTGGGCTCAAGCAGTCCTCCTGCCTCAGCTTCCCAAGTAGATGGAATTGAAGGCATGAGCCATCACATCTGGCTCAATAAGTTGCTTATCTTTTATTGTGGTTGAAGATAGAGTGAAGTAGGTAAAGTAAGCAGTTGGATGGTTTTTGCACATGTGCACACCTGTGTAACTGCCATTTAGATCAAGATATGGAAGACGGCCCGCATTCCATAAGGTTTCCTTGTGCCCCTTCCCAGTCCATAGCTACCCTTCCCTTCCCTTATATGTAACATATATATGAAGAAATATTATATATGTGTGTGTAGAAGAGAGATAAAAAGGAAGAGGAAGAGACAAGTGAGAGAGGAAAAGAGAAGGAAGGAAGGAAAGAAGGAAGGAAAAATGAAGGGAAGAGAAAGGAAGGGAAGGGCACAAATCGGCAACCATCTGACTTCTATCAACATGAATTAGTTTCACCTGTTCTTGAACTTCATGTAAATGTAATTATATGGTATGTACTTTTGGTGTCTTGTTCCTTTTACACAACAAAGTATCTGTGAGATTCATTCAAATGATTGATTAGAGCAATAATGTATTCTCTTTAAAAATTGCTGGCCCAGGGCTGGACACAGTGGCTCACTCCTGTAATCCCAGCACTTTAGGAGGCTGAGGCAGGTGGATCACCTGAGGTCAGGAGTTCAAGACCAGCCTGGCCAACATGGTGAAACGCTGTTTCTACTAAAAATATAAAAATTAGCCGGTCATGGTGGCATGTGCCTGTAATCGCAGCTACTGGGGGTGCTGACGCAGGAGAATCGCTTGAACCTGGGAGGTGAAGGTTGCAGTTAGCTGAGATCACACCATTGCACTCCGGCCTGGGCAATAGAGCGAGACTCCATTTCAAAAAAGAAAAAAAGAAAAAAAAATATTGCTGGCCCAGAGTAGTGGCTCACAACTGTAATTCCAGCACTTTGGGAGGCCAAGGGAGGATTGCTTGAGCCCAGGAGTTCAAGACCAGCCTGGGCAAGAGGGTGAAACCCCGTCTCTACTAAAGGTACAAAAGTTAGCCAGGCGTGTTCGCATCTGCCTATAGTCCCAGTACAAAAGGGAAAGAGGCAGGAGAATCTCCTGAGCCCAGGAGATGGAGGCTGCAGTGAGCTGTTATCACACCACTGCATTCCCCCTGGGTGACAGGGTGAGACCTTGTCTGTATTTTGTTTTTAAAAATTGCTGTGTAATACTCTGTGCTATGAGTATATTACAATTTATCCATTCTCTTGTGGGCATTTAGGTTGTTTCCAATTTTTGGCTCTTATGAGTAAAGCTGGTAGGAACCTTCATATAAATGTCCTTTCTTGTGAACATAGCACTTATTAGTCTTTACATATTTAGGAGTGAATGTGCTGGATCCAAGGGTAGGGGGTATATTGAGCTTTAGTAGAAACTGCCAAACAGTTTTTCCAAAGTGATCATACCATTTGACACTCTCAAACTGGTGAAATTGTAATGAAAGAAGTACACATATAGAAATAACAATACATAAGAACGTAGTAGCTTTATTATTATTGAGATGGAGTCTCACTCTGTCATCTAGGCTGGAATGCAGTGGCGTGATCTCAGCTCACTGCAACCTCTGCCTCCTGGGTTCAAGCGATTCTCCTGTCTCAGTCTCCCAAGTAGCTGGAATTACAGGCGTGGGCCACCATGCCCGGCTAATTTTTGTATTTTTAGTAGAGACGGAGTTTCGTCACGTTGGCCAGGCTGGTCTCGAACTCCTGACCTCAGGTGATCCACCTGTCTTGGTCTCCCAAAGTGCTGGGATTACTGATGTGAGCCACTGTGCCTGGCTAAAATGTAATAGCTTTAAATGTCACTGCTGATGTTCTGAATTAAAACAGTTCAACATCTTTCTTTTCTTAAATCTGAGTAGATGTTTTCCCTGGACAGTACACTTCTTTTTTCAGGGCTGGCCTTTTGTATGCTTCCCATCCACAGGCAAGTGGTAGGAGGAACCCCCCGGATCCCACCGCAAAGCCCAGTCTCACACTGAAGGACAGAAATTCTCTCTCTACTGCTGCCTCGTACCTGGGTCTGCAAGTCCTGGATATTCTTTGTTGACAGTTCTGGCAAAGCTGGCCTCCAGTTGCTTAATCACTCTGTCCGCTGGGCTGTGGTAGACACCAATAGGGCTGCAGCACTTGGTCCAGAATGACAGCAAAGACAGCTTTTTGTGAAATTCTGGTATGGCTGGAAAAGAAGAGCAACCCCCCATCTCATAACACATTTTATTTTATTTTATCTTTTTGAGACAGAGTCTTGCTCTGTTACCCAGGCTGGAGTGCAATGGCATGATCTTGGCTCACTGCAACTTCCGCTCCGAGGTTCAAGTGATTCTCTTGCCTCAGCTTCCCAAGTAGCTGGGATTACAGGCATGCACCACCACATCTGGCTAATTTTTGTATTTTTATTAGAGATGGGGTTTTACCATGTTGGTCAGGCTGGTCTCGAACTTCTGGCCTCAAGCAAACCACCCACCTCGGCCTCCCAAAGTGCTGGGATTATAGGCGTGAACCACCGCGCCTGGCCATAACACATTTTAAATGAAGCAGATGAAGACGTGTTGGGGCAAGGGTGTGTGTGGGGGAGGTTTTTAGGGACCTTTTTTCTCCCCATAAGACTGTGATTAGTTTTCAGATGGAACTAGCAGATTCCTCTGCGTTTGGCAGATGGCCCAAAGGGTAAAGAAGTTATTACAGGAACTCATCCTGCCTGGGGAACAAAGAAAACAGAGCAAAAACAAGGCTGCTTGCTGTGAGTGATAGGAAACACAGGAGCTCTACCCTTGGGAAACATTCCAATCATGGGTTTTCCTGTAACTCCACAGCAGAAATCATACAGGATCAAGGACTCAAACTTGAGGAGTTTCCTGAAGGGGATGGGAGGTAGCGGTAGGTGGCTGGAGGAAATTTTTACCCTGCCCAGGTGGTTCCCTGACTGAAATGACTGAGCAGCATGGTACCAGGTGGCATAGGAACAATGTTTCACTTGCATGTGTCATGATCATGAGGAGGGGGCTGGGAGAGGAGAGGACACAAGTCACGCACAGCCTGAATGTCCTGCCCCTCTTCATGCCCCTCAGAGACCAGCCAAGGTCACCTACTTCTACTGGGAATGGATGTGGGAGGCAGAAATGTACAGGGAGAATAAGATAGAGGAAGTTTTAGGTTTAATCAGAGATTACCTGGAAGACCCTATTTCTGCTGAATATCTGATATGAAAAAAGACATAAATTCTGGTTTCTACAAAAGTGCCCCATAGCCAGATCACACAAATTCAAAGGCATCTTTCCCATGTCAAATTCTTCATCTAAAACTCTTAGAATCAGGAACTCTCCTGGAGGTGTTTGCATCCATGTATTTGTACCTTTCCCGAGCAGGGTCTGGCAGGATCTTCCATTTGACAGTCACTATATGAGTTGTCTTAGCCACCTCCAGGGTACAAGAACATCCAATAGTCATCTGTCCCTAAAGGGAACCGCACCAGCAGAAAGTCTGTGAAACTCTGCCTGTGAAGTGGGTGCTGTTTCTGTTTCTGTATCTGACTTCTGGAGGTGGAGGCCCCCTGGAAAAAAACTGTGTGTCTGCTGCTTTGACTCAGAAAGCCGAAATGTGACATTAATGAGTCCAATTTGTTTGCAGACCTTTCTCAATCCTGTGACCGAAGAATGCTTTTCTGTTTTTCCAACAAAGCAATGAACATGCATAGGGAGTGGACTGGGCTAGTGGTGTCATCATTTACATGAATAGCGGTGTAATTGGCAGACACTTACCTTCCACAACAGAACTGATATTTCCTATGTTCTCATCACTGACAGCAGCGAGTTTCTCCATCACTTGGATCTGCCTAGAAAGCTTCTCTAAGAGACTTCTTGCCACAAATGGGATTTTGCTTGAGAAAACAATTTGCTGGTAAAACAAACAAAACCACGTTTCAATTATGTTGTTTTCAGTAGAGCTTTCTCTATCCAGCTTCATCCTTCCTGAATGTGGTGGTGATACTAAATAAACTCATGCAATGTTTTTCTTCCAGCTTGATAATGATCCTCATTCCATGCCAGTTACAACATCTGATGAAATCGGGCATGTTTTTGTTGCTTTGCATTTCTTCATGTGTGCATAAATTCTGGAACTTTCTCAGTAGTAGGTCTACAACGTTATTATAAAGCTGCCTTCCCTTTTATGTACTATGAATCTGATCTTCCCCTTTGAAACATGAGGGGCAGTTTAGGCTGTGTCTTGGTGTGTAAGCAGAAATAGATTTGTCTTACAAATGCAGTAATTTTTCACAGCATGGTTTTATTTTTGTGTGTGTGTGTTCAAGTTGAAAGTTAAGGGCAGGTTAAATGATAATGATAATTACAATCAGAGCTGTCTCTTGATAACAAATGAGTGCTTACTATGTGCCAGGCACTGGTCTGAGTCCTGTATAAGTGTTAGCTTATGTTATTTCTCATAACAACCCAATGAGGCGGGTCCTATTGATATCCCCATTTTACTGATGAGAAAATTGAGGCACAGAGAGATTAAGCAACCCGCCCAAGGTCACATAAGTTGTAAGTGGGTTCATTTGTGTGCAGTTCACAAGAATGAGAAGGCCTAAGAGAGGAAAGAATATAAGTCACTTGCTGCCCAATGGTTCTATTCCTTTCTGTGTCTCTCAGAGACTTGTCTCGATCACCTGGTAGGCATAGATGCAGAACACAGACCTGTACTACTATGCTGCATTGTTTAAAGTATGAGACTCTAAAACAAATAGGATTTTCAAACCCAGCACTTTGGGAGGCTGAGGCAGCCAGATCATGAGGTCAGGAGATTGAGACCATCCTGGCCAACATGGCGAAACCCCACCCCTACTAAATATACAAAAATTAGCCAGGCGTGGTGGTGCAGGCTTGTAGTCTAAGCTATTCAGGAGGCTGAGGCAGGAGAGTCGCTTGAACCCTGGAGGCGGAGGCTGCAGTGAGTCAAGATTGTGCCACTGCACTCCAGCCTGGGTGACAGAGTAAGACTCTGTCTCAAAAAAAAAAAAAAAAAAGTCTAGTGCAGCAATTATGTACTAACACCTTTCTTGTGAGTAAATACAATAGCAATGAACTGCTTTATTTTGAAAATAATTGTAGTGATTATGATTCTTAGAAAATGCACATCTTTATCTCTCTGTGATTATATACCTAACAAATAAGTAAGCTCACACACGAATCAATGCAAGTGAGAAGTTAAGTTTCTAATCCTCACTCCTTCAATCTACATCTTTATATCCGCCTCTTCTGTTTTTGTACCATTGCTCATCCCCACAGAAAGGTTGAATTATTATAATCACGGCCTTATTACTGAGAGAAACACTTCATTGACTGCTTACACTAAAAACATGCCAATTAGTCTTTGCGAGGAAACAGTCACTCCTTCATAGACAAGAATTCTTTTATGTCTCACAAAACAGCTATTTTTCGCTGAAAGAGAAACAAGTGGTTTGCTTGGTGTAGTATCAAGGTCAGCAAGGACAAAGAGCTGTCTTGTTCAAATGGTTGGTGAGTAGAAAACAGTTATACATAAATAAAAATCCCTGTCTATTTTGATCAGAAAAAAAAATTGCACATTCTACCAGATTGGTTGTCAATCTCATGGTTTGTGAGACCTTTGTGGTTTTTGACCTTGAAACTCAACAGAAGAGTGCAACTAAGTGTTGGCTAACCAAGTGGCAGGAGTTATAATTGCCAACCAGTCTCCCACAGCACACAGTTGTCTGAGGCTTCCCTGATGCTCTTCATCTATGGTGGAGAAGCATATTCTCCTTACATGTGTGTTACCAAGGAGGCAACACTGCCCCTCTGCTGGGCTCCCAAGGGACCCTTGGCTCCTCACCCTGACTCTTGTCTTCCAACAGGTTCTGTGCTTTTGGGTTGCAACAATTCCTCCTCTTTCTGCACCCTTCCTGCTTGGCTGATCCCCTTACACTTTTTTTTCTTTTTTCTTTTTTTTTAAATGAGGCCTCAGCCTCTCAAAGTGCTGGGTTTGCAAATCCCATTTGTTTCAGAGTCCAAATACCTTAGACAATTCAGCATGGTAGTACAGGTCCGTGTTCTGCATGTATGCCTACCAGGTGATCGAGACAGGTCTCTGAGAGACACAGAAAGGAGTAGAACCATTTTTACCCAGGCTGGAGTGCAGTGGCGCCTTCACAGCTCACTGCAACCTCTGCCTCCCAGGCTCAAGCAATCCTCCCTCCTCAGCCTCCTGAGTAGCTGGGACCACAGGCGTGTGCCACCATGCCTGACTAATTTTTGTATCTTTTGTAGAGATGAGGTTTCACTCTGTTGACCAGGCTAGTCTCAAACTCCTGGGCTCAAACAATCTTCCTGCTTTGGCCTCCCAAAGTGCTGGGACTATGGGCGTAAGCCCCTGTGCCTGGTCTGGAACCATTATATTAGCTTCTGCATTCTCTTCTTGTTTCACATACATCCAAGCAAGCTGGGAGAAGAATGATGTTAGGAGAAGAAAAGCAACCAGGCAAGAAGAAAGCTCTTAAATAGATGCTTGAGGAAAAATGCTTTGTTCAAGACAGCTGAAACCCTTCCTGCAACAAAAGAATTTCAGAACATTTGCTCCACTGTTGAAAAACCTTAAGTGGTAAACAGCTTGGGATGAGAAGAAAAATCAGCTCTGTGGTGTCCCAGAGTGAGAGCTAAATGGTGATGATGATGGCCTAGAGAAATATCTCTTAGCATTGCTAATAAGAAGTACTTATTCAAGATCCAGAAGACTGTGGTTAGATTCTTTAACACTTTCTTTTAGCTCTCCAGGTGGTGAAAAAGTAATTCATTTGACATTCACATTAATATATATTCAGTACTACTGGCTTTCAAACTCCATTGCAGATGGTGGAATACAAATGCTTTCCCCCTCGCCACCCCCTCAATCACATTATTCTCATTTACTACCAAATGAGACAACAGTGAGAGCTAACCACATTCCACCTACTACTGTTAAGGTCTGGAGAGTTAGGTTCGAAGATGAAAAACCCAAGGTTGTAGAGGGTTGGGCAGGCCCAACCTCTACAAGTCAGAGTTTTTGACTTGGCTCAAACCAGAGCAAGACTGTTCTCTTATTCCTGAATTCTCATTTCCCTGGCAACACTAAAAAATGAAAGCACACTTCCTGGTATGTAAATCACCTGGCATCTCAAACACAAATTCATCGCTGATCCTACCTGCACGAGTTGGGTGCAGTACTGGAGGTGCCTGATGATGGTGATGTCCAGGCTCTCGTTGCCTGTGGTCAGTGGGAGAGGACTTCCTGCCACACTGGTCCCAACTCCTGTGTCTTCAGTGAGCGCTTCACTGAGATGGCCCCTGGCTTCTGGGTGAACTGACCTGTAACTGTTGAAGGTGGGCAAAACATTAGCTATTCTTTTTCTGTGCACAAAACCACAGGTCAAGTCAACATGGTTTGCATCAGGCCCCAGCACCACCCCCTGAAAACAGTCTTTCACTTGCCTATCTTGAAAAATAGAGACACCTTTCAAAAATTACTTAATTCTGCCTGGTCACCAAATTGCCTAGAGTTAAAAGGAAATGCAAACAAATTGCTTTCAAAGTTCTTTCTCTGCTTCTTAAGCCTAATGAACCACTTATGAAGTCGTTTCACCCAGAAGTCTTTGAAACATGCCCTCAGTTTGAATGTGTTGCACTTTCCTGCTCTGTTGACAGGGTGATCTGCCAAATTTTCTGGGATTAAACTGTCCTCTATATTTGTGGTTTCCCAAAGGCAATACCATTAAGAAATAATCTGTCAAGGCTTTTTTCCTGGCCTCAGATCAATTGCTACTTGAATAAAAGGAAAAAGGAAAGCTGCCAAGAAGAGAGACATGATGTTCTACTCTGGACAAAAGTTAAAAAGGGTGTTTGAACATTTAGAGGAATAGCTTAGTTCTGCCTCTCACGCTTTGTTTAAACCTCCTTGTTGAACTGTATGAAGTTATATCATGATAGGCATCTACATTTTAAAAAATCTCTTGCATTGATTATCTAATTTTATTCTTAAAATAAACCTGTGTACTGGGGAGGGTGGCAAGAGTGATCTTGTTTCCCATGATTAGCAGGGATGTTAAGAGTGTCCTGATTCACCCAGCTAGACAGGACAGGGCAGATTTGGGCTTCTAGCCTCACACTCTCTGGTGTCCACAATTTTAAAAGATCAGCACCAGAGCTTAGAGGCTTTGAATGCTTTATTCTGATTCACATTTGCCTCCAAGGGGAAATCATTCAGTTTGTGTCCGGGCAGTCCACACATAGCAGCTGTTACATATTTAAAACACACACACACACACACACACACACACACACACACACACACACACACACACACACACACTCTTCCCTAATACTTCTGATGACATACAATGAGATTAATCAAATTAGACATATTTAATATCGATGTATAACATTTATAAAATCTGTGATATTTCTGTTGTTAAAATGTTTCTTATAGCAAGAAGAAAAAAAGTTTAGATTGATGCCTGACTTTGCTATATCCTGTAACAGCTTAAGGTAACAAGTAAGCAGAAAAATTTTTGGATAAGAAGCATTTCACAAATTCTATCAAGCTAAAAAATATGAAGGCAGAACAATTTACTTTTATTTATTTTTTTTTTGAGATGGAGTCTCACACTGCTACCCAGGCTGGAGCACAATGGCTCAATCTCAGCTCACTGCAACCTCCACCTCCCAGGTTCAAGCCATTCTCCTGCCTCAGCCTCCTGAGTAGCTGGGACTACAGGCATACACCACCATGACTGGTTAATTTTTGTATTTTTTCACCATGTTGATCAGGCTGGTCTCGAACTCCTGACCTCAAGTGATTCACCCTGTTCGGCTTCCCAAAGTGCTGGGATTACAGGAGTGAACCACCAGGCCCTGCCTTAT
Organism: Rhinopithecus roxellana; assembly: GCF_007565055.1. Taxonomy (NCBI): domain Eukaryota; kingdom Metazoa; phylum Chordata; class Mammalia; order Primates; family Cercopithecidae; genus Rhinopithecus; species Rhinopithecus roxellana. Next base: position 63,810,164 of record NC_044552.1, read on the forward strand.
TTATTTATTTGAGAGAAGGTCTTGCTCTGTTGCCCAGGCTGGAGTGCTGTGGTACAATCTCAGCTCACCTTGACCTCCTGGGTTCAAGCAATCCTCCCACCTCAGCCTCCGCATAGCTGGGACAACAGGTGCGTACCACCACACCCAACTAACTTTCGTATTTTTAGTAGAGATGGGATTTTGCCATGTTTCCCAGGCTGGTCTTGAACTACTGAGTTCAAGTAATCCTCTGGCCTTGGCTTCCCAAAGTGCTGGGATTATAGGCATGAGCCACCATGCCTGGCCAAATGTAGGATAATTTGAACATTACATTCATTTAATAAATTTTCTTTGCCATGTCCCCAGTTTGCTTAAGCGGTAAATTCAAGTTCTCATGGTTTTTTTCCTGGTTTTATTTTGAAAAAGGAAACCCTTCAGGGACAACAACAACAAAACTAACATCTTTCAGAGAGATTTGTGAAGGTTGAAGTCACAGCTTGCTGTAACTTGAGACCTGTTTACGTCATATTGTGCCAAAGGTGAAGATGAGTGGGCAATCCACCCCCACTTTGGGAAAGTGTGTTTTCTTTCACAGCAATTGGTGGAGGTGGGTACGTTCCACTGTACTTATTTTGCTTTATCTGTAGTTAATAAAATTGGACCCCAGGCTCTAGTTCTCAAAATGTGATTTGGCTGCACGAGGACACCTGATGGTGAAGGTGACAATGTTTCACCTTCATCCACTGCTTCCAGAGAAGGTCACATTCTCCACCTAGATTGCTGCAGAACCAGTGGCAGTCATCGGTCATCCTCTCTTACATTCTAAGAGAAATATGCACTATGGGACTTAAACTTGGCTTTGATGCATGCCTTGATGAACTCAGTCTCATGCAAAGACTCACTGGGTTGAAGGAAGCATAAAGGGTTGGGAAAGGGAAGCTCAACAAAACAAAGGCAACTGAAGTAAAGTGCAAGCCAGGGAGAACCAGGTCCAAATTTGTCATCCAGTAAGAGTTCTCCAGAAATGTGTATACCTAGTTAATTTGGAATTAAATGCATGGGGTCAAGTTGTAGACACTGAACCGTATAAGACACATGTGAGGGCTGGGTGTGGTGGCTCACACCTGTAATCCCAGCACTTTGGGAGGCTAAGGCGGGTGTATCACCTGAGGTCAGGAGTTCAAGACCAGCCTGGCCAACATGGTGAAACCCCATCTCTACTAAAAAAATACAAAAATTAGCTGGGTGTGGTGGCAAGCGCCTGTAGTCACAGCTACTGGGGAAGCTGAGGCAGGAGAATTGCTTGAATGTGGGAGGTGGAGGTTGTGGTGAGCTGAGATCGCACCACTGCACTCCAGCCTGGGTGACAGAGCAAGACTCTGTCCTAAAAAAAAAAAAAATGTGTACACATGTATGTGTATATAAACATTCTCATACAAAATTTTCCTATTTATAAAGAGGAAATATAAATATATTTATTTTCCCTTAAGCAACCCCAAAGAGATGAATAATATTGATGCTTTTATTGCACTTGACAATAAAAAGGAATTGTAAGCCAACTGGTCACACATGTGGAGAGTTTAATCTTCCTGGAAATGTGTACCAGGTCCCCTCTGACAGTAACAAAGAACTACTGTATCAGCTGTGATAGGAGAAATATAAGGAGACACTAACTCCAGACTTACCTGTGTTTCTCAGTCTCAGTGTCTGAAAATACTGAGTCAGCACCTCCGCCAACATTACAAACCTCATCACCATCCTCCTCCTCGTCAAAATCAGAGGTGTTCAGGAAATCAAAGCTTTCTAAAGCACTTTCAACTGTAAGACTTAAACTGGAAGACCTGCTGCGGCTTACTGCTGGCTTGCACTGTAAAGGCAGAAGGCACCAGGAAGAACATCAACATATCCGGAAAGAGAAACAGGACACACGATGCTCAATTGGAGATGCCACACTTTTTTTTGTTTCAAGTTTTTATTTTTTGTTAGCATTTAAAAATGCATTTAAAAATCTTAATATCCAAAAAAAGTACAACCATGGATAAAATGGCACAATATCTGGGACTGGTTGCAGAAGAATCCAGAGGGAAGTAAGCAGGTTGAAGAATAGGAAACAAGATTGGCCATGAGTTGATCACTGGGGAGGTGGAGAGACGGGCACACTGGGATCCATTAGAGGATTGTCTCTACTTCTGTTTGAAATTTTTGTAACAAAAAGTTGAAAACAAAACAAAACAAAACAACACAAAGTCAACCACAAAGCCTTGGGAAACAGAACTGCTATATCCCTCTGCCTAGTGCTCACCCCAAAATAAAATACAACAAGCAGACAAATTTTAAGTCGTGAGTCAATGCTGAATACTGACCAATCTCTAATTCCAAGTGGCAATGTCTTCAGTGTTCTACAAAAGGTGCTAGCTATCTAAGGCACCTGCTCTAAAGGACTAACAAAACAAATCCCAGAAACAGGAAGTGGCTCAAATTCACCTAGCCCATGTTCCCTAGGTAAGAAGCCCTGCATTTTTTTTTTTTTTTTTTTTTTTGTTGAGACAAGGTCTTGCTCTGTCACTCAGGTTGGAGTGCAGTGGTGTGATCACAGCTCACTGCAGCCTCAACCTCCTGGGCTTTAGCAATCCTCTCACCTTAGCCTCCGAGGTGGCTGAGACCACAGGCATGTGTCACCACACCAGGCTAATTCTTTTCCTTTTTGTAAAGACAGGGTCTCTCTATATTGACCATACTTGTCTCGAACTCTTGGGTTCCAGCAATCCTTGGCCTCCCAAAGTGTTGGGATTACAGGCATGAGCCACTGCACCTACTCACAGCATATAATTTTTCCTCGGAGCTTTGAGGGAAGAATGAATGCCTTGCGCATGACAAGAAGCAGCCCTGCTTCCTCTGTAGCTCTGCCTCAAAGGGAACAAGTCCCATCACTTCCCTGACCAGGCCCTGGCATCATGGGAACAATCCCATTCTCTGGCTTGGAGCATTCTATAATGCTGGCCACATGCAGAAACATTACAAGCAAAACAATGCCAGTTGCTACGGGCACAGAGTTGGAGAGAAGTATTTCCAAATATTCAAGAAGATGCTGGGGTTGGTCGAATGGGACAAATTCTGCAAGTAAGAAGCACTAAATGTCTTCCATCCAGTTAGGTGACACTCCGTGCTGATTTCTTAGTGCAAGGTAGAAAGGGCCTTGCAGGGATCTGTCTCTGACACTCAAGATGGCACAAAAGCACATGGGAAAACGTCTTTCAGTCTTTTAAATCACAGTTGTCTCATTCACCCTCAGTGATCTCCGTCCAAGAGGCAGCACCACTTAGTTTCTGATGGTCAAGATGTTTAGCATCCTAGGAATGTGAAGGAGGGAGAAAAGAGAAAGCTTTGTCCAGCTGATGCTTTAATTCTGGCTGGATACAAAGCCGTTTGCCCCAGACCTAAACACTCACTAGTGACGTTTTCAGCAGTCTCAGGGGGAGAGAGGGAGTCGGTTTGGTTTTCACCTGCTTCTAGGGTCTTTTTTCCTAAGCAAGGTGTCTGCACAATTTGATCTTGTACAGTATGGATGTGTTTAAATATTGGTCATGAAAAGGAAGGGGCAGTTGAGGATTTTAGTAGCAGGACAATTTTAGAACAACAGCAGACTGAAATAATACTCTGGAAAGAAGTCTCTGGTCACCAGTTTTTAATAATGCTTAGTGTTTCCTGCAGATTGAGCTACTTAGCAGCATCCTAGATGCCTGGAATGGGACCCGCTATCACTACTGGATTTCTCTAAGGAATTCACTTTAGATGGCATCAATTTGTGTCTTAGCTCTTTGAAATGAATACCTTTTGCCCACAAAGCAAAGCTGGTCAACTGTGCAGAAAAGATAGGTGCTTAGTGGAATACCAGACAAGCAGCCTGCATGTACAAGCCCTGAGCTGATGGTTTTGAACTGATATTTTACAGGAAGTAGATTCAGAGTGCTCTTCTGTTTCTCGGAGGCTATGTCATCAACTGAACTGTCATGAGCATTTGAGGACCTGGAGAGTCAGAGCCTGAATTATCATCTGCCTTAGGCACAAATCTCTTCCAGAGTTAGGTCAGCAAGACTGAGTAGAGAAGGATAAGATGGTCAAAAAGCCTTGGAAATGCAGTTTCAGATGCCACTGGGCATGTAAAAACAATCATCATATTCTTTTTTTTTTTTTTTTTTTTTTTTGAGACAGGATCTCACTTTTTCGCCCAGGCTGGAGTGCAGTGGCATGATCTCGGCTCACTACAGCCTCTGCTTCCTTGGCTCAAGAGATTCTTCCACCTCAGCCTCCCGAGTAGCCGGGACTACAGGTGTGTGCCACCATGCCCAGCTAATTTTTGTATTTTTTGTAGAGATGGGATTTTGTCATGTTGCCCGGACTGGACTCTAACTCCTGGGCTCAAGTCATCTACCCGCCTTGGCCTCTCAACATGCTGGGATTACAGGCGTGAACCACCATGCTCAGCCAGGAAAACAGTCTTAGAAAGGGATGCAACAGCCTTCTGTGGGTTGGTTCTTGGCTTGCCCCTGCAACCTTACTTTCAAGCCTTTTTACAGACCAGGTTCCCCAAAGAACTGCTCTTTTAAGAAAAAGGATCCGAGTTCTCTTTTCTTTTATACAACAATATAAATCAGAGCAGCAAAGAATACAAGAAGTGGCAGTGAGATTTGGGACAATTCAAATCTGTCTTCTTGTGCAGTGTTTTTTAAAAAATTAATCTGTATGCAGGTGGAGACAGATACATTCTGATGCAGCAATAATGATCTCATTATCAGGACCTCCCGCCTGTGAGGAAATCATCCTTCTCATCTTACCCTTCCACCTGTACCCTGGACTGTCTGATCCCCATGGATTGAGGGTATCTCTGGAGAGTCTATAGATCCCCCGCTCTAGAGTAGAATGGATGATTATTTTGCTGATGATTAATCTGAGATTCTGACTTGGTTATTTGGACCAATTGTGAGAGCAGGCAGTCTCCTCCAGTAGGCAGTGCCTCATGGCTCTCACAATGGAACTGGATGACTCTGACTCCAACCAGGAAAAGGGCTCCCTGCTTTCCCGACCCCCTGAGAGGGATCCCATCCAGTAATGCCTGTGAGACTGTAATCATCAAAGTGCCACTATTTCACATATGGGATTAGAATGATTCACTTGGGGACTGGGGGAATTTCAACATTCTCTAGAGCTCTTTGTTTAAATCCTAATCAATTTAGATAAGTTGATCTGTTGTCAGGAAAATAAAACTTAATATGCACTACTGGCATATTAGTGCCATTTAAAATGACGATGAGCTATTAATCCTGTGATTGGACAAGATTTTTTTTTTTTTTTTGATGGAGTCTTGCTCTGTCGCCCAGGCTGGAGTGCAGTGGTGTGATCTCCTCTCACTGCAAGCTCCGCCTCCTGGGTTCATGCCATTCTCCTGCCTCAGCCTCCCAAGTAGCTGGGACTATGGGCACCCGCCACCAGGCCCAGCTAATTTTTTTGTATTTTTAGTAGAGATGGGGTTTCACGGTGTTAGCCAGGATGGTCTCCACCTCCTGACCTCGTGATCTGCCCTTCTCAGCCTCCCAAAGTGCTGGGATTACAAGCGTGAGCCACCGCGCCCGGCCTGGACAGGACTTTTTTTTAAATGATACCTCATCTTAAACAGAATGTTGGCTTAGGACACCTCTCTCCAAACCTAATCCAATTTCTCTGAAAAGGTACTTACTTTTAGAATATCATCCAAATGCATGACTTCTTGGTTCAGATCCTGAAACTCTTTATACTGCTCTTTATGTGGTTCTAATGCAAGGAAAAGCCCATTAAAAGCATCCTCTAAGCTTCCATCTAGAAAGGATCTGCAGCCTTCGGATTCTCCCCCGACAGAGCCCTCAGAGAGCACCCTGTCTGTGGCCACTGGCACCTCTGCGGATGTGAGCCTCTTAACCAGCTGCTTCGTGATGTTTCCTTCCAAAGTGTCCAGTTCCACAGGCTTGAGCTCAGAGGCCTCCTCGGACTCTTGCAGAAGTGCCTCTGCAACATCATTCTCAAGGAACAGGTGCTCAGCCCCAGCACCTGAGGACTGTCGGCGGCAAGCCTCAGATGGGGCCGAGGCAGGTTTCCTGGGCTCCTCTGGGTCTTCCTCCTTCAGGTGTGATTTTGGCTCTTGGCCTTCTCCCAAGGAGTTCCTGGAAGATGCTGAGCTGGTGTCATCCAAACCCTCATTCTGGGAGGCCAGGCTGCTGTGGTGAAACTCCGCAGGGGTGATGGTAATTTCTGGATTTGTTGAGTTGGAAGGGGAGCCTGTTGAGGGGGAGGCGAGGGCGCAGTCCCCGTTGGGCAGGTCACTGAAGCTGAGTGACAGTGGCATTTTCTCCTCGGCTGCCTTTCCATTTTCAAAGATGTCATCAGGTAGATTCGACTGTAGATAAAAGATACCTCATTATTATTTTCAATACAAATGATGCATTTGGCTTGGCATGGTTTATTTCCAGACAGAGTGTAAGACAATTACAATGAAAATACCCAGAACTTTCAGAATATTAGCATTTTATTTGTTGATGCCTGTGTGTGTGTGTGTGTGTGTGTGTGTGTCTGTGTGGCTGGCAAAAGAAAACAGACCATCAAGAACAGTTTCTATTGTTGAATCTAGGTGAAAGTTCATGCCAATAGTCTCAAGATCTGACATTTTTCAAAAGAAAAGGTTGCATGGGGGAGGGGGCTTGTCTTCTGAATTCCAAGAGCTCATAATATTTGGCAGCTATAGTTATAAATAACATTACCAATTCCATTTTCTATTTAGGCAACTACCTTAAAAAACTTTCCAACGTCCATGCAGTTTAGTTCCAAAGATGTGATGTTTTGTTCTGCTTCAATTCTCAAAAATTATTCCTTTGAAAATCTCTACCCACAAATCCCAAGCTCTGGAAAATGTTTTATTAATTTAGTAACCATGCCATAAATAATTCAAGGCCAGCCATACATTTGCATAGCTTCTCTAGAAATAAGAGGAAAAGACCAATAAATGGAACATCAATCTTGCAGGGGGTAAACCCCAGGGCTCTCAGGCTGCCCAGAAACACCGAGTCATCTGTCAAGCAGACCCGGGTGGTGTCACAGGTACGCCCTGTGCTTCATGAAGCAGAACTCTGAAGAGAGAGGTCAGAAATATCCAGGTAACCAAGATCATTCATTTATTCAGGCATTGCCATTTCTAAGTCAGCTCTCCTTGTGCTGTGGTCTGTGTATAATGCCTAATTGCCAAATGCTGCTCTGTGGAAAGGGCTTTTTAGTTATTGAGATTAACCCCTTCAAAATGGTTAATTTTTCTTTCTTTCTTTTTTTTTTTTTTGAGACGGAGTCTCGCTCTGTTGCCCATGCTGGAGTGCAGTGGCGTGATCTCGGCTCACTGCAAGCTCCGCCTCCCGGGTTTCCGCCATTCTCCTGCCTCAGCCTCCCGAGTAACTGGGACTACAGGCGCCCGCCATCTCGCCCGGCTAGTTTTTTGTATTTTTTTTTAGTAGAGACGGGGTTTCACCGTGTAGACCAGGATGGTCTCGATCTCCTGACCTCGTGATCCACCCGTCTCGGCCTCCCAAAGTGCTGGGATTACAGGCTTGAGCCACCGCGCCCGGCCTTTTCTTTTTTATTTTTTTGAGACAGTTTCACTCTTGTTGCCCAGGCTGGAGTGCAATGGTACGATCTCAACTCACTGCAACCTCTGCCTCCTGGGTTCAAGTGATTCTCCTGCCTCAGCCTCCCAAGTAGTTAGGACTACAGGCATGCGCCACCATGCCCAGCTAATTTTTGTATTTTTTTTTTTTAGTAGAGACAGGGTTTCACCATGTTGGTCAGGGTGGTCCCAAAGTCCTGACCTCAGGTGATCTGCCTGCCTCAGTCTCCCAAAGTGCTGGGATTACAGGCGTGAGCCATCACACCCGGCCCAAAATGGTTAATTTTCTCAGATTCCAGATTTGGTTTTTAAAGTAAATAAATGGTAAGTATTATGCTAATAATTGTTTTAATTATATAGAAATTGACAAATTCTCAAAATTTGCTGGGAATAAGCCCGGCAAATAAAACTGTTACAGCAAATGCAGTGAGGAGCAGATGGGAAGATAAAGGCTCCCCGTCCTCCTCCAGCTGGGTCCCTGGTCCCATTGCTGCTGCATCTGAGGCTATGAGATCCTGACACATGCAGTTCGTTCCACCCAAACTGTCCATTGTTGTAGCATGGTTGGAAGGCGATTTACTTTAACTGCAGGCGAGTAAAATGATGTGTCACTGGACACTTGAGTAACCTCTACAAGCTCAGTTTCTTTACCTCCAAAACTGAGGATGTTTTACTCTGTGAGTAATTACTGAGCTGTGGTCCACAATGTTGTTGGGGTGTTGGGCTCTGGTGCTCCTCTTCCTCCCCTCCCAGCTTGTGTATTTCAGTTTCTTCCCTCACGTATTTGCACCCCCCACCTCATATACACCTTATGTCTCTAGGAAAGATAAAAGGAATCTTTTAGGGGAGGGATGAGGGATGCCTGGAGCCTTCTCCCTAGACCTCATCCATGGGGGTCCCTTAGGATTCTAGAACCCGTGGGCCCTCCACATGGTCCCACTGAGCCTCATCTGATCTGTGCACACATCTCATGGCAGCACCGAGGGAGGTGGGAGACAGTGGGTATGGCAGAGAGATTGGGTTGTCAGGATTCTTATTCAAATTCCAAAGTCCTTCCCAGCCATTTCTCTTGAGACTCCAAGACTCAAGCCCAACTTCCACCTATTTAAGTGGCAAATATTTGGTGAGAATAAATCGAGATGCCCCACCCAAGGGGACTTGCAGTCTACCAAGGGGGCGAGCCTAACAATGACCACACAACAGTACAATGGTGTGCATGCTGTAACTGAGGGATGACATCATGAGGGAGCCCCAATAAGGGGGTGGCTGCTGCCTGAGAAAGAGCCAGTCCTGGAGCTTAATGTTGAGGATGGTGAGGTAGGGGGCAGGCACCAGAGGAAGTGCATTCTAGAAGGAACAACGTGCGAAGATATGAGCTCCTGAAAGGAGGTGGTGCATTTCGAGGACACTGAGAAGCTGCAAGGGGCTCCAGCAGAGGACAGAGAGTGGAAAAGTGAGATGGGCTTGTGGTGGGTTGTGGCCAGATGGAAACAGCCGCTCTGAGGACCTTTGCATTTATCTAAAAGGTTTTATTAGGAAAATCATCCAGTTGTTTTCTAACCTTGTTCTTATTTAAATTATGACATGAAACCTCTACCAACTCTCACCCACAACCCTCAACCTGTAGCACATGAGCATGAATATACATGTTATGGTAATGGTTGCGTGTACAGCTGTGTTAGCTCTTTGTGTTTTGGTTCATGTTTTCGTGTGTATTTCCCCCACATATTCTTCCTATTTTCCTTCAAAAGTCCACCAGAGTTTAGCCTGGTCCTTTTCACCTGCCTTTTGAGACAAGGTCTTGCTCTGCTCTCCAGACTGGACTGTAGTGATGCAATAACTCACTGCAGCCTCAACCTTCTGGGCTTTAGTGATCATCCTGCTTCAGTCTCCTGGGTAGTTGGGACCACAGGTGTGCACAACCACACCAGGGTAATTTTTAAATTTTTTTGTAGAGACAGGGTCTCACTTTGTTGCCCAGGCTGGTCTTGAACTCCTGGGCTCAAGCAATCCACCTGCCTTGGCCTCACAAGGTGCTGGGATTATAGGTGGGAGCCACCATGTTCAGCCTTCACCTGCATCTTTTAATTCAATGAAAAAGATGCAATTATTATTATTATTAACCCGAAGACTTTTAATCCTTTCCTCTGCTGACACTCAAAGCTTCCTTTTATACGTCTGTGAAGAGCAGGATGTTCCATGCATGTGTGTGTGTATGCATGTGTGTGTGTGTATCCTCTCATGACATAATGTATAATATATAATACTTACCATATTCCTGACTGCGAATTAAGGATTTCTTTTTGTTAAAGTGTTATAGAATTAACAAACATTATAATAAACTAAGATGGAGAACCTTTCAAATAGAAGTAGCTCTAGTAAAACTCATTGAAATCCTTCTGAGTTCCTCGAATGCCAATTTTTTTTGTTTTTGTTTTTGAGATGGAGTTTGCTGTTGCCCAGGCTGGAGTGCAAGGGCACCATCTCGGCTCACTGCAACCTCTGCCTCCTGGGTTCAAGTGATCCTCTCACCTCAGCCTCCCAAGTAGCTGGGACTACAGGTACATGCCTCCACTCCCAGCTACTTTTTGTATTTTTAGTAGAGGCAGGGTTTGATTATGTTGGCCAGGCTGGTCTTGAACACCTGAGCTCAAGTGATCCACCCACCTCAGCCTACCAAAGTGGTGGGATTACAGGTGTGAGCCGCCATGCTGGGCCGAATGCCAGTTTTTGAAAGGCTTAAACTTGTTTAAAATCTTGTTACCATGGATATCTTTGCCACAATGGAGAAAAATCACAGCACAAAAACAGGGATTATTAGAAGAGAAGGACAAACTGTGTCTCTATCAAAGTTACATGCACAACCAAGTTTCCCACCCCAAGGACAGTACAGCTGTAACTATTACCCAGTGAGCAAGACAGAGAAGATAAAACAAGAGACATGCTGAGTCACACATGCCACAAGCCCCCCGAAGTCAAGCACTCCATACCCGGCAGGCTACACTCACATAGAGCTCTAGCACGGCCTTGGGACTCGGCCTGAGGGAGGGCAGGTCACTGAAGGAGCGGCTGCGGTGCAGCTTGGCAAAGAAAGTGTCTTGCAAGGCACTCAAGACAGACAGCCGCCTTGGCTTGTCTGGGGAAGGATGCAGCCACCTCTTCAGAAGTGAAAGCAAGATGGGGTAGTTAGTGGGAAGAATCAGGTTACTATGTTTTTTTAGCTTTTTAGCGAGCATTTTTGATTAAAACAAGGGGCTATTACTTACATCCACTTCTTTAAAAGGCTGATCTTAGAGAATGTTCAGAAAAATCTACATGTTACCATCACAGCAATAGGTAAGATGGGCAAGGAGAGAGGAAAAACGGGAGGCTTACCGCCTCTGATAGAATTACTGAGAACTCCCAGCACTCTCTCTCCAGCATTTCAAATGCTGGGTGCAAGCACTGGCTCAGGTGCATTGATTCTACTCGGGAAATTACACTGAACTTACAAAGAAGGAGTGGTCTTTGAAGGTGGGCGTTTCCGGGGTACCCTGGCTGTACATGGACATTCTCCTCTGAAGGGCTGCCGCCTTGTTCCCAGCGCCTGAGGATGCGGTCATGTCCTCCACGTCAAATGGACTGCAAAACACAGGACCCCATGTATGCACATTTGGTAAAATCACCTATCATCAACAGACCACAGGCTGAGAGAGTACCTCATTACATAAAAGTAAACTCAACAGGTGGGAACTGGGCTGGTTTTAGCTAAACTGGTTTGCAGAAAATAAACCTGGATAAAAGAAAAGTGGAGCAGAAAACTGAGTCTAGGCTCACCCAAGGGACCCCAGAATATTATCCCAGCTCTAAGCACAATTTATCTATACACTTAGATACACCCGTTCCTCACTAACATTAGAAACACAAACTTATGAATGCTTGCTTAAACAAAACAAGATGTTGAAAAGTCTATAAAAATTATCTGAACTTTGTGGGGCTAGATACCTTAATGGTATAAGACATCGACGGACTATTGTTCTGTTCTAAAGAAAACACTCAAAAATAGAATCCCATTCATTTCAGTTGACACAGAGCCTCTCGTGTGGGAAGAGAATAACAGTCTGTTCACAATGATGCCACTTAATATCATGGCACCTGATTCATCCAGCAAGAAGAATGATCTTGCATGTGAGATGTCAATGGCTGCAGATTGTGGGGACGAAAGGGCTGGGTAAAGCGTGCTGATGATGACAAGGCACGAGTGTCTTTGCTGCTTCCACACCTGGCTTTCTATATTGTAAATGAGACCCTGAGCATGAATACTCAACATGTCAACTCAGCAATATACCAGGGGCATTACATTAAACATTGTGAACTACTAGTGGGGTTTTTTTGTTGTTGTTTTTTTGTTTTTTTTTGAGATGGAGTTTCCCTCTTGTTGCCCAGGCTGGAGTGCAATAGCATGATCTCAGCTCACTGCAACCTCTGCCTCCCGGTTCAAGCAATTCTCTTGCCTCAGTCGCCCGAGTAGCTGGCATTACAGGTGCTTGCCACAATGCCTGCTAATTTTTGTATTTTTAGTAGAGACGGGGTTTCACTATGTTGGCTGGGCTCGTCTTGAACTCCTGACCTCAGGTGATCCACCTTTCTTGGCCTCCCAAAGTGCTGGGATTACAGGTGTGAGCCATCGTGCCCGGCGCCACTAGTGTTAATAACTTACCATGACCTTTCTCACTGGGTGACTTTGGAAAACCATTTCTAAGTTCATTGTTTTGAAAAAAGATATCTCTTGCCCTTTGGGAATGTTCTATTTCAGTAAATACAGTGCAGAGGAACTAAGGATACTCAATTTTCCAGAGCAGTGTGAAGTTATGCGATAAAGGGGAATAAGCATTTAAAGCATCGTAGTGAGAATCAGGATTTTTCTGAGGTCAAAGTACCTCCTATTGGACAGATATTTTCTTTCAAATTAGTTTACTTGAGAGGACATATTCTCTTATATATTTAAAGGTAGAGAGGGAAGGAAGGTGACAGAAAAAATATTTTAAAATAGGAAGTAGAAGAGGCGATTGGTGATATGATTCAGGCTTCTCCAACTTTAACACGTGTGCACCTCACCCGGGGAGTTTGTTAAACAGATTCTGGGGCCTGAGCAATTCTGCCACAGTAGTTCTGGGGTGGGGCCTGAGATTCTGCTTTTTTAACAAGCTCCCTGGTGATGCAGGTGCTTTTTTAACATGCACTAGCTTTGAATAGCACTAGCCAGTATCAGATATTCCTATATGAAGAGATAGAAAAGGAAGAGGCACTTACTACCAGGTGATTTCCAGGTTCAGTTTGATGGTGCCAAGGTCATTGATGTCGACAGCCACCACCTGAGGTCGGGCTGCAAACAGCTCTTTGGTCTCACAGGTCACGCTACCTACCAGGATGTGAGTTGCCAGCCCTTTGAGCTCCGTGACCTAGCAGAGAGAGTGGGAGGGGAAAGGCCTTACATCACAGCAGAGGAGAAAGGTAGGATAATGTGTCATTTTTTTTTTTGAGATGGAGTCTCGCTCTGTTGCCCAGGCTGGAGTGCAGTGGCCGGATCTCAGCTCACTGCAAGCTCCGCCTCCCGGGTTCACGCCATTCTCCTGCCTCAGCCTCCCAAGTAGCTGGGACTACAGGCGCCCGCCACCTCGACTGGCTAGTTTTTTTTTTTTTTTTTTTGGAATTTTTAGTAGAGACGGGGTTTCACCGTGTTAGCCAGGATGGTCTCGATCTCCTGACCTCGTGATCCGCCCGTCTCGGCCTCCCAAAGTGCTGGGATTACAGGCTTGAGCCACCGCGCCCGGCCTGTGTCATGTTTTTTACTGAGCTAGCTTGGTCATTTCTTTCAGAATCATATCTGAAATTGGAAGTGGATTTTGTTTTTTCTTTCTGGAGACAGGGTCTCTCTCTGTCACCCAGGCTATAGTGCAGTAGTGTGATCATGGCTCACTGCAGGCTTGACCTCCTGGGCTCAAGTGATCCTCCTATCTCAGACTCCCAAGTAGCTGGGACTACAGGCACACATACCACATCTGGCTAATTTTTGTACTTTTGTAGAGATGGGGTTTTGCCATGTTGGCCAGGCTGGTCTCCAACTCCTGGGCTCAAGTGATCCATCCACCTCAGCCTCCCAAAATGCTGGGATTACAGGTGTGAGCCACTACACTACACCTGGCCAGAGGTGGATATTTCAAAAGTGTATCTTAGATTGACTTTACCTACCCTGATGCGAGAGCAGCTGTCTTTGTAATGGACTTGTAGTGCAGAGAAGTCTGTGGGATGGAGGGGTGACAGGCAGGGGTCACGGGTAAAGGCCCCACCAATGGATCATCCAGCTGTGGCACCATGAAACACAACAGGCAGTGACAATACTGTACCTTGATGGAAATGAACCCAACTATCAGGGGCAGAAAAACTGTTTCTTCTCCATCCCAGCTCTGCTTGCCATTTACTTCTATTTTGCCTTTCAGTTTCCACCGCTGCCGGCCATACTTCATGAAAATCTGGAGAGGAGACATCCAAGGGCCTTCATGTCTTGCCATGCCCCCTTCTCCACCAGAACACCAAGATCAAAAGGAGAAAGAATACACACCACTGCCGCCCTCCCCTTCTCCCTCACTCTCCCTCCACCCCCTTACTCTTGGGTATGGGTGGAGCTGGGGATGAGTGGGGAAGAGACTTTTTTCTTTTCTTTTGAGATGGAGTCTCGCTCTGTCGCCCAGGCTGGAGTGCAATGGCATGATTTTGGCTCACTGCAACCTCCACCTCCAGGGTTCAAGCGATTCTCCTGCCTCAGCCTCCCAAGGGACTACAAGCATGTGTCACCATGCCCGGCTCATTTTTGTATTTTTAGTAGAGATGAGGTTTCACCATGTTGGCTAGGCTGGTATCTCGAACTCCTGACTTCAGGTGATCTACCTGCCTCGGCCTCCTAAAGTGCTAGGATTACAGGCAAGAGCCACCATGTCTGGCCCGAGACTTTTAAAGCACAGTAAGTTCTGCCTGTCTGAGACAGAGGGGGTACAGGTTTTCTGTAGTAAAAGGTCATTGCATGGTGCCCTTCTGCTCACTCATGCCAAGCAGTTCTCTCTCTTGTTAGTTCTACTTCAATAGAGCAGCCACTGGGATTAATTCTTCACACAACCCAGCTCCTTTAGTGAGAGGAGTAAGTATCAGCTAAAACCCCCTTAAGAAAGAAAGAAAGACATCCTTATTCTGGATAGGGAGATGGAGCTGGCAAGAACTTTGAAATCCAATGTACTCTTGGGGGAAGGTGTGCAATATTTCCTTGGTCAGACTGCTTTAATGTTTAAGGGAAGATATACCCTCACCCCTGCTTTAAGAGGTATGAGTATAGAGGGTTTTGGAGGAGATGTCAGATGAAATGGTTATATAAGTTTCCTTTTGAAGAGGGAAAGGAACAAAGCCTATTTTTACTTTTTGGAGCACATTTTTACAAAGAAAGATCTAGATGTTATTTTTCTTCAGTCATGGTACTTATGATCAGCCATGATCCTGGATTGGCTCTTGGATTAGGAAAAAAAAAAAAAGCCTGCTTATCTAGTACAATATTGGGACATCTGGCAAAATATGAACATAGACTAATTCCAGGTGACGTTAGCTGAAGAGCCAATCTTAAACTCACTGGTGTTGAGGGCTTAGTAATGCCTATGTGAGAGAATGTCCTTCCATTCTTAGAAGAAGAATTTAGGGATGAAGAGTCCTGGTGTTTGCATCTTGCTCTAAAATGGTTCAGGGGCCGGGCGTGGTGGCTCACACCTGTAATCCCAGCACTTTGGGAGGCCAAGGCGGGGGGATCACTTGAGGTCAGGAGTTTGAGACCAGCCTGGCCAACATGGTAAAACCCCATCTCTACTAAAAATACAAAAAAAGTTAGCTGGGTGTGGTGGTGTGCGCCTGTAGTTCCAGCTACTCTGGAGGCTGAGGCAGGAGAATCGCTTGAACCCAGGAGGCAGAGGCTGCAGTGAGTTGAGATCATGCCACTGCACTCCAGCCTGGGCAACAGAGTGAGACTCCATCTCAAAAATAAATAAATAAAAATAAATAAAATGGTTCAGCAAAATAATAGTAACAATGACAGCAATAATGATGATGATGACAGAGCAAATGTGGCATAATGTTACAAAGTGGTGAATCTAGATGAAGCGTTTATGGGAAGTCCTGTACTAGTTTCCAGACTTTCTCATTGGCTTAAAATGTTTTTCAAAATGAAAAATTAAAAAAAAAAAAGACAACTTGAGAAGCAAAATGACATGACAACTGGCCCCTACCGTTCAGGTCCGTAATTCCAGCACCCAGACCAAGACAATACTTACTTCATATTGATCTCCAGGACAGAGGCGCGCAAATCCAGCCAGACCTGGAACCAAGCAATTGGAAAGTGAGGTGTAGAACATTATTTCCCCTCTCTATAGACACATACTGAAAAGAATTCAGGTGAAGTGTCAGAACTTTGTGCAAACTCACATAACACTTTTTGGGGCCATTCCTGGGGAACGGCTGTTTTGGGGGAATTCCTTCTATCACAGGTAGAGAAGACATTCCTGGATGAAGTGATGGAAGAGGTGGTTTCCAAGGCAGGGGAGGCTGGGCAAGAGGGGGAGCTAGAGCTCAGTACATCTTGGGCTGATTTAAGATCCAAGCAGATTCCAGGGTTAGGGTATTAGGGCCAGAAAGATAGATTTATTTATTTATCTAACATAATCCCATGAAGATAATCTGGTCTCCTATTTTCCCTTCTGTCCTAAAATGTGTGATTTTTAGGTGCCTCCCATTTGAGTTAAGATTCCATGCAGTTATTTCCCTTGCTGCCCTCCAATTTACTCATTCGGATGTTTTCTTTATCCTTTTTATCTGGTATAATGATACAATTTGCTGTTATGAAATCCCTGAAAATGGATTATTACTTACACAAAGCTAGTGATTAAGAAAACAAAATCAATCCAACCAACCAAATGATACACCCCCAAAAGAAAGATGGGACTTCTACTGTGCCATCCAGGAAGTCATGTCTAACTGGATCTGCTCAATTTGAGATCTCTTTCTGGTGCAGCAGCAAAAACAAATCTTATCAGACTAGATGGTCACCATCTGAGGCCATCTCAGGAACTCTCGGTTTGTCCAGTCTTTTTCTTTCTTTCTGTAGATATTTACTGAGAGTCTGCTGTATGTAAGGCTCTATGCTAAGCATTGGGGTAATAACTTGGAAATTAAATTAAAGATTATATGGATCCCCATGGTATAGAACAAAATACGGTTAAAGCCCACAGAAATGAAACAGACAAGGACTTGCAGACAGTAAGATGGAGTTACACCTGAGGTTAATTTGTTTGTCTACTGGCTATCCTACTCTAGAAAATTTACTTAACCCAAGTTTCTTCACCTTTAAAATAGGATAACAGTGTCCACTTCTAGAATTGTTCGTAACAACAACAGATGGCATCTTACACATAGTAGGGCCTTAATACGTGGTAATGATGATAAATCCAAGAGTGGGATAATACTATTTATTGAGTACATGCCATCTACTATATAATGAAAGACGTAATCTATATGAAAAGACACAAGGCTGGCATGTTGGCTCACTCCTATAATCCTAGCATTTTGGGAGGCCAAGGCAGGAGGATGACTCGAGCTCAGGAGTTCAAGACAAGCCTGGGCAACATAGTGAGACCTCATCTCTACTAAAAAGAAAAAAAAATTAGCCAGGTGTGGTGGTGCATGTCTGCAGTCCCAGCTGCTCGGAGGCTGAGGTGGGAGGATCGCTTGAGCCCAGGAGGTCTAGGCTATAGTGAGCCGTGATTACACTACTGCATTCCAGCCTCCAGACTCTGTCTCAAAAAGGAAAGCGAAAGCGAAAGCGAAAGCGAAAGGGAAAGGGAAAGGGAGAAAAGAAAAGAAAACACACAGTAAACTGATATGCATCAGGGAGGGAAACAACAGTGGAGAGACAGAAGGAGATCTTTGCTTTTTTCTGTATTTTTATGAGAATGTATTACTATATAATTAAAATGAAAAAACAGAGACTATCTTATTTAATGTAGAATAGTTTCATGGAGGAAAGCAGCATTTGAATAACAAAGTTTCACCACGGTAAAATGAGGACATGGGTGTACAGATACTTCCAGGCTGAGTGAATGACATGTGTGTATTCGACAATGTTTCTTGAATGTCTACTGTGTCAAGCATGAATAAAGCTGTGAGGAGGAAGGTGTGCTAGTCACATGTGCATAGCAAATGAGGAAACTAATCTCATCAACAGAGGCTTGTCAGAGACCCAGCTTTACTTTAATCAGTTGTTTCTGGCTTTAGTCAGCTGTTAAGTTGTTTTCGTGCCAATCACAAAGCAAAGCCCTTTACATTCATTGGGGCCTAAAGACTAAAAGTTTTATTCAAGGAACCAAACAAATTTAATAAAAATGGGTAAAAATCTTTATCCTTTAAAAATTTGTTGAAGGAAAAAAATAAAGTCTTATAAGATTTCCAGTTAAGAATTCAGTACAGGCTGGATGTGGTAGCTCACGCCTGTAATCCCAGCACTTTAGGAGGCTGAGGCGGGCAGATCACCTGAGGTCAGGAGTTCCAGGTCAGCCTGGCCAACATGGAGAAACCTTGTCTCTACTAAAAATACAAAAACTAGCCTGGCGGGGTGGTGCTTGCCTGTAATCCTAGCTTTTCGGGGGCTGAGGCAGGAGAATTGCTTGAACCCTGGAGGCAGAGGTTGCAGTGAGCAGAGATCACGCCACTGCACTCAAGCCTGCATGACAGAGCGACACTCCATCTCAGAAAAAATCCAAAAAAACAAGCAAAGAATTCAGTACAAATATTTGTAGTGAACTTTTAGTTAAAGGCAAGATTTATAATGTAATATTAAGTATAGAAAGAAAAAAAGGTAGCTGGGTGCGGTGGCTCACGCCTGTAATCTTAGCACTTTGGGAGGCTGAGGCAGGTGGATCACGAGGTCAAGAGATTGAGACTATCCTGGCCAACATGGTGAAACCCCGTCTCTACTAAAAATACAAAAATTAGCTGGGTGTGGTGGCGGGTACCTGTAGTCCCAGCTACTTGGGAGGCTGCGGCAGGATAATCACTTGAACCTGGGAGGCGGGGGTTGCAGTGAGCCGAGATCACACCACTGCACTACCGCCTGGCAACAGAGTGAGACTCCATCTCAAAAAAAAAAAAAAAAAAAAAAAAAAAAAAAAAAAAAAAAAAAAAAAGGAAGGACACAAAACCTTACATAGAGTATAACCTCGGCTATATATAAATGGATCCCCAGAGAAGAAAGTCTAGAAAACCACACCAAACTGTTAAAAATAATTTTCTCTGGTAGGGTAGAATTAAGGAGAAAGTTAAATTTTTGTCATTAAGTGATAATTTTTATTTGATTTTTAAAAAGATCATACACTTATTTTGTAATACAGAAAAAAGATGTAAAAAAGATCACACACCTTGGCAGGCTGTGTGTACACACAGAAAAGTTGGTTGGATATTTTAATAATTTTAACAAAGCTTAGCACTGGGTGGAACGATTATATATGATTTTAATTTTTTGGTTATATTTCTCAATGTTTTAAAAAAACAAGAAGGTACTACTTTCAAAGTGTTTACATCGAGATTGAAGAAGACACGAACAGTTCCTCCCTGTTTACCCAGTGATTTTTTAGAGGCAGTCCGAGGAAATAATTTTGATGAGCTGGTCCAGAAACAGCTGTGAGTCCTAGGCTGTTCCCACACAAAGACGTCCATATGACAAATGGGTCCCTTAGTACCTCAGCCTCCTTGAGTTGCTATTTATAGCCTTTGCTATTTATAACACTATTTATAACACAAAGATTGTTTATGTATTTATTTAAACGTGATTTTACCCATATAAAGATGCTGTGGGTGGTATCACACAACGTGTTTTGCCTTCTATGAATAGCCCTGTTAGTATGCTGGAGATTCTTGGCCAGGCATGGTGGCTCACACCTGTGATCCCAGCGCTCTGGGACGTCAAGGCAGTAGGATCACTTGAGCCCAGGAGTTTGAGACCAACCTGGGCAACATAGTGAGACCCTATCTCTACAAAAAATTTAAAAGTTAGCCAGTCATGGTGGCGTGCGCCCATGGTCCCAGTTACTCAGGAGGTTGAGGCAGGAGGATTGCTTGAGGTTAGGAGTTTGAGGCAGCAGTGAGCCACTGAACGCCACCAGCCTGTGTGACAGAGCGAGACCCTCGACTCAAAAAACAAAACAAAGCAAAAAACCCAATTAAGTTGAGAGTCTTAAATGAATGCTTCTACTTTCACCTGACTGATGGACGTTGCATGGGTAAGCTGACAGCAAAAAAGGTCCCCGGATGCTTAAAAAAAAAAGCACGTGCTGTTACCATTACTTGTCAGTAGGTGGCAGCAACTCACCAGCTCGTCCGTGCCTTCCTGCCCGTGGAGCCAGTACATTTAAGAACAGCTTTCACTAATAATTAGAACACAACAAGCCACTTAAAAAGACTTACTGAAATAAGAGCAGAATTGAAGAAGCCTGTATTCCACTAATAATTTTCTGGAGCATTTAGTTAGTCTTTTAAAAAAATACTTGTGAAAGAAAGTACAATCGACTGGCTTTTGTAAATCCTAAACTGGACATGCTAATTCTAATAAAATCCAAAGTACTCTTTAAAAACCTCTGCAAATTGGCCGGGCGCGGGCTCACACCTGTAATCCCAGCACTTTGGGAGGCTGAGGTGGGCGGATCACCTGATGTCAGGAGTTCGTGACCAGCCCGGCCAACATGGAGAAACCCTGTCTCTACTAAAAATACAAAAATTAGCCAGGTGTGATGGTGGGCATCTGTAATCCCAGCTACTCCGGAGGCTGAGGCATGAGAATTGCTTGAACCCAGGAGGCAGAGGTTGCAGTGAACAGAGATAGTGCCAGTGCACTCCAGCCTGGGTGACACAGAGAGACTCTGTCTCAAAAACAAAACAAAACCTCTGCAAATTAGTTCAGGATTAATTTATTGCCTGTTTATTTATGTAATTACAATGGAAGACTGGTTGAAAAGAAACTGATCTGGCATTGTTACTAGATAAGGTGGATAAAGGGGAAATTCTTTGAAGGTATTTGTTTCCCCACCTTTAAAATTATCAGAAATTTTATATCTGAAGAAAACTGAACATGAGAAAGGTACTTGGTAGTGATGTTTTTTTCACATCTCAGCCCACGTTACTAAGCAAAATTTCTTGGAACTGCTGTAGTGGCATCACTGATCCTCTCTGATTGTAGCAATAATGTAGCACAATGGCACTATCCAGGCACAAACAGCTTTTGTGCCATGCTTCTTAAAGTACTGTCTGCTGTGTAAGCCACTGGTGGTACAGGCCACGGAATTAGCACTAACAGTGGGGCAATGACAGTTACAGTCTGTCTTTGAGGTCTGGCCAGGTTTCTTTCAGGCTCTTGTCTGGGGACCTGCTGGCATTTTCACAGTTGGAGAAAGCTGCAAGTTTTCTCAACAGTTTGTGATTACTAGTGCATGATCTAGAAAGCTTAATAAAAGCTTTCTAGCTTTCACTCAGAAAACCATCATGGGGGTTACCTCTGAGGGTGGGCATGGGGGGCTTGCAGGGGTCATACCTTTGGATGTTTCATGGCACTCACATATTACTGATCTAACACCTCTTCCATAACCTCGTTTGGAGGGTGTTACAGCAGCTGCCTACTCTTGCCTGTCTTCCTTTGCTCAGATACCATTGTGCCAGAACACTCTCCATCATTTCTCCCTTCACACTTCCTACTTTAAGACAAACAACCAAGTAGTTATACAGTCAGGAGCTCCTATTACAGGCCTTACTGATTTATTGACTAGGCATAAATAATGCGAGTTTACTAGCTCAGTGGTGGTTCTTCCTTCTCAGGAATGTTGATCTGCCCTGGAAACTGTAAGGACCAGCAGAGACTGGATATATACACTGCCTGGAACTTAATTTGAACCAAGTAATAATTTGGAGAACTAGTTTGCTCTAAGGAACTACATCTTTTTACCTCCATCCTGTTTGATAGTTTGCAGATTAAGTGCTCTCTGTTCAGCCTGGCATTCATGGATTTTTATTATCAGGACCCAACTAATTCTCCATAGCTCTTCTCCCGACAAGCACATCAGCCACACCGGTCTACTTGTCACCTCTGAACAGGCTTCCCTCTGGTGAATGCTATTCTGGTGCTGTTCACCATTTGTTACACTGGGAAGCCTTCCTCTTTCCTGCTCCCCTCCCCACCTAGAGAGGTGAGTGGCAACCTTTTCCTCCTCTCCCCTCCTGCTTCTGCAGCAAGCTGGGTTACACTGTTGTTCAGGTGGTCATTTATTCCATTGGATGAGAATGCACAGCCTCATATGTCCCTTTTCTCTGGTAGACCATGTGGAACTCAAGGCCAGGGACCAGTCATCAGAATGCAGTCTAGTGCCTAGCCAATAGCAGGCACTTAGTAAGTACTTGCTCTATTCTCTTTAACATCACTACCCCAAAAGGTTGTTGTCTAGTGTTGAGGGTGGGGCAAAAGGGAAGTGAGGAAGGGTGTGGTGCAAGGAAGTTAGGGGTTGCTGGGTCTGAGAGTATTATGACATACTCTCAGTTTGTCAATATGCATGTTGGAAGTAGTTTTTACCAGAATGAGTAGCAGATGAGAAAGCAGTTAATTGCAAAGACAATAGGATTTCTTGGCAGCATGAGAAGGTTTCCCTTTCTCTTTATGGAGGAAGAGAAAGATTTCCATGGGGGTGTTTACCCTTGAAAGGCTTCACAGATGTAGTTTCTGAATTTGCATGTTAGATGAGGACAGTGGAGGAGACAGGAGTCTATCAATGAGGAAGGAGATTCAGTTTCAGGCCTGAAAAACCCCATGGAAGAAATCAAGTGTTCAGGTAGACTCTCAGGAAGATCAGGCAGGAGAGCACGAACAACAGAGAGAGGGGGAGACGGAGGAGTGGGAGCCACAGCAAGTTCATCAGCCCATCAGGGCTGTGATGTAGCGGGTGGCCAGGTCCCCCAGTAGGTGGCAGGGACTCCAGCATCATCTCCTCACTGACCACCAAGCCTGAAGCTCCAGATCTGGTCCGAGGGTGGTCCCTTTCCTCCCATCCCACTCCCAGGGTGTGTGCCTCTGTGCTAGGTTGAAGAGGATCTGCCCATAAGGGAGACCATTCTTTGAGCAATGGTTTATGTTGTCTGCTCAGCTCTGAACTTCCCTCACAACATGGAGTTAGAGGTGGGAATGCATTAGGAACAAAGAACCCTGGAATTCAGTTTCTTGTCTGACTCCAATTTATGTATGACTCCTGGGACAAGTCATTTAACCTCTCTAGGCCCCTATTTCCCATATGTAAAATCAGGAAATTACCATCCCACAAAAATAGATGCATTTGTTAATACTGAACATCAGAAATATGAGAAATACAGTACTTATTAATATTAGCAGCGATAGGCGATGTGCATGATTTGCATTACCGTTAGGCTGCGAGACTCTGCGACTGTGCTAGTCTGTGTGGGTGGCGTCTGAGTGTTGGGGGAAGTAGAGGGAAGGTTTTCTGCTAAACACTGATTCAGGGCAATTGTTTTCCAGAATCGATCAGGCTGCTGATAGAATCATCCTCCAAGTTAAAATAAAAATTCCAGGGCCCACCGTGGGACTATGGACCTGAGTGATTTTGGAACCACTGACTCAAGTGAGGACCCAAAAATGTAGAGAATGGACCTAAAAACTGGAAAAAAGCACAGATGCCAGACTCAGTAGCAAAGCAAGTGTTGAAATTTAACACTGAATATTAAACTGATTCCCTACCAGATCTGCTGGAAAAGAAGCATGCAGCCATTTGGGAAGCTGAGGGTCAAGGTCATTTTTATTCCAGGTATTCTCAGACAGGCTCTCACATGTCAGTGCCTAGTGCTTGACAGAATAATTTCCCTCCTGAGTTAGGTGATTCATTGGAAAATGAAGCCCTCCTATCGAGCCCTTTCAAAAAAAGTCTCCTTTCTTTACTCCCTTAATTGCAGAAAGTAGAAAGAGGGTGATTAAATCCCCATTAGCAACCCAGGGATCAAGCTGCTAAGAAACCTCAGAATTGCATAAGCACCAGCCCTCTTCGCTGCAGTCAAATGGGCCAAAACTCAGAAGAGAAATTGACTTGCTGTGATGGCCGCTTATTTGACAGCCATGCCTGGCCACTGAGCCGTAAATCTGACAACACCTGAGCAATGCTCTGTTTTCTAAAATCAGACTTCGTTTTTGTTCTGAAGATGCTGTGGTATAACTCAATCATATATCTAGTTTGGAACTTTCTGGAATAAATACCAGAAAGGCACTGGGAGGGGAAAATTTCTCTGTGGGTTTAACACCAAGATTTATAAAATTTCATAGTTAGTTTGCTAGAAACATGAGGAGCTAAAGGAATAATTTAAACATCACCACAAAGAAGCCAACAGACAAGCTAGAATGTGGGACATTCTGTACAATGGTTTCTACAGCGAGTCAAGAGTAGAAAAAAAAAAAAAGCGGGGGGTGGGGGGAGAGGTTTGTTTTAGATTAAAGGAAGTCTAAAAGATATACCTAACAACCAACTGTAATGCATGGACCTTGTTTGGATCCTAATTTGAACTAATCAAATGTACAAGGCATTTTTGAGACAACGGGGGAAATTTGCTAATGGAATGGGTTAATAACCAAGGCTTATTATTTTTGTTAGCTGTGAAAATGTGACAGTACTTGGCATCGTGGTTATGTAAGATAACAACCCCATGCTTTAAGAGATGCATACTGAGGTATATAGCCGCAGACTGACCTATCTGGGTTTTATTTCATCAAAGGACTTCTCTTTTATCAAAGGAAAAACAAAAGCAAAGAGTTGGAGCAAATGTGGCAAAATCTTGCTAATTATTACATCTAGGTGATGGGTTTATGGGGGGTTCATTATAATGTTCTCTCCACTTCTGTGTATGTTTGAGATTCTGTCATAATATTTTTGTGTGTGTAGGTAAGCCTCAGCATGAGAAGCATCAGTAAACTATCAAAAGTGGGGAGGGTTGAGAGTGGGTGGCACTGCGTCTTTGCAAGGAAAATAAAAATAGCATGGGCTCTCAAACTTTAAGGAGCTCTGCGCTCTGCAGAGATGGCTCCTTATTCTCTCTAAACAGGGAAAAGAATACCTTTCATCTTGATGGAGAATTCTCCCAGCAGATTCTCTAGCTCTGCTTCAATGGTGCACATATTCTGCAAAGAGGACAGGAGATGAGCATGAGAATTGGCCTTTTACCCAACAGCTCAAAGCACACGACATTTTAACAGGAGCACAACAACTGCATGAACAACAAGAAGCATTTACCTGTTTGCCCAACAGAGCACAGCCTATGAAACGTTGTTGACAAAATGTTTGATCTGAGTCTAAGCCTACCTTTTAGTGGCATAGAAGAGCAAGTCAGATTATATCAAAAATAGACAAATTCAGAATGTGGGGTAGACTATAGGAATTAGCATGCATTCTACAAAAAGGCAGTATCATAGGGGAAAAAATTTCTAGATAAAGAGACTAGACAAACATAATCACCAAATGTAACATCTTAACCTTGATTACATTCTGATTTGAAAGTAAATCAATCAAAACAGTTACAAAAGACATTATTGATCCAAATAGGGAAAACTTGAAAATGGACAATATGTTATATAATTCTATAGGATGAAGGTCAATTTTCTTAGTTGTGGTAGTGGTATGTGGTTATGTAGGAAACGTAGATATTCCATAGGTTATTACAAGTAAGAGATCCCTGGCTTGATTTAGCCATTGTATTACATATTTCAGTGTATACATACTTCAAAACATCATGTTGTACACCATAAATATGTAACAGTTTTTACTTGCGAATTACAAATAAATTTTAAAAAGAGATCCAAGTTAAAATATTTATGGGGTGAAATGTCATGATGTCTATCACTTACTGTGAAATGACTTGACGGGGATGGAGGGGGATTTGATCATATGAGACAGAGGGAAAGCAAATATGGCCAAATATTACTGATTGGTAAATCTAAATAAAGGAATATGGTGTTCAATGTACTAGTCTTTCCATTTTTCTATAGGTTTGAAATTTTTCTGAATAAAAATGTGGGGCCAAAAGAGCACAAGAGTTGAATTCTGCTCGAATGAGTAAGGTGGGCTTCCTGCTGCAATGCCACAGCACCCCAAAAATAATTTTTGGGTCTGACAATGGTTCCTCTCTTTGATGTTGAAGGAACAGGATAGAGAGAAGGAGTAACACCATCTGCACATGTGGTTAGCTACATAACTACCCTCACCCTACTTCCTCAATACCTGAGGACGTAAATAGAACAACTGCAGTTAGAAATGAAAAGGGAAAGTGCTGCGGCCACGGCAGTCCCAGGGAGGCCCTTCTGCTGCATGCGAGGCTTCCCAGTGTAAGCCTTACAATCTGGATGCTGCTGCTGCTATGCTAAGCAGCCGTCTCCACTGAAGCTTGATGCAGGGTGATGTCTGCAGGCTTCTTCCTCAGTTGCCAGCCTCCCACAAGGCTAGGGGTTTGAGGGTGGCCTCACTGACAAAAGCACAGCCAGCTTGATTAGTGCAGGCTGATATTGCTTCCATTTGAATTCTGTATGCTGAGGACCTCAGCCTAGAAGCTCTGATTCTTCTATGTTTCTTTGTTCTGCTCCAAATGATCACTCTCATGGGATGCAAAGAGAATGGCATTGCTTTTTCCCTTGTAAGCTCTCACTACCTGAACTAGCTAGCAAGGTTGGGGAAAACTTCCTGAAGTCTGAGCTCTGTGTAGCTTGAAAGTCTTGAAAACAAAGCCTCAGTATTATAAACCAATTTACTTCCTCAGAGTATTGGGCACCTCTGTGAAGAAACAGGTTCCAGAAATATCAACTACGCTCTCATGCATGTCAGGATTGC
Source organism: Rhinopithecus roxellana (assembly GCF_007565055.1). NCBI lineage: Eukaryota > Metazoa > Chordata > Mammalia > Primates > Cercopithecidae > Rhinopithecus > Rhinopithecus roxellana. Next base: position 63,836,792 of record NC_044552.1, read on the forward strand.
TACCAGTATCTCCGAAAAACTTGAGAGCAGCTAGGTTAAGACTTGAGGACATCCATGGTCAAAATTTCCCCCCCACCACCACCCGGCACCCCTCCACGCCCGCAACCACTGATGAACATTGCTGCACACGCAAATGTACCTGAGCCACCTTGACCGCATTGTTAAATCCTCATTTTAAACCCGCATCATAATAAAATCCTGGCTTTTGTGGTTATGTGAGGATATATTTCTTTCTTGTTTTTGTGCTTTTTTGTTTTTTTGAGATAGAGTCTGGCTCTATCACCCAGGCTGGAGTATAATGGCGCCATCTCAGCTTACTGCAACCTCCGCCTCCCAGGTTCAAGCGATCCTTCTGCCTCAGCCTCCTGAGTAGCTGGGATTTCAGGGCACACCACCACACCTGGCTAATTTTTGTATTTTTAGTAGAGATGGGGTTCTGCTATGTTGGCCAGGCTGGTCTTGAACTCCTGACCTCAAGTGATCCTCCCACCTTGGCCTCCCAAAGTGCTGGGATTACAGGTATAAGCCACTACACCCGGCCGTGAGGATATAAACCCACCTGATACCAAATGTGGTATGAGGCTACAGAAGTCCTGGACTTCTTTCTTCTCTAAGGCAGTTTAAATTGCACTCTATGTCTTTGAATTTGTGAGCAAGGTCATGATGCCATGCCCTGACACTTCCTCAAGAGTGGCTGTGTCTGAAATGACCTGCAAATATGCCAACACAGACAGTCCCTGCATGCTGCTGGTCAGTTATCAGCATTTGTCCTATAAACGTCCTCTATAATTGGAAACGGTTCTCCTGATTTCAGAGATCTGTAGAAATGGGGTCTCATGAACTAAGATTGCTTCTAGGCCAGGAATTTTCAATCTGCAGGTCTATAAAGTAGGATAGGGGAGGGTAGGAAGAGTCAGATCTTTATTTTCACTAACATTTAACTGAAATTAAACATGTTTAGGTATGATGAAGATAGAAAACGAGCCACAGCATACCTGTGGCTTTGACACATAGCCATACCTGTGACTTTGACACTGATAGAAATCACATACATGTTCATGTCCCATCATTTATTGCAGATAACTTTAAAAAAAATCATTTACACTTTTCATTACTTTGATGTTTCAGTAGTTATTAAAGCCACTACTAGATCTTATAATCTGATGTATTAATAAAGTAGCAGCATAGAACTATGTCACATATTTGGCTTTTGAAATATTTTGAAAACTGTACTGATGATATTGAAATAACTGTATTTCAATATATTTTCTTCCTTTCAATTCCTATGTATTTTATTTTATGCATTTAAAAAACATTATTCTAGGCCAGGCTCGGTGGCTCATGCCTGTAATCCCAGCACTTTGGGAGGCTGAGGCAGGCGGACCACCTGAGGTCAGGAGTTCGAGACCAGCCTGGCCAACATATAGTAAAACCCCATCTCTACTAAAAATACAAAAATTAACCGGGTGTGATGGCACATGCCTGTAGTCCCAGCTACTTGGGAAGCTGAGGCAGGAGAGCTAGTTGGGAAGCTGAGACAGGAGAATCACTTGAACCCAGGAGGTAGAGGTTGCAGTGAACCAAGATCGCACCACTGCACTCCAGCCTGCGCGACAGAGCAAGACTCCATCTCTCAAAAATAAATAAATAAATAAATAAATAAATAATTCTAAAGGAGGAAGTTAGGTAAAGAAGCTATGCTTTCAGTCAAATAAAGAGACACACTTGGTTTAGACAAGAGGCAACGTGGGAGTGTACACACAAAGGGATCCTACTGACAGTCATCCAAGCTGTCCCTCTGATTCCAGGGCTGAGACAGATGCTCAGCTCTGGGAATTGTCCAACAGACCCTCTACAGGCTGATGACTTCATTCATGAAATCTGATCTCTGAACAAAGACTCATGGGATAGTGAGGAGTGCTGCTTTAATAATTTAGTCATTTCATCAAACACATTGGTATTAGGTGACCCCAGGAGGAGTGAAGACTTCTCTACCTCTTCCAGAGAGCTGGAAACCAGGAAAGCACACTTCTGTTCGTGGTTCTTAATCTTGGCTCCTTTATGATAAAAATTTCTCACAATTAAAAAAAACATTGTAGGCAGAGTGTTACTGATATCCAACACTGACATCCAGTGTAGCTATCTGAACCATACGGTCTGCTCCACTTCCAGGGATAAAACTCGGCTCGATTTACACTAGAATATTTAGAAGTGTGTTTCAATGACACAAATCAGGGCAATGTGGCTTATGCATTTATTTTATTTTATTTTAGAGATGCGGTCTCACTCTGTCACCCAGGCTGAAGTGCAGTGGCGTGATCGTAACTCACTGCAGCCTCAAACTCCTGGGCTCAAGCAATGCTCTTGCCTCAGCCTCTTGAGTAACTAGGACTATAGGCATGTGCCACCACTCTCAGCTTATTCATTCATTTTAAGCAATTCCACCGATTGCCTTTCTTGCATACTTTTGAGGCTAACAGTAGAACCTATCTTTCTAGAGAAAGAATGAGGTTGTGGGTTGCTGTTTGCCTTGTTCTTGGCAATTACCAACAATTCACACCAGGCCAGTTGGGATTTGGCAACTTAAGCAGGTTAGTGGGTTATACCTCTGTGTACTCCTTGTAGCTCCGATTGATCTCTGATAGACTCTCCCGGGCAGCTTTGCTGGCAGGGGATGTTGCGAAGGCTTGCTTCATTTTGCTAGCACCATCCTGGAGGCGTCGCTGGATACAGTAAGCTTCATAGAGTTCATCTACCTGCCAGAATCAAAACAGGAAACAGAAATAAATGTCAGGCTTGAAAGAAAATACATAGATCATTGTTACATGATTAATGTACTTTACATTTCTGACCTCTACAAAGAGAATCCTGTAGAAGTATTATCCTTTTAGATAGGGACCGATCACTTTTATTTTAGCCACTGTGATACATTTTGTCTCAAAACAGATTTTGCTCTAATCCTGTTTTCAAATTATGCAAAAGGGAAACGCCTCTTTTGCATTGTTTGAGGCCATCATTGGAATTGTTTAAAATGACTCCTAGGTGACTTTGTGGGTCCATGGGTGGACTGTAAGTACTAAATAAGATGAGAGCCTTCTGTAAGTACTAAATTATTAAATAAGTATTAAATAATAAAAATAAGTAAGTATTAAATAAGACTGTAAGTAATAAATAAGGAAGATGAGAGCCTTCTGTTTATAGAACAAACACTGAAAGGGTTTATACAATTTCATACCAAGGTGAAAACTTGGTAGTATCCTAGGCTAATATCACTTTAAGAGGTAGTGTCACAATATTAGGATTTGTAATCCTGATATTTACATATCCAGACTTAGTATTTCATAAAGTAACTTGGGGATATATATTGAAGATAATTTTTGTGAAGTCTTGGCTCAACTGTAAAGAGAAAAAGTTATTCTTAAAATTAGGGTAAAACACAATTGTCAAAATATATCAAACTGAACACTTAAGAACTGAACTCTTTTTCATGTAAATTATATGACAATTACAAAAAAAAATAAGTGGAAGCAATATAAATGAACTTTCTTTTGCTACACATCTATACTTCTGCTTCTAAATAATAATAATATACCATTTTCAAATGACTATTGATTTTATACTCATATAAGCCTGATAATCAGCTAATTCTTCTAAGGCGGTGATTCTCAATCAACCCAAGGCAATTTTGACCACTGGCATCTAGTGGGTAGAGGCCAGGCATGCTGCTAAACATCCTATAATGCAGAGGACAGCTCCTGCAGGAGAGAATTATCTGCAAATGCCAGCAGTGCTAGGGTTGAAAAAAATGTTTTTTTTTTTTTGAGATGTGGTCTTGCTATGTTGCTCAGGCTGATTCCTAACTGCTGGGCTCAAGTGATCCTCTTGTTTCAACCTCTCAAGCAGCTGAGACTACAAGTGCACATCACTGTGCTTAGCTGGGAAAAAAAAAAAAAAACCTGTTCTAAAGTTATTCCTAATGATATTTATCTCTACAAGTCCGGTACTATCTTTAATTGACTGCAGTTATCTACAATAATTTTCAGGCAGAAAACAAACAACAATATCATCAGGCATTGTCAAAAGCAAATAAAACCTATTACTTTGGGGAGGCATACTTACCTAGCACTGTTTGAATTTTCAGTTCAGTATGAACTTTGTTTCTTCAAAAAGGAAGCTTAACTATAGATCCAGAAGGTGGAGATGCATATACTAGATTTCAGAGTTTAAGAGTCCCCTTTTGTTCTGAAGGCAAACTTTTGGCTGCTCACTCAAAAGCATTACTATAACCTGTCTGAGGAGTACAATTTTCCATAATTGCTTTGTCTACACAGATATCAATGACACTTAGCTTAGAATGCAAACATTAAGAGACTAAAAATTATTCTCTTGATTAAAGGATTCTTTGTTGCTATTTACTTCAACAATGCACTCAACTCCACTAAGAAGAATGCCCAAATTGAAAAGAATCATCTTTAATCTTCAGGGTCAATGGATTTATCTCTGATTAACAGGGAGATATAAGACTCAAGGAGTGTCCTATCTGCTGATGACATCTTTTGGTTGATGGTTGGCGTACAGTGTGGTTTCCATGCTTTAAAGCTAAGCCTCATCTGGTGAGCTTGTTAAAATGCTGATGCCCAGGCCCCACTGTGAGGTGCTGATTCCATAGGTTAGGGCTGGGCCAGGAATTTGAAATTTTAAGTAAACATTGCAAATTGTTCTGATGTGGGAGATCCTCACAAAACTTTTAGAAACCCAAGTGCTAATATCTCTTCCAATGCAGGTCAGGCTATGTCACCCATGTGGTCTTCTGGGGAACGCCCCCTGCAACCCTTTTCCCTACTAGTGGGTACGCCAAAGTTTCTGAGCTTGTTATCCTTTCAATAAGGAGACAGTGCTCACAGGACCATTGGTATAGCCATAATGACTTAATCTATTACTTTGTGTAGCAAGAAAGTTTATTCTTTGTTTTTGCTTAAATATCAACCTATCCTAGCCAAATAGAATGAAACTTTTGGATAAAGTATACCTATGTAGTCACCTTAGCAGATAGCCATTTGTAGGCAAGCATTTATCTTACCTATGAGTCAGCAATGGCTCATTAAATAAACTGATTAATTGAATCATTCAATTACATATCATTTGTTAGGCATCTGGATATAAGATGTTGCAAACAGAAAGAGTACCACTGACCTTTGAAAACCATTAGGATTGTTGTATCTAACAAGCATGGATACAATATTGATAAATATACCCTTACTTCATACTGATAGTTTTCGTGCTGTTTTTTGAATTAAACAATAATAGGTCAAAGCTTGCCTGCCACATAAATAACTTCTGATGGATGTCATTGTTTTATTTATTGAGTTTCACAGAAATAGGAGCAATTTCAGATTTGCCTAGGTAGTAAATATCTTTCAAAGCAAGAATGTATGAAGGCAGTAGCATATACATGTGTATTCACACATACAAATCATCCTAGAATTTTAAACGGGAAAGGATTCTTAGGATCATGTAGATCAAATCTGTGCACCTCCCCAGCGCCACTTCACAGAGTGGAAAGCCAAGATTCACACAGATGACACAGCAAGTGAGTATGTGGCAGAGCTGGGACTAGAACCTAGGGCTTCTGACTCTTAGAGAGATCTGCTAAAATTCCCAGGCTTCCCACTTGGAAGAGAGGCTAATGGATATAGACAAATAGGAATTGATAATTGTGTGATTTAGCTGCCTCTAAAGGTAGATGTTTTCTAGCTGGCACCAGTAACTCCTGACAGTGCCCAGAACAAGGGGGTGATAGCCTCATTGTACCACCAGTGAACTATAGGGTTCAGGGCTGGGTGTGTGGGATACTGGCAAGCTAGTGCACATCTAGGGCAGAGGGGATAACACGGCACCTGAAAACCATGCTATATGAGGGAGAGTGGAAAGAACCAAGAGCTTGAGAGAGATTGAGGGAGGCGCTGAAACAGCGGTCTTTTGGTAGTTACAAGGCCTTCATGAAGAAGTTTATGGGGTACCAAGTGTTATGTGGAACCAGAGTGTAAAGTCAGGCAAAAATGAAGTTTTTTGTAGGGCTAGTTTGATTGATAGTTTAAGTACACTACACTGACGCTGGAAGTCCTCCACCGGGCACTGTGCCTGTTACTTAGCACTTAAATGTTTGTAGAACTGAGGTAGAGCCCAAACTGTGCCGGGTCATCAAGCCTTCCATTCTTATTGTTCCTCCATCTTTAGTGCCCACTTGAGGACTTAATTGCTAGTCAGCTTGGGAGTCAATTGGATAGGAAGTTCTCCATGCACTAGATACTACGCTCAGGCCAAAGGTGTACCTGATTAGCAACAGAACTGAAAAACAGGCAACGAGAACAGGAACTTCAATTACCTTACTAATGTGAAACTCCAGGCGTCTCATGTATCGTTCAATTGTTTTAATTTGCTGGAATTAAAAGAAGTTTGAGAAAGTACAGTCATTTATAGTTCATTTGACTCAGGCTTGTGAGAATATCTTTATTATATCATACTCAAAAGTACTAGAAAATCCAATATATTTCTCCTTTCCTTCCCCTTTCCTCCTATCTCTGATGCTATTTTAGAGGTTCGCTAATACCAATTTGGAATTTTTTTCTTATTTTGAGACAAAGTTTCACTCTTGTTGCCCAGGCTAGAGCATAATGGCGTGTTCTCGGCTCACTGCAACCTCTGCCTCCTGGGTTCAAGCGATTCTCCTGCCTCAGCCTCTTGAGTAGCTGGCATTACAGGCACTCGCCACCACACCTGCCTAATTTTTGTATATTTAGTAGAGACGGGGTTTCTCCATGTTGACCAGGCAGGTCTTGAACTTCTGACCTCAGGTGATCCACCCACCTTGGCCTCCCAAAGTGCTGAGATTACAGACATGAGCCACTGTGCCTGGCCCTGGAAATTTATTTTTGTAATACTGAATAAATATTCTGAGATGTGAACTTGAATTAGTTATCGGAATCCTTGTGTTTAACATAAAGAAAGGCCAATCCAATGGAAGTCATTAGATTCTGACAGAACAGTATCATATTGGAGTATATTTAAATTTCTTCATAATAATATATTTTATCTTCTAAGATTGTTTTTTTTTTTCCATTCACATTTTAGTGTCTCTGAAATTGGGGTGCATTTTACAATTGCTACTGGCAGACAGCTGCCTGTACAAGCTCAAAGATAATCATAGTTGTTCATGTGTTATCTCTTTGAGTTGTAATTATTATTATATGCATTTAATTTAATCGCCTTTTAAAATGTCTTCAAAAAGAATACACTATGATTCAGCGTTGAAATAAAATTATTGTGCACATAGGAAGGCATGGAGCAGCATCATATATAAATTTTTTTAAAAAGAAAGAAAGAAATCTGTGTCTAAATAGACCTAACAGTTTTCTTGATAACTATAAAATACAAATTTTAGGTGAAATGAAACAACTGTCAGATTTTAACTGGAATCCTTTTTTTCTCTTCATGGCACATGAAATAATGGTTCATTTTATAATCAACAATGACTTAGATTTGATGAAGTATAGTAATTTATATTCAGAGACAACACAGGTAAAGGCCTCCAAACGCTTGGGAAGTTCTTAAACTTATCAAAACACAAACTTATCAAAACACTACAACCCAGTGGCATTTTTATGGACGTAACCTTAAATACTTTATTTAATCTATAGATCACAGTACTTGTATTATCCTCATTAGACAAGAGTATGCATTTTTCCAGGATTCGAAAAACTGTCAGTTCTCTAGGATTTTACTGTCCCTAAGAGGGTCTCCCATTGACTTCTCAAGGATGCAGAGTTCTATTTTATTTTTTGAGACAGGGTTTTGCTCTCTCACCCAGGCTGGAGTGCAGTGGGTGCAATCATGGCTCACTGCAGCCTTGACCGCCTGGCTTCAGGTGATCCTCCCACCTCAGTCTCCTGGGTAGCTGGGACCACAGGCACACACCACCATGCCTGGATAATGTTTTATATTTCATCTTTTGGTAGAGATGGGATTTTGCCACATTGCCCAGGCAGGTCTCGAACTCCTAGGCTCAAGCGATCCACCCACCCCAGCCTCCCAAAGTGCTGGGATTACAGGTGTGAGCCACCGCGCCCAGCAAAGATGCAGAATTTTTTTCTTATTAGCACCCCAACACAGAATGGCAACTTACCTTGTCTAGGTCATACAGCACACCCTACAATAAAAAAAGGAGTATGTGCATTTAAACATCATCCTCCAAAAGGTTACCCATCTTAACAGAATGATTTAGCACACATTTCCACATTATCTGTGGAAATAATAATCAGCTCTACAAAATTCTACTGGATATTTTACATTTGCTTTAAAAGAATAAAAACGGGTTATTTTAAATACCAGTAAGAGTACATTTAAGAGCTGACATTGATTTACACTCTGTTTCTAGCATTGCATGCAGTCCTCCCTGCCCCTTGGGATCTTTAAAGTTTTCACTTGCTTTGAGCTCTCCTGTCCTACCTATTGAGGGGCATGGAAATTCACAGTCATTAAAAAAAATTTAAAATAAATGGTATGAATATAAAACATAGCAGTGGCGTATGTGTTAAAAAATACTTGCCTCGCTGTCTAAGCAAATAAAATTGATATTTAAGAAGAGTTCTCTCTTTTTTTTTTTGAGACAGAGTTTCGCTCTTGTTGCCCACGCTGGAGTGCAGTGGCGTGATCTCGGCTCACCACAACCTCCGCCTTTCTGGTTCAAGTGATTCTCCCACCTCAGCCTCTCGAGTAGCTGGGATTACAGTGCCTGCCACCATGCCCAGCTAATTTTTGTATTTTTAGTAGAGACAGGGTCTCGCCATGTTGGCCAGGCTGGTCTTGAATTCCTGACCTCGGGTGATCCACCCGCCTCGGCCTCTCAAAGTGCTGGGGATTACAGGCGTGAGTCACCACGCCCGGCCTTAAGAAGAGTTCCTGAGGCTGTGATAAGCTTTTCTGAAATTGTTTTCAAAGCCAGCTCATTTCCTGTGTGCTCACAGTATCGTAGTATAATCAGTGCACTATCCTCGTATCCTCCAACTGAAGGATTTTTAAGGAACAGGAGGTCTTGGCAGAAGCCCCTGCATTCGTTCACCGTTGTTTTCCAGGAGGGACATTTGCAGCCACTGAGGATGGTCAAGGGCATTCACCAGCTCTGAAAGCCCTGACACAAGGGGTTCCACACAGATGCAGGCAATTTATATCCTAACATCAGTAGAACACAAAAATTGTTAACATTGATAAAGCCTTGAATCTCTACGCCTTTGAAAAGGACAACAGTATACATTTGAGCACATTTCCTATAAAAGAAAAAGACAGCAGCTATGACTGTCTAGCTGCACCCCCTAGGAATAAGTTGAGTTTTCTTGGACTGATTTCTTGAAACAGTAAGGTATAATATCTAGAGCTGAATAAAACCATTTAAAATAGTGTAGACATTAGAACCACCTCTTCAATCACACAAGTCCTCACAGATTCATTAGAAAAGAAGAAATTTGCAACATAACATGTACTTGATCTGGTCTAAGAACTCTAACTTCTCATGGTGGTTACACCTTTCAGCCTCTTTTCCATCCCTGATTTTACAGATTATATTTTTTAAAAATTGGAGACAAAGTAAAAGTTCTAGATTCCAAATTCTTTATATTAATTTTTTATATTTTTTAAAAACAGAGACAGGGTCTCACTTTATTGCCCAGGCTGGGCTCGAACTCCTGGCCTCAAGCGTTCCTCCCGCCTTGGCTTCCCAAAGTGTTGGGATAACAGGCATGAGCTACCGTGCCTGGACCCAAATTCTGTATGTACTAACAATATGCTAGGAAAACTTCAACTTTTCATTTACTTATATTATTTGGGAGGGTGGTAGAGGACATTAAATTTTTTTTTCCTGATTATAAAGTTTCATGAAGATAGACATTTAAAAAAATGATCTCATAAACATGCTTGGAAAATACTGAAAAGTATTAAGTAGAACACATTAAGAAGAAAACACACCCTTCTTTTTCCTTCTAAGACATACTGGGGGGATGCAGATAGTACTCTGCCCCTTGGATCTCCTCTTCTTAAACATTCCTCCCCAGTCCCATCCAGTAAAAGAAGATATTTGGCTAAAAAGAACAGTGTTAACATCCTAATGACTGGATAGTACCTACCAGGCGAGAGTTTCTTTTCATGTCTTTTAACTGAGCTGTCAACTTGTCCAGCTCCGTCTGGTGAACCTCCAGATATTCACTGCAAAGATAAGACAAGATATAATCGTAATCTCTGTGCCTGTTAAGTGGAATCTGGTGCTGTTGCTGACTTTTCCTTCTCAAAGGGGATTAAAAATTGAACCTTGCTCTGTAGTTGGGGAGGAGGCTTTTTATTTTCCCAATCTTTCAACATTTTGAAAGCTCTAGCAGTGGCACTGGATACTATCCAGCTGGGAAAGTAGAAAAAGAGAAAAAGGCTGAAAGTCAAGAAAAGAAAAACCAATGGGGAGGCAAGGGGCAAGATGTCTGTAGAGTCAGCCCTGGCTCTGGCCTCACAGAATTCTATCTAGTCAAATAGAACAAATAGTGAATGTCCCACTGCACAGCAGGGAAGTCTTATTCTGGGTTCACAATCCCTGTAAGATATCAGGGAGGTTTCAGAACTCTCCTTCAGCAATCTCTAGAATGGATATGTCTGTCCATCACTGTTTAAGTGAAACTCAATACGGCACAGGTTCCAGGTCTCCATCAATGTTATGAATACGACGTGGAATACCAACATATTTCCCATCTTTGGGACTTATGTCAGGCTTCCCTAATTGTGGTGCAAGAATAAAATACCTCCTACCGAAATAGACATCTAAAAAATGATCTCATAAGACCAGCTTTTCTCTGACCCCTTGGTTCTTTCCTTAAAGTACATTATCAGGTTCAAGTTCTTACTCAAGTCCATTTTTCAAGGCCCTGTAGACTTCCTCCACCCTTTTAGGCTGAGGCTCTTTGGGGAGATTGTTGTTTTTGTGGCCTAAATTGTGCATTTTCTTCAGTTTGGCCTGAGGCTTCTTGAGAGCGGAGGAATTTTCAATGAAGGAGTTACACCTATAGAAAGAAAAAAAGAACAGAAGAAATTGTGAGGATTGGGCATCCAAAAGGATTTGACCAAAGAAAAATGTCTTCTATTATTTACTTATTTGTTTTAGAGACATTCTTCCTCTGTCATCCAGGCTGGAGTGTGGTGGTGTGATCACAGCTCACTGCAGCCTTGAACTCCCGGGCTCATGAACTCAAGTGATCCTCAGCCTCCCAAGTAGCATGTACCACCACACCCAGCTAAATAGTTGGTTGTTGTTTTTAAAGAGAGGGGGTCTCACTTTGGTGCCCAGGGTAAAGTGCAGTGGTGTGATCATAGCTCACTGCAGCCTTGAACTCCTGGGCTCAAGTGATCCTCCTCCTCAGCCTCCCAAGGAACTGGGACCACAGGCATGCACCAGCATGCCTGGCTAATTTTTTTTTTTTTTTTTTTGTAGAGATAGGGTCTGGCTTCAGGCAATCCTCCTGCTGTGGCCTCTCAAAGTGCTGGGATAATTTTTTAAAACTTTTTTTGTAGAGTGGGGTCTTGCTATGTGCTATGTTGCCCAGACTGGTCTTGATCTCTTGGCTTCCAGTAATCTCCAGCATTAGACTCTCAAAGTGCTGGGATTACAGGCATGAGCCACTGCGCCTGACCAATCTTGTGTTCACATTAGTGTCCTCTGCAGAAGGTAATGTTCCCAGATCTGAGCCATCCTGCATTTAGTTTCTTAGTATTGGATTTGTTAACTGCTGAAACCAGAAAGTTTTGTTGGGCAGAGGCTACCTAGAGTCAAAGTCTGGCCTCAGGGAATGTGTATTCTGAGTGAAAATGTATTGCTTTTCTAAAACGTCATAGGAAGCTAAGGGCAAAGAGCTCCAGGTGGACATAATTAACAGGCAGAAGGATATAATCCAACTAAAAAAATACATGTACTACGCAATTTTAGATACAAGTGTCTATGAAATTCAACGAGGATGTGAATAAATCCTTTTCGATAAGGGACCATAAGCATGACAAATAGCTAATTCTATATGACATTTAAAATACATGTAGCTTTTTTTTAAGTTTTATTTTTAGGAAGTACATTTACTGACTAGGTATAACTTATAACATTTCAGCATCTCTAGTAGTGTCAGGGATACAGTTTGCAGTGGTAAGATGGATATGTGATAACTTAAAACCAGAGTACTGATCTGATTAGGAGATGCAGAGGCTAGGCCACTCACTGACCCGGTTATCAGCAGGAAAGCCGAGATCTCTGAGGCCAGAAGCTGCCTACTGCACCCCTCCCAGGTTAGTTATTCGTTACAATCCCTGCCATCACCGTGTGCACAATTGGGACAATACAGGTCAAACAAAGCACATAGGGCCCCTCAGAGGGCAAAGACCTTTATGATAACAGAAAAACTGAAGATAAACTTGGTTACCTGTTGCTTATTCACTATCTGTTCTTTCTTTCTTGAGTTCCCCTAAGTCCTGTTTCAGGTGAGAGGAGATTCACGAAACTAGAAAGACTCACTCTGGCAACCCCTGTCTGAATGACACCTGCTCCCCAGAGTCAATCTGCAGAGGCATAGTCAGTATCCACTGCATGACTTTATAGCAAACATAGTCTCCAAAGTCTGAATGCAATGGAAAATGCGCTTCAAAAAGGGGTGGAAGTAGGGGTAGTGAGAGGTCTATGCATATATCACTGGTTTGTCCTAAATCCTTAGCCATCATCCTTGCAGGAGGAATTCTAAATGATAGAAAATAAACTATAGCACTTAATTTTTGGTACATCCTTTCCATAAAGAAGATTAAAATAGTGGGCAGGGGTGGGGGGAGGCTGATGACGCCAAATGCACACAGACCCTCTTCACAACATCAAAGTTCACTTCCTTGACAAGCTGCACCCCGGGAGAGAACCACACAGTACTTGCCTGGATCGCCTTTCCTGGAGGCCGCTGAAACCCGCGAAGGACTGGCTTCTAATGATCCCATTGGGCCCTCCAGGCGAAAAAGACTGGGATCCTACCAACATGATTTCCGGGAGTCTGGTCGGTAGTCCTAGAAGACAGTGGAAAGATCATCACAATTTATAGGCAGGTTCAGACAGAAGATGCACTAAGCTTGTCAATAATGATAAAGGCTGTAAAGTAAGCCATGAGACTGTTAAGTGCTTGTGAGGTTCTTTATTATGGAGTGTCCTGAAGACAAAGGGCTCAACTCTCAAAAGAATAAAAAAGATATCTATCTACCTAGATGAAAATAAATATAGCCAGGTGCAGCAGCTCACGCTTGTAATCCCAGCACTTTGGGAAGCTGAGGCGGGTGGATCACCTGAGGTCAGGAGTTCCAGACCAGCCTGGCCAACGTGGTGAAACCCCGTCTCTACTAAAAATACAAAATTAGCCGGGCGTGGTGGCACATGCCTGTAATCCTAACTACTCGGGAGGCTGAGGCAGAAGAATGGCTTGAACCCGGAAGGTGAAGGTTGCAGTGAGCCCCACTACACTCCAGCCTGGGCAATAAGAGCAAAACTCTGTCTAAGAAAAAAAAAAGTAAATATAAATTATACATAACTACCAAACTGCCCATCACTCTAGGTTTCCTTCAAGATTTTTTTTTTAAACAAGGTTCAACCACACTCTCAAAAACATGAAAACTGTTGCAACATTAACCTCCATTCAACAATAAAAACACACAAATAGGCCAAGTCAAAGTTTCAGATAAATCATGCATCAAACTGAAAACACAGTCAAGTCTTAAGGCGGAATTCTACACCTAGGGGTCACAAGGCTGCAACACTAGGTTTCTTCAGAGATGAACTTACTTAAACTAGCTCTCCCTTTCTATCTTTTAGAATATTCTGAAAGCTAAGATTGTGCCACTACTATGACAGTGCAAAGTAAGAAGGGTAAAGGGAGTGCTCACAAAAGAAATGATAATCTAGGTTAGATAAGAACACAAGGGCCAGGGGAAGGTAAGAGGAAAATACAGCAGAAAGCACACAACCTGTATTTCAGTCGTTTGCTTGGCTTTTGTGAGGACTTACCACAACAGACCAAGAAGCATCGTCAAAACACAACTTCAGCTGAACAGAAGCCCAGGGCTAGTTCCCCCAAAGGATGCCCCTGGAACTGTTAGGTAATTCTGTTCCTTTTAGATCAGGAGTCAAACCACATACCATTGTCTTAGCAGGTGACTTCAATCCAGAGAGGGGGACAGGCCAGCAGGAAAAAGGGGAAAGAGTTACTGCCCAGACTGAAGACTCCAAAGTGGGCAGACACCAAATCGTAGGCAGAGTGTTGACAATTGCCTTTTAAAGACTCAATGAAAAAGAAAGAAAAGCTAAAAAACAACAGCAGCAGAACTCTCTGGTAGTACATCCAGATGTAATGGAAAGACCAATTTCACTAGACCTTCCTCAAAGCTGCGCGAAGCAGCTCAGCAAGGAAGGCAGTTTGAGCGAGTTACTTCCCCAGAGACAGAAGGACAAATAGACCCCTCCCCCATGCTGCTGCAGGTTTTTAAATCCCCTCCCTCCCTCTCCAGGAGAGAGCAGCCCTGGAGTTTGTATGCATTCTTGCAAGGTACAGGTGCTGACTCACTTGGCTACAGGTCTGGCAATTGGCTTGCTCTTTCATCTGGGTGAGATGCAAATCCCACACTAGCTGGGGAGAAGTAGCTTACATTTTAGGGCATTCTCCAGAATTTTAGAAGTAATGAAGAAGTATGTATGAGCAGTAAAAGTAATAAGTAGGGCACAAATGGTTAGACAAAATGCAGGTGCAGATAAGGTTCTCTCTGGTTACTTCTCCCCAGCCTCAAGGCTCAAAAAACTCCTAATTCTGTTATAAATAATTTTTTGATACCACAAGGAAATAGCATTCGAACATAAATTTAATTTTCTCAGCAAGGCAATTTTTACTTCTATAGAAGGGTGCAACTTGCGAATGGAGTAATGGTGAGAGCACACCTGGACAGGGGAGGGGCAGGAGTTCTTATTCCTGACGCAGGGCCCTGCTGCTGTGTCATTCCCCTATTGGCTAGGGTTGGACTGCACAGTCTAAGCCAATTCTGATTGACTGTTTTAAAAAGAGTAGGGGTATGAGCCAGAGTGGTGGGGTGGGTGGTTTGGCAGGAGGGATGGTTAGGAACAGGTAACTAAAGGTGACTTAGGTCAGAGCAGGTGACCAGGGGTGACTCAAGTCAAACAGGTGACCAGGATGAGTCAGGACGGAGCAGGTGACCAGGGGAACAAATGTGAACTACTGATTAGAACTGGTGGTAAAGCTGTTTACTGAAACTAGGAGCAAGGAGAGAAAGAGAACCAGAAGGTTAAACTTTAAAATGGAGAATCAAAGAATAAGAGAGCTGAACACACTGAAAGACTGATTCTTCGAAGAGAAACTTGGGGTTCACTATATTTAACAATTCCTTTAAATACTTAATGAGGTTCTCCTCCGTGCACTCTGCTGGTTACTAAGAAATCTGTCTACATTTCTTTGAGGGGACCTTTCTTAGGTTCATAAAGCACGCCTGTGGTATCACTGTACACCATGCAAACTTCTAATAAACTATAGTGCTTTCTTGATATTTCTGTTCTTTCTGTACTCAATTTGACAACAAGCACCCACCTTAACATCTCAATTTGGCAAATTTTAGTATTCTATCTTATTTTGTAAATTGTTGTTCAATATATCTATTGTATCACACTCTTTGATCAAAAGAAAAAACGTAGAGTATTTGAAACATTTAACTGTACAGTTATCTCATACTTCCTAGAAATTATATTTTTCAAGCCAATTTTTCCCCCCTTATCCATTGGGTCACTGTAGTTTAAACAACTGATGGCTGGCTCCTATCCCCAGGCACTGTTTAATTAATATGGGGTATCACCTGGGTATGGGGAGGTTTGTAAAGTCCCCAGGTGATTCTGAGTTTTGATTGAACAATCAGTTGCACTAGTGATAGGCAGAAAAAAGAGAAAAAAAAAATACCAAGTTCATTGCAAATTTAAGACTTCTGTTAAAATAATCTGCTACAATTAATCAATTCCAACTCTTTCACTAAATGAATTAAACACTGGAGAGTAAAACATATGTACCAGATTGTAAAATAATTTTCCTTCTTCCTCATTTTCTGTAACAGGTGAACAAGGTTCTCAAAATCAGAACAAATGTCTGTCCAGGATCCTAAGATTGTCAAATGCTTTGGGAGGGGGAATAATGCTCAGAAACTTTTCATTAAATTTATGGTTGGGCACAGTGGCTCATGCTTGTAATCCCAGAACTTTGGAAGGCTGAGGTGGGTGGATAACCTGAGGTCAGGAGTTTGAGACCAGCCTGACCAACATGGTGAAACGCCCCCCCATCTCTACTGAAAATACAAAAATTAGCCGGGGGGCATGGTGACTGGTTGCCTGTAATCCCAGCTATTGAGATTACAGAGGCTGAGGCAGCAGAATCGCTTGAACCTGGAAGTGGCGGCTGCCGTGAGACGAGACCACGCCACTGCATTTCAGCCTGGTGACAGTGTGAGACTCTGTCTCAAAATAAATAAATAAATAAACAAATAATTGAGAAACTTTTCACTAAGTTTACATATGGAACTGACGGCCACTAGGAATGTGACTTGGGTGAGCAGTTTTGTTTTGTTTTGCCTTTGTAGTCTTAGAAATGATCATTATCTATCAGGAAAGAATGTGGCCCAGAGCTGGTTTAGGCTGAGATCTCTCTGTCTTGACATCAGTTCCCCTAAAAGGTGACACATGGCCTAAGGAGAGTCATAAAACAAGCATGCACACACACAAAGTCTGGCTCTGGAAGAAATAAAAGGAGGAGGTTGGGGCAGGGTAGTGTAGAAGGTATTAGGGACAAAAGTATACAAAACACTCCCTTCCCCATACCTCCCAAGTCTGATGGAAGGGTGGTAGTTCTTTGCTACAATTCTTCCAGCTTCCCCAGCTCTTCTCCAGTTGCAACTGATCTTGCACCTCTTCGTTATCAACTGTCATTCTATTGACCAGTCCACTCCTACCTCTTAGCGCCTTATATCTTTAGGTTGTTCCCTGGCTTCCTAGAAGTCCCAAAGACCTGGTCTGTCCCCAGCTTTCAGCAAAACTGTCTCTCAAATTTTCAGGTTTGAAGGATTTCATTGCCCCTGCCAGAGTAATCTGCATTTTAATAGCCAGTGCTCCACTGAACCAAAAGCCTTAACCTAAAGAAAGGACTACGGTAGAATTGCAGTATTACTGCTGGTAGGGATGTAAAGTGGAATTAAATTTTTGAAGAACAATTTGGCAGTATCTGTTTAAGCTGCAAAACATACTAATCCTTTAACAGGGCACTTCTTTGATAGCTCTTCCAGGGAAATACCCAAATGCATGAAGAGGCATATACAGGGATATTCATCACAGGCAATGTTAATAGTAATGGAAAAATAAGAAATGATATAAATGTTAGTCATTACAGGAATGGTTGACACTCAAAATTATGGGAGAGAACATTATGTAGCAGTTAAAAACAACATGGCCACATAGAAAGATCCCCAGAAAAATTGCAGAATGAAACAGAGTGTGATAGCAGGAATGCTAAAAACAAAACTATATAAAACCATGAACACAAATAGAAAAGTTCTGAAAGTATACAGAGTCTATGGAGAGGTGGGATTGAGTGGTAGTCAGAAACATTTTAATTTTTTCTGTATTGTATTTTTATACAGAAAATGTATTTGTGTATTATTCATATAATGTAAAATTCTGTTTTGAAATTGCAGACATTTGGAGTTGCCTAGAAATGGAAGTGAAGGGGAGACAGAGCTCATAAACAAGATCATATAACTGTTGAGTAATAACTGTATTTATGTAATTGTTTATATTTATCAGCCTTGCAGAGGAGAAATATGATTGCCAAGAAATATTGTATAGGCTTTATAAATTCTGATTACATCAGAACTATTTAGATTTCCTGATGAAGTCCTTATTATGAGTTCTGAGCTATGTAACAAGTTCGTTATTTTTGTCTGCAAAACATTTAGAGCTGGGCTTGTACTCCTGGTAACATGCACTATACCTGATACATACCGGATATATACTCTATGTTCACCAGTTCACCAGTTCACCAGATGCCATATCTATTAAGCAAGAAATCCCACATAAAACAACAACTCAGGCCAGGTGCAATGGCTCACGCCTGTAATCCCAGCACTTTAGGAGGCTGAGCCAGGTGGATCATGAGATCAGGAGTTTGAGACCAGCTTGGCCAACATAGTGAAACCCCGTCTCTACTAAAAATACAAAAAAATTAGCTGGGCGTGGTGGTGGGTGCCTGTAATCCCAGCTACTCGGGAGGCTGAGGCAGGAGACTTGCTTGAACCTGGGAGGCAGAGGTTGCAGTGAGCCAAGATCACACCATTGCACTCCAGCCTGGGCGGCTGGGCCTTTGAAAAATGTTTCCAGTCTCTAAGTTATTGACGCCTCACCTGTTCTTTTGGAAAATTCCAGCATAACTAACATTCATTTTTGTGCATTAAATCCCAGAAAGGACTCAAATCCTAGGCAAACAGTGAGGCTGCTATGGTTTGCTCTTCACTTGGCTTTGTTGCAGGAGGCCCTGGCTGTCATACTAGGTTGCCACCCATGCCCTGCCATTTCTATAACCAATGAGAACAACACAACAGGGTCTTTCTGGAAGGAATCCCAAGCACCTTTACTAAGAGTTGAACAAATCCTACCATTCCGAGCTGAGCCTCTAGGCGCAGAACCCTGAAAGCCACAGCTGTTTCTCTTCCCAATTTCTTCATACAATGAAAATCACTGCCTTCTCTGTTGACTATGCAGTGTTAAGTTCCAATTAAACACATATCAGGGTCTTTTGAAATTATAATAAGTATAAGATTTTATATGTTCTTGTATGAATGCTGTGATACAGGTACACTGGGCTTTGGTAGATGCTATGAGCAACCGCCTGACCCAAACATCTTGTGTCTGTTTAAATTAGAAGGTAGCTCATCAAATCAGCAGGCGGTTTTTGGACAAGAACACGGAATCTGAAGATAGAAGGGGGCTGAAGCAGATAAAAAGAGAACAAGGGATTTCCCCTCACCCATCAGGTCTCAGGCTCTGATTGGACCAGAAATAAAGGGTGGAATATGATTGCAGTTCAGGGGAAGAATCTGCAGCTCCTTGGAGAGCTTGGAGATAACCTGTCTATTAAGAATAAAGGACAGGAATCAATCTTGGAGGGCTGCTTGGAGGATGGGTGATGAAGGACATCCGTCATGTAGCAGGCCTGTGCAGTAGGCCCTAAAGTGCAGCTCATGGTAGTACCCCCAGTAGAAGTATAAAAGTGATGGGAAAATGTTTGGAATGTCTGGTCTAGGTGATGGTTCTACTTCTCCCTATATTTTTATGAACTGGCATGCTGGCTTATGTTTTCATGTGTGTTTGATTAGCTTGAGTTAGCAAGCCTCTCTCTTCAGATTTCAACAATTTCACTAGGAGACGGGTAAGGCTAGGTATGCTAAAGTAAGAATCTTGATTGCCAGGCCAATGGCTGACCTCCTTTCAACATCTGCCAGGTGTGAATCTTCAAACTCACTTGTTCAGAGTAGAAGTGCTGGAGGCATTGATTAACCTGTAAGGCAACTGGGCAAAGTCAGCTAGAACGAATGCTAATATTAATTGTTAGAGTTAAGAATACTGAGACTCATTAAAGGAAATACGATTCAGTAGGTTATTTTTAGTTTTTACAGGCACAAAAGCACTCTCTCATATTAGGAAAACACAGAAAAGTAGAAAGAAGGCAGTGTAGGGAGAAGGAGAGAAGAACCATACTGTTTGTACCATATAAACACAACCACCGGGGGAATTTTGTTCTGTTAAATTTTCTCCAGCTCTTCCCTTCTCATATAAAGCATAATAATTTGAGCATATTGCATGCAAAATTTTGTATCCTGCTTTTTCTATCAGATTCTTTTTTTAGAGCTATGCCGAGGGGGCTATAAATTAGCTTTTTAACAAAGCTATCTTTAAAAGGATACTCAAGTCTACCCCATATTCCATGTGCTCCTTTAAATAATAAGAGGAAAACCAACCAGTCCACATTAAATATGCCTTTTATTTCTGATTTTTCAGATATGGCAGTTTGGCCAGAGGCAAAAGAAAACTCCTGCAAGGATGAGACCAGGGCTTTTCTATGGGAAGCAAGAGACCATGTGATCATTTGTTCCTGCTTGAGTTGCAGGACATCAAACATCATGAAATTAAAACAACAAAAATACAATAGCTAGATGCTACTGTCTTAACCCTTATGGTGTTTTCTTTTTTAAAAAATTTAACCAAATCTTCTATTGAATTAAGAATACAAACAGACAATTCTGAGAGAAGCTTACATCTGTGATTTCTGAATGACATGAGTAAGGATATCTCAATTCTCACCAAGGCATTTCTCATGGGGGCCAAATGTCAACTTGGAAACCCATAGTTGTCACAGTTACAAAGCTATGCCATCTCCATAAGCTAGACTGAGACCAACTCCTCTGAGACAAGACAATTGACCCATAGATCAGTTGGCTGTAGCTGGGGTGACATGTTAGCAAAAGTAAAAAATTCCACAATCAATTTAAGTGTTTGCGTAAGGCCAGGGACAGGAGCAGGCAAGGAAGCAGAGAAAACTTTTGGGGGTGGTGGAAGTGTTCTAAAACCAAATCATGGTGATGGTAGCACAAATGTATAAATTTACTAAAACTCAAACTGTCCACTTAAGATGAGTAAATTTTATGGTATGTGAATTGTACATCAATAAAGCTGTTTAAAAAAAATCACTACCAATTTCTAGAAAAAGTCATCATTCCTTCCGCAAGAGGAAGTGCCAAGAAATCAGGACTTGGAAAAGCTGAATCAGTAAGCAACCAGCTGAGAGTTGCTTTCGTGATTTGATCCTGTCTCGCAGCGAGGCTTCATAAGATGTAACACCTGCCCTCACTGCACTTTCTGAGTCATTTCTTCATGCCCGATTTAGGTTCTTCCTTTCTTTTTCCCCTAACAATGCCATCCTGTTTATGCTCCCCTACATCTTGGTCAAGAGCAGATGTATAATTGAGTTGTCTGAAAGAGGCATGTGGGCCAGATGTAAATAGCCTGCTATGCAAAATGATTATTTAAGATGAATACTAAAAATAGGTGTTTGCTTATTATATGGTTACAAGGTACCTATTACAGAGCAGTTGACTAATCTTTTTTAAAAAGTAAATATATTTATGTCATTGGCCTTGAAAAAATATGGCTGCTTTAAAATAAAGCAACGTTAATATTTGCTTCTCAGTTGTCAACACTGTTTGTCAGCCCAGTGATGAATGCATGCATGATACACTGCTTCACTAAGACAACTGATGCGAATGCATGAAAAAAAAGTGTAGACCAACTCAACAGAACCTCACTCCTCAGCAAGGGGATGGAAGAACCAAGGCCAGGTGTTCTAACTGGCCTCTTGGGCAAGTCCTAAACTCAGCCTCAGACTGTATCTGTAAAAGAAGTAATTCCTCCCCATTTTAACAGGCAAGCATTGTAAGGTTCAATTGAGATCAAAGTTTCATCCAATCTAACAATCACAAGACTACTTGGACATGCAGACTGACTTTCCACCGTCTCTGTAGATGGCTGGATTTCTGCTTTAAAACACAGAGAAAATGACGAAGTGCTTTACAAAAGGCAAAGTGCTTGAGAAACCACAGATTACTATAATGAATACTTAGTTTTAACTCACTTGAAAAAAAGAAACTTAATTTTCAGAATCTCTGGAAAGTGATATGATAATTTTCTTTCCATGTTTTCTAAGACTCCATCAATCAACATAATTTTTAAGTACATATTATATGCTCAGCACTGGCAGGATACTACGTGTTGTCCAATATCCAAAGACAACCTAAGACTGAGCTCTGCTTTTAAAATTTTTAACAATTGAAGATAACGTGACTATACATAAAGCAGATTGGAGACAATTTTTGATGTAAGAAATAACAGTGTAAAATTTTAAGTGGTACCTATTTCTGTTTTTGTTTTGTTTTGTTTTGTTTTTTTTGAGACAGAGTCTTGCTCTGTTGCTTAGGCTGGAGGACTGGAGTGCAATGACTCAATCAGAGCTCACTGCAGCCTCAATCTCCTGGGCTCAAGCAATCCTCCTGCCTCAGCCTCCCGAGTAGCTGGGACTACTGGCATGTGCCTCCACACTCAGCTAATCTTTTTGATTTTTAGTAAAGATGAGGCGTTGCTATGCTGGTCAGGCTGGTCTTAAACTCCTGGGCTCAAGCAATCCTCCTGCCTCGGCCTCCCAAAGTATGAGAACTTCAGGTGTGAGCCACCGTGTCCAATCAAAGTGGTACCTTTCTTAATCTTCCAAGGAAAGCAACACAGCAGAGACAATAAGAATGTGGAATCCAGAGTCAGACAAATCTGCATTCAGTTTGGGTTCTACAGCTACAGCTGTTTGAAATTTTGCACATTATTTAACTTCTCTGAATCCCAGTTTTCTCATTTATATAAAAGGATTAACATTTCAGAGGATTTTTGTGAGGTGCAAATGAGATAATATACACAAGACCTGGTATGTAGTAGGTGTTTAATAAGCCTAGCTGTTAATAATAATTTAAAATAATAAGGAGTTTTATCAAAAAAGAGGGAGATACATAAGACAGGAATAGCCAGGCAAGTTTAGGTAATGCTAAGGAAGCTAGAAACTAGCATCTTTTTGAAGACAGAAATTTTTAGGTAATTAAAAAGCATAGATTGATAAGAACTATAAATATGGGTACCTGGGATGTGCAGTTTGAAAGTCAATTTTACAAAAAAGATTTTGATTTTGAAATAATTTGAAGCTTACAGAAAAGTTGCAGGAAAAGTACAGAAAGTTCTCATCTACCCTTCACCCAGATTCATTCATCGACATCTGCCACATTTTACTTTGTCATTCCTCCTCCAAATACACACACACATTATTTTTTCCCAAATCCTATGAGAGTAATTTGCACATATGTATTTATATACATTTCCTCCCCCACACTGAGTAATTTGCAGATGTGATGCAAATTTACTCTTAAATACTTCAATGTGTATTTCCTAAAATCACAGACATTTGCTATTTCACTATCATAGTCTAATTATCAATATCAGAAAATGTAACATCAATACAATACTATTATCTCATGCACAGACCTTATTCCAATTTCATCAATTGTCTCAATAACGTTCATGTATTGTCCCTCCTCCCCGCATTCCAAGAGCCAAACCAGGATCAGATGCTCCCTGTTTTGTCATGAGTCTGTCCTTTTTAATCTGGGACAGTTTCTTGGTGATTCTTTGTCTTTGACATTGACATTTTAATGGAATTCAGGCCAGTTGTTTTGTACACTGGCCCTTAATCTGAGTTTGTTTGCTGTTTTCTTGTGAGAGTCAGACTGCGTTTTCAGCAGTGATACCATGTAAGTGATATTGTCCTTCTCAAGGCATTGCGTCAGAGGCTTAAGGAGTTGCTTGGTGCCATTACTGGTGATGTTAACTTTGATCAGTTGGTTAAAGTATTGTTGGCCAGTTTCTCCCATGGAAAGTTACTATCTTTGCCTTTGTAATTGATGTGTAGTTGGTAAGGAGGTACCTTGAGGCTGTGCAAATATCTTGCTTCTTTAAGCCAGGAGTTTTAGCATCCATTGATGACTCCTGCCCAAATCAATTATTCTTATAATAATGGCAAAATGGTACTCTTTAAACTCGATCATTTCTTCTACTGTAAAGACAGAGCTTTTTCTAATCCTTTTATTCATTCATTTATTTCCTTATTGTCACTGTATGGACTCACTGGATTCTTATTTTACTCAATGGATTATAATCCATTACTATCATTTGATGCAAAAGCCAACTGTTTTCTAGAAGCATTTTCTGAGCAGCATGGCCAGAGGGATCTCACATTGTGAACCTCAAAACTTTGAATTACTGATGGGGAAATTAACATATTCAGGGCCTTGCTTGTATTTTAGTTATTTTCCCGAATGTCTTACCTCTTTAACCAAGCTACACCCATCTTGAGATGGGGTACCAGCTGTCTTTTGAAACTTCTCTGATGCTTGGTACAGGGAAAGATACCAAAAGCATTGGCTCTGCAGCCAGGGTGATCCAGGCTTCACCCAAGTCACCTGCTCTCTCTAAGCCCTAATTTTTCTTATGAATAAATTGATGATCATACCTAAGTCACCAAGGGTGTTTTGAAGAGAACATGAGATAACATATGTAAAAGACTTCATGTGGAATAATGGTCTTTTTTACTAACTAGGACTTGCAATTTGAGAGATATCTGACTTTTATCAAATGGAATGTGCTAATAATAAACCCATGCACATTTTACAGGTGAAGAAATACATAGAGATGAAGTAATTTGACATTACTGCTCTCCCCTTTCCTTCTTTTATTCCTCTTCAAAGCAATGATAGCAAAGTACCTTGAAGCTATTTTAAGGGTCTGGCTGAGTCATTTGAAGAGTAAAGAAGAAATGTTAATAGCACTTCTATTCACTGGGACAGTCAATTGTAGGAACTTCTGGATAATTGACACCATTTTAGCCCTGGGGAAAAATGAAAACTATTTCTTCTCCTTTTCTGGTGGATTAAGTAAATGCAGGGAGTAGCAGCTGGCCTCACGATAATTAGAAGAGAAATGATTCAGGGCATAAAACTTGCTTAAGTCTAATGAGGGGTTGGGTTGATTTTGACTAATGTTGTCATAACTCATTTTAAAATGCAAAGTGCAGAACACTTGTAGACCTTCATTTGGTGCACACTACATGTCAAACCAGGACCAACTGTTTCCTTATTAGACAGAAAAAAGCATTTTACACTTAAATGAAGGCTGATGCTATTTGTAATAAGTACATTTAGCTATTAAAAAAAACAGCAAAACCCATGTATATCAAAAAAGGAACATCTCTTGGGACCATGATCTTCAGAGACAGCTTGGCTGATCCTGCTGAGAGAAAAACACACCCAGCAAGGATCCTCATTTTTTGATCACCAGGTGAAAAAAAACACTGCCATATAGAAGAAAATGGCCCCATTCCTGGTATTATCAGCTCCTTCAGGCATATTTGCATGCAGCCTGTTTTCCCTAGAGCTTGGCAACTCATTTCTAGCTAATAGCGATTACTGCTTCTTTACTTCAGAACAGCATCAAAATGATACTGACATCCTCGCTTCTCTTGGTATTTGACTTTACTGAAATTACCATTTTTATAAGCTAATATTTTTTATTGTTCTTATTACAACCAAGCTACATCTTTGGGAAACCTACAAAGAAAAAGCCACTAGGTTTCAGGAGAATGTACCCAACAGTGTGCTGGAAGTATAATTACACACCATGTGCTTGTTTCCTTTGCCCAACATGTGCAATTAATGCTGGTGTTTATTAATGGGCATGAGGGTCCAGGAGGAAATTGAATTGAGCCTTGTAAATAAAGCTACACGCTGTATTTCATCTCAGAGAAAGGATAAGAAATTATCTTAAATGAAAGCATTTCAGATGTGGCTTACATAATCACACTAATAGATTTTTCATATGGCCAATTAATTTCTTTCTGTCCATCCTAACAAGTAAATTGAATTGATGGAGAATTGACTGGCAATTATGTGATGGTAAAAATAGCTGAAAACATTACTCAAATATGGTAATGTTCTATGATCACGGCCTTTGTTTGAACTAGGTTAGAGTTAAACCCTTGCAACATGAAGGTAAAGCAATGGACTTAAAACTAAATCAGCCCTTTCAAACTCCAGTTATATTCGTCATTTTATTCCTGTTGTTATGACAACACTTTAAAAAGCAGCACTTTAAATGCTTAACATTTAGGCATCTTATTATAGACTGGAAAATAATACATGAGGGTATAAAGTGCTGTTCCTAGGGAGCTTAAAAGGGGGCCTGGTGATCATCAAGAGATGCAGCTGGAACACCTGGACTCCTTTCTCTGCTGTGTCCTCTAGAGCTCAGTAACTTTGCTTTTTTCTACCCTCAGGGGAGTGAGAGCTCATCCAAGGGAGGGAAGCTTAACGAATTTATGTGGGAAGATACAAATTATTATTCACAGCCTCTATTCTGTGGTTTCATTCGTGAATAAGAAATTCACCCGTGACCTTAAGTATTTTATTTTCTTGATTATAGCCTGTGTCATGCAGTTTTTAAAAGGCTGTAAAGGATGATGTGTTCCGATTGATTTTAGCTGCTTATTGTTAGCTACTGGAATGACCTGTTTATGTGAATATAACTTTACAGAAGGAAATTCATAACACATAATTATTATGAAAATGAATTATTGATAAAGAGATAATGTGTTGGAGTGAACCTCTTACATGGATCAGTGACCTATTGTGTTTGTACTATCCTCTGATAAAAGCATATAAATGCTTGTTAAATTTAAAATATTATTTTTAAAAGCAGCTAGTTGCTTTAAAACAATGTATGTCCCTATACGTAGATGTTTTTATTAAGGAAACAAGCTAGTTGAATGTTGGCACTTTCCAGTTATTATGTATTAGTAGGTTGAAAATTATCTGTCATGTTTAATTCTCTCTGCCTTGAAATAAATTTCCCTGATAATTTTACCTTGGTAGAAAAGAAATAATTGCACCAAAAAGATACCTGCACCTGTATGTTTTTTTTTTAATTTTTTATTTCATTTATTTATTTTTGAGACAGAGTTTCACTCCTGTTGCCCAAGCTGGAGAGCAATGGTGTGGTCTCCGCTCACTGCAACCTCCACCTCCTGGGTTCAAGTGAGTCTCCTGACTCAACCTCCTGAGTAGCTTGGGGATTACAGGTGTGTGCCACCACACCTGGCTAATTTTTTGTATTTTTAGTAGAAATGGGGTTTCACCATGTTAGACAGGCTGGTCCTGAACTCCTGACCTCAGGTGATCCGCCCGCCTCAGCCTCCCAAAGTGCTGGGATTATAGGCGTGAGCCACTGTGCCTGGCCTGCACTTGTATGTTTAACGTAGCACTATTCACAATAGAGCAAAACTATGGGATCAACCTAAGTTTCCATCGGGGGTTGATTTGATAAAGAAAATATGGTATATATACACAATACTATTCAACCATAAAAAATAAAATGTCTTTTTTTTTGTTTGTTTTTGAGACGGAGTCTCACTCTGTCGCCCAGGCTGGAGTGCAGTGGCTCGATCTGGGCTCACTGCAAGCTCCGCCTCCCCGGTTCACGCCATTCTCCTGCCTCAGCCTCCCGAGTAGCTGGGACTACAGGCGTCCATCACCACCCCTAGCTAATTTTTTGTATTTTCGGTAGAGACAGTGTTTCACCCTGTTAGCCAGGATGGGCTCCATCTCCTGACCTCGTGTTCTGCCCGCCTTGGCCTCCCAAAGTGCCCGGATTACAGGCATGAGCCACCGCGCCTGGCCAATAAAATGTCTTTTGCAGCAACATGGGTGGAACTGGAGGCCATTATCTTAAGTGAAACAGCTCAGACACAGAAAGACAAATACGGCATGTTCTCAATCAGAAGTGGAAACTCAATAATGTGTACAAATGGACATAGGGTGTGGAATGATAGACCATGGAGACTTGGGACAGTGGGAAGAGGGGAGGGGAGTGGTTAAGAAGTTACTTCATGGACACCATGTATGTTATTTGGGTGAGGTATACACTAAAAGTCTGACTTCACCACTATGCAATCTATGCATGTAACAAAATTACACTTGGACCTTGGTACCCAATAGATTTTTTCTTTTTCTTTTTTTAAGAGGCAGGGTCTTAGTGTGTTGCCCAGGCTGGAGTATACTGGTACAATCATAGCTCACTAAAGCCTGGAACTCCTGGGCTCAAGTGATTCTCTCCCCTTGGCCTCCTGAGTAGCTAAGACTATAGGCACATGCCACCGCTCCCAGCTAATTTTTAAAATTGTTTGTAGAAATAGGGTCTTGCTATTTTGCCCAGGCTGGTCTCAAACTCCTGGGCTCAAAAGACCCTACTGCCTCAGCCTAGGAATACAGGGGTGGGTCACTGCACCTGGTTCCCATAAATTTATACAAAAAAAGAAAAGAAAATTACCTTGGTCTTTCTAAATGTGTGCTGTTTTGTATAAAGTCACGTGAATTATTACTGAACAAAGTATAGCTGACCAAAAAAAGTAGAGGAAGAAAACTATAACAAACTGACTCACTGCAGAACAACCCAGTGTCAAAGAGTTATTCCAGGATCTTAACAAAGTAAGGCAATGCTATGTACGTGTGTACCGTCATATGCCAGCAGTTGCAAACTTGAGTGGCTTCCCAGAGTTCTCTACACATGTCCTCTGCATGGTAATTTTAGCAAATTAAACTGCCATAAAAGGAATAGTGGTTTCATTGCTGGTCCTAGCTGCTGCATACCAAAAGGTAGCCACATGTATAACATCTGCTGAGTTATTTTTGGTTGCCAAAGACAAATAATTTGTTATTAGAATGCAAAGCAGTTAGATATAGCTACGTGCAAATATCTAGATTATTAACAAAACAGAATTATGTTCCTTTTTATTGTATATCAAGAGTGTTTAATAATTTCTTACTATTCTTTGTTTAAAGGATTCGAAGCTGTAACGACAGTAACGAGATTAAAAAAAAGGCCATCTAATTCTTATCTTTAAGTACGATATAGCATAAAGAACAAATGCTTATGTATCCAAGACTGGATCCATCAACATACAGCAAATTCCCAACACCAAAGACAAAAGAATATATTAGAGGCATATTTGTACATGTGTGAAATGCCGTATTACTTGTATTCTGAGCCCAAAAGGCACTATCCCATTGTTTCCCCTCTCAGAGGCCCACGTAACTCCTATAATCACACCAAGCTCTCACTTAGGTTAGTAAGTTAGCTTTCACAATCCTCTTGCCTATTTATGGTCCTTAGCCAATTTACCTAGAGTGGAGTTACATCCATTCTTATTTATTTTATTTTTTTGAGACAGGGTCTTGCTCTGTTGTCCAGGCTGAAGTGCACTGGTGTAATCTCGGCTCACTGCAAACTCCACCTCCCAGGTTCAAGTGATTCTCGTGCCTCAGCCTCCCAAATAGCTGGGACTATAGGTGCGTGCCACCAACCCTGGGTAATTTTTGTATTTTTAGTAGAGACAGGGTTTCACTATGTTGGCCAGGCTGGTCTCGAACTCCTGACCTCAAGTGATCCACCTGCCTCAGCCTCACAAAGTGCTGGGATTATAGGTGTGAGCCACATCCATTCTTACAGAGCAAGAAAATGAGGGTTAGAGACTTTTCCTAAGACTCCCG
Organism: Rhinopithecus roxellana; assembly: GCF_007565055.1. Lineage (NCBI taxonomy): Eukaryota > Metazoa > Chordata > Mammalia > Primates > Cercopithecidae > Rhinopithecus > Rhinopithecus roxellana. The sequence continues at coordinate 63,866,165 of NC_044552.1, forward strand.
TCTCCCCTAATGTACCCTCTATCACCTCACACTCACCAGTTTTAAATCCTGTTTCTCCTACATCATTCCCTATGCTTATTCCCAGGACGTACTCTATCCTCTGGGTCACACAAGAATTGTTTGAAGGCCACTTTTTATTTTTGGGGACTCAAATCTCACTCTATTGCCTGGTCTTCTTTTGACCCTTGTCTTTTCCATTTTTTTCTAGTTCACTGGGGAGAAAGTAGTTTTCATTTATTTTCTTGTGTCCTCATCTCATCAACCTGGGTGAAGTTATAAACAGTGGAGTAAGATGTGCTGATTCTTTGGATAGCCTGGGAGAAATAAAGCAGGGAACAGATCTTCTCTGGAAAGATTTTCACAGGGCCTCAGAATTCTTACTAATCAAAGAATTTATTTGTGGGAAAAAAGGGTGGGAGAACAAGAAGAGACGCAGGAGACATAGCAACAGAGGCAATGTGTAGATTCTGTTTGGATTATGATGACAAACCAACTGAAAAGTCATTTTTGAGATACTTGGGATGTTTTAATATGTACTAGATATTAGATGGTATTAAGGAATTATTTCTAATTTTGTCAGGTGTAAAATGGCCCTAGGGTTATGCAAGAAAATGTACATACTTAGTTTGAGGCTACAGTGAGTTATGATCTTGCCACTGACTCCAGCATGGGCAACAGAGTGAGACCCTGTCTCTAAAAAACCAAACCAAACCAAAACAAAAGTGTGCATACCCTTGAGATACAGTGGAAGTAGGTAGAACTGAAATCTAGAGGTCTGAATTTGCTTTAAGAAACTTCAACAGCAACAATCACCAAAGGGATCGATTGATCATGGAAAAATCTTCCCGATTTTTGTAACTGGGTGATGGAGATTCAGGAATTTGTTACCTCATTTACTCTATTCCTGTGTATGTTTGAAAAGTTTATTTATTGGGTGTCTACCAGCCCACTGCTGATACAAAAAGACAATCCCAAATAGCTTAAGAGTATCAGGGCACTCATCTAGCAGAAAGTAGGTGAGGGTAGTCTCAGAGACAGTAATTCTTAACCTTTACCTCCTTTATGGAGTGCTTTAGGACACAGTGAATGTAAGAATGGGGGACATAGACTGTAGGCAATATGTGAAAACCCTTGTCCTCCTCAGGTCTCTGTGCAGATAAAGATGAGGCCATGGAAAAGGGGAATGTGTCTATTTTCTCTAGAAGATTATTTGGTTTGGCCTTTTAGCCTGGTGCGTTTACTCTATCCCACTTCAAAGCAAACAAGAAGCCTATAATCTGACCACACTGGTGTTCAAATTAACTGGTTTTAATAAATTCCAGATCTAGCTAATTTTCCACTCCACTCAGGCCAACATCTGTGTAAATACAGAAGCCCCAACCAAACTGGGGAGCATCCTTCTTGGATGTGACCCAGATCAACAGGGGAAGAGAATCGTGTTGTCAGGGAACCTTAGATTTTGCCTGTATCATCTGGTTTATAGGCAGAAGCATGTGGGGATATTCTGGGACTTTCACCATAAACAAGAGAACAGAGAGGTCCTAGGCTGTCAGGATCCAAAGAAACAAATGCACAATTTGAGCCAACTGGAAGCATTGAACTGGGTCATGTCAGCCATGCAAAAATGAAAAGATGAAATAATCTCCATGTAGGGAAGTTAGGTGTTCAAACCAACTTCCAGAGGCCTTCTCCACCATAGTGAGCTACCAAAGAATTTAGTAGTACCAGGTGCTAGGAGGAGCAGGTGACCCATTAGAGATCAAAATCAACAGAAAGAAAGGTTCATCTTCTGGTGGTTACACAGCTGTTTGTATCTCAAATATTACTTGGAACTTCAAAGAAACCCCTTGATTGACGAGGGGGTTTCAGGACAATATTTCATGTTTGCAGACTGCACTTTTCCAAATGCTTTGGCACCTACTCTATATGCTAACAGCAACCCGCGAGTTAGGTAGGACAGTGATTATTATTCCCGTTTTACAGGAAGAAGAAGAGGCTGTAGAGAAGGGAAATTCATCTGTATTCTGCAACTGACCTGTAGGCAACTGTTCCAACAAGATTGTTAGCAGAACTGGAACTGGAATGAGGGTTTCTATCATCCAGATGGGGTCTTGTTACTACTTATCTTCGTTCTCCTTTAGCTAAGAATGCAGAATTCCCTTACTAATAACAATTTCCTTTTCCCGTTTCTTAATTTTCTGTCAACTGGGAGGGGAGGATCATCAGTTCTCAGAATGCCCTGTGGCCCAAGAAACATCATCAATCAGTACAAATCCAATTCAGTGCTCACATGGGTTAAGAACACTGACTGGGGTCTCACTATGACCTCCTGTTCCCGGTCCCCAGGCGTTTTACTTTCATATCCCATACCATTCCCCACCACTAGGTGCTCACTGAGGGTCAACAACACAGTGTAACAATAATAACAGCATTTCAGTTTCAACAAAAATAAATGGATAAATGGGTCATCTTTGCTATTCAGAGAGTAACATCCTGCACCTATACTCTTAGGGTTAAATCCACAGTTATGTTGACTGTTAGAAATGGATTTAATGGGCTTATCTGAAGACATCTGCTACATTAAAATATTTATCCTTGTCCCAATCTCTGCATCTTCCTATTGATATAACTGTCAATAACCTTTAGAAAGAACCTAATATAATGCACTGTCTACTTTAGAGGTTCTCAAACCAGGCCACATCTTAGAATTACCTGGGGAGTTTTTGTGTGTTTGTTTGTTTGTTTTTGAGATAGAGTCTCACTCTGTCGCCTAGGCTGGTGTGCAGTGGCACCATCTTGGCTCACTGTAACCTCCGCCTTCCAGGTTCAAGCTATTCTCTTGTCTTAGCCTCCCAAGTAGCTGGGATTACAGGTGCATGCCACCACACCTGGCTAATTTTTGTATTTTTAGCAGAGACGGGGTTTCACTATGTTGGTCAGGCTGGTCTCAAACTCCTGACCTCATGATCTGCCTGCCTCGGCCTCCCAAAATGCTAGCATTATAGGCGTGAGCCACCACGCCTGGCACCTGGGGAGCTTTTTAAAAATGTCATTGCCCAAGCCTCATTCCCAGAGATTCTGACCTAGTCTGGGGTGGGGCCTGGGCATAAGTACTTAAAAAAAAAAAAAAATTTTTCCTAGGGTTTAATTTTTCTCCATACACACAGCATGCAGTGATCATGTCACATTTGCCTCCCATTCTTTTAACAGGTAAAGAAAAAAAAAAGGAGTCACTAATGTTCTTTAGTCACTTGGCTTCAACTTCACTACAAAAAATATTTGAAAAAGGCATTACAAATATTTACCAGAAAAACAGGATAAAATTGTATCACTCATTCAGTCGCATACAAGGAACGGTTCTGGGAATCTTAGGATTTAAAAGAACTTCTTCATTGCATTGTTGTGAAGACTTAAAAGGAACCCTGTGTCAGGATTGGAATTTGTTGTCATCTGTCCCTGTGTTTTCCAGTGTTTCACTAACAAAACAAAAGCCTTCTACTTCAGCAGTGCTGAGACCAAAGAATCCAGCCTGCCTGGGTTTGCGGCATGGCAGCACCACTTTATACTGTGTGGCTTTCACAGGTTGCTTAAGCTTCCCAGACATATCTGTATAATAGGGATAATAAAAGAACCAAACTCGTAGGTCGCTATGAAAATTATATAGGTCGATTAATGGAAAGTGCTTAAACAGTGAAAGGGTTCATTGCTGTTCTTGTTACAGTGATGAGGATATATTATCAAGTCAATTCCAATTTACTAAAGTCTAGATTGAGACTTCCTGTGCATCTCCTAGAGGAAAAAAAGCTTCAAAGGAGGTTGATTTCATGAATTTTATCATGTACCTGGGCTGTCATTTTTAACTACTGTGCATTCTCAACTCTCTTGAAAGTTGAATTAATAAGGTGAGATTCAATTATAGAGACTACATAATATCAGGAGGTCAAAAATCATCAGCTCTTCCTATTAAAAAATAGGCTGGGCATGGTGGCTCATGCCTGTAATCCCAGCACTTTGGGAGGCTAAGGTGGGCAAATCACGAGGTCAGGAGATCGAGACCATCCTGGCAAACATGGTGAAACCCCATCTCCACTAAAAACACAAAAATTAGCTGGGTGTGGTGGCACGTGCCTGTAATCCCAGCAACTCTGGAGGCTGAGGCGCAAGAATCGCTTGAACCCAGGAGGCGGAGGTTGCAGTGAGCTGCGATTGCACCACTGTACTCTAGCCTGGTGACAGAGCAAGACTCCATCTCTAAATAAATAAATAAATAAATAAATAAATAAATAAATAAATAAATAAATAAATAAAGTTGGTATGAAATGTGGCATAGGATCCCAGGGTATTTTACCACCAGAAGGAGGGATTTTTAAAAGTCAATTTTCTCTGATATGATTGTGAGCTTTTCAGCGAAACCCTCCAGATAATCAGCTGCTCTGAACATTTTCTTTTTGAAGAACGCCATTCACACTGTATATTTCTCAACCCTCATCCCAAGACATTGGAAGTGAAAATACAGGGAGCCATAAATGTGGGTGTTGAGTCTAATCAAATGGGATGAGCAGAGTTCAGAATGTGAACTAGGCAATGTCTTTCACAAATGACATGCATTCACTTAAGAATGCATTTCGATTCCTAGGAGGGCCAGAATTTTTTCTGTACCAAAAATACATCATTTGGCAGGATGAGTCTATTGTTTGAGTCAGCAGTGCGGGTGTTCCAGCCCCAGGAGCAGATGCCCTCCAACTGTTCAGACTGGGGTATTCAGGGTGAAGAGAGAAGGGGCCACAGCGTGGACAGGTGGCTGCACACAGCTAGTCATAGCACCCCTCCCCCTCTGCCATCCTCCACATTTGGATTCCGGATTACACTGTATGCCACAATTAATATTCGCAGCAGGAAATGGCAAGTATCAAATTTACCAGTTAGGTTTCTGTTAGCACTTCCAGAGTCAAGGAAAATTGTTTAATAAGGGCATTTGTCTTAGTAAATGAAAGTTCGCCTAAACTTTACATGTGTATATATGACATATTTCCTGAGAGTTGACTCCGAGGCAGTTTCATGCCATCATACCTCTCATTAACAGAGGGCCTTAAGAATCTTAAAGATGGTCACAGTTAGTGTTTTTATTTTTATTTACTTGTTTATTTATTTTTGAGATGATATCTGGCTCTATTGCCCAGGCTAGAGTGCAGTGGCGGGATCTGGGCTCACTGCAACCTCTGCCTCCAAGGCTCAAGGGATTCGCAGCCTCCCAAGTAGCTGGGACTACAGGCACGCACCACCACGTCTGGCTGAGGCAGGAGAATTGCTCGAACACGGGAGGCGGAGGTTGCAGTGAGCAGAGATCGCGCCATTGCACTCCAGCCTGGGCGACAGAGTGAGACCCAGAAGAAAGAAAGAAAGAAAGATAGAGAGAGAGAGAGAGAGAAAGGAAAGAAGGAAGGAAGGAAGAAAAGAAGGAGGGAGGGAGGGAGGAAGGGAAGGAAGGAAAGAAGGGAGGGAGGGAGGGAGGGGGGAAGGAAGGAAGGAAGGGAGGGAGGAAGGAAGGAAGGAAAGAAAATCAAGCCAAAGTGTAGTGCTAGGCACAAAGTATGCACTCAGTTAAATGACACCTCTTATCCTATATATCATCATCATCACTAAGGTCAAGGGTAAAAAGACAAATGGCCTTATCTAAACAAACCTTTGTGTTTTTATGCTTTGCTATGTTTTCCTTATTAAGTTGGTCTTACTAGAACCTATAACCTGAAGCGATAAGTTCTGGCACAGTAATAAGATTATTATGAAGTTGTAACTCCAATGTCTAAGCTGAGCTCCTCTGTGAGGGGGTGTGGGGCAAGGGGTAAGTCATCTTCAACTCACCCTGCTAATATTTTCTGCAGATAAAATCTGATTATGGCAAGTAAAGTTGCCTTAGATAAGTTGTACCACTTTTTCTCAAAAAAGGGCTATTGAGGGCCAAATAGAGATCTTCTTTTTTCTCTTCATGAAATTGCCTTTGATTGGCCTTTTTTGGATCTTTAGAGAGCTTGATGGAGGGATAGGAAAATAAGAATGAAGATCAACGTGCAAGGTGTTGCCTCTTGAACTTCACTGCAATGAACTAGCTCAATTTAACCTCCCGTGTATACGTTCCCATATAAGATATTACTTTTACAGTTCATCACTAAGGGAATGTGTCCTTTAAGGAACTGCTGTATTTTGTATGCCCATCTTTCTGCTAGCAGTAACTTAGGTGATAACTTCCTATGTTCCCCTTTCTGCCTGGTTACAAGGAAGCTCAGAGTAAAATTTACTGCTCTGTCATAACAAGAACATACTTACTTTCTCTAGCTCCTCCTTTTGATACTGGTATTCTCCTTTTAAAATTGTTCATTATTGTAACCTGTCTCAATTCAGCATCAGGGAGTTTTTTTTTTTTTTCCAGTAAACTTGAACCACCTCTTCTTAGTCTTCTCTCAATTACTAGGTGTGAGTTCAAAGAGGCCTTAGCAGCTATCTATTGCTTGACAAAAGTCACAGGGAAATTTCCACTGATGTCCATTCATTGCCCCATAATTTGTTCCAGCTGTTTGTTTCAGTTTTTGGAAGCCACTGGATCATGGAGGTTCAGGGACCATGTGGGAACAAGTAATGTGATCATTACTGTAAATCTCTCATAAATCTTGATAAAGGAAATACTCATCATTCCCATTGAATTATCTCCATAAAGGAAGTTGTACTCAGGCTAACATGGGGCCCATGAAGATAATTTCTCTTGCACTGATTTGAAAAATGGGCACTTCTGGAAGAGATAAAATATGAGTTAAGTCAGTGAATCACAGCTATTGTTCTGGAAATTATGTTCAAATCTAGTCAGTCCAAATCCGAGAACTCTATTTGTGATGCAAATCAAAGAAAGAAAAATACTTCTACTTAGCAAACCAATGCAATTTTGCATATCATTCAGATTGGTTACCACTTTAAATCTTTTCTGATAGAGAGATAGAAGGGTAAACCATGCGTGAATTAACCACATCTGACGCTATTCATTTTCCTTCAACTGCAGGTAATTATCCTGCATAATTCTCCTATGCATAAATTAAAACTGCATGAATTAACAATGAGCTTGTTTTCCTACATTCAGTAATTAAGACAAAATTGATCAAGGGATACTTTACATGTGGGCATGGATCAGACAAAAGTCCTCACAAAAGACAAGGAATGATTCCTTTATTCTCTCAGGTTTGTTTTTTCTCCATTTCCTTTCCCTTTTGTGGGGTTGATCAGATCTCTGAAGCATCAATCGTTTGCAAGAGGAAGAAGGCACGCCACTGACATGGCGTTATTTATCAGGATGCATTGCTTACTTGGAGAAAAAGTGCCCATTTCATTTCCCGATGATAGGGCATCTTTGCAGACACACTGCTTACCCAGCTGGAATAATGAACCTTGCAGATAGAGGATGTGAAAAATCTTCTTCTTGATTATAATAGAAGCCTGAAGAGTCTCATTAACGCCTTGATAGCAACTGAGAACCTCAGCCTGCGTGGACAGTCTCTGTTTCGAGTTGCTAAGCCAAAAGATCTGGCAGCCACAACTCAGCTAAGTTATGTGGGAGAACTCGGGCTTTTCGAACATGCTACAAACTGGCAGTTGCTGTGGGAACCGTGGCTCTGAATTTGGAGTCTGTGTATTTACATCCACAGCCGCAGCACAGCCCAGACTCTGATGCCAGACGGCCTAGGTTTAGAACCAAGCTCTGCCTCTTAGTAATTTTTCAGAACCTCCATTCTGTCATCTATAAAATGGAGTAATTACCTCAGGGTGTTATGAGCACCCAATGAATTAGCACATGTACCTGGCACATTAGCAATGCTGTTTAGTGATATTTAGTGATAACTATTACTTTTATAATAATATAAAACATGTTTATTTATATTGGGTGTTTCATTGTATGAGAAGCTTGGCTAGGTGTGGTGGCTCCCATCTGTAATCCCAGCACTTTGGGAGGCTGACGCAGGGAGATGCTTGAGCCCAGGAGTTCGAGACCAGCCAGGCCAACGAAACCCCATCTCTACAAAAAATACAAAACTTAGTTGGGTGTGGTGGCATGAGCCTGTGGTCCCAGCTACTCAGGAGGCTGAAGTGGGAGGATTGCTTGAGCCCAGGAGATTGAGGCTGCATTGAGCTGTGATCTGGCCACTGTGCTCCAGTCTGGGTGACAGAGTGAGACTCTGTAGCTGTCTGTCAATATGCAATATGAGATATGTGTACACATATCTGTAATTCAGAATTTGCATTTCTTTGTTGGGTTTTTTGGTCTTGCTTTTTGTCGTTGTTGTTTTAAGAGAAGGACTTGTCAGAGCTGGACTTGAACTCCTGGGCTCAAATGATCTTCCCACCTCAGCCTCTGGAGTAGCTGGGACTACAAGCACAGACCACCATACCTGCCTTAGACTTCGTATTTATTTTTGAAAATTTCAATGGCTTCAAACTCCTCTTGTGCCCAGGAAGGCCTTGCCTCTGTACTTATACTCAGGATCCTATGATTCACCTAAAGGGAGATGATAGAGGGAAGGTCATTTTTACCATATGTAGCATCTTATGTGCCAGGCTTGGCCAGGCTTATACTCCCCCAGCTGGATTATAAAGGAGTGAAACGAGTCCCCGACATGAAAAACTATGCATCCTTTCAATAGGGCCTTTTTCAGTACCTTTAGCCTGATTACTGTATATTCACATTTATGAAAACATCTTGAGTTAATGCGGCCCCTTAGTCCCTTTCTGCTTTGGCTATTTTCTTCCATCAGTGAGGGAAAGAGCCATTTTGTGACAACCAAAGAACAAAACCAAAACAAAACAAAAATTACATCTGGAAACATGCTAATGTGAAGAAATACACATTGAGGATCTGGAAAAAAAAATGACCCTTAAAAAAGAAACACCACGTGCCATTTCTATCCTATTTTAGGCCAAAGACCATTATGACAAAATTCAAAGGGCAAACTTTTTTTGGAATGTCATGGGAGCCTGAAAAGGGAGCAATTCCTGACCTTTATGTCATTACAGGGGCAGGTTTCCATTTGCAAAACCAAGTGTCCAACTGAGGACATTAGTCATGTTGTAAGAGAAAATGGTCATACTTCGAATAGGCCACTGCTTTGGTGACTGAAGAGGGACTGGCAGGCAGAACAAATCACCTCTCCTCCCTTCAGAGAAACACTGTTTTTTGCTGCCTCCAGGCTGGCTGAGTGGACCTCCCGGGGTGGAGAGCCCCCAGTGAGGAGTCAGAACATCTCAGCGCTAACCAGCTAATCCATTCGTTTGGTTTCCTAATTTGTGAAACCAGAGACATCGATGTTACATCACAGGGTTGTTCTGTGGTTTAAATGAGACCATGGTTGTAAAAGTTGTTGAAAACTGCAAAAATCCACAGAGATATAAGGCACTATCACTTGGACTAAAATATCGTGATGACTATCCTCAACTGGACCTTGAACTTAAACTTGAGGAACAGCCGACTTTAGGTATCAAAGAAGAAGGGGTGTGCAGAAGAGAAGTGGTAGAAAAGGGCCGGGCGCAGTGGCTCACGGCTGTATTCCTAGCACTTTGGGAGGCCAAGGCGGGCGGATCATGAGGTCAGGAGATCCAGACCACAGTGAAACCCCGTCTCTACTAAAAATACAAAAAATTAGCCGGGCGCGGTGGCGGGTGCCTGTAGTCCCAGCTACTCGGGAGGCTGAGGGAGGAGAATGGCGTGAACCTGGGAGGCGGAGCTTGCAGTGAGCCGAGATCGAGCCACTGCACTCCAGCCTGGGCGACACAGCGAGACTCCCTCTCAAAAAAAAAAAAAAAAAAAAGAAAGAAAAAAAAAGAAGTGGTAGAAAAGGAAACAGCAGCAGTCAGCTGGCTGGAGGAAGTAAGGGATCGCCAGCTGTGGCAGAACGTACTGCAGGTGTCAGAGCATAGTCGTTAATCCAATTACTTTTTCTTTTTCTTTCCTTGTTTCGCTTTTTTTTTTTTTGAGATAGAATTTCACTCTTGTTGCCCAGGCTATAGTACAGTACAGCGATCTCGGCTCACTGCAACCTCTGTCTCCTGGGTTCAAGTGATTCTCCTGCCTCAGCCTTCTGAGTAGCTGGGATTACAGGCACCCGCCACCAGGCCCGGCTAATTTGTTTGTATTTTTAGTAGAGCCGGAGTTTTACCATGTTGGCCAGGCTGGTCTCGAACTCCTGACCTCAGGCAATCCACTTGCCTCAGCATATCAAAGTGTAGGGATTACAGGAGCAAGTCACCATGACTGGCACTTTTTCTTACTGGCACTCTTTTCTTCTCTTTTCCCCATCTCCTAAGTGGGCCCCCAATTTGAGGACACTTCCTGAAGTATGGTTTGTACTACCTATACTTGCTACATTGAGACAGCTCTGCTTTGAAACGAAGTTATTTGGATTCCTGTTTGTTCACATGCTAGATTAGCCAGTTTGAAACTAAACTCCTTCTCCATGGTACCAACTCCATTTTCCCAAATCCTCCCCCGACAAGCCAATGAAAATGTGCAACAGTTTGCTTCTAATATACAATTTAAGAATGGATTTCTTAGACCAATATTCTGCAGGAGGAGAAGGTGAGCTTTAGATTTGGCTGTTCTGTGACTGCTACTATCATGTTATTTACCTCACAGGGAAGAAATTTGATAGGAATAACACAAGACTGTGGTCATATTTGACCTTTTTCTGTGTCTGGCCGTATAAACCAATCTAGTTATTTATTGCTGTGTGACAAATCATTCCAAAATGTAGTGGCCTGAAACAACAGCAGTGAGTCAGGAATTGGGAAGGCCTCTGCCAGACAGTTCTGGCTCAGGGTCTCTCCTCAGTCAGATGGTGGCTGGACATGAACAGCAGGGTTTGGAGGAGCTGGGGGCTGGCCAGACATCTTCCTCTTTCTCATCTTCTCAGTTCTCTCTATGTGATCATAGAGAGGTAGCTTGGGCTTCCTCCTAGCATGGTAGTCTCAGGATAGTCAGACTGCTTGCATGGCAGCTGATAACTTCAAGAGTTAGTATTCCAGCCAGTAAGGTAGAAGTTGAATGTTCTTTTATGATCTAGCCTTAGAAATCACATTCTCTATTGACTGAGAAAGCCACAGTTTTGAGGGGAGAGAAAATAAACCCCCATCTCTCAATGTATCAGACTCACTTTATTGAAAGATCATGTGGGGTGGGAGTTATTACTGAGGGCATCTTTGGGAAAATATAATCTGCCAATCTGCCATATGGACGGGCTGTAAGTAGTTAAAGGTTAAATTGCAGAAAGTCAATATTTATCCCTGATATGGATACTTACATAAGATCTCTCCTTAATCTCCAGATAGCAACTTTTTTTGTTTTTTTTAACTTATTTATTTTTAAATTTTTATGGGTACACAGTAGGTGTGTATATTTAGGGGATACATGAGATATTTTGATACAGGCACACAATAAATAATAATTACATCAAGGTTAATTGGGGTATCCTCCAGAGAGTAACTTCTAATGTGGTAAAACAGGCAACTATTCTGATGCCTCTCCCCTACCTCCCCTTTGTATCTTAATGACTTAACACTTGTTAAACTTCCTAAAAATCTCAGGCATCCACTTGTGTTCTGCCACATGCTACTGTCCCTCAGAGAAGGATTGTGCCATGGACATACACCTGCAGCTCCCCGAGTTCCTCACGACTTTCAGTGGCAGCTGCACCGGATACAGTGATTGGCACTCAGCATTGTCCCAACCCCTTTTTGCTGCCTTCCTTACTGGAGCTGGGAAGCTGAAAACTGCACTGCCCAGAATCCCCTGCAACTAGGATTCCATGTGTGAGTTGGGGTCTCTGTCAAATGCACTTGCACAAGATTGAAGGTAGAAGCGAGGGCAAGGCTTGTGTATATGAGTTTCAGATGGCTGCTGTAACAAATTGCCACAATTTTACTGGCTTAAAGTGAAAATGACACATATTTACAGTTCTGGAGGACAGAAGTCTAAAATGGGTCTCACTGGACTAAAATCAAGGTGTTGGCAGGTCTGTGTTCCCTTATGGCAGTTCGAGGAGAAAATCTGTTTCCCTGCCCTTTCTAGCTTCTAGAGGTCACCTGCATTCCTTTCCTTGTGGCTCCTTCCTCTATCTTCAAAGTCAGCAATGTTCCATCTCCCTGATCTTTCTTCCATAGTCACATTCCCTCTGACACAGCAGGGGAAGGTTCTCTGTTTTTAAGGACAAATAGAATTAGGTTGGGCCCAACTGGGTAATCCAGGATACTGTCAAGTCCTTGACTTAATTACATCTACGAAGTCCCTTTTGCTATGTAGGGTGACATAGTCACAGGTTCCAGGCATTAGGACATGGACATCTTTGGGGGTTGGATGTGCATTATTTTGCCTACCATAGCAGACTTCTTCTTCTATTGTCACTGCTGGCAGCCACCTTCATGGAGTATCTGCTTTTTCTGTAGTGGCTTCCTGGCTGGCTTTTTCCTGACCATGCTAGTGGTAGCCTCATTCTGGAGTCAGTAGCTTCTCAAATCAGTGCATAGCTTCTTTTGTTTTTGGAGATGGAGTCTCAATTTGTTGCCCGGGCTGGAGTGCAGTGGTGTGATCTCTGCTCACTGCAACCTCTGCCTCCCAGGTTCAAATGATTCTCCTACTTCAGCCTCCCAAGTAGCTGGGATTACAGGCGTATACCACTGTGCCCAGTTAATTTTTGTATTTTTAGTAGAGATGAGGCTTCACCATGTTAGCCAGGCTGGTCTCAAAACCCTGGCCTCCAATGATCCACCCGCCTCGGCCTCCCCAAGTGCTGGGATTACAGGTGTAAGCCACCGTGCCCAGCCAGTGCACAGCTTCTTGAGTATAGGTTAGACAGTGGCTCCAGTAGCCTTGTTTTACAATGTACTTTTCTTAGGTGTTCCAAAAAGCTCAACCTAGAGTGTGTTTCCTTATCCTTCAACTTAGAGAGTGTTTAGTTGGCCTTCCTGGCCCAACCATCCTGTAACCCATTTTATTTTAGATCCTTTCTGCTGAGTAGATTCTGTTCTCTGCAACTGAGCCCTGATGAATGTTGGATCACCTGTGGGTGTCCATCACCTCAGCTTCATCTCTCTTTTTTTGTAAGCTCCACTTATTTCTCAGGATGAAGCATCACTGAGAAAACTCTAGGTTAGATGAGAACTTGGGAGGATACAGATCAAAATGGCTAAAATGCTGCCAATAACCTTATAAACTAAAAGTAGGGCACTGCAATTCAAGGGTTACAGCTGGTAGTTATCTTGGAATCGTCACATAGGATAGGTTAACCTTGAACCTCTGCGTATCAGCAGGGCACCTAGTGTGAGTATACATTAATTGGAAGGTAGACTGTCACAGCTAAGGCCAAGGCCAAGTCATTCCAGGACTTCATATGTAGCAAAAAGTAGAGAAACCAAATGTCATACTGGGATTGACCTCTTGGGAGTTGCACTAGCTCCAGGAGCTCCCGGAAACTGTCACTTTGAATTTATTTCTCCTAGTAGGAGGAGGAAAATCACGGGTGCTTTCAGTGTTTCTCTGCCTTGCTTTTGTATTTCTCAGGTACTCTCCCCATTTTCCTGCCCTTGCCTTCCTTCCAAGAGCTCACCTGGAAGCCAAGGTCAGAAGGAGACAAGCTTGAAGAGAATAGAGTCATTGTTTCTTCATTTAACATCCAAAACAATTTGTTTGAGAAGGAAGAGATCACTTCCAGGGGTAGAGGTAAAGGCCAATAACATTAAACCCAAAAGTTAAGAGGCAAATACAAGAAAGAATTAAAAGACACTGTTGTTTTTCTGTACATAAAGTTGGTTTTCGGTATGGTCGTTGGCCAACCTTGTTCTAGTATCATCATTAATAGTAGCCTTGTTTCACAACTGTTCTTATCTGACCTTCCTTGCGAGACATGCCTTTTGACTGTCCCTAACGTTCCTACCTTCAGTCTTGATCTTAAATCTAGGTTCACAGGCAGTTAGTTAATAGTTGATACCTACCATTGGGTAGGCGGCATGCCAAGTCTCAAGGATAGAGGAACAAACAAAACAGACCCTCTGTGCCTTCAGGGAGCTCACAGTCTTCCCAGTCTTTTTGTCTGGTAAATATTCCCTTTTCCTTTCTGTTTACTTGTAATCTTAGAATAGGCACATGAATGAAATCTTCATTGACCACTCCAACCACAGCCTTCTTCCTCTGACCTCTCATAGTCCTTTCCTCTAGGGTGACTATGTGATTGCAACACTTCTGAGTGAAAGGTGGTGCTATTAATAATTATGCTGCAACAACAGGTGTCTATGGGGCAAACCAGGACATCCAGTCACCCACAGCACACTATCCAACTCAACTGTGCTCCTCCTACTTCTCCACCAGACTGTGCTCCTTAGAAGGTATAATCAATATCTTACACTTTTTCTTTTTCTTCAGAGCTTCACTCTGTCACCTAGGCTGCAGTACAGTGGCATTATCTCTGCTCACTGCAGCCTCGACTTTCCAGGCTCAAGTGATCCTCCCACCTCAGCTTCCAGAGTAGCTGAGACTACAAGCATGCGCCACCACGTCTGGCTAATTTTCCCTTCCCTCCCCTCCCTTCCCCTCCCTTTCTCTTCCCTTCCCTTTCTGAGATGGGTTTTCACTATGTTACTCAGGCTGGTCTCAAACTCCTGGATTCAAGTGATCGTCCCACCTTAGCCTCTTAAAATGCTAGGATTACAGGTGTGCGCCACCGCACCCGGCCAATATATATAATATGTTGAATGAGATGTCTAACTTTGTCCAGACCTTAGAATAATTGCCCAGTAAACATATGCTTAAATTGAAACAAAAGTGGGATTCTCCTAAATTACATAACATTACAGACTTGAACTTAAAATCTACCTCAGAATTAAAAATGATTGCAAATCAGTTTTAGAATGCTAAACGGTGTAAAAAATACTTCCTTTGAGACTCCTCTCTCCTTGGTCTGGTAGAGAACTCATTTTGATCTAATGGAACACAACATAGAAATATTGCACCTCATTTGCTTTCACTGTTGAAAAAAAATCTAATTTCCTTTTTAATTAATGTAATGAACTTGTGAAAACATTCATCCCCTCCACACAGCACTCATCAGTTCATGTAAACAATGCACAATAAAATAAATTGGAGCAGCTTCTCTTCTTCACAGTGTTCTGGGTTTCCTTTGAGGGAATTAAATCCAGCACAGGGCCATGTGTAAATGATCTTTTTTCTAGATAGCCTGCTGCACTCAGGAAAACATTGATTATTTTTAGGGAATGTTTCCAACCTAAGTGAGATGAGTTTACTGTGACCAAAAAGCAAAACAAAACAAGACAAAAACCTGGACCATGAACCTACAGAAGAAGTTGGTGGCTGCAGAGAGGAGACACAGAAGAGGGAACAGGACATGTGAGGGTTTCATGCTTAATTCTCTGGAGATACATGATGCATTGAGTGATTTTGTTCAATTGAATCAACTTGAAGGCTTCCATATGCATAACAGCGAGGTTCTCATTTTCAGGGGAAAAATGTCGTTTCAAGAAACTGCCTGTAAGTAAATGAAATGAAGAAACGAAGCTAAAAGAAGGGGTCCTTCCAGATGAAAAGGCATATACTCATGATCATTCTCCTTTTCTGAATAGATCTTTCTAATAATCACATTGCAGGGTGTTTACATGACAACTGCTTTATGACACCATTCTACACCTAGGTTTGCCTTTGGGGAGCCAGTTATGAGCGACTGGGCTATCTGTACCTCCTCTCCCCACCCCCACCCCAATTCCCTTGCTCCATTGTCTGTTTTCAGCTGGTATTCTTTTCTGGTTGAATGGCCACAAACACAAGCTGTCTATCTCTCCCAGCTCATGGAGCTCAGCTTGGCAGATGAAAATAACCCTGGTAAAGGAGCTCTTCACAAACACCAGGCCCTGCTCACAGGACCACCGATGCAGGAAGCCCAAGTAGAAAGTCAAATCTGCCATTGCCCTGAGGAGCACCCATTGTGTAAATAAAAGGGACTTTCACTTCTATCACACTTCCTCCCAAGAAAAGCAAGGAACTGTTTTTAGACTTCTGACTTCTTTTCACAATGAAAACAGATAATCTATTGAATGCAATAAATGATTAAATAAAACTCTGGTTTGCAAACCCTTCAACCCAAGGGACTGTTGTATGTACAATTCAGCTATTTAATATAAAATCTGAAATCTGTGCTATTCACCCTGCACAGTTGCCTTTGTCTATATTTTAGTCTCTTGACAGAGGGGTGAACCAATAATCTGTGAATTAATACAAAATGTAAGAGAGAAGTGTCTTGGTAATACTTAGAAGTGGGCATGTGGTTGATATAACAGTTGGGCTGTGGGGTTTTATCATAATAGGGGTGTTTCCACTTTAGTGACCTCAGATTTAGGGAAGGACACTTGGCAGTCATTAGCAGGGCCCCAGGTCAATGGGTATCAATACTAAAGAGCAGAATTTTTATGCGAGTTTAGCTAACAAGACCCACAGATATAAATATCTTCCTCCACCCACCCCCAGCCTCCTTGGCTTCTCCAGGTCAACCTTGGGTGGGTCCCTTGTCTGCTGGAAATAACTTCACTTTGCAGTTAACAAAAGGAAGGAGAGCCATTTCTGGAATTGTGTTTGGGTAATCAGAATTCTGTGCAAGTCCCTAGTGCATGCTTTTGGTTTTCCTTCTCTCTAGCTTGGTATTTCTTTATATTTATACTGAGGATAAAATATTCAAAGAGAAATCTCACATTAGAGTGTCAGAGGAAGAGGGAAGCAACAGCAACTGGGGGGTCCTTTGGAAAAGCAACATATGCAGTATGTTTTTACTAAACAGATTCTCCAGTGTTCAAGTTTTCAGATGTTTGGATGCAGTAAATTTTTGGACAGGCAGATGCATTACCTTCCTGGGGAAAAGACACAGTTTGACACTATTGTAACTGAAGGGGAAGCTGAACACAGAAAGCTAATCCTGAGTGCTGGGAGATGGAGGCTTCAGATAGGGGAGTTCCTCAAGCCCCTGTTACCCTAAATTGGCACATCCCTGCAGTTTGTTCCTACAGAAGGATAACTACTGATGCTTCTTAATTAACCACTGGAGAATAGCCTTGATGGCGCTGGGTCTCGGAGAGTTCATGGCTGACATCCCCTGCTTGTGACAGCAGCTAAAATACAATTTGATGAAGGTAGACGGTGTGAGTGGGCAAGTTCAGAGGCTGGTCCAAAATGGCTGGAGGAGCAAGGGGAAGAGGGGAATTGAGTGAGTGGGAATACCCGGGTAGGGGAGGGAAGGAGGTGGGTATACTTTTAGAGCAAGACAGACCCGATAGAAAACAAAAGGGAAGAAATGATTGTGTGTCAGGTAACAATCGGGCAGATGCTCACAAAGGATGCCCCCAGTCCCATAGAGATGGCCAAGTACAATTTCTTCAGAATGGGGGCAGTAATTAGTCACAATCCTAGACCTTCTACCAAGTGTGTGGACATAAGAGGGTAAGAAGTGGGGAGCAGGGAAGAAACAGCTCCAACATTTATTTTAAGACAGTCACAACTGTTTTCCCAGATCAAAAGCTTGAACATTTTTCCTCAGTCACTCAAGCAACATGTAGGTATCTCCAAGACAAGGACCTAGGAGCCTACCAATCTCACTCTGTACCACCCCCATCCCAGCAGAATTAGCCCGATTCTCCTGCTTTTCCACCTGCTCTCCAGGGAGCTGTCACTTCTCACAGCACCTCTGCCACCTTAGCACCTGATGACTTCTGCTTACCTAATTTCAAAATGCACCTACTCCCTTCGAACGTGAGGGGTCTCTATCTGCTGCCCACTGCCCTGTGAGAGGGAGCTAGAAGGTCATCATCTCGGGCAAGAGAGCTGCACATGCTCCGCTTGGCCAGCCCCCTCCCACGCCACGGACAGCTGCTAGGGTGTTCCTGTCCTCAGGTGCATCCCCTCCCCCCATCTTTCCAGACACAGGTCGGCATCGAAGCAACACATTTTTTCCCTTCTTGCCCCTCTTCCCAATTCTCATCCTCCCATTCCACCTGGCCAATTTGGAATTCACACACGGTGAGGAAGGAGCTGGTTCATAGTCCAGCTCAATCGGGCAGCCCGGGGGCAAGTGAAGACCCTTGAGACTGCCATCCCAGCCCTGAGCTGGATTCCCCATAGGCTCTGCGAATGCCGAAGTCGTTCCGTGCCAGGGGGCCACCCAGGACTCCCATCTGGGGGCGCTCGCACACACACCCCTCCCTGACTCCCAGGGCCCGGCGCTTCCTCGCCCCAGAAATGTCCCAACGCCGGGCAATGCTGTGGGCGCCTCTAACCTTGGCCCATTCCTCCACTCTCCAGGGCATCCTTCAGTTCTGCTTGCAAAAAGTGCGCGTGCCCCTTTCGCTTAGCAACTTCCCGACCGTACCCTGCGGGCTTCAGATGCCCGAACCCACCAGGGTGGTGGAAGCCGAGGACGCTCCAGTTTCAACAGCTGCTTAGCATGCAACGCTCATTGAAATCGAGGACACCTCTCCCCACACAGACCTCACCGGGTTGTAAGCAAAATCAGAAGCTAAAAAGGAGAAATGAAAAGGTGAACCTACCTAACGACGACGGCTCCTTGTCATGTCAGGGGCACACTCAGGGTTCTCTGGCATGGCATATAAAAGCCTCCGCACCAATGCAATGCCCGGAGCTGCCCGCACCTCCGGCTTTGCATACAGCCTGAGCTCGCTCACTTGGGTGAAGGGGACCCCGGGAGGCAGTCGGGTGGACGCGAGCTGTCCCCAGCGCCGGCTGCCCTGCCGCGTCCGCTCGCAGCAGCTGCGGCGCGCGGGCTGAAGTTGCGGGGCTGGCGGGCGCGAGGGTGGCGGAGCGCGGAGCGAGAGCGGCGGAGCGGGCTGAGGGGCGGGAGCCGTGAGGAGGGAGAGGCGCGGCGCGGGGGCCGGCGGCGTCACTTGTGCTGGGAGGGGAGGGCGGGTGGAGACAGCTGCTTGACAGCTACTTCAGCCCAACTCCAGGAGGCTGCGCTTCGGTGCCTGCTTCCAGCTGATCGCCGGCACGCCAGGCTTCTTTGCAAGAGCTGGCGCGGCAGCTTTGAAGTGATCCGTGGAATCGCGCAGGGGAGCGAGCCCGGTGGATCGAGGGCGCTGGAGGGAGAGGGCAGAGTAAAGGAGCCGAGGCAAGGAAAGGCCCTTTCAGCTAACGTTTTGGGATCTCTTATACAGGCTGGGCTGTGCACTGAAAAAAATGAGGCGGTAGTGTATGGGGTGGGGGCGGTGTGGGGGTGAGATTGGTTGCCCACGGCAAGCGTTGTGCTGGAAAGCCCCGCTGGGGAGGGCTGCTTTGTAGGGCATTCTCTCTACAGGGGCTGCTTTGGACACAGCTCTCATAAAGATGGCAGAAGCAGAATTGTTTTTTATTTTGTTCTGGTGGATTTGAATTATAAAGGTTTCCTTTGGGGAAAGCATGGGTCTGCCTAATAGACAGCCATTCGCAAAAAAGGGCCTTTTGGAGTGGAAACTGTATGGAACTGGGAGTCGACAAAGGCCCAGGGACAAGGTCCTGACTCAGTCTCCATCCTTACACAGGGATTCCCTGCTATGCCTCAGTTTCCTCATCTGTTAAGTGATCATAATGAATAAATTGTGTATTTAGAATATGTTAACTAGAAAATAACACAAGATACACCCACTCCCTCCCACACCACTTGAGATTCAGTCACCTTGTGAAAGGATCAGTAAGAATCAGTGAGCTGAGACGTTAACCAAAAGGGAACATCCTAGGAGACGTGTCAACATGGGAAACACCCACAACCAGACATGGTCTGGGCACTGCATCCTTGGGCTGAAATACCAAGCAGCCAGAACCATCGCCTGATAAACTGTTTCATAATCCACCTAGGAATACAACAGAAAGGGCAAAGTCAACTTGATGCCCAGCAAGAATGCCCAGGAGCATGCCTTGGTCACCGTGTCTCTGCCTTAGACCATGAAGAGTGGCCTGAGCAGTTCCTTGACAGCCTGAGCCCTCATTACAGCTTCTACCCTTCTTCCAACCTACAAAATAGTTTCTGACAGCACTTAGTCTCCTCATGTAGGCATTCCTTTGGAGGAGAAAATGTGTTGACCACATGGCATGTATATGTCAGGCAGCCTGGCGAGTTATTTTTCATATGTTTTTAATATTGGGATTCTGGTCAATACATGAATCTCTGGTGAGTTTCGTTGACTTGAGTCTGTCCTTACACTGCTGAACACTACAGTTTATCAGCTATCTTATATTGTAGGCTCCAGAGCAGATATTTTACAAGCATTGTATCCTTTATTCCTGATTATAATCCTCCAGTGGGTGTTATCGTGCCCATTTTATAGATGGGGAAATCAAGATTCAAGAGACTTCACATGACTTGTCCAAGATGACACAGGTTAACCAACTTTAGATACACATGCGAAACCTGGATTTGGACACCCACAAATATGGGCTGTGGTGATACTATCCTGTCCCAGATCCTCACCCTTCAGAGGACACAACTAAGCTGTGTCTGGACTCCTGAGCTGCAGAAACTGTGAGATCATAGACATGTGTTGCTTTAAACGACTGTGAGAAGGGGTTATGCAGCAAGAGATAATGAAAATATCTACACCACAGAAACAATCATCTTTAAAAATATGCACTGTATTGTGGTCACGTGGTGCTTGAAACCCTGCATTGGTTCCCAATTTGGAGTACAGAGCAAAAGCCAAACTCCACACCAATGCTTACTAAGCCCCTGCCAGTCCCTCCAGCCTCACTCACGCCTTTCTCTTCTCTCTCCTCTCAGTTCCTTATACACTCCAGGCCACTTCTCAGAGAGGCCTTCCCTGACCACATCTTTAAGTACATCCTTCGCCCACCAGTTATTCTCTTTCTTAATGCTCTGTGTTTTTTTTATAGCACCAACTGTAAATTGTAAAAACTTTATTTGCCTCTTTGCTTATTTCTTGTCTTACTAGACTGTGAGCTCATAGGGCAGGGACCAACTCTGTCTGATATACGGTGTCCCCAGCACAGAGCAGGAGCTTCATAGCTACATACTGAATGAAAGATGGATCACCCAGTCATTCTGAAGTACCCCTTCACTCTTACATTGATCCTTTTATTTCCCTTGCTAAAAACTTATCTGCAACCACATAGCTTTTGCCCATTTCCAAATAGCCACATCTATTCATTAAGATCCAGTTTAAATACTTTAATCTATATCCATTTTTCCAAGATCCCTTGCCCCTCCCCCCGCCTTTTTTTTCCCTTTCATTTCAGAGCTTTTATAGCACCTTAGTTTATTCTCCAGATGCCTAGCACCTTCCTCTGTGTAGAGGTGGATGGTTCCAAACATTTCTCTATTTACTGAAGTCTGGAGAAAGAGACATGGAAAGAAGTACAAATATGCAGTAGAAGTTTGGGCAGAACTGAGTAAAGCACTACTGCAGATAAGGACACTACTAATGGTCTCATAGGACGAATCTGGAGGGAGAAGGGCCTGACACCCACCCTGGAGAGAAGCCAACTGTATTTCCCCACCTTCCCACTCCCATCACCTTCCTGACTCAGGAATGGCGCTGTTGTAAGTGACATATAACATTTTATAAGAAGGAGGGGGAAGAGGATGAAAAGAGAGAAGAGGCAGACAATGTTAGGTACTTTACAGACATTATCCCACTGAAGCCTGTCATCTCTTTCCCATAGCTGCCTCCACTTGAAAGATAAGAACACTGATACTCTTGAGAAGATGAACAAGTAACCTCCTGATGATTACAAAGATGAAGCTAGTGTTGAAAGTCAGATGTGATTCCAAATCAAGTGCTCTTTTTACTATAGCACATTCCACTCCCACCCCCAACTTCCCCTATTGGGCTGAGGGGTATCTTGCTGAGGTTTGGGCATGACTGTGGGCATGACGTGTGTGTGTGTGTGTGTGTGTGTGTGTGTACATACAGAGCAGAGATCAGAAAGGAGCATGGAGTGGCTCCCCAAGCTGCTGCCTTTAGAGATTCCATGAGGTTGCCCCACTCAGCGCTGTGGATTTAGGACTGAAGCTCTGAACAGGAATGAAGAGTGCACAGTAAGCTGTTTCTCATCTTAAGCGAGCTTCTTAGGAAGGGAGCAGAACGTGTGGAGTATGGAAGATGAAGGGCCAACGCAGGCCTGACTGACTGCATTAGACTGGAAGCTCTGGGAATTGGGATCTGTTCTGGGTGACTTTGTAGACCCCACAGTTCCTCCCACAGAGTACCTCCAGAGAGCAGGTACATGTGTGACTGAGGGACCAGGCAGCACAGATCTAAACAACCACGACACACTGTGTATTAGATTGCCTGGTCCAAATCCCAGAGATTAAGGTCATATAACCAAATAAAAAGCCCACACCAAGTCTCCTAGAGCTTAGTCTAAAGGTCTTCACACCACCTCTCTAATCACGGCTCCTGCTGTGGTCACCAAAGGTCTTGTGTAGTTAATTTCTGCTTGTGCCCATTCTCTGTCTTATAATGCTATTCACTTCCTTCTAGGTTCCTACTACCCCTTAGGCAGGATTCTTTATCCCCAAAACTTCACTGAGCAGAGCACTCAGATATCTTGGCTGGGTCCTTTTAACCTCACCCAGGGAACAGTGAAGCCTAGAGCTTGACAGGCATTATGGGTGGGGATAGTATAGGAACCTCCCCACCCCCACCCATGAGACACTTGCATTGCTCTTTCAGGTCAATGAAAAGGAATAGTTCCTTCCAAAGAAGAAATCGTTTAATACAACTCAGGGTATTTTCCCCCCTATATATAAATTTTAATTGAAAACACCCATAATGGCTGGGCATGGTGGCTCACGCCTATAATCCCAGCACTTTGGGAGGCTGAGGTTGGTGGATCACTTGAGGCCAGGAGTTTGAGACCAGCCTGGCCAAAATGGCGAAACCCTGTCTCTATTAAAAATGCAAAAAATTAGCTGGGTGTGGTGGCAGGTGCCTGTAATTCCAGCTACTCAGGAGGCTGAGGTGGGAGGATCACTTGAATCCAAGAGGTAGAGGTTGCAGTCAGCCAAGATCGCATCACTGCACCTCCAGTCTGAGTAACAGAGCAAGACTTCGTGTCAAAACAAACAAGCAAACAAACACCCCTAAGTACTAATAATAGCTATTATTTCAAGAAATAATCGAGTGCCACCCAGGTGCCAGGCACTCTGTTAAGGGCTGGAGACAGAGGTAAGCCCAGTAGTCATGAAACCTGCCTTGTAGAGTCTGGTGATGAGGACAGTTGTAAATAAGTGGGATGGTGTATTACGAAGGAGGCAGCACTCTGGGTGCTATGGGAACTGTGATAATTTTTTATACATAAAACAAGGTGTTTGAACTTCGGCAGCACTGAAAATGGCCTTTTTTAATAACTGAACTGTATCCCGTTCTCCTCTCATGAGCACTTTTTAAGCCAGTGTGTGGTTGAAGAACAGACTCAGTCAAACAAGCCTTATTGTTCTTACTGTCAGCAATCAATCCTAGTAAATACACAATTCATCAGAAGAAAGCAGAACAGCAGCCAAAATGCAACCAATTTAATTCGCTGACTTAAAGCTTCACATATGTAATAAAGGACTTAGACCATGCCTGAAGAACCACTGTTGTTATAAAGTGAAGTCGGTGCTCTGGGTCTAATCAGAAGGTCACTTAGAGATTTGGTTGTACCTACCAACCCTTATCTATCTATCTATCTATCTATCTATCTATCTATCTATCTATCTATCTATCTGTCTATCTATCTGTCTACCATATATTTTTTTCTGCATTCCCGGCAGAAATAAAAAACCATATTTCTGTATCTACCTGTGTCTATCATTCTGGTGAATTTTGGCTTCTACTCTTGGACTAGCTGACTAGTCCTAGAGGGAAGTAAGCAGATACAACTGAGGTCTAATTTCTCTTTATAACTGTGATGCTTCGTATCCATATGAACAGCAGATCTAACAGCCTTGAAAGTCTTTTCTCTACTCCTATGACCTTTCTCTATAGGCACTTGGCCACCCAGATCCAAGGCCAAAATATGGCTTGGAATGCTGCCAGTTCTAAGATTTTTGAACTTCTTTCTAATAGTATATAATCTTTTGGTCTCCACATTGCTCACGTCTATTGAATTCTTCAGTTGACTCTGTGACCAGTCTTTCTCCCTCTCTTTGTACTTTTTTTTTTTTTTTTTTTTTTTTTTTTTTTTTTTGAGACGGAGTCTCCCTCTGTCACCCAGGCTGGAGTGCAGTGGTGCAATCTCAGCTCACTGCAACCTCCACCTCCTGTGTTCAAGTGATTCTCCTGCCTCACCCTCCCGAGCGAGTAGCTGGGATTACAGGCGCCCGCCACCACTCCCAGCTAATTTTTGTATTTTTAGTAGAGATGGGGTTTCACCAGGTTGGCCAGGCTGGTCTCAAACTCCTGACCTCGTGATTCACCTGCCTCAGCCTCCCAAAGTGCTAGGATTACAGGCGTGAGCCACCGTGCCCCACCACTGTCTCTCTGTATTTTTGATTTTCCAGCTTATAAAGTGCATAAGAATCACCCTGGGAAGGAATTTAACATGCAGATTTTTAGGTCCCCTTCCTTTCCCCATGTCGTTTTAACAAGCACACTGATGGTTTTGGCACAGTCATCTCAGAATGCACTTTAGGAAACACTGGTCTGAACCAAGTCCAAATAGGCATCCAGCCCCCTTGGCGCTGCAGTGTGGTTCCAAAAGCCTTCCCAGCTGCATCCCCGCCACTCTGCCATGCAGGCTCTCAGCTCTGGCTCTTCTCACCCTGCATTCAGGGAACAGCCCTGGAAAAGGTCCTGGACTCAGAGTCGATGCCTGGGTTCTATTTTAGTGTTGCCAATAGAGAACTCAGGGGCCTTTATGGACCTATGTCCTCATCTATCAAATGAAGGGTTTGGACAACCTGATCGCCAAGCTTTCTTTGGCTCTAACATTTGACAATTCCTGATTCCACCTTTTTCCTCAGGCCATTCCTACTGCCTGGAAATTCTCTGCTGAGCCCTTGCGTCTCACTTTTTCTCCTACCTTTAATGTTTGGCTGTAAAAATCCTGCCTGGCCTATGAAGCCCTGTTCAAACGTTACCTCCTTCATGACACTTTCTTTGGCCATCTGTACTCTACCTGAGTCCTCTTGTAATTCATCTGTCCCGAGTGCAGACTCAATCACACATCTTCCTTTTGTTGCAGCTACTTAATACACTTCTCCTCTTTGGTTTATAAGCTCTGTGATGTCAGGAACTATGTTTTGTGCTGCATATAGGATAGTAACCTCTATATTAATGAGTGTAGAGGATAGCCAATAAATACTGACTAAATGAGGAATGAGAGCATACACTGTCCCTGCTGGTTCCTGCCACCTTTTCCCCTGGAAAAAGAACATAACAAGCCTGCATTTATTAGCGTCTGAACTGTACCTACAGAAGCATATTTCAACCTGACAAGTGACAGCTGGGTCTTGCTCACTGCTTTCCTAACTGCTGAGAGAAAGACCCTGTTATCCTTTGCCCATGTCTGGCACCCATGATAAGGTTCTCAAGGGAGTGGACATCTCAGGCTGTTTCCTTGCTATTGTCACATATATCTGCTTGCACAATGAGAAACTTGTTTAGCCAACACCCTTAGCATTTTAGTATGTCCCAAGAATGAATGTCCCGGAGGTTCAGAAATCAGTCTCCTGTACTTGGGCAAATTATCCTGACCCTAAACCTCCTCTCCACCCCCACCTCTAGCTTCCACACCAAGTGACCTGTAAGGCTGCATGGGTAGACCACAATCAGTGGAATGTTCAAAGTTGATGGGAAATAAAATATTCTCTAAATATAGCAGTCTCCTTCTCTCCAGAAACTTGAGATTGGATTTCTCATACATTATTATTATATTACATATAGAGATCATTTTCTGGAATCACATAATCTAGGCCAGCAGTACTCCCGACCCTTTCCTTGGTTTCAAGACACATTGATACAATACTATAATCTAGAATAGCCTTTTTGAATTTTTGGTCCCAAGACCATTTTATGCTTTTAAAAAATATTGAGGACTTTAGGGACCCCTTGAAAGGGTTCTGGGAAACCTCATGAATCTTTAGATCACATTTTGAGAATCAGTGATCTAGACTGACAAAAATGTTGGCAAAATGTTAACTTTACAAATTGGTATAGTTCTAAACACCATAGGCCGAAGGTAAATGGCATACATTTAATCAATATGAATTATTGCACAAAGATATTAAAATAAGTATAACATGATTCAAAGCAGTTGTAGAAGTGATTGGAGAGTATCAATATCTATGTGTAAGCACAATGCTAAGTACTTGTTATGCAGTAGGCTTTTTTTTTCTTTTTTTCTTGAGACAGAGTCTTGCTTTGTCACCCAGGCTAGAGTGCAATGGCGCCATGTTGCCTCACTGCAACCTCCGCCTCCTGGGTTCAAGCAATTCTCCTGTCTCAGCCTCCCAAGTAGCTGGGATTACAGGTGTGCGCCACCAGGCCTGGCTAATGTTTTGTATTTTTAGTAGAGACGAGGTTCCACCATGTTGGCCAGGCCGGTCTTGAACCCCTGACCTCATGATGCGCCCGCTTTAGCTTCCCAAAGTGCTGGGATTACAGGCATGAGCCACTGCGCCCAGCTGTAGTAGGCTTTTTTAAAGGTTCTAAGTTGACTTTCACTTCACAATATCTTTCCTTTTTCTCTCACAATCAGGGGAAACATTAAAATAAGAGATGTATCTGCAAAGGTCCTCCAAGGTGATTTATTCATTCCGTGACCAGGCTGGTCTTGAACCCCTGACCTCGTGATGCTCCCGCTTTAGCTTCCCAAAGTGCTGGGATTACAGGCATGAGCCACTGCGCCCAGCTGTAGTAGGCTTTTTTAAAGGTTCTAAGTTGACTTTCACTTCACAATATCTTTCCTTCTTCTCTCACGATCAGAGGAAACATTAAAAGAAGAGATGTATCTGTAAAGGTCCTCCAAGGTGATTTATTCATTCTGTGTCCCTGTGCCTGATGCAGTCCCTGGTTTGCAGGTTACCCCATGTTGCCCCTTTCTGTCCATCTCCATCTTCTCTCTCCTGGAGGGTTCACCTGTAGGGACCACATCAGTGGCTGCCCTGTGATATCCAGGTGGGTCTGGCCAACGGGGATCCCCAACAGGAGATGAAAGTGAGGTGAGAATATGCATTCCCTGGCTCCTCCCTATGAGGTCACCATGGACCCCACTATCCCCAGCATCCCCATCCCCCTTGTAACTTGTCTCATTGTAAATAAGTTTCCTTGAATTATTCTAACTTGAGGGAGCTGTCAGCTTCCTGACATTGGCTTGATTGATAGTCATTAATCATTACCTATTATTGAAAATTTTAAAGTATCTGCTTTTATCCAGTCATTCATATTTTTAAAATATTTCTTCTTCAGGTAGCTCCCTTAATTTAATTTTCATTTCTCTTTCCATTGTAGGCTAGTGATGTTACTGTATGTAATCCTGTTTAATTCTTTTCTGTCTCCCTGCCCCCACCTATGCAAAGATCTTCCCAAAGGTTAGTTCATCCCTATTTCATAAAGCTGGGACCATTAACTTCAGGAGGTAATTTTAGAAGGAATTACGGGCCCAGAAGCCCTATTGCTTAAAACTTTGTCACTGACCGTTAATCTTCAAAATCTTCATGGACATTATTTTGGAGCCTAATTTATATCTGGAACTGAGGTCTCAGTAAGGTTAAATGAGCTGTCACTAATACTCAGGCAAAGCTAGGGAAAGCTCTAGAGAGTCTCAAGGCAGCTTAAAATACAAGGAAACACACTCTGAAGCCATAACTGGGGCTCCTCCTGGCTGTGCTCTATTCCTTTCTCTCATACTCCTGCTCCTAGGCTCTGAATCCAGCTGCATGCTAAAAAGGCCTGTGCCTCCTCTGTAAGCCTGGAAACCATTAGATACCCTAGCTAGCTCCAGGGTCTAATGCCTCTTTCCTTCCTAAGTCACTCTTTCACAGCCTGCACCTCCCCCAACTAACACACATTTTATGCAAAATCAGGATACTGGATACAAGATTCATCCCCATGGGCCCAGCACAGTTTCACTTTACAGAGGTGAAAGGGGAAATCTAACTCCGGCAGCACAGCCTGCTCAACCCACAAAGCCTTCTTTGGTAGCAGGAACCTGGCCCCATTTCCCCTTTCCTTCTCCGCTCACATAGAATCCACATCCCTGGCAGCTTTGGAGAGGAGCTGTGACAACAGGATAGAGTGCTGTCATCTTCCATAATTAGCCAGGCAAGCAAGATTGCTGTAATATCACTACGTTGACAGTGCTCTTGCACCTAATAAATTATTCACACCACCAAAGTGTAATCGCTGTCACGTTCAAAATAGGTCATTCATGCTAAGGCTGCTGGAGGTGAAAATTTCACAGCAACGGAAACAAATCCAAGAGCTTTGGTTTAAGCAAATCTCCAAAGAAAGTGGCTTCTCCAAGCAATCCCATATTAAATATCTTTTATTGAGTCCTGGCTATGTTTTCATTAGCAGCAGCAAGAAGAGACTGAAACAGCTGTCTGCTGGCAGGAGTGAGAGCTGGGGGATGGAAGGCTGTATTTCAGTCTCTTCCTTCCCTGACCCTCCCCCAAAGAGCCTCAAGGGGCTGCTTGAGGAAGATAAATGTGAACACCTGCTCTCGTTTGTTCTCTGCACACAAGACGGTGGCTAAGTCACAATGAGGGTAAGCCCTGGACATCTAGAAGAGCAAACATACACAGGCCTCTCTGAGAAGTGCCTCTCAGCTGTGTGGTTTGCATTCACAGAGGACTTCAAGTTCAACAGCTGTAGGCCGTGTGCCCCTGCATTTCATATCCTAATTCACAGACATTCAGGCCTCTTCACCACTGAGAATACACTCGCCCTCTTGTCGGCAGTAGATACTATTCGACTCAAGTGCCTGGTGGAATACAAATATTGGACTGGCGATTTCAGTGTTTGGAGAGTTATTGGTATTGTTAGTATGTTATTTTAATGATTTTTGAGGACTGTCTTGCAGAAGGAAGAACAATTATTTCCCAGAATTAGAATAAAGAGAAGTGATTGAAGATATAACTTGTGGGATTTGAGTTAAAATAAAAGCAAATGTGATGCCTGCTAGCTATTGACTGTTCAACGGTTGTGTAAATGATGAAGACATATACATCTCCTTTGGAGGGATAAAGGGAGGGAGCTGAGCACTGTGGCTGATTCTTGCCAGCCTTCTGTTAGGAAGGTAGACCAAACACCTCTTTAGGTCTCTTCCAGCTGAGATTCTATGAATATATGGCCTTGGAGCAAAAGGGCAAGAAATGCAAGCATGTGAACTTGGTATGCATAGCACCAAATGCAGGAGAGTATGTGAAGATAAAGCATTCCCTGATGCATTCCTACAATTATCGTGTTTATCAGAACACTGCTTCCAAGGATGTTAAGCTCTCAACTTCAAATATTCACCTGCAAGAAGCCTGCTCAGATTATTCCAGCCCTTTCCCTCTGGTCTTTCCCTAAATTGCCCTTTAGTGTTCTGAACAGTTTGCATTATATTATTGAACTCATGGTCTTATGGAACAAACCATATAGTTTATATAGCCCAATCCCTATAAGCTAGAGATAAATATATGTATAATTTTCAATTATGTATAGGTTGCTTTATAGGCAACATTTCAACAACTATTTCCTGAGTGTTCGCTATTCTGAGTACTTAGAATGGGACTTCATGAAGTCATCCACAATTTATATGTATACTATAAACTTAACTGTCCAAAACTGGACTCTTGATTCTGCATCACAGCAATACCCTTCCTCACCTTAAGTCTACTCCTTCAGCAGCCGTCTTCATTTCAGTAAAGAACAATGTTATCCTTCCAGATTCTGAGGCCAAAGCCCTGGAATCATCCTTGACCACTTTTTCCCATGCCCCCATTATTCAGCCAGTAGCAGGCCAGGTAAGGATCCCATGAGCTCTTCTGGAATAAGCCCATGGTCTCCTAACCTGCCCTTGCCCTTATTCCCCCATCTTTCTTTCCAAGACAACAGTCAGAATGATTCTTTTGTAAGGTAAATCAGATTGCATCACTTTGCTCAACACTGGCCAATGGCTTCCCATCCATCTTCCCTCAAATCCTTACAGTAGCCTATAAGGCTTTACAGGAGCTGAACTCTCCAAAACCTCTTAGATCTCTCTTCTTTTTTTTTTTTTTTTTTTTTTTTTTTTTTTTTTTTTGAGGAGACAGAGTCTCTGTCACCACGGTTTGAGTGCAGTGGCATGATCTCAGACCACTGCAGCCTCTGCCTCCTGGGCACAAGCAATTATCCTGTCTCAGCCTCCCAAGTAGTTGGGACTATAGGCACGTGCCACCACACCCAGCTAATTTTTTTTTTTTTTTTTTTTTTTTTTTTTTTTTTATAGTAGATACGTGGTTTCACCATGTTGGCCAGACTGGTCTCAAATACCTGATCTCAAGTGATCCTCCAACTTTGGCCTTCCAAAGTGCTGGGATTACAGGTGTAAACCACCATGCCCAGCCTTAGATCTCATCTTCTACCATTCTCTGCCTTGCTCACATTGGTTTCCTTACTATTCCTGGAACACTCTCCCCAGACCTCCGTATGTTCAGACCTTGACTTCAAACCTCTGGGAATTTGTCAGTAAAGTCTTCCCTGACCACCATGTCCTATTCTGCCCACCCTGCACTTAATTTTTTTCCATAACACTTATCGCCCCCCTCCCCCGATGTACTGTATTTTTATAGGCTGTCTTATTTTATTTGTCTGTCTCTCTTCTCTGCAATATAACTTCACAAGGCTGGGACTTTGTTACATTCACTGCTGTATTCCGAGAGCCAGAATAGAACTGAACCAAGCATATGGAAGACTTTCAATTGATATTCTTTCTTTTTTTGTTAAATTTGAGACAGAGTCTCGCTCTGTTGCCCAGGCTGGAGTGCAATGGCACGATCTCGGCTCACTGCAACCTTCGCCTCCTGGGTTCAAGCAATTCTCCTGCCTCAGCCTCCCAAGTAGCTAGGATTACAGACGTGTGCCACCATGCCCAGCTAAGTTTTGTATTTTTTAGTAGAGAAGGAGTTTCACCATGTTGGCCAGACTGGTCTCGAACTCCTGACCTCAAGTGACCCATCCTCCTCGGCCTCCCAAAGTGCTGGGATTATAGGCATGAGTCGCCATGCCTGGCCGATATTCTTTAAATGAGTAATTAAAAAAAAAAGCATTATTTATATCCCTAAAGATCTCGTAAACCCCCAAGGGAGACACATCTTCTAATTATGTTATTCATCTCTAGAGGAGCCTCAGTAAGTGCTAATCTCAAAGTATTTTTGCAGAGTTCCTGAAACTGATGCCCAGCTAGGAAGAAATTAGTAGCAAGAATCCCATACGTAACTCTCACATATGCTGTTATAAAGGAACCAGTCTTTCTAAGATTGTATCAGATATGCTTAGCCTTGGTCAGTGTCAGCTCCCTAGAACCACTTCTATCTTTTGTGGAAATTCAGTTCCCTACTGTTAAATTTACGTGGCTCAAGAAAAAGCAACTGCTCTACAGACCCTCAGGAATGGCCTGGTACTTTCCAGTTTTTTATGTACCCATTCTGAAGTCTTTAAAAAACCAAAAATATGGTAAGGGGCCAGGCGTGGTGGCTCATGCCTGTAATCCCAGCACCTTGGGAGGCCGAGGCAGGTGGATCATTTGAGGTTAGGAGTTCGAGACCAGCCCGGCCAATGTGGTGAAACCTTGTCTCTACCGAAAATACCAAAATTAGCCTGCTGTGTTGGCATGTGCCTGTAGTTCCAGTTACTCAAGGAGGCTGAGGCACAAGAATTGCTTGAACCAGGGAGGCAGAGGTTGCAGTGAGCCAAGATGGTGCCATTGCACTCCAGCCTGTGCAACAGAACAAGACAGTCTCAAAAAAAAAAAAAAAAAAAAAAAAAAAAAAAAAAAAAAAAAAAAGGTAAAATACACATAACATAAAATTTACCATCTCAACTGTTTTTAAGTGTATGGTTCAGTAGTGTAAAGTATATTCACACTGTTCTGCACCAAACTCCAGAACTCTCTCATTTTGCAAACCTAAAAGTCTATGCCCATTAAAGCAATTCCCTACTTTCTCCTCCCTCCAGCCTCTGGCAACCACCGTCTATTTATTGTTTCTATAAATTTGATTACTCTTGGTACTTCATAGAAGTGGATTCATACAGTATTTGTCTTTTATGACTGACTTATTTCACTTAGTATAATGTCCTCAAGGTCCATGTATATGGTAGCAGGTGTCAGCATTTCATTCTTCTTGCAGGCTGAATAATATTCCATTGTGTGTATATATATATATATATACATATATATATATATACTGTACTACATTTTGCATGGGTGAATACTTGAGTTGCTTCCACCTTTTGGCTATTGCAAACAATGCTGCTATGTATATGATATACAAATATCTTTTCAAGACTCTGCTTTTAATTCTTTTGGGTATATACTCAGAAGTGGAATTTTTGGATCACATGGCAATTCTATTTTTAATTTTTTTTAGGAACTGTCATACTGTTTTTTAGAGGCTGTACCATTTTATATCCCCACCAACAGTGGCCAAGAGTTTCCTAACTCTTTTTAATAGCAAGATTTTTCTCCCCCACAGCAAGTTAGAACTGCTCAGAGGCTGGGTGCGGTGGCTCACTCCTGTAATTCCAGCATTTTGGGAAGCTGAGGTGGGTAGACCACTTGAGGCCAGGAGTTTGAGACCAGTCTGGCTAACATGGTGAAATCCCCTCTCTACTAAAAATACAAAACATTAGCCGGGCATGATGACATGTATCTGTAGTCCCAGCTGCTTGGGAAAAACTGAGGCATGAGAATCACTTGAACCTGGGAGGCAGAGGTTGCAGTGAGCCGAGATCGCACTATTGCACTCCAGCCTAGGTGAAAAAGAAAAAAAAAAAAATGCTCAGAAATGCCTCACAGAGCTCAGCATTCCTGCCTCTTGTAATGCGTAGCAACCAGGAGCCGTGTGGCCCCTCCAAATGTGCATGGGTGTGTGTGGCAGTGCTTTTAAGTGCTCTCCTGTTGTGTCTGTTTTGAAAAGGCTTCCTTGTTCTTGAATTAACATGCAGGCTAAGCAGACACATGCTGGTCTGCTTTACAGACATGGGGCAGTGGGCAAGAGCCAGCACTGTTTTGGGATGATCAAAGCTCTGCTAATCCCATGTAATCTCCTAACGTAAGGTAATGCATTTCCAATTTGTGGTTTCTTTGGGAGATGCTCCCTGAGGCCTGGCACCATCACTCCTTGGTAAACTGGGACTTGCGTGTGTGCAAAAGCCAAAAAGACAACTTTGAGTCATGCTTGCCTATCATTCATTATCATTCATTATGGTTAGGTCTAAGGGCTTCAGATCTTGGAGATGTGTGTACTCAAAGCATCACATGGGGGAAAGAAGTCCCTTGAAATGTTGCAGAGGTGTAAATAGAAAAGACTCCTTGGACACTTGCTGTGTGCTATCTTCTTTCACCTGATTTACTGTTGGGCTGACAGAAAAGATCCTTAGTCTTATGGTGTTTCTCCTTTTATAGGATGTTGCCTTCTGTTCCCTCCCCAAACCCAAGGCATTCTGTTTTAGCCACCAATTTTTCATCATCCTTCCAATTGGTATTACAGAGCAATGTAATATAATGACAGATATTCTTTTTAAAAGAGTTTTAAAATAACCATAAGAAGGGATAAGTCCCTTCCTACATGGGGATTTAATAATAAGACCCTCCCAGCAGACATGAGAAGGAAGGAAGAGATGATGCAAAAGGGGAAGAGGAAGAGATGATTACAAAACTCTCAATGACCTTAAGATTTGGAAGTTGATGACATAGACTAGGAGTTGGCAGGCTTTTTCCGTAAAAAGCTAGATAAATATTTTATGCTTTGTGGGCCAAGTGATAAAAATGAGGAAATTATATAAAGACATACAACAAGAAAGAAAATAAAATTTCACATATCGTTATTGACAAAATTCAAAATATAATTGAGTACTTTAAAAAATGGTCTAGTAAGGACAAGAATGGAATCCTTTTCCTTTGGGATAATGTTCTGCTTAATTGAGATTCTAGGTTAGTGATCCCTATCACCAAATTAATTGCAAATGTTATCTGTAAAAAATCATTCTTATCTTGCAGGCGATACAAAAACAGGCAATTGGCTGGATCTGGCCTGAGGCCATGGCTTATCCGTCTCTGCCTAGACCAAGAGCAGTGCAGAAAGCCACTGACTCACTGTGTGCAGTTCTCAGTGTTACCTGGTGGGTCGTAAGGCATAAACACCTACTTTTCCAGGTGTATCATCAATATTAGGAAGACCCACGGGGCTATCTCTGTCTTCTGCATTGTAGTCCTTGTTGTAAAGGATAAGCTGTGTTGTCTTTTTGCATAGGGCAGATGATGCTTCTGATCCGCCATCAGTTGCCTTTCCAGAAGAGTAGAGAATTTAGGTTCAGGCCGGGCATGGTGGCTCATGCCTGTAATCCCAGCACTTCGGGAGGCCAAGGCAGGCGGATCAGGAGGTCAAGAGATGGAGACCATCCTGGCCAACATGGTGAAACCCTGTCTCTATTAAAAATGCAAAAATTAGCTGGGCGTGGTGGCAGATGCCTGTAATCCCAGCTACTCAGGAGGCTGAGACAGGAGAATCACTTGAACACGGGAGGTGGAGGTTGCAGTGAGCGAAGACTGCGCCATTGCACTCCAGCCTGGTGACAGAGTGAGACTCGGTCTCAAAAAAAAAAAAAAAAAAAAATTTAGATTCATCCATTCTTGGTCTACTCTGCTGCAGCTGGTACCATTTCCAACCTAACCAACTAAGTATGTGCCCTGCTCATAACTTTTATGAGTGGTACTCAATAAGTATTTGTCAATGAGCTCACAGAGGGTTGACTCTATTCACTCTTTCTCTGTCCAGTGTAGTGTTATTATAAAGCAACTGAGCTAATGTTTGTCCTGTACATTTGTATAAAATTAATGTTTATACACAAATACACACAAACAGATTATCATTTTTTTCAGGGAGTTTTACCACTGAAAATATTTTTAAAACAATGGAATCTAAAACAAAAACAAAACACCACTAGAGAGAACATTGTAGAGGCTTCATTTAAAATCTTAATTGCTGTCCTAAAATACTGTAACATATACAACATTAAAGTTTTCAGTGGGTGTTATCTTTAAATTAGAAATGTTTTAACAGATACAGAAAGTTCAGCTTTTCTCAGATTACATTTTTAAAAGAACTCTGTAAAGTGGTGATGGGGGAGGCAGTGCCTCTGATGTGTTTACCACAAGTAAATATTTACTCAAGAAATAGGTCCTGCATACTGCTAAAGATACGGTTAAAGATATGATTTTCACCTCTGAGGCAAGGGGCCCCTCTACACAATAAAACTGCCATAGTACGTGTTTCTCCCTTGGATACCCAGAGAATTTTCAGGCAGAGACCAGATTGATTAAAGCAATAGCACACGGGTAAGCAATCATGTATGTATTCTGTGCCAAGCAATGGGGTTATTCTGAGCCCTGCCTTGGTCACATGGTGGAGATCAGATAGCAACCAGGTTTGCTAATTCATGAGCCAGAGGTACCTCTATATTCTCAGGAAAGCATTTGAGGTGAGCAGTCGCAATAGCTCTGCTCTAATCAACTTGTGTCTTTTATTAAGCCAGCTCTTCCTAACAAAGGCCAAGAATAGAAGAGGGAGGAATTGTATAGACTTGGGAGGCTGAGACAGCTGAGAAAATCACAGTCAAATAATAACTGATACTTATGTAGTAAGCCCTTACGTTTTTTTTTTTTTTTTTTTTTTTTTTTTGAGAAGGAGTCTCACTCTGTCGCCCGGGCTGGAGTGCAGTGGCCGATCTCAGCTCACTGCAAGCTCCGCCTCCCAGGTTCACGCCATTCTCCTGCCTCAGCCTCCCGAGTAGCTGGGACTACAGGCGCCCGCCACCTCGCCCGGCTATTTTTTTTTTTTGTATTTTTTAGTACAGACAGGGTTTCACTGTGTTAGCCAGGATGGTCTCAATCTCCTGACCTCGTGATCCACCCGTCTTGGCCTCCCAAAGTGCTGGGATTACAGGCTTGAGCCACCGCGCCCAGCCCGCCCTTATGGTTTTCAAGTATATCATACATTATCTCCCTTTAAACTCAGCAGTTTTTTGAGAGGTTAATCATCACCATCATCACCATCATCACTAACATCATCATCAGCATCACCACAATCATCATCTCCACCACCATCATCATCATTGCCACCACCCACCATCATCATGATTATCATCATCATCAACTCACCACCACTACCATCACCACCACCACTACAACTACAACCACCACCACCATTATCATCACCACCACCATCATCAACATTACCACCACCACCATCATCATGATTATCATAATCATCATCACCTCACCACCATCACTACCACCACCACCACCACAACTACAATCATCACCACCACCACCAACATTAGCATCACAATCATCATCACCATAACCACAACTACAACCATCACCACCATCACCATCATAACCAATACCACTACCACCACCATCATCATGATTATTATCATTATCATCACCTTACCACCACCACCATTATTATTATCTCTATAACCACTACCACCACCATCATCACTACCATTGGTCCAACCACTACCGCCACCACCACCATCATCAATATCATCATAATCATCATCACCATTACCACCACTACAACCACCACTACCATCACCTTTATTATCATCATTTTCTTTTATTTTTTATTTTTATTTATTTTTTTGAGACGGAGTTTTGCTCTGTCACCAGGCTGGAGTGCAGTGGTGCGATTTCAGCTCACTGCAACCTCCACCTAGCAACCTCCACCTCCCAGGTTCAAGTGATTCTCCTGCCACAGCCTCTGGAGTAGCTGGGACTACAGGTGCACACCACCGTGCCCAGCTAATTTTTGTATTTTTAGTAGACACGAGGTTTCACCATGTTAGCCGGCCGGGATGGTCTCAATCTCTTGACCTCGTGATCCACCCGCCTCGGCCTCCCAAAGTGCTGGGATTACAGGCATGAGCCACCATGCCTGGCCTATTATCATCATTTTCACTGGAAAAAGGAAATTGAATCTTCTGAGGAGTTTTGCCTAAAGCCAAACAAATAGTAAGTTGAAGTAGGTTTTATGAGTTCAAATATTTTGCTCATTCCACAGCATATATGCTACTTTCCCTCAGTTTGGAAGTCTGGAAGCTAAAAATCAAAGATTCGAAAACAACAATGACTTCAGAATTTCTGTATGCAAAGTACCCAATACAGCAATATGGTTAGAAAAGGGGTCTGGGCCTTCTCTAGAAGCTGTTTGCAGAGCAACACGTGATTTTTTACTCAGATTGTAGAATGCAGACCACTCAAAATTGCAATGTTTTATTTAAAAAGCTTTCTATTACGCCTTCTATTAAGATTTAAAATGTTAATTGCTTTTTCAGTTTTTAGAGATGCTTGTGGAGATTAATAGGGGTGTGAGTCACGCCCTACCTCAAAGACATTCTTGGTACCCCTCAGCGTATGAACCACAACTTGAAGAAGAGTTTGTTTTTCCTAATATTTTAGTCATGTCATTTATCTGAAGGCAGTTAAGAGAGTTAAGAATGCCTTCCACAAATCATATCTGCTTATTTGAGTCTTTGGTATATTTTTCTTTAAATACCATTCTACTAGTGTATTTTGCTGTTATCAATAGAAAGAAAATTCCCACCATAGAAAATGTTTTCATATTTATTCTCTGTCAGAGATTTCTGAAGTTCACATAAAAAAGTTGTACTCAAAGGCTCAGCCAGCTGACTCATCTTGTGATCTGAAAGGCAAGTTATCCTTTTGTTACTTCTTACACTGAATGAACAGTTTAGAATGAAGTCAAGAGGGAGAAGGGACCAGCTGCTCTTATGCTGCTGCTGTGTGAGTGGTATAGTATAAATATTCAAACCTTTAACTCCCAATAATTCAAAGGCAAAGAAAGAAAAGTCTGCAGTGAAAAGTGGCACCATAACCTCATCACTTTCCGGAAGGCAGCAAGTTCTTTCTTCTCTTTATTTTATTTAGAAATAATTGCTGTCTAGAGTTAAACTTGTAATATAGCTGCAGACGAATAACCCCAGGATCTCTTCTCTGTTTAGGAGGTTCTCTATTAATGAAAATCTTTACAAAGCTAGATCTGAGTGTTTTCTCTCTTCCTCAATTTGGAAAAGAGACACCTTACCCACCCCAAAAAGTTCACATTTCTCACATTTATATTTTAAGTTCCAGGAGTTTTACTTTGTATCCAACACTGTGTCCTTAAGTATATCCTGCCTGAAGCATTTCTTAAGCAAACTGAGACATGAAAAAATTGAAGATATAGAAAGCCAACATGTGAAAGAATGATGATATAAATTATTATTAATTTGCCTTCTGGAGAAACACTGCCCATTACATCTGGCTTTTGATTGCTATCACAGCATAGGTCAAAATCTTTCTCTTAAAAATATCTGAAAAGGATAAATTGTTCTGTTTTTTTTTTTGGAAGGAAGGAATATTCTAAATGATAAGATATGCTATGGCTGCACAGCACAAAGGAAAGTGGATTTTTAGCTTACATGACCTGATTTGTTTATCAACAAGAATCAAACAGTTCAGGCTCTTGACACTTCCCTCTTCAATCTAGGGTGTGCAGATGCTATGGAATCATCACTCTCAGAGCCAACCAAGTACATCCACATTTCAGGGTCCCAGAAACTAGCACCTGACATAGCCTGGACCATACTGAATGATGAGGAATTATAAGAGTGTTTACTGTCTCATCAGCACCTGCATTTCTAGTTTCATTTTCTTCTTTCCATTTTCACTTGTAGGACCATTTACTAGGTCCTTTTCTTCCTCTCCAACTTTTCTCTGTCCTTCTGGTACTTGAAAGAGTCACTTTAATTTGTCTCAACTAATACCTTTTCTCCTTTAAAATATCTTCCAAAATCAACTGCATTTTAAACATTTTAGTTAAACATCACAGCTTTTGGCAAGTAATTAGTAGACACAATTTTGCCATCCAAAAATAAACGAGAAGTTGAATAAACTGACATTTGCTTAGCACAATAAAATGTACAAGGCAGGCCAAGCACGGTGGCTCACGCTTGTAATCCCAGCACTTTGAGAGGCCTAGGCGGGAGGATCACTTAAGGCAAGGAGTTTGAGACCAACCTGGGCAACATAGTCACAGCCTGGCTTTACAAAATAATTAAAAAATTAGCTGGATATGGTGGTGCACACCTGTAGTCCCAGCTACTTGGAGGCTGAGGCAGGAGGATCAATTGAGCCCAGGAAGTTGAGGCTGCAGTGAGCTACAATCACACCACTGCACTTCAGGTTGGGTGACAGAGCGAGACCCTGTCTCTTGAAAAAATACAGAAGGCACAGTTAACTAGATAAATCACATCTTTTTAATAAATATGTTGGCTTGTGTAACTGAAGTGCCTTCTATCAAAAAGAGAGGTGGGAGGGCAACTCTCCAAATTTATTTTAATATTTTGGTCACAACAACTACACATTTATTTTTCTTTTTTTAAAACTTTTAGTTTTCAACTCAAGCCCTATGGAAGACATACTCTAGTATATCTTACACTCACCAT
Organism: Rhinopithecus roxellana; assembly: GCF_007565055.1. Classification (NCBI taxonomy): domain Eukaryota; kingdom Metazoa; phylum Chordata; class Mammalia; order Primates; family Cercopithecidae; genus Rhinopithecus; species Rhinopithecus roxellana. The sequence continues at coordinate 63,905,930 of NC_044552.1, forward strand.
TCCTAAAAAGTTAAGACTTGGCTGGTTTCTCATGGACATATTAAAATAAACATCTAAATGTTTTACTTGTAATATTGGGCCCCTTTTGGCATTGGCCTGATCTAAACGGGTTACTCTGAGGTCACTGGGGGCCATAAATCAGGGGGGTGGACTGGTGGCTAAGACAGCCTGCATAGCTTTAGTGCACTGTGCTATTTTAGTTTATGCCCCTGCAATGACACCATCTCTTTGGCACCAGCCAAAGAAAGCTTCCTAGACATCTATGGGAAGAGAATGTTTTGCAGTAATCCAAGACAGAGGTCACACAAGCATGAATTACTGTGGGGAGGTCTTTGGCTGCTCCAGACCCTGGGACAAATAAAGTAGGGAAAGTGACTTCCAACTAAAGCATTTATCCAGGAATTCGGGGGTGGAAATTGATCCAAGCAATCTTGGCAGAATCGTGAAAGCAAAGAGTGACCAATTCTTTTCAACCCAGGAAACTAGGGCATTCCAATGCCATTATTGGGTCCACTCGAGAAACCCAGATATATTTTGAGAAAGATTCAGCATAGTTAAATAGCAATGCTTGTATTTATTTACATGTTATAAAATGTGGCATAATCACACAAAAATCTCCAATCCTCTCTAGCCAAGACTTACATACTTTTACATTTGATTTCTCTTACTTTTTCCACGGAGGGTATGACTTAACCCATCTGAATTTTCAGCATTTATTAGTTTTGTACATATTATTTATTTAATTGCTTTTTTCCCCTTTCTTCTTTCTATTAATTTTGGAAGGGGCAAATACAATTCAGGAAACAATATCAAAATATTCCAGATTATACCAGATTGCATAATTATTAAATACTACCTTGGTTTTATAAACAGCCTACATGGAAAGACAAAAAAAAAAAAAAAAATAGGTATCTATCCTAAGTACAGTTTTTTTTTTTTTTTTTTGGTAAGTGTTTTGTAGTCTTCTTGCTCCCTCTGACCTGAAGTTCCCTTTGAAAGGGAAAAAGTGCTAACTTACTTGGCTTGGAGAAAGGAGGGAGGCTTGGTTCATAAGTGAGTGGCAATTTTTTTCCAACCAGCTGTTAGTCTCTTTAAGGCAACAGGCAGCTAATGGTTGAGTGGACTTCCTTTTGCCAGTTCATCTTCATCTGGGAGAGTTCCCCTCCTTTGTGGAGGTTGAAACGACTTTCTCAGACACAGTTATCTAGGACAGGAGAAGTATTCTCATGCTCAGCTGCACTGTATCAGCTCTGGGGGACATTTGAAAATCTGACAATGATTTGTAATTTCTTGTCATCTTCAAGCATAATCCTAAAAGGCATGCAAGTATCCAGGAAATACAAGAACCTGAGAAATACTTTGCACACTTACTGTGAAGTTGGGGTGTTTTATTATTCTAATCTTTGCACTTGACAACAGATTACTGAGCAGTGCTGAAAATGGAGGCAGGGACGGGTCGCGTTTCTAAGGAAAGAAGCAATTGGAGCTTTAACTTGTGCTAAGGAGTAATTTTGGCTTCTAAAATACTCACTGACTACCACCTGGTGAGTCGTTTGCTCCCACACATGAATTCTGTTCTGTTCTTGAAAGCAGGATAGGAACCTACACTGTGCATGACCCTTCTTTCTTCCTTTTTTCAATTGTCATCATCATTGTCATCGCCATCATCAGCAGCAGCAGCATTCTTATAGTCATTACCATTATTACCCATCCAGTTATTTCCACTAACACTGACCAGACTGGCTGTCAAGATCACACAGTGACAAAACAGATGAAAGTCGTTTAATTTGATAAGTTTGAAACAACAATGGGAAAAGAGTCTGTAATGCTAACTACTGGTTTTTCAATTCCTTGATAATCGAATGAATAATTTCTCCAGGAAAGATTAAGCCTACTTGATAGTAACCATTTTCTAAATGACATGACGATGTTGTTAGGAAAGCAAACTTAAGGCTGTGTGTGTGTGTGTGTGTGTGTGTGTGTGTGTGTGTGAGAGAGAGAGAGAGAGAGAGAGAGAGAGAGAAGAGAGAGAGAAGAGAGAGAGAGAGAGAGAGAGAGAGAAGAAACACAGACAGGGAGAGACAGAGAGAGAACAGACATTGGGATTTGTTGTGTGTAGGTGAATGCCTTTTCTTTCTCTCTGTCTCTCTCTCTTTCTCTCTCACTATATGCAACCCTGTTTTAGAACAAGAGCAGTTACACACCAATGCTCCGAAGTTCTGTGAACCTTAACATTTCCTTGAACCACAAAAAACAATTGCTGAAACAAACAGGATCTCAGAAAGGCTGTTTACAAAATACATTGTGAGCATGACTCATTGACTCATTTCTTTTCTTCCCAGATCTTTACAGTGTCCATATATCTAAATGAATTTATATATACTTTTAAGCAAATGAACTGAAATTCTAAATCTGTGTAACCTCTGGGGGAAAGGGATTTTAAAAATGTGTCACTTGCAAGGAAATGTGGTTGCCCTAATAACAAGCTTCTGGGCATTTTCCTTTTTTTATGTTACAGAAAACTCATTGTACCAAAAGCTTTCTGCTTAGGCATGTTAAGTGAGCTGAAAGCATGTGTGAATCCTAGAACACGCATGAACTTTTATAAGTAGATACATCATTTTGAAGTAAAGACTGAGTAGTATAATGCTTAGAGAATGTGTAATCAGTCCCTTTGTTTCAGATGAAGAATGAGGCTCAAAGAGGGTAAATGACTTGCCCGAGATCCTCCAGCTATACCACAGCAGGGGCAAGGCTACAACTCAGACTCCTAACAACTTGTTCAGTGCTGTATCTGCCATATTAAACCTCTGAAAAGTTATTTATAAACTGAAGTTCTGTAAATAAGTCCTATTTTGAATCTGAGGTTAACCAGACACGTGAAAAATCGGTCACTATTCTATAAACCCATTTTTGTAAATAGACAATAGGGATTGATATGTATTGAGCACTGACCACTGTTCTAAAAGCTTTCCCTATCATAGCACTTAAGCCACATACAGCCATATGAGGTTTGAACTCCATTTTATAAGTGAGTAAACTGAGGCACAGAGAGATTACATAACCTGCTTAAGGTCACAAGTGAATTGGTTGGCAAAGCCCAGACTGTGCAATTCCAGAGCTGAAGCTTTTGACTGTTACCCCACACAGAGCTTGCTTAAAATGAGGCACCAGCTGGACATGCTTTCACATAAATTGCCAAACATGAGCCACGGCTCTGAAAACTGAATAAAAATACAGTGGATGTTGGCCTTGCAATGATTTTCTCTTTAATCTTTAGGGATTAAATGAGATAATCAATTTGGAAAGGATAAAGCATACCACATTGAAGTGCAACGCAAATATTATGAATCTACTATGAAGACAATCTGTACAGCCGATAGGTATTACTGTCCCACTTCACCATTGAGGAGATCAAAGTTAGCTTGTATGGGTACCACGAGGCAGAACCAGAATTTGAGTCTGAATCTCGTTTGACTCCCAACTCATCAACCTGCACTACCTCCCTCACTTCCCACCTCAGAGCTACTTGGTTACCTAGCTACCTGGAACCTGGGGACCCCAGCCATTCCACAACAACATGGTTATTGAGGTTACAATAATCACCTTGGAAATGATGAATGCTCAGGAGAGCGAACACACAGGTTCATCCAGCCCTGCTTGGTCTTAACGCTTCCCTTCAGAATGGGGCCACTCGTAATCCAGAGTGCAGGGCATCAGCCTATAGAGGGCACTCTTAAGCATCATAGCCAGATGTAAAAGAGCAAAATTCCTGTAGGCAAAGAAATGTTTGCTGGGCGTTTTGGAATGCCACTCCTGGAGGGAGGTGTGGGTGAATGATTGCCAATTTTTCCGTTCTACGCTTATCTTCATAGTTGTGACCATTTTTCAGATCCTAAAAGGAGTTAATATCTTAGTACAAATTTTCTCTTTAAGGTGTTTGCTTAAACAGGAAACATCTTTAAGAAATGAAAGCTGAAGAACGGGGCCTAAGATCAAACTTCAAGGTATTGGTGGCTCTAAATGCCTGCCATCAAAGTAACACAACAGAATGATACAGAATGATAATTTGGTAAACAGCAGCGAAGCTCAGTAGATATTCTTCAAACTGATTTAAGTTGTGATAAAAACCCAACTTATGATTTTAAATATTTCTGTAGCTAGAACAACATAGCAGAAAGACAACATCAAAATATTAACAATGATTACATTCTACATGACTAGATTACAAGGGATTCTTTGCGACACTGTAATTTTTCTTCAACTGAACTTGTATTGCTTGGGTAATTACACATACACAAAAACCTTACTACTGCTCCTTTTAAAAAAATTACTGAATAGAGTTTTCAAAAAAATTACTAGACATAGTTTCTTGAGGAAAGTAACCAAATTCATGAGATTCTTGAGTCCAAATTTCCTTTATTTTGGCGGCTCCAAATTCTAGAAAAGCTTTTGCCTATGGCCCAATCTCATAGGCAGCACTTGAACAAAACATCCGTCCATAATTAGATCATCCCTTTAAAATCGCAACCTTTAAGTTAAATTCTAGTGGACAGGTCAAGTCACGGAAGAGCAGCAAGATGAGAACAGAAAACTGAGCAGTGCCAATGGGGGTTGGAAGCTACCAGGGCTCCAGTATCCCAACTTGGGAAAAAAGAAAATGGGAAAAGAGAATGGAGGGTTGGAGTGCCAAGTATGTGTGAGAAAGAGTAAGAGAGAAGGACCCAGGCTGGGCATGGTAGCTCACGCCTGTAATCCCAGCACTTTGGGGTACCAAGGAGGGTGGATCACCTGAAGTCAGGAGTTCAAGATCAGCCTGGCCAACGTGGCAAAATTCTGTCTCTACTAAAAATACAAAAATTAGCTGGGCACGGTGGCGGATGCCTATAGCCCCAGCTACTTGGGAATGACTTGAACCCGGGAGACTGAGGTTGTGGTGAGCTGAGATTGCACCACTGCACTCTAGACTGGGCAACAGAGCAAGACTCTGTCTCAAAAAACAAAAAAAAGAGAGAAAGACCGAGAGAGAGAGAGAGAGAGAGAGAGAGAGAGAGAGAGAGAGAGAGAAAGAAAGAGAAAGAAAGAAAGAAAGAAAGAAAGAAAGAAAGAAAGAAAGAAAGAAAGAAAGAAAGAAAGAAAGAAAGAAAGAAAGAGAAAGAAAGAAGTGCAAATCAAAGCAACATGGTACCATGGAAAACCACTCCTGGTCCATTTGTTCAACTTCTACCTTAGCAGCCCTGCTATGCTTAAACCACTGTGACAGGCTTTCCTTAAGGTGTTAGACAAGAGATAGAACAGAAGCGAGACAAGGCAAAATATTTAGTAATATTTTCCAGCCTAAACTAAACCTTTATTTTAGTAATGTCTTTACAAAATGTATTTGCAGGAATGACTCAACCCCTTGTCCCACTCCTTGCCTTGTGTATTCCTTCAGTGCCTAAGCTGATATCTGCAGCTACTATCTCACTCAGAATGCTTCGTTTTTATCATTTCAAAATACTCAAGTCCTTGCTCAAGTTGGGCAAAAGTGTCCAGTGGTGTCAAAACAAAGCAAAGCAGGCTAGAGAGGCTCCTGCCAGAAAGATGCGTTTACCTTCACCAAAAACATCATCCTCTTCATCGACCAGGAGCTCCTCAGCATCAAAAAACTGCATCTTGGAGAGGACAGGCACGAGAGGCAGCAGGCAGCAGCCCCCAGCAGTCTCAGCAGCCACACTGCCGACCGAGGTGATTTCCTTTCCTCGGGTTGCCCAAGCCCTCTGGAGGGCAGCTTCCGCATCTGCCCTGAAGAAAGCAGTTTCATTCATATGAATAGGCTTCTTGAGCCTTTTGAAGAGTGAATCCCAGGTGGGGTAATTCTCACCACTGAGGAGAAAGAATTTTTTGAAAGGGGGCTGCAGATCCGGTTGGATGTGAATACAGTGATCACTCAAAGTCTGAAAGCAGTGAATTCTATTTCAAAGCAACAACTTTTATATTTCCTTAAAGAGGAAGGTGGGCGCTTAACTTTCTTGCTTATGAATTTGAACACAATGGGTTGTGTTGAAAGAGGGAGTTCACATTTCTCATATCTTGGTTTTGCTTCAATGACAATTTATCTGAAAGTAAAGCAAGCCACTATGTTAAACCAAAACAGGCATTTAGAGGACAGAGCTTTTATTTTGCTCAGTAATAGTTGCATTTTTCTTTCCTTTTTTTTTCCCCCAAACCTCTTGCATTTAAGGATTGGAAACTTTACAGCATTTAAACCAAATTGAACCATATCTAGGCTTTCTGTGGCTCAATTAAATCTATAGTCAATGAATAGATAACTGGTTTTGGTCAAACATCTTACATTTCACGATATTTACTCAGTTTGATACTTCAGATTGTATCACTAAAGAAGAAAGAAGAAAATGTAACTCAAAAAGCAGTCCTCCCAAAGGGATGAGTAACCACTGAGCTTCTATGTGAGCATCATTGGCTGGCATCACCATATCAAGCTACCCAACATGTGCTAAATTCTGTATGGCTGCACAAACAAACACACATCTCTCTGAGTAATACTGAGACTTCATTTTGGGGTTTCCCAGACCACTCCATTGTGTTGTAAGATCTCTTAGGTGGCCAGAAGCTTAGAAAATGCAAATGGAGATGACAGTGAGGAGCTGTTGACCCAAGGTGTTTATTTTTGGCACTTTATTTACTGCGTGGTTTTGAAGATACTCCCAGTGTTACCTTAGAGAAACTGTCCCCTCCTCCTGTAACTGCAACCTTGAAATTGCACCATTTTCTCCTAGAAGAGACTATGGACAACAAGGTTGGAGAAATCCAGCAGTGAGAAGGGATCACCCCAGAGGAATTCAGGAATCAGACACCGAGGGTTAATTGAGCAGCAACAGTCAGTTCATCCCTGCATTGGTGGCTGCAGCAGTTCCCAAAGACAATGTACAGCTTGGGTCCTGCTGGGATCACCAACTGTTGTCAATCAGGGCTGGAACCATTCTTAGAGGAGAGCTTGGAAATGTCTGGGGTGTTTTGGGTGGCACAATGACTGGGGGTTATTACTGGTATTTAATGTCTTAGCACTCAGGGGCCCAGGGATGTCAACCTTACTGTAATGCATGGAACAGTGGCCCTACAGGAAGAACTGTCCCCCTCCAAATACTAATAATGCCCACCTTGAGACACACTGAGAGGCAGAGAGCTGGAGTTATCCTTTTCTCTAGCTCTCCTTTGCATCTCCCCTTTCTGACCCTTCTACCACTCCCTACCATGGTCCCCACTTGAATGATGTTTCTGGCCAAGGGTTGCACTTAGTTACATAAATTAAATTAATTAAAATGGGCCAAGGTGTAGGAAATTTGGATGTGGACTAGAGCTCTCTTTTGTGTGGCTGGGATAAGAGGATGGGTGTCCATTTTGATAATCACTACATTTCTCAACTACTGTCCCATGTCCTTTAATCTCCACAACTTCATGAGGTTGATGCTATTATCCCATTTTACAGATGAAGCAATGGAGGCTCTGAGAGCTTGAAAAACTTTCCTAAGATCAGGCCGCCAGTGAGTGGCAGATTTGACTAACTCCAGAGTTCACTCTGTTACCTCTTGTCTGGACAACTTTATGGGAGTGACTGCACACAGTCCGGGTCACTGCAGCATCCCCGTGGCTCTTGGGGACCGGCACTACCTCCCTCACCTCCCACCTCAGAACTACCTGGTTACCATGTGAACCTGGGGGCTCCCAGCCATTCCACTTCAAAAAGTTAGCATAATCTCTCTAGGCCTATTTTATTATTTTAACTGGGTGGAATTGTGTCTCCCCTATTGAATTCATATGTTGAAGTCCTAACCCTCAGTACCTCAGAATGTGACCTTATTTAGAAATAGGACCATTGAAGATATAATTAGTTAAGATAAACTCGTATCATGTTGGAGGAGGATAGGTCCTTAATCCAATATGACTTATTTCCTCTTAAAAAGGAGAGAGGTAGACAAAGACATACACACAGGGAGGATAGCATGTGAAGATGAAGGCAGAGATCCATGAGCCAAGGAACACCAAAGATTGCCAGTAAACCACCAAGAGCTAGGGGAGAGGTCTACAAGAGATTCTCCCTCACCTCCCTCAGAAGAAACCATCCTGCCAATGCCTTGACCTTGGACTTCTAGCCTCCACTACTGTGATGCAGTAAGTTTCTGTTGCTTAAGCCACCCAGTTTGTGGTACTTCGTTACAACAGTCCTAGAAAACTAATATACTTTCTCATTTAGTTTGTTTTGAGGATTAAGTAGGATAAATTATGTTAAAGGAGCTGACACAGCACATGGTACCCAGTTACAATTATACACCTAAATCTCTCACAGGGAAGCTTAGGATATTTACCTAATTGAAGCCTCAATGGGGATAGAGAATGAGAAGTCACCATGCTCCATATAAAACCTCAATAACCCTTAGGAAGTTCCCCTCAGTCTCCTCTTCTCCAATTTAGATATCTCAGAAACGCAGCTAACCATCTCAAAGAACAAATCACAAATGCCACCATGAACTTCTTGAAAGCACAGAGACTAGAAAACATGGTTCTTGCTCTCCAAAGTTTACAATTACCTTAGGGAGATATGACATACATGCATGATGTGTTAACTATAGAGAAAAACTAATAAATTACAGATGTATGCATCAATATGGATGAGTTTCAAAAACATAATATTGACTTTGAAAAGTCTCAGAAAATTATTAGTATGATTATATGGATATGAGTGTACAAAATGAGCAAATAAAAAAAATGTAAGTAATTGCTAACACTTACAGAGTGCCAGCAACAGTTGTAAGAGCCTTGATCCACTTAATTCCTATATCAACCCTAAGATACATACATATTTATTATCTCCATTTTAGTTTTAAGGCCCAAGAGGTGAAGTGATCCTCCTGAGGTCATACATTTGGTAAGTGGTAGAGGTACTGAGATTTGATCCCAAAGTCCAAACTCTTAAACACCAGGCTATACTATCTCTTATCTATGTAAAGTCTAAAAGAATGCTGAGTTTATATACAATTTGAACAAAGGGCAATAAACTGTGAAGAAATGACTAGACAAAGGAGGCAGAGTAGGGGAATGGGCTCCTAAGAGTGGTAAACTGTGGGAAGGTAACTAGGAATGTATGATAGCTAAGGATTGTTATGCAGACTCATCTCTCATATCAAGAAGAGGACCATGAGACTTAGTCACCCAAGATGGGGAATGAAACACCTTTACAAGCGGAAATTTATAGCACTTAAAGCAGAAAGGAAAAGGGCAGAAGATTCTTTCTCAAAAATAGGTCAAAATAGTACTTATGCTGAAGTAGCATATTTTGGGGGACACATTCTGATCCCCTTCAAATCTGTATTAGAAAAGAAAGACTAAGGATAGGGAAATTCAGTGCTTAGTTAAGGGAGATGTAGGTCACAGAGACTAGTTTTCACTAAGAAATGAGGAGTAAGTCTGGAACGACAATGAAAGAATCTTACTTTTCAGTGATTGAGGCTAACAGCTCCAATAATTGGATGTGGGGAAGAGAACAAAAGTATAGATGAACCAGTATAAGGCAACCACTTTGATCCAATGCTGATTTGTGACAACCTGTGCTAAATTTAACAAAAGAATTTCATCAAGATCATAAACACAGGAACACAGCAAAGCTTTTATACTCCAAACAGTTGGTGCCCACTTTATGTCCTACTAGGTCTGTGAATTACAATGATATGAAAGGTCTGGTCCTTGCTTTGTGGAACTTTACTCACTCATTCATGTGTTCATTCATTTGGAGAATAATAATGAATACCTACTATATTTCAGGTACAGTGTAAAATATTTAAGTAAATATATAAGTGACAAGGCACATGTTGTGTTGAACACATGAAAATCAATATAGTATTATTGAGTTATGAGAACTGAGGCCATAATAATCAATGATTTATTTATTAATTTAAAATATTTCTGCATAGTTTGCTGTTTAAAAAAAAAATACCATCTGTGAAGCACGTACAGGACGAAGACATGCTAGTGGAAAAATTTCATCATCCAACGTGGGCTTTTATTCCAACAGAAGAGCCTCACAATCTTCTCTCTGTGCTTCTGGAGAATTTCCCACTTCCTTCAGAAAGTGTTTTAAAATACTTAATTTTCAGATATACAAACTTCTGAACAGGGAGAAAAATCTGAAGCAATTAGGAGCAAAATGTTCGAAACAGAAAGGAGAACAAAGTAGGAGAGAGGAATTGAAACTGTGAGGAGTGGTAGGAATCAGGAAAGAAAAAGGTGAAAAAAATCACAGAGTCAGAAATAATCTTATCTTTGGGTAATTTTGCCAGTAAAGATGCACCTAAAAATTTGTCTAACTGTAAGATGCCACGTCTAAAGAGATGGGACAAAAGGAACATGATTTTTTTTTTTTTTTTTGAAACAGAGTCTGGCTCTGTTGCTCAGGCTGGTGTGCAGTGGCTCGACCTTGGCTCACTGCAACCTCTGCCTCCTGGGTTCAAGTGGTTCTCCTGCCTCAGTCTCCTGAGTAGAGTAGCTGGGACTACAGGTATGTGCCACTATGCCCAGCTAATTGTTTTTGTACTTTTAGTAGAGACGGGGTTTCACTATGTTGGTCAGGCAGGTTTTGAACTTCTGACCTCAAGTGATCTGCCTGCCTCGGCCTCCCAAAGTGCTGGGATTACAGGCATGAGCCACTGCACCTGGCCGGAATATGCTTTTTAATAGTATTCCTGTTTTCATGTTGCAAAGAGGAGGTACCAATCTCATGGGTGCAATCTCATGAGGGTTGTCTCGGGGGAAAACCCTCCCAGAGCCTTTGGAAGTATTCCTGCCTGCCTCCCCCAGTTTCAGGCGCATCATTAGGCTGCAGGAGCCACACTTAGAGTCACTTACTGAAGGTGCTGGGGAAGCCTGACCAAAGGCCAGGACAGTTTCCTTCAATGGCACTAAATATAATGAGGGTAATTGCCCACTGAAGGAATCCATTCCTTCCACTTATGAAAGAAGGATAAGAACCCAGTAAACAAGAGTTCTATGGCAAGACTCACATTGGGTATGGTTGGTAAGGTCATAACTGTGGGTTAAGGGTATGATTGCTGGGAGTGGTTAGCTTGCAACTAGAAACAGAAAAAAAAAAAAAAACATATAAAGGCACTGGTTCTGGGATTTGACAGGGCTGAGTTACAATCTTGGCTTTGTTACTATCTAGCTCTTTGACTAGAGTTAATAATTTCACTTTGAATCGGTAAAATGGAATAATAATAATCAATTACTGAGTTAAGTGATAGTTCAGCCCTTTCCCACTAAGTTGCCCCAAATTAAAATACAATCTATATTAACACATTGTGCTATCACTGCAAACACAACTTCAAGACCCAGTCCCTAGTTCCTGACCTTACCCTCTGTCTCAACCAGAATGTAATCACAAAGCCTCTCCAATAAAGAAATCCTGAAACTGCTACTGATAATAAAATTTACCTCTCAGGGTTTGGCAACATTAATTGAGATGGGAATCCTTTCCTGTGGCCCTACCATTGACTTTAAAAGCATTTTCAGGGATCACTGTACAGTCTGCCCCTCCTCCCCTTTTTTAACCTCAAGACAAATTTCTTGGTGTGGGAGCTACAGAAAGTGACAGAAGGAGTGGAGAAAAGATACACAGGAAAGTAAACTTTAAGAAGGTAGAAACAGTCTTCCATGTCTGTGAGAGATGTGGGGAGAGTTTAAGGAGAATTACAATTCTCCCTCCCAGAATGTGACCCCAGACCCAAGACAACCAAAGAAGGCCAGATGAGAAGGTATAACTTTCTCAACTTTTAAAGAAAGGCATGCATTTCGTGTACCTTAAATCTTATGATGAAAGATTGCTTGATAGCACATAAGTCACTGGGTGGCAAAATAAGAGACAATATAAAATATTGTTACTGAAAAAATGAATTTTATTTAATCACTAGTAATTCACAAACTTTCTAGTTATT